>NC_090655.1:75129929-75729929 GCF_040937935.1 Hyperolius riggenbachi
GTTTTGTTTTTACAGCAAATTACACAGATATAGCTATTGTTTGACGTAATAGCTGGTGGCAGAGTGGCAGCAGAAGGTAAATCTGTGTACCCTGGCAGTGGGAAACACAGACAGACAGCAGCAGCAGCAGCAGGAGGAATGGAGGAGTAATGTGAGTAGCTATTGTTTGACGTAATAGCTGGTGGCAGAGTGGCAGCAGAAGGTAAATCTGTGTACCCTTGGCAGTGGGAAACACAGACAGGCAGCAGGAGGAATGGAGGAGTTGTGTGAGTGTGGCAGCAGGCAGGCAGCGTGATATAATAGCCCTGGTACCTAGCGGTGATACCAGGGCTGTAAATAAACACAGCAGGAAGTCCCAGACAGCGGTCGTGAAGCCCACATTGTGCCCAATACAGAACTGGGACATCACAGTTTTCAACCCGGGCACCTCAGAAAAATTAAACCTTTTTTTTTTTTTTTTTTTTAAAGGTAAATACAGGCAGCAGGGGCAGCTATTGTTTGACGTAATAGCTGGTGGCAGAGCGGCAGCAGAAGGTAAATCTGTGTACCCTGGCAGTGGGAAACACAGATAGACAGCAGAAGGGCAGTACACAGCAGCCCACTGTAGGTGTAAAATGTGTGGTGCAGGCGACGTAATAGTCAAAGTGAACCAGGCTGGCTTAGTGAGCAGGAACCAGGAGGTGGTAAAGGGTGGTAAGGCACATTAACGATGGTTCTTCCGGCAGCCAGTTCATGTCCCCCTCTCGCCGACAACAGGGGCCAGGAACTCGCCTTCCACCCACGCCTGGTTCATCTTGAGAAACGTCAGTCTGTCCACAGACTTGTGAGACAGACGTGAGCGTTTCTCGGTGACCACGCCACCAGCTGCACTGAAGCAGCGCTCGGACAGCACGCTGGAAGGGGGACAGGACAGCACTTCCAGGGCGTACTGCGCCAGCTCGCTCCAGATCTCCAGGCGCTTGACCCAATACTCCATGGGATCAACAGGGGCATCGCTGTCAAGCCCGCTGTAGGACCCCATGTAGTCAGCTACCATGCGGGTCAGGCGCTGGCTGTGACTGGAGGAGGATGCTGCTGCATGCACCTCCTCTCTAGTCACTGCTGCCGGAGCCTCTACAGTCCTGTAGAGCTCGTTGCTGAGAGACAGCAGGTCTGTGGGGCGCTTGCTGCTGGGCAGTGCTGCTCGGATACCCCTTTTTATTATTCGAGTTTGGTCGAATTCGAATAGTAAATTATTCGCATTCGGTCGAATATTCGAGTCGAATATTTTTTACTATTCGATTCGACCTCGGACTTCGAGCTCACTATTCGAGTCGGTATTCGAGCTCATTATTCGAGCTGACTATTCGAATTGGCCTTAAATAGCTTCCAACACTTGTTTTGAGGGTTAATGATGCAAGAAACATCTTTTTTTCCAAGTAACAACAGCAAGTGATTATGTGGGGATGTTCCTTTAAGAAAAAAAAAGGTAGAAAGAGAAGTTGTGTCCAAAATTCTGTTCAGTACAGTGTATATACTTCTTCTTCTTCTTCTTCTTCTTCTTCTTCTTCATCTTCTATATCTTCTTCTTCTTCTTCTATATCTTCTTCTTCTATATCTTCTTCTTCTATATCTTCTTCTTCTATATCTTCTTCTTCTTCTTCTTCTTCTTCTTCTTCTTCTTCATCTTCTTCTTCTTCATCTTCTTCTTCTTCATCTTCTTCTTCTTCTTCATCTTCTTCATCTTCTTCTTCTTCTTCATCTTCTTCTTCATCTTCTTCTTCTTCATCTTCTTCTTCTTCTTCATCTTCTTCATCTTCTTCTTCATCTTCTTCTTCTTCATCCTCTTCTTCTTCTTCATCTTCTTCTTCTTCTTCATCTTCTTTTTCTATATCTTTTTCTATATCTTCTTTTTCTATATCTTCTTCTTATTATTATTTTTCTATTTCGTCTTCTTCTTTTTCTATATCTTCTTCTTCTTCTCCTTCTTCTTCTTCTCCTTCTTCTTCTTCTTTTTCTATATCTTCTTCTTCTTCTTCTATATCGTCTTCTTCTTCTTCACTTATTTCTCTTTTATTTTTATTTTTTTTAAAGAAATGCAGCTATTTTTGAGCGTAATAAATAGCTGGTGGCGCACGCATGTTGGAAGCGCCATTGTATGTACTCCCTGGCAGTGGAAACACACAGACAGCAGGAGGTAAATTCAGCAGCAGCAGCAGGAGGAGGAGGATGATTGTGTGGCAGCAGGCAGTCAATGAGGCAGGCAGCAAG
The DNA here is from genome assembly GCF_040937935.1 of Hyperolius riggenbachi. NCBI lineage: Eukaryota > Metazoa > Chordata > Amphibia > Anura > Hyperoliidae > Hyperolius > Hyperolius riggenbachi. The sequence continues at coordinate 75,132,180 of NC_090655.1, forward strand.
ACATAATAGGCTGTGGCTAGCGGTGGTACCAGGCCGTAAATACACAGCATGAGGTTCCAGACAGCGGTCGTGAAGCCCACATCATGTCCAATACACAACTGGGACAACACAGTTTTCAACCCGGACACCTTTAAAAAATAATATCACAAAGTATTAATAAAAAGTATATATATTTTTATCGTTTTTTAAAGAAATGCAGCTATTTTTGAGCGTAACAAATAGCTGGTGGCGCATGGTGGAAGCGCCATTGTATGTGCTCCCTGGCAGTGGAAACACACAGACAGCAGGAGGTAAATTCAGCAGCAGGAGGAGGAGGAGGAGTGTGTGGCAGCAGGCAGTCAATGAGGCAGGCAGCGTGACATAATAGCCCTGGTACCTAGTGGTGATACCAGGGCATAAATAAACACAGCAGGAGGTCCCAGACAGCGGTCGTGCAGCCCACATCGTGTCCAATACACAACTGGGACAACACAGTTTTCAACCCGGGCACCTCAGGAAAACTACACCTTTTTTTTTTAAAGATAAATACAGGCAGCAGGGGCAGCTATTGTTTGACGTAATAGCTGGTGGCAGAGTGGCAGCAGAAGGTAAATCTGTGTACCCTTGGCAGTGGGAAACACAGACAGACAGCAGCAGCAGCAGGAGGAATGGAGGAGTAGTGTGAGTGTGGCAGCAGGCAGGCAGCATGACATAATAGCCCTGGTACCTAGCGGTGATACCAGGGCTGTAAATAAACACAGCAGGAGGTCCCAGACAGCGGTCGTGAAGCCCACATCGTGTCCAATACACAACTGGGACATCACAGTTTTCAACCCGGGCACCTCAGAAAAATTAAACCTTTTTTTTTTTTAATGTTTTTTTTGTTTTGTTTTTACAGCAAATTACACAGATATAGCTATTGTTTGACGTAATAGCTGGTGGCAGAGTGGCAGCAGAAGGTAAATCTGTGTACCCTGGCAGTGGGAAACACAGACAGACAGCAGCAGCAGCAGCAGGAGGAATGGAGGAGTAATGTGAGTAGCTATTGTTTGACGTAATAGCTGGTGGCAGAGTGGCAGCAGAAGGTAAATCTGTGTACCCTTGGCAGTGGGAAACACAGACAGGCAGCAGGAGGAATGGAGGAGTTGTGTGAGTGTGGCAGCAGGCAGGCAGCGTGATATAATAGCCCTGGTACCTAGCGGTGATACCAGGGCTGTAAATAAACACAGCAGGAAGTCCCAGACAGCGGTCGTGAAGCCCACATTGTGTCCAATACAGAACTGGGACATCACAGTTTTCAACCCGGGCACCTCAGAAAAATTAAACCTTTTTTTTTTTTTTTTTTTAAAGGTAAATACAGGCAGCAGGGGCAGCTATTGTTTGACGTAATAGCTGGTGGCAGAGCGGCAGCAGAAGGTAAATCTGTGTACCCTGGCAGTGGGAAACACAGATAGACAGCAGAAGGGCAGTACACAGCAGCCCACTGTAGGTGTAAAATGTGTGGTGCAGGCGACGTAATAGTCAAAGTGAACCAGGCTGGCTTAGTGAGCAGGAACCAGGAGGTGGTAAAGGGTGGTAAGGCACATTAACGATGGTTCTTCCGGCAGCCAGTTCATGTCCCCCTCTCGCCGACAACAGGGGCCAGGAACTCGCCTTCCACCCACGCCTGGTTCATCTTGAGAAACGTCAGTCTGTCCACAGACTTGTGAGACAGACGTGAGCGTTTCTCGGTGACCACGCCACCAGCTGCACTGAAGCAGCGCTCGGACAGCACGCTGGAAGGGGGACAGGACAGCACTTCCAGGGCGTACTGCGCCAGCTCGCTCCAGATCTCCAGGCGCTTGACCCAATACTCCATGGGATCAACAGGGGCATCGCTGTCAAGCCCGCTGTAGGACCCCATGTAGTCAGCTACCATGCGGGTCAGGCGCTGGCTGTGACTGGAGGAGGATGCTGCTGCATGCACCTCCTCTCTAGTCACTGCTGCCGGAGCCTCTACAGTCCTGTAGAGCTCGTTGCTGAGAGACAGCAGGTCTGTGGGGCGCTTGCTGCTGGGCAGTGCTGCTCGGATACCCCTTTTTATTATTCGAGTTTGGTCGAATTCGAATAGTAAATTATTCGCATTCGGTCGAATATTCGAGTCGAATATTTTTTACTATTCGATTCGACCTCGGACTTCGAGCTCACTATTCGAGTCGGTATTCGAGCTCATTATTCGAGCTGACTATTCGAATTGGCCTTAAATAGCTTCCAACACTTGTTTTGAGGGTTAATGATGCAAGAAACATCTTTTTTTCCAAGTAACAACAGCAAGTGATTATGTGGGGATGTTCCTTTAAGAAAAAAAAAGGTGGAAAGAGAAGTTGTGTCCAAAATTCTGTTCAGTACAGTGTATATACTTCTTCTTCTTCTTCTTCTTCTTCTTCTTCTTCTTCTTCTTCATCTTCTATATCTTCTTCTTCTTCTTCTATATCTTCTTCTTCTATATCTTCTTCTTCTATATCTTCTTCTTCTATATCTTCTTCTTCTTCTTCTTCTTCTTCTTCTTCTTCATCTTCTTCTTCTTCATCTTCTTCTTCTTCATCTTCTTCTTCTTCATCTTCTTCTTCTTCTTCATCTTCTTCTTCTTCTTCATCTTCTTCATCTTCTTCTTCTTCTTCATCTTCTTTTTCATCTTCTTCTTCTTCATCTTCTTCTTCTTCTTCATCTTCTTCATCTTCTTCATCTTCTTCTTCATCTTCTTCTTCTTCATCCTCTTCTTCTTCTTCATCTTCTTCTTCTTCTTCATCTTCTTTTTCTATATCTTTTTCTATATCTTCTTTTTCTATATCTTCTTCTTATTATTATTTTTCTATTTCGTCTTCTTCTTTTTCTATATCTTCTTCTTCTTCTCCTTCTTCTTCTTCTCCTTCTTCTTCTTCTTTTTCTATATCTTCTTCTTCTTCTTCTATATCGTCTTCTTCTTCTTCACTTATTTCTCTTTTATTTTTATTTTTTTTAAAGAAATGCAGCTATTTTTGAGCGTAATAAATAGCTGGTGGCGCACGCATGTTGGAAGCGCCATTGTATGTACTCCCTGGCAGTGGAAATACACAGACAGCAGGAGGTAAATTCAGCAGCAGCAGCAGGAGGAGGAGGATGATTGTGTGGCAGCAGGCAGTCAATGAGGCAGGCAGCAAGACATAATAGGCTGTGGCTAGCGGTGGTACCAGGCCGTAAATACACAGCATGAGGTTCCAGACAGCGGTCGTGAAGCCCACATCATGTCCAATACACAACTGGGACAACACAGTTTTCAACCCGGACACCTTTAAAAAATAATATCACAAAGTATTAATAAAAAGTATATATATTTTTATCGTTTTTTAAAGAAATGCAGCTATTTTTGAGCGTAACAAATAGCTGGTGGCGCATGGTGGAAGCGCCATTGTATGTGCTCCCTGGCAGTGGAAACACACAGACAGCAGGAGGTAAATTCAGCAGCAGGAGGAGGAGGAGGAGTGTGTGGCAGCAGGCAGTCAATGAGGCAGGCAGCGTGACATAATAGCCCTGGTACCTAGTGGTGATACCAGGGCATAAATAAACACAGCAGGAGGTCCCAGACAGCGGTCGTGCAGCCCACATCGTGTCCAATACACAACTGGGACAACACAGTTTTCAACCCGGGCACCTCAGGAAAACTACACCTTTTTTTTTTTAAAGATAAATACAGGCAGCAGGGGCAGCTATTGTTTGACGTAATAGCTGGTGGCAGAGTGGCAGCAGAAGGTAAATCTGTGTACCCTTGGCAGTGGGAAACACAGACAGACAGCAGAAGGGCAGTACACAGCAGCCCACTGTAGATGTAAAATGTGTGGCTGCAGGCGACGTAATAGTCAAAGTGTCCCCCTTTCGCCGACAACAGGGGCCAGGAACTCGCCTTCCACCCATGCCTGGTTCATCTTGAGAAACGTCAGTCTGTCCACAGACTTGTGAGACAGACGTGAGCGTTTCTCGGTGACCACGCCACCAGCTGCACTGAAGCAGCGCTCGGACAGCACGCTGGAAGGGGAACAGGACAGCACTTCCAGGGCGTACTGCGCCAGCTCGCTCCAGATCTCCAGGGTCTTGACCCAATACTCTATGGGATCAACAGGGGCATCGCTGTCAAGCCCGCTGTAGGACCCCATGTAGTCAGCCACCATGCGGGTCAGGCGCTGGCTGTGACCGGAGGAGGATGCTGCTGCATGCACCTCCTCTCTAGTCACTGCTGCCGGAGCCTCTACAGTCCTGTAGAGCTCGTTGCTGAGAGACAGCAGGTCTGTGGGGCGCTTGCTGCTGGATGCAGGCACCTGCTGCTGCCTCTGTGCTGGCTGGACAGTGGGGGTGGAAGGCTGGGGGAAGGCTTCCTCCAAGCGCTCAACAAGGGCCTGCTGCAAGCTCCTTATTTTATTTGTTGCGCTGGCTCTCCTCCTGCAGGCGGCAGGAACTGGCTCAACTTCCCCTTGAGGCGCGGGTCCAACATCATGCTGATCCAGATGTCCTCCCTCTGCTTCATCTGGATCACCCTGGGGTCCTTGCACAGGCACATCAGCATGTGCGCTGCCATTGGGTAGAGGCGGGCCACGTGTGCTGGCACATCGACGGCAGTGCTGTCCTCATCCTCCTCCTCTGCCTCCTCAGCCTCATCCTCTCTCCACCCCCGCACCAACTCAGCTGCGCTGTGCTTATCCCCCTCATCAGCAGCAAGGTCAGGGACCTTCACCAAGTCCTCCTCCTCCTCCCCCTCAGAGGTGGACTGTGCAGCTGCATGCCGCTCCTGCTGGTCCAAGGCTGCCGCTCCCTGTTCCAGCAAAGCATCGAGGGTCCTGTTCAGCAGACAAACCAGGGGCACCCACTCGCAGACCATAGCATGGTCCCTGCTCACCATGTTAGTGGCCTGCAGAAAGGGAGCCAGCACTAAGCACACCTGCTGCATGTGCCTCCAGTCGTCATCGGGGACGATGGACGGGATGTTGCTGGTCTTGTCCCTTTTCTGAGCGGCGGACACAGTAGCCAGGGCAAGGTACTGGTTGACAGCGTGCTTCTGTTCAACCAGATGCTCCAACATCGCCAGGGTGGAGTTCCAGTGAGTTGGAACGTCAATGGCGTTGCAGCTTCAGCTCCTTTTGCACGTCTTCCAGGCTCGCACAGGCTGCAGCCGAGCGCCGGAAGTGACGCACAACATTCCTTGCCATTTCCAGCAGTTCGCCCATCCCCTGGTAGGTGCGCAAGAACTTCTGCACCACCAGGTTCAGCGGATGTGGGTCAGGTTTCCCCTGTCAATTGCGGCAACCAGATTGGCCCCATTGTCGGCCACCACCTCTCCGACTCTGAGGCCTCTGGGGGTCAGCCAAATCCTCTCCTGCTCCTGGAGTTTGGCCAACACATGGGTTTCCGTCAGTTTGGTCTTCCCAAGGCTGACCAACTGCAGCAGCGCTTGGCAGTGGCGGGCCTTCACGCTGCTGCTGAGGCGGGGGGTTTGGCCAGGTGTGCCGGAGGATGGCAGAGGATCGGAGGAACCTGCTGCAGTTCCCCTGACCCTGCGGGGTGGCACCACCCACTGTGTTGCTGCTTCTGCTGTGCCCGCTGCTGCTCTCCCATCCTCACCCCCTTCCACCAAGCTGACCCAGTGGACAGTGAAGGACAGGTAGCGGCCTGTCCCGAAGCGGCTGCTCCAGGAGTCTATGGTGACGTGGACCCTTTCACCAACCGCGTGCTCCAGCCCTCACTCCACATTGGCCATCACAAAGCGATGCAGTGCAGGAATGGCCTTGCGGGCAAAGTAGTGTCTGCTGGGGAGCTGCCAGTCTGGGGCTGCACAAGCAAGCAGCGCACGCATGTCACTCCCCTCCTGCACGAGCGTGTACGGCAGGAGTTGGGAGCACATGGCCCGTGCCAGCAAGCCGTTCAGCTGCCGCACGCGACGGCTGCTGGGAGGCAGAGCCCTAACCACCCCCTGGAAGGACTCGCTCAAAAGGCTCTGGCGTGGCCTTTTGCTAGCACGGGAATCAGCGGACACAGCAGAGGAGGCCACTGAGGACTGGCTGCCAGAACAGGCCTCAGTGTCGGCGGCAGGAGTTGCAGAGGGGGGAGGAGCAGTGCGTTTCCGCACTCCTGCTGGTGGTGCTGGAGGAGCAGGAGGGCGGGTGGCTGCTGTTGCTGCTGCTGCTGCTGAAGGCTGTGCAGTGATGGGTGTGGTGCCACTGCCAGCACCAGATGCCTTCAGCCTCTGGAACTCCTCATGCTGGTGGAAATGTTTAGCAGCAAGGTGGTTGATGAGTGAGCTGGTGCTGAACTTTAAGGGGTCTGCACCTCTGCTCAACTTCCGCTGACAGTGGTTGCAAGTGGCGTACTTGCTGAAAACTGTGGGCATTGTGAAAAATCGCCAGATTGGTGACAAGAACAACCCCCTACGGCCTGGAGCCGCTGCTGCCTGTCTCCCTGTGGTGGTTGGGGGGGGGCTTGGGTGCGGCTGGTGGTGGTACTGGCAGATGCTGCTGCTGCTGCTGCTGCTGAGCCTGAGACACCAGCAGGCTGTGGGACCTGCCTACTGCTGCCAATGCTTGCAATGATGCGCCTCCTTGCAAGGCCCACAAGCGCATCCTCCTCCTCCTCCTCAGAGCTGCTGATGATGACATCCCCAGGTGCTGGTGGTGGCGGCACCCAGTGTTTGTCTGTCACCACGTCATCATCATCATCATCATCCTCCCCCTCCTGAAACATGTCCTGCTGGGATGATGACCCCCCAAACTCCTCTCCTGATGCATGGTTGGGCTGCTTGACTGTCGCCACAGTCTTGCTGTCCAATCCCTCATCCCCCAAAGTGCCCATCAGCATCTCCTCCTCCAAATCGCCAACAACAGCAAACAATTGACTCATGATGCCTGGGGTCAAAAGACTGCTGAATTACAGATCGCCAACTGACGGTGAACTGGCCTCCTCCCCAGGCCCTGCTGGGCGGCTGCTGCGAACAGGGGTGATGGTGGTGGTGAGGGTGGAGGCCTCGGATGCAGAGCTGATGGCGGGCTGCTCATCCTCCGTCATCAGTTGCACCACAGTGGCTGCATCCTTTTCCTCAATGGGACGTTTCCGACCCGGCTGGAGGAAAATAGGAGCAGGTACTACACGCTGCTGCTGCTGTGTCTCTGCAGCGTGAGTTGCTCCTGCTGGGCGGCGCCCAAGGTGTCCACGGCCAGTGGCTATAGGCGGAATGTTAGCCACTGACGCAGCTGCTGCTGCTGCGGAACTGTGCATGGTGGCGCGGCCACGGCTTGCCACAATGCTGCTCCCTCTCCTCCTCATTCCCTTGCTGCCCTTCCCCTTGCCCAAACCGCGCTGGCTGCCACTTCCAGACATCTTAGATATTTTGGCCGTAAACAAAAAAGTTTTTTAAAAGGGCGGGTGAAAAAGTGGGGTACTTTAATGGAGTGGGTTAGTGGGTGAGGTGTCACTAATCACTAAGTGATTAGATCGCTAAGTGATTACTAGTACAGTACTAATACAAAATACAATAATTCAGTAATCAGTAAGTGTGAACAGTGAACAGTGAGTGTGTCCCCTAGTACACTAACTAGAAAATACAATAATCAGTAGTAATCAGATTCAGTAGAAGGAAATAGAGTGTGTGTACTGTACAGACAGTGCACGCACACACACACACACGCAGGAGCTAGCCTGTGAACAGTGAGTGTCCCTAGTACAGTAAGTAGTAACAGTAAGTAGTACAACTAGAAATTACAATAAGTAATCAGAAGAAAATAGAGTGTGTGTACTGTACAGACAGTGCACGCACACACACACGCAGGAGCTAGCCTATGAACAGTGACTGAGTGTCCCTCCCTAGTAGTAAGTAGTAACAGTAAGTACAACTAGAAATTACAATAATCAGTAGTAATCAGAAGGAAATAGAGTGTGTGTACTGTACAGACAGTGCACGCACACACACACACACACACACGCAGGAGCTAGCCTATGAACAGTGACTGAGTGTTCCTCCCTAGTAGTAAGTAGTAACAGTAAGTACAACTAGAAATTACAATAATCAGTAGTAATCAGAAGGAAATAGAGTGTGTGTACTGCAGGCACACACGCAGGAGCTATGAACAAACAGTGACAGTGAGTGTCCTAGTACAGTTACAGACTACAGTATAACTACAAAATACAATCACTCAGTAGTAAAGGACAGCAGAAACACTGGTATAGATGAGAAATAAACTAACAGAGGACAGGAGGACAGCTGTGCCCACACAGGCAAGGCCCGGAGGCCTAAAGCTGTGTAAGCTTGCCTGCAGCAGCTGCCTGTCTCTATGTAACACACAAGCTACTAACTAAAATACAATGTCTATCTAACTAACAACAATATAGGTGTGTATAGGAGGTGTATGTGAGCAAAAACGCTAGGTAATTGACCACTATAGAGCTCTTGCTTAGCCAAAGCACAAAGGAGCAGATCTCTCTCTGTACAAAGTCAGGCAAGGACGGAAAAACCGAACATGGTGGCCGCTATTTATAGGGTAGGGGCTGGCCAGGGTCCCCCTCTGTGATTGGCTGCCGTCAGAGGGCCTGGGAGCCCTCTGATTGGCTCTAAGGACATCAATCTGGGCTATGACGCTATTCGAGCTCGGTATTCGAGCTCGAATAGCGCTGTTTGCTCGAATAGCTCGAATAGTGAGTGGGCTATTCAAGTTCACTCGAATAGCCCATTCGAATAGCTGCAGCTATTCGAGCTCGGTATTCGAGCTCGAATAGCTGAAAAAGAGCTCGAATATTCGAGCTACTCGAATATTCGAGCTCTGCTGAGCACCACTGTTGTCAACTATGTCCTGACAATATTGAGGGCTGATGGCACGAGCCTTCTTCTGAACACTGTACTTTGGTCGAGGGCCGCACAAAATCACGACAGCACGACCTCAAACAGACATGCCCGGGTGGCCTTCCATTAGCTCTGCCTCTGCCTGTTGTTTTGTCCATTTGGGGGGGGGGGGTGAAGTGAAAGGTATGCACCGACTTGGCTAATACTATGTGCAGTCACGCAGATGCAGTAAAGGGTACTGAAAGGTATGCACTGACTGCTGTATAATGATGAGATGAATACACTTGAAATCCTATAACAAGAATCTGTTATGGAGGGCAAGTCTGCCATCCATTCAAGTGAAAGGTATGCACTGACTGGTATAATGCAATGTGCAGTCACACAGGAGCAGTGAAAAGTATGTAGTGACTGCTGGTAAAACAATGTGCAGTCACACAGGTGCCGTGAAAAGGTTGCAGTGACTGCTGGTATAACAATGTGCAGTTACACAGGTGCAGTGAAAATGGATGCACTGACTGCTGGTATATAAAACAGCATGCGGTCACAAAGATGCAGTGAAAGGTATGCACGGACTGGTATATAAAACAGCGTGCTGTCACACAGATGCAGTGAAAGCTGTGCAGTGACTGCTATATAAAACAGTGTGCGGTCACACAGATGCAGTGAAAGCTATGCAGTTACTGCTAAATGAAACAACGTGTGGTCACACAGGTGCAGTGAATGGTATGCAGTGACTGGTGTTATAATACAATGTGCACTTGTGCAGCAGTCACACTAGGTACTAAATGTGCTGGGCCTGGCATAGTATAGCAATTAGCAAGGGCCAGCTGTGACAGACAGGGCTGTATATGCAGTGTCAGTGGGCCACACAAAAAAAAACACATTCACAAGAACATTAGCTCTCAAAAGAGCTGTTTTGGTGGTGCTTCTCAGCAACAAATATCAGCAAGGAGCAAGCTAACAAGCCTAGCAACAGCCTAACTAAGGTTTCCCTATGTCTGTAGCAACCTCTCTCCCTTCTCTCACTAATACGGCAGCACACAGAGTGAGATCATGGCCAATGCTGCTGCCTTATATAAGGAGGGGGCTCCAGGAGGGAGTGCAGCCTGATTGGCTGCCATGTGTCTGCTGACTGTGATGTAGAGGGTCAAAGTTTAGCCCAATGATGTAGTATAGGGGAGGGTCAAACTCGCATAAAAGTTCGTGATTCGACACGACCGCAAACCAGCGATGTTCGTGCGAATAAGTTCACGTGCAAACCATTCGGGCCATCTCTAATTGTAAATGCAGTAATTTCATTTCCGCAGAATCCGAATGAGCATACTTAGAATTGATCATAAAAAAAAAATGTCTCCTGTATGCCAGGCTTTGAAACACAAGCTTTTCATTTCTATTGTTTACATTGCAAAACTAATACATAAGTCTATACTCCCATACTCAGTATGTGGCAAAGTGTTAATTATTAATGCAGGATTAGAAAAAGGAGTGGAGAAAGGAGAATTTACAACCAAGCCAAGCAAGGGAATACTTACAATCCAGTGGGGATAATGGAGATTAGCACACACTGTTGGTAGTTCACTGCTAGTACATTTAGTAACAGTCTGCACTGAATCTTATGAAGGTGACATGCTAGTGTATGGAAAAAAAGAGGTATAACCAGTAATGCAAAAATATTATTTTACTGAGCATGGCCCAATTTTAAACGAAGACTATCATGGAAAATGTTGAAATTTTAAGTATAGATATAAATGTACATGTCTTCCAGAGGACTTCAAGGACTAAGGAAACAGAATCCCACCATGCAATGGTATATCTTCCAGAGTAAAATGTACTATAATGTACTTGCTGTCACTTACAGTAGGTAGTGAAAATCTGACAGATCAGTCAGGTTTTGGACTGGTCGATTTCCTTCGTGAGGGATTCTCAGTTACAGTGTATCTTTATTCCCAAAATAACTGCTGCTGCTAAGTCTAACTGCTGAAATAATGTGCAAAAGAGAAGGGGAGCTGGCTGACATTTTTGTATAGATCCTTTGCAGGGAGTACTTCTGTAAAGAATAACGTAAATACTGAGATAATCTCCCACGAGCAGGGCCAAATTTACCATAAGGTACTGTAGGCTCATGCCTACAGGTGCCTGATGATGGAAAGGTGGGTCACTTCCCTCCCAAAGTGCCTATCTCTCTCCTTACCTATGCAGAGTCCCAAGTAAAGCATAAATGACAGGTTATTCACCCAGATTTCGGCATTCCACTAAAAAGATCTCCCCTCTGTCAGGGGCACCTCTAGCTACCTAATACCTGGGGGATCCTCTAGCTACTTAGTATTAGGTAGCCAGAAGTACACTCAGTATTAAGGGACACCTGTGGACACCTGTGGCTACCTACACCTGTAGGTTGCCAGAACATCTGTGCCTATAGGAGATGGACAAGTGTAAAATCTGTCAGATCTCTCAGCTTTATACTTCCTACTGTAAATGACAGTAACATAGGAAAACAAAATAATTTATAGAGCATTTTACTTTGGGGAAAATTTCCCTTTTGTATGTATTTTCAATTTTACATTTTTTTGCAGTAGTGGTCCTTTAAGCCATTTTAGGCACACATAAGTATAACTACCCTATTATTTGAAAGTGTTTTGTTTCTTTTTGAATGTACAGTATCTAAAAGTCTTCTTTGTCGTATTTCAACACATCAGCAGTAAAAACACAAGGTAAATCTTGCCGCGACAGTGATACTCCTTTTAAAATTGAGTGGCACACTTTATGATTTCAGTGGTTCTAAAAGTGTTTCAGTGACTTTCAGATGTTCTTTGTTGTAAAATTATAGAGGCTGAGGAGAATATCTATGATGCTATCTGAGCTCTGGAGAGCGGTGATTGACTGTTACATATTCTTCACTGTTTTCAATCTTTTAAATAAATTTGCTGTCATCCAGAACTGGCAGGAGTCCATGTTTGGCTTGCAATGGAATATCATATGTCCCGAGAATAGCTGTCAAGAGGACTTGGTAAAATCAGCCCCACATCTTTCTCAGTGATGCTGGAGCTGGCTTTCTGTAAGATGACCTGTCAATCTTAAGATTTTAGAATGATCTTAATTATCGTTTTTGGTGGAATGACATCATCTTCAGGTATTGTGATACAGAAAGCCAGCAACATTTAGATGTTCAAACATCTTAAAGAGGAACTTTACCAAAAGATAGTAGTGGGGGAAATAGATCAATGCATTTCAAAGTAAGAAGTTAAAAAAATGGATCTAGAAATGGTTAATACTCACTGTGTAATTAATTCATGTTGTGTGATCCATCGTAAGCCTGCAAGTCATCATCTTTACTGCTGCTGGCAGACATAGAAAAAAACAGACAGAACCAACTGCCGTTATCTACAGTATAAGCAAACCCACTAACAATGCAATAGGCTAAAAGCTTGCTATATGTATATGTGAAAATATGGAGGTAACTCCCCCTAAAAGTGCTTAAATCTAATCATTTTCAGGTGACCGAATTCCGATTGTTGTAGCTGATTGTTTGTGATTGGCAACAATCATTAAATTCTATGTAGTAGCTGATCAACTATTTGTATCAGGCCCTCAAATGACCAGCTATTTAACATAGGCATCTATCAGACGCCTGCTAATCGTGGCACTGAATCCACCTGAACCATCCCCTAGGCGGCTAGCTAATGATACTGCGATTGACAATTACTGGTGCCATATCGGGAAGGAATACTCTTACCTCCTCATTGATATATTCAACAAATATACCCTTTTGACATCACAAAGTGTTTCAACAGGCACTGGCCGCTTCCTCAGGTGATTTCTTAAAAGGATATAGTTGGTGAGAGGTTTGCTGTGCTTTCTTTGCTGGGAGCATGTATGTGTAGAGAGTGCGGACTTGATCTAATTGTGTGCATGTTGCTGTGTAAGCAGGAGCTGAATGAGGAGTATGTGGGTAGTGTGAATTTGGCCATATCTTCCATGATATGCAATCACTGAGAAGGATTATTATTATTATTGATTTATAAAGCGCCAACATTTTCCATGGCACTGTGCAAAGTAAGAAAAACAAACATGTACATAATACAGACAATGGTGTACACCAAATATAGACACAGTGGTCCCTTCAAATTTAATACAGATATTTGAGCAGGAAATCATATCGGGCAATGTGTATGTATGCTTGAAGTGTGTAAAGAATGTATGATAAAATGTTTTATCAAATATTATTGAAGTAAACCTATAATGAAAAAAAAGAACTCCTGGGGGTACTTACCTCAGGAGGGGGAATCCTCTTGATCCTAGCAAGGTTTCTCCCATCCTTCATCCTCTCGATCCTGTGCCAGGACCCCCAAACCGTCCAGGACCATAAAAATCCTGTGAGAGCCTCGTGCAATCGCACTTGTGGCTTTCATTCGGGCTCAGGTGCAAATAGCGGAGCACAACGTTATCCACTCTACTGCGCCATGGCGCACACCTCATGCCTGCGCAGTAGAGCCAGCAGAGATCCAATCAGGCTCGGCTATTTCTGCCTGAGCCCGAAAAAAAAGCTCTGGTGCACCTGCGCAGGATTATTATGATCCTGAAGCCTGCACCTTCGTTCAGGGGCTGCCAGCACTGAATCAGGGCTGCAGGAAAGGATGGGAGAAGCCTCATTAGGATCCAAATTCTTCTCCTTCCCGAGGTAAGTACCCCCAGGGGCTCTTATTTAATTACAGGTTTACTTTAAATTTGGAAATTGTATATTTTATTAGTAGTTTGCTACGTTTTTGCAATGTGTTGTGCTGCCTCTGGGATGAGTATTCACAAGAAATAACTGAGATAAAGCAATCCACAATCTCTATTTATAAGATAATGTTATGTTGCTTCTTTTGCAAAAGCAAAGAATTAATCCTTCAGCACTAATCTTCTCCTGGCTGGTTCTAGTATTTGAAAACTGTCAAAAATGACTTTCTAAGCTTTTAGTAGCATTCCAGTAGTTTAATAACACTTACATTGTATTTTCAAGACAATGGAATTTATGTTTACTGTTTTAATGCTTGCTTGTTACATTGCATGGCACTGTTTGTATTATTGTGCACTATTCTAGGTATTGAAAAGTGGTTTGAAACTCAGCATTTCTTCTTTGTGCTAAAAGATTCATTTCAGCAAAAAAAGATAATGCTAGAAAAAAAATACTGGTAGCAGAACAGCATTCAAACAGTTAAACAGAGCACATTTTTTTTTCAGCGGGAAGCTTAGCACCTTTGCTGAACTTGAGGAAGTGATTGCAATAATAGCTGATAAGAAAATAAACAAGATAGTATAAACACTGATAGCAGTGTCTCAGCTGAATGCAAGCCAAAAGTGTTCACAGGAGAAGACGCATTCTCACTGGATACATTGTAATGTATAAATACAGAAACTATGCAATACATTACAATGGCTGTTTTCATTGTAGATAAATTGTACTTTGTGAATTTGTAATTTGCAGACAATAATACTTGTGAGGAAAAGCAAGTATGATAACTGTATGGGTAATAGTAAGTAGGAAAACATATTTTACTGAATGTATAATTGAATCCCTCTTTGTACATGTACATGGCAAGGGCCTATCTGTACATCTGCTAGCTTCAAACGTAGACATTTTTCTTACTCACTCTAAGGGTGGAGAATCAGAAGACAATAAGATGCCGGCACTATCAAGCCAAAAGAGTGGTGGGGGTGTGGTGCGATAGCGGGAGTCTGGGCTTTAAAGTGTAACTATCGGGCATAAAATCAAAAATCAATTCTTTATTTTTATCTGGTAAACAAGTAAAAAGGATGCTATCCAGGCAATCCAAAAGTTAAAAATCACTATTACTTTTCTTGTTGATAAATGATCATTCCCCAGTTTACCTGACTCTTATTAGGAACATTGCCACACAAAAGAAGTTGCAGGGCATGGCTGGTTTGTATTTTTTTTTGCTTCTTTACTTTCCCCTCAGACTTAGCTAATGCAGCCCGATTAGCTGAACCCTCTTTCCCTCCTTTTTTCCCCTCCCACACCTCTGTTCCTCTCTGATTGGCCAATATTTCTCATGTTGAGACAATGCACTTTCTATTGCAGAGGTGGGAGGGAGTGCCTGAAGACTGGTAGGAAGGCAGGCAATGCATACACAATCAGGCAGAGGAGAGTAAGGGAGGAAATTACATCAGAATTGGCTTCAAGATAGACACAGTTAAAATGGAGAATACTAAGAAGGATGATTTCTTTTTTTACTATAAAAAATCACTAAAATCAAAATGTGAACAGTGCAATACATATGTTATTTATGTAGAGCAAATATTTATCTACTTATATATGTGTTTTTTTTCTGATATAGTATGGCTGACAGCTCCTCACCTCTTGAAAGTCTGCAGCATGCTCGGGAAGCAGGAGGTTGAGGAATGAAGCTGATGTAGTAATAAAGGACATTGCATCCGGCACTGCTGTGTAGTCACATACCTCCCAACTTTTTGGGATAAGAGGGACATTTTAGGACACACCCCGGCCACACCCCTAATCACACCCCCGCCTCGCCTCTCACCATACATGTCAAAAGAATTCCGAATCAAAAGATGTAATTTTAGTATAAAAACTACAGGTCTTCTCTATTATCATTAGTGTTTCTTTTTTTTTTTTAACATTTGGAATTAAGAAATACAGTATTTCAATTTCATTGCTGGGAATAAAGTTTAGAGTCAGTTAAACATTTTTGTAGTAGAAAAAATAACATATATGAACACAGATCTGTACATTAGTCCTGAAAGAGGGACAAATAAGGAAGAAACAGGGACAGAGGCCTCTGGTTCCCAAAGAGGGACTGTCCCTCCAAAAAAGGGACAGTCGGGAGTTATGTACTCAAGATTGTTTGTATCAAGTAGTGAACATCATCGGCAGGAAAAATACAATTGCAATTTTAAGTCCTACCGTGCATTAAAATGGGGATGTGAAACAGTGAGTGCTGAGCACTGTGCCGGGTAGAGTTGGGCCAAACCTCCGATTTTAGGTTCGCGAACCGGGTTCGCGAACTTCCGCGGAACGTTCGGTTCGCGGAAAAGTTCGCGAACCGCAATAGACTTCAATGGGGAGGCGAACTTTGGAAAAAAAAAATTCTGCTGGCCACAAAAGTGATGGAAAAGATGTTTCAAGGGGTCTAACACCTGGAGGGGGGCATGGCGGAGTAGGATACACGCCAAAAGTCCCCGGGAAAATATGGATTTGACGCAAAGCAGCGTTTTAAGGGCAGAAATCACATTGAATGCTAAATGACAGGCCTAAAGTGCTTTAAAACATCTTGCATGTGTATACATCAATCAGGTAGTGTAATTAAGGAACTGCTTCACACTGACACACCAAACTCACCGTGTAACGCACCGCAAACAGCTGTTTGTGTAGTGACGGCCGTGCTGGACTGGTGCGCACAATGGCGAGAGTGCAGGTTTTGGTGGCTTTACAGCCCATATGGTCGCCTGGCTGATGTAGCTGAATGACAGAACAGTGACTGTCCAGCTGATCAAATTTGGTCTGACCACAATGAAGCAACGACCTTATTATCTTTTGTGTGCCCCCCGAGACACTCATCTAGGCGCCGTTCATTGCTTCATTGTGATACGCAAGCTCCTTCACCACGGCAAGGTAATGATCACGAAGGGGAATGGGCGCATGTACATGCCTTTTCTTTTGTTGTTGCAGCTGCCCGCAGTGCAGCCAGAAAAATTAGGCAGTCATGTACACGCACCAGAAAAATTATTACAGCGGCCGCTGCTAGCAGCGGCCTAAAAAATTCAGCAATCCGCCTGGAGTCCTGGACCCTGTTGGTGGTGGTGGAGAAGGTAGTCAAGCGGCCTGCAGGCAGACATGCTGTGTGGAGGGACTGGGAGCGACTTAGTCTTCTTGGGGCAGGCCAGGCAGCCAGTCACACGGCGTGCAGGCAGAGATGCTGTGTGTGCGGGGACGGACTTAGTCTTGGGGCGGGCAGCAGCCCTCCGGGATCCATGCCTCATTCATTTTGATAAAGGTGAGGTACTTAACACTTTTGTGACTTAGGCGACTTCTCTTCTCAGTGACAATGCCTCCAGCTGCGCTGAAGGTCCTTTCTGACAGGACGCTTGCGGCAGGGCAGGAGAGAAGTTGGATGGCAAATTGGGACAGCTCTGGCCACAGGTCAAGCCTGCGCACCCAGTAGTTCAAGGGTTCCTCATCGCTGTTCACAGCAGTGTCTACATCCACACTTAAGGCCAGGTAGTCGGCTACCTGCCGTTCCAGGCGTTGGTGGAGGGTGGATCCGGAAGGGCTACGGCGAGGCGTTGGACTAAAGAACGTCCGCATGTCCGACATCACCATGAGATCGCTGGAGCGTCCTGTCTTTGACTGCGTGGACACGGGAGGAGGATTAGTGGCAGTGGTACCTTGCTGGCGTTGTGCTGTCACATCACCCTTAAAGGCATTGTAAAGCATAGTTGACAGCTGGTTCTGCATGTGCTGCATCCTTTCCACCTTCAGGTGAGTTGGTAACAGGTCCGCCACTTTGTGCCTGTACCGAGGGTCTAGTAGTGTGGCCACCCAGTACAGCTCATTCCCCTTGAGGTTTTTTATACGGGGGTCCCTCAACAGGCAGGACAGCATAAAAGATGACATCTGCACAAAGTCGGATCCAGTACCCTCCATCTCCTCTTGCTCTTCCTCAGTGACGTCACGTAAGTCAACCTCCTCCCCCCAGCCGCGAACAATACCACGGGAAGGTTGAGCAGCACAAGCCCCCTGCGACGCCTGCTGCGGTTGTTCTCCTGCCGCCGTCCCCTCCTCCTCCTTCTCCCCCAAAGAAACACCTTGCTCATCATCCTCTGAGTCTGACTCGTCTTCTGCACACGACTTCTCTTCTTCCTCCTCCTCCCCCCGCTGTGCTGCCACAGGTGTTGAGGAAACAGCTGGGTCTGATGAAAATTGGTCCCATTCCTGTTCCTGCCATAACGGTTCCTGGTCACGCTCATTCGCAGCTTCATCCGCCACTCTACGCACAGCACGCTCCAAGAAGTAAGCGTAGGGAATTAAGTCACTGATGGTGCCCTCACTGCGGCTCACCAGGTTGGTCACCTCCTCAAACGGCCGCATGAGCCTGCATGCATTTTTCATCAGTGTCCAGTTGTCGGGTTAGAACATCCCCATCTTCCCAGACTGTTTCATTCTACTGTAGTTGTAGAGGTACTGGGTGACGGCTTTCTTCTGTTCTAGCAGGCGGGAGAACATGAGCAGGGTCGAATTCCAGCGAGTCGGGCTATCGCAAATCAGGCGTCTCACCGGCATGTTGTTTTTCCGCTGAATTTCCGCAAAGCGTACCATGGCTGTGTAAGACCGCCTCAAATGCCCACAGAACTTCCTGGCCTGCTTCAGGACATCCGCTAAGCCAGGGTACTTTGCCACAAATCTTTGAACAACTAGATTCATGACAGGTGCCATGCATGGTATGTGTGTCAGCTTCCCCATATGCAAAGCGGCAAGCAGATTGCTGCCATTGTCGCACACCACGTTGCCTATCTCCAGGTGCTGCGGGGTCAGCCACTCATCCACATGTTTCTTAAGAGCAGCCAGGAGAGCTGCTCCAGTGTGACTCTCCGCTTTGAGACAAGACATGTCTAAGATGGCGTGACACCGTCGTACCTGGCATGCAGCATAGGCCCTGCGGAGCTGGGGCTGTGTAGCTGGAGAGGAGAACTGCCACTCAGCCAAGGAGGAGGAGGACAGCAAAGAGCATGTAGCAGGAGGAGAGGAGGTGGCAGGAGGCCTGCCTGCAAGCCGTGGAGGTGTCACAATTTGGTCCGCTGCGCCCTGCTTGCCATCGTTCACCACCAGGTTGACCCAATGGGCTGTGTACGTAATGTAGCGGCCCTGCCCGTGCTTGGAAGACCAGGCATCCGTGGTCAGGTGGACCCTTGACCCAACGCTCTTCGCAAGAGATGACACCACTTGCCTCTCAACTTCACGGTGCAGTTGGGGTATGGCCTTTCTCGAAAAATAAGTGCGGCCTGGCATCTTCCACTGCGGTGTTCCGATGGCCACAAATTTACGGAAGGCCTCAGAGTCCACCAGCCGGTATGGTAACAGCTGGCGAGCTAACAGTTCCGCCACGCCAGCTGTCAGACGCCGGGCAAGGGGGTGACTGGCTGAAATTGGCTTCTTCCGCTCAAACATTTCCTTCACGGACACCTGACTGCTGCTGTGGGCAGAGGAGGAGGAAGCGCTCAAGGGCAGAGGCGGAGTGGAGGAGGGTGCCTGTGAAGGTGGAAGGGAGAAAGCGGCAGAAGCAGATGATGCACCTGAAGGAGGAAGAGGAGAAGGAGGGTGACTTTTCTTTTGTGTGCTGCTGCTGCTTTTGCTCAGGTGGCCATCCCATTGCTGTTTGTGCCTTTTCTCCAGGTGCCTTCGTAAGGCACTTGTCCCTACGTGAGTGTTGGCCTTTCCACGGCTCAATTTTTGTTGGTAGAGCGAACAGATGGCTTTGGTCCGATCTGAGGCACACACATTAAAAAATTTCCACACCGCTGAGCCACCCTGGGATGT
Organism: Hyperolius riggenbachi; assembly: GCF_040937935.1. Lineage (NCBI taxonomy): Eukaryota > Metazoa > Chordata > Amphibia > Anura > Hyperoliidae > Hyperolius > Hyperolius riggenbachi. The sequence continues at coordinate 75,151,547 of NC_090655.1, forward strand.
GGGCACTATGGGGACCTCAGCAGCTGATGCTGAAGGGCAAGTTGGCTGGCTGTACATAGGTGGCGATACATGGTGCCGGACACTGCCACCAGCTGTTTCTGACGAAGAGCTGCCCCAGCTTCTTTCAGCAACTTCTCTCCTCCTACTACTCTCTGACTCCCCCTCTGAACTGTCCCCCTCTTCATCTCCTCTATTGGGAACATACAGAGGATCCCTATCATCGTCATCATCGTAATCATCCTGCCCAGCTTCGCTTGCCTCAGAAAAATCCAAACATGCACCATTAGTAGGTCCTTCATCCTCCTTACACGTTACATCCATAGTGTTGCCGCGTAACTCAGACATATGAGCTGGTGAAAATTCATCTGGCTGTAACAACAATGGCTGTGCATCAGTGATTTCACCACTAAATAATTCTTGCGAAGTGTCAAATGCAGCGGAAGTGGTGCTAGTAGTAGCGCTGGTGGCTGAGCAAGATGAGGTGTTCTGTGTCGCTAAATACTCAACCACGTCCTGACAATCTTGGGAGGTGATGGGATGTGCCTTCTTCCGAGCACTTTACTGTGGGCCAGGTCCACACGAAATTACATTTACACGACCTCGCGCAGACCTGCCGGGTGGCCTTCCTCTGGCTCTGGCACTACCTCTTCCTCTACCTGTTTTGTCCATATCGGGTATGCATGGAGTGGTATATCACACTGCGTGCACTCACGTAGGTAGGTGGGTTCACTTAACTGCACAGGTATGCGCACTGATGCGGTGGGTTCACTGAACAGTACAGGTATACAGTGGTGGGTTCACTGAACACAACAGGTATGCAGTGGCGGGTTCACTGAACACAACAGGTATGCAGTGGCGGGTTCACTGAACAGGTATACAGTGGCGGGTCCACTGAACACAACAGGTATGCAGTGGCGGGTCCACTGAACAGGTATACAGTGGCGGGTTCACTGAACAGAACAGGTATACAGTGGCGGGTTCACTGAACACAACAGGTATGCAGTGGCGGGTTCACTGAACAGGTATACAGTGGCGGGTTCACTGAACAGAACAGGTATACAGTGGCGGGTTCACTGAACACAACAGGTATGCAGTGGCGGGTTCACTGAACAGAACAGGTATACAGTGGCGGGTTCACTGAACAGTACAGGTATACAGTGGCGGGTTCACTGAACACAACAGGTATGCAGTGGCGGGTTCACTGAACAGAACAGGTATACAGTGGCGGGTTCACTGAACACAACAGGTATGCAGTGGCGGGTTCACTGAACACAACAGGTATGCAGTGGCGGGTTCACTGAACAGGTATACAGTGGCGGGTTCACTGAACAGAACAGGTATACAGTGGCGGGTCCACTGAACAGAACAGGTATGCAGTGGCGGGTTCACAGAACAGGTATGCAGTGGCAGGTTCACTGAACACAACAGGTATGCAGTGGCGGGTTCACTGAACAGGTATACAGTGGCGGGTCCACTGAACAGAACAGGTATGCAGTGGCAGGTTCACTGAACACAACAGGTATGCAGTGGCGGGTTCACTGAACAGGTATACAGTGGCGGGTCCACTGAACAGAACAGGTATGCAGTGGCAGGTTCACTGAACACAACAGGTATACAGTGGCGGGTTCACTGAACAGGTATACAGTGGCGGGTCCCCTGAACAGAACAGGTATGCAGTGGCGGGTTCACTGAACACAACAGGTATGCAGTGGTGGGTTCACTGAACAGGTATGCAGTGGTGGGTTCACTGAACAGGTATGCAGTGGTGGGTTCACAGTACAGGTATGCAGTGGTGGGTTCACAGAACAGGTATGCAGTGGCGGGTTCACAGAACAGGTATGCAGTGGCAGGTTCACTGAACACAACAGGTATGCAGTGGCGGGTTCACTGAACAGGTATACAGTGGCGGGTCCACTGAACAGACCAGGTATGCAGTGGCGGTGTTTACTGAACACAACAGGTATGCAGTGGTTGGTTCACTGAACAGGTATGCAGTGGCGGGTTCACAGAACAGATATGCAGTGGCAGGTTCACAGAACAGGTATGCAGTGGCAGGTTCACTGAACAGGTATGCAGTGGTGGGTTCAATGAACAGGTATGCAGTGGTGGGTTCACAGTACAGGTATGCAGTGGTGGGTTCACAGAACAGGTATGCAGCCAGGAACAAGCTAAGCCTAACTAATCTTTCCCTATGAGAGACAGTCTGCAGCAGCTCGCCCTACTCTCACTAATGCAGGCACACGAGTGACCGTAATGGCCGCCGCTGCCTGCCTTATATAAAGGGGGTGGGGCTCCAGGGGCTAGTGTAGCCTAATTGGCTACACTGGGCCTGCTGACTGTGATGTAGAGTGTCAAAGTTGACCCTCCATGGTGCATTATGGGGCGAACCGAACTTCCGCAAATGTTCGCCTGCGGGACGCGAACGCGAACCACGGAAGTTCGCATGGAACCGTTCGCAGGCGAACCGTTCGGCCCAACTCTAGTGCCGGGGCCTGACAGCTGTTTCACACTTGCGCGCTTCTTCTGATGCTTATCCCCGTGGGTGGATAAGCCTCGGAAGAAGCACGTAAGTGTGAAACGTAAGTGTTGGCTGATGATCAGGTGAGTAGATCCGCCAACCGGATCGCTTATGGGTCGGCGGTCGGGCTGCCGTACATATGCTTGATTGTCAGCTCAGGTGGTCATTATTGGCTACTTCAGCCGACTTTAGTCAAGCATGAGTACGAGCCTTGCGACAAGGGTGTCAAACACTGGCCTGATGGCCAAATTTGTCCAGAACAGTAATTATATTTGGCCTATGAGGGAAAATGTGAGTTTCTAATGCAACTAGCCTAGTGCCTTCTTTGTGTCTCGATGCAGCACACTCCCCTGTATTGGTGACTGTATAGGGGAGGGAGGGCGCACCACTAGACATCAGGGAACTGTATAGTGAATGGAGAAAGCACCACTAGACACCAGGGAACTATATAGTGTATGGAGGGGAACCACTAGACACCAGGAATTGTACAGGGGAAGAAGAGGGCCATTAGACACCAGGGAACTGTATAAGGGAGAAATTGGGTGGCACAAGACATTGAAGTTGGCCTATTATGTATTTGAGTTTGAATCCCCAGCTCTATGATGAATTATTGCAAATACCTGTTTGTTTGTTTTTAAGAAGGCAAAATTATATTTCACATAGCTTTTTGGCTTATACTTTCCTAGTAGTTCTAAGTCACCATGAGTTATTTGGGTTTTCCATTTTTATTTTTTTTAATGCTGCTTCTTTTTCTGTGTGTAAAGATGCTGTAAAACTCTGTTCTAAGAATCCTACATTCAAAACCTTAGGGGAGCCCTGTTGCTGATATTGCTTGTGTGTTGTTTCTTCACCTATAAAGCCTGCATTAGTAGGGGCTGGGGATTCACCTGTAAAGCCTGCATTAGTAGGGGCTGGGGATTCACCTGTAAAGCCTGCATTAGTAGGGACTGGGGATTCACCTGTAAAGCCTGCATTAGCAGGGGCTGGGGATTCACCTGTAAATCCTGCATTAGCAGGGGCTGGGAATTCACCTGTAAATCCTGCATTAGCAGGGGCTGGGAATTCACCTGTAAAGCCTGCATTAGCAGGGGCTGGGGATTCACCTGTAAAGCCTGCATTAGCAGGGGCTGGGAATTCACCTGTAAAGCCTGCATTAGCAGGGGCTGGGGATTCACCTGTAAAGCCTGCATTAGCAGGGGCTGGGAATTCACCTGTAAAGCCTGCATTAGCAGGGGCTGGGGATTCATGTACCTTTCTTACATCTAAGGAACTCTTAAACTCTTTATTGATGTTTCTGTGGCAGGGGTCACTGACAAGTGATTGGAGATCAGAGACATGCATCATTTTCATCTCACTGCTGGCTGAAGACTATTTGTTTTATGTTAGGGCTCATCACAATGCATTAAGAAGGAGCCCTGATATTTTACAAGTACTAAAATAAATAAAGCAGGAAGGTGCCAATTAGGATGATACCATTTATTGACAAACTTCAAAGAAAAATAGTTGTCTGCCAATTGGCAATAAGCCTTCTTCAGACTCTATTCCAATAGATTTAAAATCATAACGGCAAATGTTGTTTAGGGTTTACCTTTGCCTGACTCTCCTGCTGATCCTGTGTCTCTAATACTTTTAGCCACAGCCCCTCAACAAGCATGCAGATCAGGTGCTCTGACTGAAGTCAGACTGGATTAGCCGCATGCTTGTTTCAGGGTTGTGATTCAGCCACTTCTGCAGCCAAAGAGATCAGCAGGACTAACAAGGAACTGGTATTGTTTAAAAGGAAACATCCATATCCCTTTCAGTTACCTTGCCTCTCTTTGTGCAGTTAGTCGTTATCCTCTTAATCCTATCCTATCTATGCGTGCATGTGTGCGGCGGGTGCACGCACGCTACAGGTGCGCGCGCTTGCGCAGTAACAGTTGACGGGCGGCAGCGAGAAGGCACAGACCTAGAGACTGTTTTTAAAGGGAACCAGAGATGAAGCACCCTCATGTATTTTATTACATTTATCAGTGGGAACATGACAGTAAACACCTACCCTGCTTTTAGTTTCAATCTTATCTGCTTAATTAGTCCATTAGCAGCTGTGATAACAATCCACAACTGGCTCAGTCTAGGTTTGACCTGGAATCATTATAGCTGAGTCACTCTTCTGTGGAGTCTTTTCAAGCCCGAGCCTGCCACCTACTGGCTCAAATTTCCTGCTTTGCATACTGAGAGCTGTGATGACATGTAAGGGGCTGCTCCTGCTGAGAGAGAATCTCTGAAACAGACAAGTGTGGCTGCAAGCCTGTAATATGATCTGTGTGCTCTGTGTGCTCTTAGCATAGATACTGATGATGACTGCAGTTTCATTCCTATGAGAGAGACTTCCTACAGGCAGCTGTACATCATACCAAAATGAAAGCACAGAGATGAAAGGCTGCAGCAGCCTTTCTCATTTAGCCTAGACAGCAGCATAGTCTCATTTATCCTAGACAGCACATCCAGAACAACTCATAACCCGGAAGGAGAAGGGATATGAGCCGGCGGCCATATTTGATTTTTCCTGGAGCAATATTGGATAAAAAACACTAAAAAAGGCACACCAGAGCGGCGAAATGATCAGGTAGAGCATTTATTTTTTACAAGCTATCGACTGATATGTTTATTTTGTGTGAAACGTTCATCTCTGGTTCCCTTTAAACGGCCTTGAGTCTGCGAGTTTCCTTATAAAAGGCATAGAAAATAAAGTAATTACTGAAAACAAGTATCACACCCACAAAGCCTAATTTGTGGTGAACAAATGGGCAAAACTCTGCCAGGTGAAATTTGCTTCTGTCCTGGAGGTGAAAACACCCGTAGGTTGAAGTGGTAAAAGGAATTACTTAAATACTGTAATTTTTGTTGAATTGATGAGCCAAATTTTGCAATTACGATGAAGAATTATAATTTATCATTTTTCACAATCTCAAAATCCATATTGTCGTAATTCGTTATTTCACATCTTAATGTTGCATTAACGTATAATTTTGTGCGTGATTTCATGTGTACTCACAATTTTGCGTAATTTATTGTTATTATGCAAAACTAAAGCGTAATCAATCGTAAATTATGCAAAACTTGGTCATAATCATATGTAACTGTCTGTATTTACGAATTAGCTATTACGAAAATAATCAGAATTATGAAAATAATTGTAATTATGAAAATTACACATACAGTATACTCTTTTGCAATTACAATGTAGCTATTACAATTAATAATATTGATCATTAATAACAATTAGTAATTACTGGGAACTGCTGCTAATCTTTCTCATTGTAGAAGACCCCATGAAAGCTCCCATACAGTCCTTTAGCAACTTTCAAGACTGACAAATAGCTCAACAAATTTTTTTAATTCCTTTAAGGGTCTCTAAACCCAGAACTTCCTCTCTGCCCTAAAATATAAGCTAAAGCATCATAACCTTTAACTACTTACTGCACCAGGTGCAGTATAATCACACCATTGGAAACTTCATTTGAAGTCCCAGGGACTTGAAAATTAGTCAATGGTAGCGGGCGGCTGCCACCCACTCTCGTGTGCGCACTACTGTTACCGCCGGTTAGCGGGGACATGAATAATTGGGAGCGCAGTTTCCATTCATTAATCTAAGTCTGCATTCATTGTATCTTTCCTGTTGTTACTGAGCACGCATTACTTCCGATTCAAGTCCTTACATACGTGAATCGGAAATAATGAGGACATCTTGTGGCCAAATAGTAAAACTACATAAAAAAGCATTTTATTCAATAAAAATACATACATTTACATCTAAAATTAACAATTTCCCTCTCACACTCCCCCATAGTACCCAAACATTTTATATATTAAAAAAATCTACATTTAAAAAAATACATAAATAGTTGCCTTAGGGACTGAAATTTTTTAACAAGTATGTGAAGAGGGTATATACCTGTGATTTTTTAATTTGCGGGCTTATAATTAGTGATGGACGCAAAACTGAAAAAATGCACCTTTATTTCCAAATACAATATTGCAATAACCGGGACAAATGGGCAAATAAAATGTGTGGGTTTTATCCATAGTAGAACGTTTTATTTTAATGCTATATAAATAATAAATTTTTTTAATTTTTTTAATGATTCCAATTAAAATGTGTTTATAATAAAATAATTTTTAGCATACTGTACCTCCCAAAGAAAGCCTAATTGGTGGCGAAAAAAACAAGATATAGATCAAGTAGTTTTGTGATTAGTTGTGAATGATTAAGTTATTGGCGAAAGAATGGGAGGAGTGCTGAAAGGTGAAAATTGCTCCAGTCCTAAAGGGGTAAAAACCCTCAGTGGGCAAGTGGCTACATAAAAATATGTAGTTGTTACAGCCTACAAAACTCTTCTGCAGAGTGGTTACTTCCTCTTTTCATGGGAGCACAGAAAGAGTTAGCCTCCTGTGTTTACATATTAGCTTACAAGTAGGCACACCGCTGCACAGTTCAGACAGAGCTACAGGGTGGGTTTCTCTGTGCTTTCCTCCTCTTCTGTGGAAGAGTTTAGGTCCGTTTTAATACCAACATGATTTAGGCTTGCATTTAAATGCCAATTTACAGACTTTTGGCGTATCTCATGCCACATTGAGTCACAGACTTTTTTGTGCAAAGTTAATGCAAACCAAAAAGCTGTCTCTTCATCTGGTGCTGGATCAATGGAAATTGATCAGTGCTTCCAGTAATGGTTTCCATCAATAAATTCTTTGAAGTTGATTAAAAATATTTAATTCAAGGAGATGGTGGTGAATCGGTCAGAAAAATGAAATCTATGGCTAATTTAACAAAATATACCTGGCTAATTTAACAATAAATCTGGTAAGTGCCACAAAGTTGTGTCACGTATTGGCAATGACACCCCTGAAAACTAAACCAACATTTCAGTTGGTTTATAGAATATGCTTGAAAGACAAGAAAAAGAACCGAGAGCCAAATCTGGTGCAGTATGTTCAGCCAATATGGGAAAAAAATGTAAATGAGAATATACTCACAAGTGTGGGTCACCACGTAGGCGACCACTGTAACAGCAGGTGGGGAGAATTATGACCTGACCCCACTCAGGTGTAAAAAAGTCGCTCTCTATAGAAGGAAATGGGGATACACCCCTCCACCTAGGGTGGACAAGATATGAGTAAATTTGGTAAATAGAGGCGCCAAAATAGGATAAGATAGGTTAAAAACCGTTTAAAAGGAGGGGGTTGGTGGAACCACTACCCTCACTAAAAATGACCAGGCTAAATTCAAGCCGTAGATGATACAAAAATATTTATTAGTCTCCAAATACAGTGCAACGCGTTTCACGGGCACACATCCCGCTTGTAGAACCTAGGTTCTACAGAGGCGCTCTAGCTCACATATGACCAATATCTGTGTTTCTCCTACCACAATTGCCTGATGAAGCGGGATGTGTGCCCGTGAAACGCGTTGCACTGTATTTGGAGACTAATAAATATTTTTGTATCATCTACGGCTTGAATTTAGCCTGGTCATTTTTAGTGAGGGTAGTGGTTCCACCAACCCCCTCCTTTTAAACGGTTTTTAACCTATCTTATCCTATTTTGGCGCCTCTATTTACCAAATTTACTCGGTTTATAGAATATGTTTGTTTTATAATACATTTTTGGAATCATAAAACTTTATCTATAAAATACAACAAAAACCTTGGTTTGCGAGCCTTTTTTTTTTTTGTTTGTACATCAAGTCGTTGCTTGTATATCAAGTTAAAATTTTACAAAATTTTTTGCTTGCATTGCAATGCACTATTAAACCAAGTTACTCTCAATCCAAGGTTTTACTGTGACTGTTCAGCAATTTGCAACTAATAATATACTTAAGGTAGGTAAAAGGGTGATTATCAAACTTATACTGAATATTTTCTTGCGTGGTAGGAGCTTTAAAAGTATTTTATATTTTATTGATAAGGTTGGAAAATATCTCCTTGGAGAAAACTCAGGAGAAAAGTTAATAGGATCCAGACCCTTGTATTATACGTTGACAGTATGCGAATAAAATGAACTCTTCAAAACTTAGGGTTTGGACTAATAATAACCTCATCAAGCACACAAAATGTAATGTTATTGTAAAGCACACGTATACATCTTTGGAATAAACCCTTCAGGCATGTTTTTCATTTGATGGCTAAAGTATCTGATCTCCCTCCACTGCTGCGGGCATAAATGTTTAAATTCTATAGCATAATGCCTTTTGTGCCAAGAAAACTCTGCTTAGAGCTTGAAACTGATTGTTTTCTTTTCATAAGATGCTGCTCACAAGGTGACCCCTTCTTAATTAACCACTTCAGGTTCCTTAGTTCTTAGTTGGTTTTTACCCCTTAACCACTTGCCGACCGCGCACTCATAACGTGCGTCGGCAAAGTGGAAGCTGCAGGACCAGCAACGCACATCTGCGTCGCAGGCTAATTAATCAGGAAACAGCCGCTCGCGCGAGCGGCTGCTTCCTGTCAATTCACGGCGGGGGGCTCTGTGAATAGCCTGCGGGCTGCCGATCGCAGCTCGCAGGCTAAATGTAAACACAAGCGGAAATAATGCGCTTTGTTTACATTTTTACAACGCTGCTAACAGTAGCAGTGTTGTACTAGATCAGCAATCTCCGGCCAATCAGCGGCCGGGGATCGCTGTCACATGACAGGCAGGAGCCTGTTAGAGGCTGCACAGGACAGATCCGTTCCTGTGCAGCCTCCGATCTCCGGGGCAGGGAGGGAGGAGAGGGAGATGGGGAATCCTGCGGTGGAGGGGGCTTTGAGGTGCCCTCCCCCTCCCGCCAGCCACATGCAGGCAGGAGCGATCAGACCCCCCCAGCACATCATCCCCCTAGTGGGGAAAAAAGGGGGGCGATCTGGTCGCTCTGAAGATGTTTCAAGGGGTCTAACACCTGGAGGGGGGCATGGCGGAGTGGGATACACCAAGCTTACATCTATTTTTTTAAATTACTTTTTCTGCTGGCTGCTCAGTACCTTCAACGAGAATCTGTTATGGAGGGCAAGTCTGCCATTCATTCAACTGTGTAATAAACTTTCCATATTACTTTCTCAGTACCATGGTGACCACGGGTAATGCCCGGGAAAACAGGGTTTGATTCCGGTCCGGAGTGGGTGCACTGAACAGGTATGCAGTGACTGGTATCAATACAATGTGCAGCTGTCACACACACAGGTACCGTGAACAGGTATGCAGTAACTAGTATTACAAATGTGCAGCTGTCACACACACAGGTACCGTGAACAGGTATGCAGTAACTAGTATTACAAATGTGCAGCTGTCACACACACAGGCACCGTGAACAGGTATGCAGTGACTAGTATTACAAATGTGCAGCTGTCTCACACACACAGGTACCGTGCCAGCTGTGACTGACTGACAGGGCTGTATATGCAAGTGTCAGTAGGCCACACACAAAAAAAAACAGATCACAAGAACAACATTAGCTCTCAAAAGAGCTGAAGTGGGGTGCTTTTTAGCAATAAGTATAAGCAAGGAGCAAGCTAACAAGCCTAACAAGAGCCTAGTTAAGCTTTCCCTATGTCTCTGCAGCAACCTCTCCCTTCTCTAATTACTGCAGCCACACCGAGTGAGGATAATGGCCAACGCAACTGCCTTATATAAGGGGGGGCTCCAGGAGGGAGTGTAGCCTGATTGGCCTGATTGGCTACCCTGTGTCTGCTGACTGTGATGTAGAGGGTCAAAGTTGACCCTAATGATGTAGTATATGGGGCGGGTCGAACTCGCATATAGTTTGCGATTCACCGCGAACGCAAACCACCGATTGCTAATACGTTCACACTGCTACTGCCTATAGAGCGCGCCCTAGTGACTGCAGCTCTGGCGCATTGAGTCCATCAGGAGAAAAGTGTGATATAAATGTTCTGTGTCTGTGTCTAGACACCAAATAACCTGTGCCTGGCTCCCTACTACACATACATGCTCACACTCTATAGCAAGAGAAGAGGAGTAGCTGTGAGGCAGTATCGACCAAGGATTACACTACAGAAGACATTAAAATGCTGTAAAACATCACAAGGGTATTGCAAAGGTTGGAATACACTGTGGTGTGCGCTGGTGACTGCCAATAACGGCAATTCCTTAAAGGGACCCTGAGCAGTGCCCGAATTTAAAAGATTGCACTTACCTGGTGTGTAGCGGGCGGCATGATGACGAGCAGCATAAGAATCCAGGAAGTGCCGGCCCGACACCCGGCTCGGGTGTCGCCGGAAACGGGGGCCGGCAGAGGCGCACGAAGAGGAGCCAGGAGGACCCCGGGGGACCTCACGGCCTGCGGTGGGCTGGAGGAAGCCCCAAGTAAGTGCAATCTTTTAAACTCGGGCACTGCTCAGGTTCCCTTTAATACAGGGGTTGCTGTATTGGGTTCTCTACACTGGAGGACACAATAGGCCTGTGCTTAGATGCTTGTTCTCAGAAACTGCCCTGCCTATACATAGTAAGAGATTGAGCATGCTTATTTGATCATTCTGATCATTCCCAAAGCTTATGTTACCAGTATTTTTCGTATTTTTTTCTGACAGCTGGTTTACCTAATTGTAATTATTTTGAGTATGGGGAGTTAATTTCAGTAAATAGCATTTAGTTGTCTTATTAGCAAAGCAATTACGCAAACACTTCTCAGCAATACAAAAACATAAAATATAATCACATTGTAAAAATACTGTAATCAAATAAAGAGACAAATACAAAGACAGTGCTCTGATTTTTCCCCCTAGTGCTATCAGTAAAATGCTTGTTAGTAGTGAAGAATAAAATAATAATTAATTTTGTACACACGTCTACACACATCCAAATTTGATTGGCCACTTTTACCAACCCCATGCAATATGAAGGTCAAAAGATTTTGAATACTGTGAATAGAAAGTGTAGGTAAGCTCTCATACTACATGGAGGTGGTAAAATTGCCCAGTTATTGGCAACTCAAAATTAGAGCTTCTCTTTAGAAAACCCTGCCTCAGCAGGATCCTGTCCTTTTGTTTTCAGTCTTGTCAGCTTTGCTTAGAATCCGAAGACATAACAACAAAAGTTGTTTAGGTGATACCTTTAATGACTAAGGCCCAGTGCACACCAAAAACCGCTAGCAGATCCGCAAAATGCTAGCAGATTTTGAAACGCTTTTTCTTCTTTTTCTGCAGCGTTTCAGCTAGCATTTTGCGGTTTTGTGAAGCCTTTTTGGTGTAGTAGATTTCATGTATTGTTACAGTAAAGCTGTTACTGAACAGCTTCTGTAACAAAAAACGCCTGCAAAACCGCTCTGAAGTGCCGTTTTTCAGAGCTGTTTGCGGTTTTCCTATACTTAACATTGAGGCAGAAACGCATCCGCAATCCAAAATCTGCAGCAGCCCGAGAGTATGCGTTTCTGCAAAACGCCTCCCGCTCTGGTGTGCACCAGCCCATTGAAATACATTACCCTAGCGGATCCGCACCCGCAAGCAGATCGCAAACCGCAGCCGAACCGCTCTGGTGTGCACTAGGCCTAACTGTACAAGATTTCTTTGCAAGCTTTGAAACTTTAAGTTTCTTCTTCAGGCATGTTTCAGAACTGGATCAGAACCATACAAAGTACTGTCACATACACAGGCTTTATGCCTAGTGCACACCATACAATTGTTTGTTAGATTTTTCTGTTAGACTTTCTGTAATTAGATTATTTTCTGTAAAGTACTGGTAGAGACTGGTCATTATCTCTGGTGCATCGCCTTCTGGTTATCTCCTGCTGAGTAGAACAATGCTTAATTGCTAGGTAGATAGATGGTTAGACAGATAAGTTCCAACATGCTGGAAATTATCTATCTGGCAGGTAAATCTTACAGAAAATCTTACAGAGAATTGTATGGTGTGTACTAGGCATTATATATGGTTTGTAGAGTATACTGCAATCTGACCTCATGTTAGTCTTCCTCTTTTTTTGAAATGTAAATGATCTCATCAAAGCTTAGATCTATTCAATCTTACAGAAAATTGTACGGTGTGTACTAGGCATTAAGGCTCTATACAATAGGTAGAGACATACACACATTAATCAAATTAGCTAATTGCCAGCACCTAACCACAGGTATACACAAACTCTAATTAAATTAGCTGTTAAAGAACAACAGGTGGTAGCAGGTGATAACAACAAGGCATAAAAGGTTGGGAAGTCTGCCAGCAGGACACTGTGATGTAAAGATTGAGTTCCTGTTTCCAGTGGCAACTTGCTTAAAGTGAACCTCTGGACTAAAAATCTACTCAGCAGAACTGAAAAGGCTTGGTGTTTCTTTAACAGTTTCACAGCATCAGAACTTTGTTTTTCTTACCAAAGCATCATTTTTAGCTGCATTTTTAGCTAAGCTCCACCCATTGAAGAAAACTGCCCGGGCTTTTTTCCCTGATGCTGTGCAAAGCATGATGGGATTTCCTATGTTGTTATTCACATTGCCTAGCAACTGGGAGGGGCATCAGGACACAGGACAGTTGGAACTGTGTATCATGCTCACTGTCACCTCCTTTCAACCAAAAAGATGGCTGCCCTCATGAAATCACAAACCTTTGCCTGTTCTTTTAAAACAGGGAGGGGAAGAGATTATATTACCTATCTATTTTAATTAACATAACTAATGTAACTTAATGACAGTATGTTTGTTTAGGCTGAAATTCCTAAAAATCTCTGAAAGGAAGTTCATCCTCTTCAAGCCCTTCTACCTCTGGCTCCAGAGTGTTGAGTGACCTACACCAGCCACAGTGGAAAATTTCAATAAGCCCACAGACTTGAGTGGACTATTCTAGCCCATTATCAGCTTGTATAGCTTGGAGACAGGGCCTCTATACATGTTGGGGTGTATTCTCCCCAAATAATCAAACAAACAAAAACATTCAGCTTCAGAAACGTTATTTCACATGACAACAACAGAGGTCTGGTAGGCATTGTCAGTGTATGTCTGTTGTAGGCAGTGGCGTAGCTAAGGAGTTGTGGGCCCCGATGCAAGTTTTACAATGCCCCCCCCCCATGCACTCTATAAAAAACAATTGATACGGCGCACCAAAACCTGCCAGTGGTAACTACAGTGTCAGAGGTGCAAGAAGGGGATGGGGAACAGTTTGTTAATGATTACCACTATTCAAAGTATCTATAGAAGTGATTATTACCAGCACAGGACCAATAGAGAGCTAATACTGTAGTTGAGGGAGGGCCCTTTGGGCCCCTCTGGCCCAACGGCTCCGATGCGGTCGCTACCTCTGCAACCCCTATTGCTACGCCCCTGTAGGCAAGTCTTAAAGCAAAACTAAAGGGAAAGGAATAATTGCCATATTTATTTCCTTTTAAACAATACTAGTTGCCTGGCAGACCGGCTGATCTATTTGGCTGCAGTAGTGTCTGAATCCCACACCAGAAACAATCATGCAGCTAATCTTATCAGATCTCACAATAATGTCAGAGACACCTGATCTGCTGCATGCTTGTTCAGGGTCTATGGCTAAAAATATTAGAGGCAGAGGATCAGCAGGATAGCCAGGCAATTGGTATTGTTTAAAAGGAAATACTTTGGTAGCCTCCATATCCCTCTTGCTTTAGTTGTCCTTTAACAGCTACTCTACAGCTATATCCTAAGTTTAATTAAAATGCATCTCTGGTGTACAGAAAAAAAAACCAGAGGTACACTATTGCTTAAAGCGGAATAAAACCCAGCATTTCTTCTTTGCTCTAAAAAATTATTTACAGCATATTACTGGGGTTGGACAAAATAATGGAAACACCTTGAAAATCAACAAAATATATTTTGATATGGTGTAGGTCCACCTTTTGTGGCAATTACAGCTTCAATTCTCTGAAGTATTGATGATTCATACAAATTGTTAATTGTTTCCGAAGGAATTTTAGCCCATTCTTCAGTTAAAACACCCTCCAGTTCTTTTAGATTTAGAGACAATGGCAACAGAAATCGACTTCTTACTTGAATCTCTAATAATGACCATAAATGCTCAATAATGTTGAGGTCTGGGGATTGTGGTGGCCGGATGAGATGCTGAACTTCATTAGAATGTTCCTCGTGCAATGGCACCTTTAACAATTCTAGCTGTATGGATTGGGGCATTATCATCTCGAAAGATGGCATTCCCCTCTGGAAACAGTTCTTGAACCATAGGATGAACTTGGTTTCCCAAAATTCCTAAATAGTCTCAGCTGTTAATTCTTCCATGAAGGGGAAATCATTGGCTTGGCGGATTTACAAGAAATAGCACCCCAGATCATCACAGAACCCCCGCCATTGTCAGAATTCTAGCGGCTTTATTTATGCAGGAAAAGCTGTCATATGTGTATGTCTTACGTTTCAATGTTCTATGGAAAAAAAATTCATTGTAAACTGTAAAGTTAGAGTACTTTTTTTTTAAAATATTGCTCTGTGACATCTCAGCATATTCCCGGCAGTGAAACTCATAATAATTATATTATTTTAGTTACCGCTTCACATAAAGGACCGGCACCACACCAGGAATTTTATAGCTCTTCAAGGTTTAATCAAACAAACATGTTAGCAATGACAGACTGCTGTTTCGACCCTCCTGGGCCTTTGTCAAGTTGCAAGAATCATGATTCTTGCAACTTGACAAAGGCCCAGGAGGGTCGAAACAGCAGTCTGTCGTTGCTAACATGTTTGTTTGATTAAACCTTGAAGAGCTATAAAATACCTGGTGTGGTGCCGGTCCTTTATGTGAAGCGGATGTTGTGACCCCTTGGGTACCGGGGTGAGGATCTTGGCACACCTATATTTTTTACTTGGAGCCTATAGTGGTGCTCCTGATCGTTTGAAGTATATTATTTTAGTTACAGAAGCTAAAACATTCTTGTTTATGATATAAGGTATCTTTCAAATGTCAAGGTTATAGATAAGTGTACTGTGTGAAGAGAAACAGGTTTAAAAGTCACATTACTGCAGCAATCATATATATATACATTTTCTCTATTATTACATATACATATTATTAATATAAATATTACTAATCAATACAGTCCTAAAGATAGAAATAATTATTGTTAAAACCTATAATAGAATGTATTACTTTGAATTACACTTAATGCTGGATTCTGTCAGTAATAGTTAGAGAAAGTAAAACTTTTGTAAGATTATTTTAACTTGTAAGCTAGAAGATTGTTTACATGTTACAAGGCCAGCAAGAAAAAAAATAACATTTCTCAGCCAGAGAAAATCAAAATATGAAAAAGTATAAACATTGCAACAGTTTTGAACATTGATAGCTGATAACATATGCTATGTTTTGGGAAAAAGGCCTCATAAATTATAAAACAATATTAGGGGTTTTCCCAATTAGTCAAAAATGATTGAATAGTGACATCTGCCAGTTGAAATTATTAAATATATGTGTTATAATAATAATTATAACAAATTATTATTATTATAATAAGTAATAGAACAATATTACGTTTAATATACAATTATATATTCTATGATTAATTGTTTTAAGAATAATTATATAATAAGCTTTATATTTAAATATATATATTTAGAAGCCCTGTATGTTTCAATAAGCCTTAAATTGCTGAAGACTATTACTGGTCTGTGTTAGTGTCAACCTGATCTTATTTCTGGGAAAGAAGAGACACATTCCAAATTAATTAGCAGAAGGACACATTATCAGAAATGCGTCATAAATGACATTGTTTACTGTTTGGAAGTTCAATGTCTGGGGCAAAAAAGTCAACCAGCAGACAAGATGGCTGGTGACGTCCATTTTTAATTAACTGCGTCAAATATGACCTATTAATCAGATGTCAAAATGTCAAACACTCCAAATGACGTTAATTCTCACAAGATAAGTTAATTAAGGAGTTTATAAACAAAAATGTTATGGTTATTTTAAATGTCAACTATTTACAGTATTCAAAACAAAGATAGCGAGCTATGCACGGAAGTTTCAGCCAATCCGAACCTGGGATTTAGGGAAATTCCAGATTAGGCAGCCATATTGCACCCAATCACTATAAAAGACCCCACTATGCCGGATATATATGATAGCAGTGCTTAAAGAGCTGGTCCTTTACTGAGTTAGCAATCATGAAAAAGGTAAGAACTGCTCAGGTTTTTGCCACCATCTTTTATGGTTGGGAGAAGACAGTCTGGATGAGATGCTTCTTTCGGCTGTCTCCAATGTACACTCAGCCGGAAGTCGGAAATAAGGTAAACAATGATTCTTCATAGAAAATCACATTTTTCCACTGCTCGAGGGACCAATTCTGTGGTTTCTACACCACTCTAAACGCTTTGAAACATTTGTCTTTGAGAGCAGAGGTTTTCTAATTGCAGTTCTTCCATGGAATCCAGATTTGTGCAACTCCCGACGAACAGTTTTTGTGGAAACTAGGTTCTGCAGGTGTTCATTCAGCTCTGCAGTGATTTTAGGAGCCGTGCTCTTGCGAGCTTTTCTAACAATTCCATTTAGCGTCCGACGGTCTCTGTCAGTCACCTTCGACTTTCGGCCACACCTGTTCTTTGCTGAGGATGTTTATCCTTCTCTTTCAAAGGCAGTCATTACTTTTGAGACAGTCACATTACCTCTTGAAATGCCAAGCATTCGGGAAATTTCTATTACAGTAACACCTGCCATACGAGCACCAACAATTTGGCCACTTTGAAAGTCTGAGAGATTTCCATTTTTATAAATTATAACCAACTTTGGGTTAAATATCTGTAAAATACAAGTATTTTAATTAAACATATCAAATAACAAAAATAATAAACAAAAAAAATTAACATGTCAAGATTTGATTGCTTAAAACATGTTCAACGATTATGATGCCAAAATGTTAGGTGTTTCCATTATTTTTATATACTACCACCATTTTCTTTTACCAGAACAGCATTACATTATTTAAACACAGAGCTTGAAAGTTCAGTGTAGTGAAATCTGCACGCATCCAAAGTAAGTGAAGATAATGTTATCTTGTGTTTACTTAATTGTATCAAGTGAGGAATGTAACATATTCTTTGAGGCCCACTGCACACCAAAAACTTCTAGCAGATCTGCAAAACGCTAGAGGTTTTTGAAGCAGATTTCAGAGTGATTATAGGCATGTTTTCTATACATGCCTAGCGGTTTTTGGAGCGTTTTTGTGTAGCTGATTACAAATATTGTTACAGTAAATGCTGTTACTGAATAGCTTCTGTAACAAAAACGCCAAGAAAACTGCTCTGGTGTAGCGTTTTTCAGAGCTGTTTCCCACTTTCCTATACTTTAACATTGAGGCAGAAACACCTCAGAAATCTAAAAAATGCTGCAGCCCCCGAGTTTGCGTTTTTGGAACTAACATACTGCTCTGGTGTGCACCATCTCATTCACTTTCATTAGCCAGCCCTGACTGTGGAGAAGCTCCTGGACACAGAGAGACACTGAAAGCATTTCTGCCTTCAATACAAGATGAATAAAACCAGTTATGAATAAAATGCAAAAGCAGCTCTCAAAGCAAAAAACTGTACTTTTGGGAACTTGTAATTTCTAATTGAATAATAATACTTATGCACAAATGCAAATATGATAACCGTATGGCATATAAAAAGTAGGAAAACATGTTTTTATTGAATATTATGGCAGGGTTTTATACCGCTTTAAAAGTTAGAATGTCCCAATACATTATCTGTTTAATAAGATTCACTGGAACCTTGTATCAGCTGGGTTCTGGTGCATAGATCTGCTTCCTTGCAGAAATGTGCTATGAAGCCTGACCATATGTACACAAAGGAAATTGTGTGAATCCTGTCCCTATTTGTAGGCCTCAATGAGGGCCTCTTGTTTCACAAGCAGGGATTTGCTTATTTACAATCAATAGAACTTGTGCTTATAGTCATCAATTATTTCTAGCATCCAGCAAGGACATTGGGAGTCTATTGTATACACATTACAAGGGTCTTTGCTGATCCCCCCATACATATATCATGAGGTGTAGCTATCTTGCAAGTGCACTTCCTATAGACAAATAAATGCCCTTAGTTGCTTTACTAGAAGTGTAACTGACTAATGCACATCAGATAATTGGTACACCTAGACATTCGAGATCACTTGTAAAGAAACCCGTGTTGCAGCCATTCATTGGTGTCTCTTAAGGTGTATTATCCCCATAGGGGATATAGATGTGTGTTTGCCTTCACAGAAGGTAGCTGGGTACCAGTATATAATTCAAAGAAACGTGCATAGGTGAGACATAGATAGTGTAACAGGCCAGGCTAGCGATAATCTCCTTGTCACTAGCCTTCTATTTACCTGCCGCCTGTCAATAATTGCATGCTCCCCCACCTCTGTCCACACCGCTGCCCACCACTATGTGCTTCCTCCAATCGGAAGCTAAGACGCGACTCAGGAAGTACCTCCCAGGTCGGGGCTTAGCTTCCGATTTAAAATACCCGCCTCAGGTTCTCTTTAAAAGACAGAGTGTGGTTTTAAAACTGCAACTGTGACAGCACAGGCAGCACGGCAGCGTAGTGGTTAGCGATCTTGCCTTGCAGTGCTGGGTCCCCAGTTTGAATGTCAGCATCTGCAAGGAGTTTGTATGGTGTCTGCATGGGTTTCCTCTGGGTACTCTGGTTTCCTCCCTCATCCCAAAAGAGAAAACCCATACATATAAGTTAATTGGCTTCTCCCTACATTGGCCCTAGACTGTGATACAAACACTACACGATACATACATAGACATATGACCGTGGCAGGGATTAGCGGAAGATATCGGCGCTACATAAATATTAAATAATAATATGAAGAAATACAGTAGCTGAAAATAAAAAATATGATTATTTTCTTTGCTACTAATGTTCTATTCATTATAAATATACATACCGGTACAATTCATTATACCATACTTTTTCTTTTTTTTTTTTTGCTTCAGGATTCCTTTAAATACAGACGTTTCTTTTCTAGGAAAAGACTGTTATCATTAGCATAGGGACCTAGATACTGTGCTGTGAAATACAATGTCTATTTTCAGGAATACTAATGTATACCTTCTACAGCCTGACCTGAATAGCTGCCATACTCACATATATTCAGCATATAATAATATCTCCTATTGCTCCCTTGGCTCCCCCCTCATCTTCCTGCCAGGCAGACAGAGAAGAGACAATGGGCATTGTAATGAACATTTCATTCAGACATGACTTTGATGAATTAGCTGGCGTTTTACTTGTCAGGTGCAGGAACATGAGTAAATGCTCATACGTCCACATTCTTATTGTGTGTATCAGCCGGTTAAATCACTGGGGAAAATCGGCATGAAGGGCGCGTAGCCGAGAGTCAATAGTCAAGCATCTATTCCTGACAGATTTTCTGCTCAGGCATTAGGTGAATATTTATTTTCTTCCCGTTATATTCATAAGATGCGTCGCGTTACATTTGTCTGAAGGCAGAGCAGCTCCGTGTTGCCCCCAAGCCACCAATCAGATTTCGGTCGGCACTGAAAAAGTGACAGGTGAAGAACAAAAGTCTGTATCTAATCTGTGCCTGTGGGGAACAGAACGGCTCCTATTCAAAGTATAGCTCTCAAAATACAATTATGGAACCTTTCATTCCTGACTTCCTTTTAAAGGGAATCTGCAGATAGTTAAAAAAAAAGTTTTGCTTACCTGGGGCTTCTGCCAGCCCCCTGCAGCTGCCCTGTGCCCGCGTCGGTCCTCGATCTTTTGATCCCCTGCCAAGGCTCAGTTTCAGTATTGCCTACTTGTGATATCGCCTACTTGGAAGTTGATGGCCACTGTGCCTACACAGCCTAGACCATATCGACTACTTGCAAGTTGATGGCCACTTCGCCTGCACAGCTAATTACACCAGAGAGAAAATATGTGCATCAACCAAGTGAACCTGACAAATCTGGCTTTGCAAATTTGGCCTCTTGGCTGATCATGAGACATTGCTCATGCAAATATGCATTTGCTTTCGCATGCCAAAAAATACAGGGTCAAAAACCAACACCGCAAAGCAATCGCCCTGCGGGAAATAGTTTTATGCTACATTAGCACTATCCAGGGGCACCACGAGGAGGCTTCCTAATGCCCCCATACAACCGGTGGGCCGCGGGGGTCCCAGGCTCTCTCACTGCCTGGAACCCACACAGGGGCACAGCGGAGGGGGAGGCTGGGGGGTGCAGGCGATCTCCCCAGCGTGGCCAGCCGCTCGCACACACCTCCCAAAATTAAAAACAGGCACTTACCTTAACGTCCATTGCGTTCTGCTACATGCGCATGGCCTGGGCGCGACACATAAAGGGAGGACAGGCGCAAGCAGCCTGCTCCAGGGCTCTCACCTAGAGATGAGCGTAATGACGTAATTACGATTTCGCGAAATTTCGCGTAATTAGTGTAATTACGATTATGGCCGTAAGTACATAATCGTAATGAAGAAGGATTTCGCGAAATTTCGCGTAAGCGTAATTTTCGCGTAATTTTCGCATTACAATGGGTATTTGTTCATGCCGTAATTTCGCATTAAACGCTACCTTAATTTCGCGTTAAACCGTAACGCTCCGTATAATGTAAAAAAGCCGCCGACTTTAAGGGTTAATAGCGAAGCCCCCTTAAATGCTAAGAGCCTCAAATTTGGAGAATATATTAAGGAGATCAGAAGGAATAAGAGGAAAAAAATTTTTTTCAAAAAGACCTTATAGTTTTTGAGAAAATCGATGTTAAAGTTTCAAAGTAAAAATGTATACATTTAAAAACCCGCCGACTTTAACAGTTAATAGCAAAGCCTGCTTAAAGTTTAGGAACACCAAATTCCTAGGGTATATTAAGGGGATCAGTGGGAATAAGAGGGAAATTTTTTTTTTCAAAAAGACCTTATAGTTTTTGAGAAAATCGATTTTTAAGTTTCAAGGGCAAAAATGTCTTTTAAATGCAGAAAATGTCAGTTTTTTTTGCACAGGTAACAATAGTGTATTATTTTCATAGATTCCCCCAAGTGGGAAGAGTTTTACTTACTTCGTTCTGAGTGTGGGAAATATAAAAAAAAAACGACGTGGGGTCCCCCCTCCCAGACCTCTTTAACCCCTTGTCCCCCATGCAGGCTGGGATAGCCAGAATGCGGAGCACCAGCCGCGTGGGGCTCCGCACCCTGACTATACCAGCCCGCATGGTCCATGGATTGGGGGGTCTCGGAAGGGGAGGGGCAGCCAAGCTTTCCCCTCCCCCTCCGAGCCCTTGTCCAATCCAAGGACAAGGGGCTCTTCTCCACCTCCGATGGGCGGTGGAGGTGGAGGCCGCGATTTCCTGGGGGGGTGTTCATGGTGAAATCTGGGAGTCCCCTTTAAAAAGGGTCCCCCAGATGCCCACCCCCCCCTCCCAGGAGAAATGAGTATAGAGGTACTTGTACCCCTTACCCATTTCCTTTAAGAGTTAAAAGTAAATAAACACACAAACACTTAGAAAAAGTATTTTAATTGAACAAAAAACATAACCACGAAAAAAGTCCTTTAATATTCTTAATTAACCATTAATACTTACCTGTCCCTTTAAATAAATGATCCCTCGAAATAGCCTCGGAAATGTTCTATCAGTTACAATGTAACAAAGTTATTACATTGTAACAACTTTGTTACATTGTAACTACGCCGCACCCGACGTCACTCGCCGCTCAGCCGCCGCATACGCGTCTGCGCTGCACGGACCCGACAGAGCTCTGAGCTATATAGCTCAGAGCTCTGAGAAGCATCTTTGAATTTGGGCTCCAAGGAGCCCCATTGGTCCTTAGCAGACCAATGGGGTTCCTTCTGATTTGAAGGATCTGTGCAGCAGCGCCGTATACATGTAAACACCGGGGAAGGTCTTCCCCGTGTGTTTACATTTACCCTGCGAGCCGCCGATCGGCTCGCAGGGTGTTCACGGAGACACCCTCCGTGAACTGACATGGAACGGCCGCTCATACGAGCGGCCGTTTCCATGGAATACACTTCAGGATTCAGGGGCGTATATATACGCACCGAGAATCCGGAAGTGGTTAAATGTATACATTTTTACTTTGAAACGTTAACATCGATTTTCTCAAAAACTATAAGGTCTTTTTGAAAAAAAAATTTTCCTCTTATTCCTCCTGATCTCCTTAATATATTCTCCAAATTTGAGGCTCTTAGCATTTAAGGGGGCTTTGCTATTAACCCTTAAAGTCGGCGGCTTTTTTATATTATACGGAGCGTTACAGTTTAACGCGAAATTACGGTAGCATTTAATGCGAAATTACGGCATGAACGAAACGCGAAATTACGCGTTGAAAATTACGCTTACGGTATTTTCAATTATGATTTTAATGGCAATTACGCTACGGTATTTTCGCATCGTAATCGCAAATTTCGCATGCGTAATTATAGTAATGCGAAATTACGAAAATTTCGGCTCAACTCTCACCTCCTTAAACAAGCCATTCACCACTTTTGCCTCCAAAGGAAAGAAAATGCAATGCTAATTACACCAGAGAGAAAATGTGTGCATCAACCAAGTGAACCTGACAAATCTGGCTTTGCAAATTTGGCCTATTGGCTAATCACGAGACATTGCTCATGCAAATATGCATTTGCTTTCGCATGCCAAAAAATGCAGGGTCAAAAACCAACACCGCAAAGCAATCGCCCTGCGGGAATTAGTTCATGCTACATTAGCACTATCCAGGGGCGCCACGAGGAGGCTTCCCAATGCCCCCATACAACCGGGGGGCCGCGGGGGTCCCAGGCTCTCTCACTGTCTAGAACCCACACAGCGGCACCCCGGAGGGGGAGGCAGGGGGTGCAGGCGATCTCCCCAGCGTGGCCAGCGCCGGGAAGAGCCACCCGCACACACCTCCCAAAATTAAGAACAGCACGCATAAATCTTCTTGTGGTTAGCACTTCGCCTGCACAGCCCAGGCCACATGCGTCTTTGTTCACACGCCATACTGTGCCTGCTCCCGTACTGAGCTCCCACACTTACATACTGTGCCTGTGCCGTCGACTTGGAAGTTGGCGATACTGATACTGAATCATGGCGGGGGACCGGAGGACTGTTGAGGACTGGCGGGCACAGCGGACTGGTGGTTGGCAGAAGCACCAGGTCTATCTTCAGGTTCCCTTAAGGGATGCTAGATTACTGATTGTAGTGCCAGCTTCCTAAATAACTAATTTACAGCAAGTATTCAGATCAGGGGTTCTGCCTGACATACCTGAGCTGTGCACTTGTTCAGTTTGAGACATTATAAAGTACCAAAGTCAGAGAATACGCATTATAACTAGTAAACTAGAATTTTTTGAGGAAGAAGTCAACAATGGCACCATTCATACTTTGGTCAGGGTAGGCTTACTTTAGGCCTCTGTTACACTTGCAATGCAAATATGCGTTGCATTACCCCGTTTTACCACAGGATAATGCAACGACAATCTGCATACACAGAGGCTGGGAAACTTGTGAGTTACCAGCTTATGGAGGGCGACAGTGGGGGCGAGGAACCAGGAGGCCTTCAGGGGGCTGGAAGAAGCCCCACATAAGTAAATGGCAATTATATTTTGTAACCCCTCCCTGGTGGTGCCTAACCCTAAGACAGCCCCTGGTGATTACTATGACCTAACTTCTCCCTACTCTCACACAGAACCCTTCCCTAACCTAAAGCCCCCCTGGTGGTGCCTAACCCTAAGACCCCCCAGGTGGTGGCTAACCCTAAGACCCCCCCAGGTGGTGCCTAACTCTAAGACCCCCGAGGTGGTGCCTAACCCTAAGACTCACTTGGTGGTGCCTAACGCTAAGACCTTCCTGGTGATGCCTAACCCTAAGACCCCCCAGGTGATGCCTAACCCTAAGACCCCCCAGGTGGTGCCTAACCCTAAGACCCCCCCCCCCCCCCCTGTTGGTGCCTAACCTTAAGACTCCCCTGGTGGCGCCATAACCCTAAAACTCCCCAGGTGGTGCCTGACCCTATGTCCCCCCTGATGGTTCCTAACCGTAAACCCCCCTAGTAGTGCCTACCCCTAAGACCCCCCCCCCCCCCCCCCCCGCTTGTGATGTCTAATCCTAACACCCTCTGCATCCCCGAATCAAAAATCTTGGCTATAGAAGGGTGCCCTTTCATAGCAGAATCAAAAACCTTGTAGCTGAAAACCTTGTAGCTGAATAAAAAATATGGGCTACAAAGGGGCGCCCTTTTGTAGCAGAATCAAAAACCTTGTAGCCAAATAAAAAATATGGGCTACAAAGGGGTGCCCTACTGTAGCCGAAAACCTTGTAGCCGAAAAAAATATGGGATACAAAGGAGTGCCCTACTGTAGCCGAAAGTAGCCAATTAATATGGGCTACCAAAGAGCGTCCGCTTGTAGCCTATTTTAAAACTCGGGCGCCCTTTTCACCACCTTGTAGCCGATATTTGCAGAAATAACATTGATGTCTATGAAGGCGCCCTTTTCATACAGGATCTCGTATTTTATACTATACACCCAGCAGAAAACCTCATAGGGAAATTCTGCTAACGTGGTTGGGTGGACAATACCCTCTCAAACTGCTAAGTTTCAGGTAGGTTGTAGTAAACTACACCCCCACTATTTGGTGTAACGAATGTGGAATCGTCTCCGTGGTCAGCGCACCAGACGTGCGCTGACACGGCGGATTTCCTCCACAAGCGTATAAATTTGCAGGAACCCAGCAGTGGGTGCTCCTGCAGAGGGAAATTCCTGTCGGCAGGTGGAGCTGTGGAGTGCAGAGGAACAGCTCCTCTGCCCTACCACACACGCCAGACAGGAATTGTACGAAGGAAAGAACCGTAATCGCAAGAGAAGCGATTGAGAGTGAGCACAGAGACAGATTGTGTGTGTGTGCATAAAACTAGTCGCCAACCCGCGACTGTGCACACACCACAGCAGATACGAAGCAGGAACGCGATCGTGAGAGGTGCGATCGCCAGACGTGACACAAGGCTACAGCAAGGCGGAGCACGAGAGTAGCAAAGGCACAGCAAATCATACAATGAGGAGATACTGAAAATAAACACTAACTAACCGCGAACACCGCACTCATTCGCAACAGTGCACGCGGTTATGCGCGGTCTCCACGTGATAAGCACAATAGAGACAAGCACGCCTAACTAACCATCGACAGACAAACATGAAACAGAGGACGCGAACGCTTGCTTAACGGTTACCTCACCGAGCCTCCAACAAGCGTCCGTAGCAGACAAGACAGACACATGAAAACAGGGACAAGCGAGAGATAGGATCCACAGCACTAGCGAGAAGCGAGTGCGATCCAGGTACAGAGTAGCAGAACAGAAGGATCCACAGCACTAGCGAAAAGTGGCTAGCGCGATCCCAGGAGACAGAACAGAAGGATCCACTGTGCTAGCGAAAAGTGGCTAGCGCGATCCCAGGAGACAGAACAGAAGAGATAGCTGGTAGCAACCGCTGCACCAGCTATACTCCAAGAACAGAGATCAGAACCATTTCCTGTCGACCACCGCTGGGACAGGACAACAGCAACAGAACAAACAAACAGATAAACAATCCTAACTGCACTAGGGAATCTGCCTAGCACAGTTTCCAGGAATTACTCTAAGCTGATCTTCAAACCAAGAGCATGGCTGACACTCTCCAGAGTGTTTCACAGGAAGACTCCTTATGACCAGCCAAGCATTGTGGGAAAGACATAGTACTTATAGTACACGCCTCCAATGAATGGGGCCAGGCAATTTGCATGACAACGTATGCAAATTCCTCTGCAAGCACAAGCTGCAAAACTGACAGAAGCTCTTCTTTCCAGAGTCCTGCAGCATGCAAACCTACACAATGGTCAAAAAGCTGCCTGCCTGCACAGGCAGCTGAGCAAATCATCACATTTGGCCAATCACAATGCTTCATGCTGTGGAGAATGCTGTAATTGGAGAAATGTTCCCTGTGAGGTTTCCTGCTGGGTCCCCTAAAATAGATTAGCACCAGGGACTGCGTGCTCTGTACCAAGGTGGACTGTTAAGGGTAGGGTCACACTTGCGGCCATGGAAAAATGTCAGCATTTTCCAGAGTCCAAATATGCTTTCTTAGCCAAACAGCCTGCTGGGAAGGACTGACTGTCAACAAAGGTGAATTGCATGCAAGCAACAGTGGCGTTTTTTTCCCACTGAGCAAAACTGCACATTGCTCTCAGTATACTGCGATTGTGCATTATGAACAACTGAGCTTTTGCGGCTATTTTCACATTGTAAAAAAAAACAAAAAACTGCAATTTTGGCAAGAATGACTCCAGCCTTAGACTTTGTGTGTGTGTGTGTGGGGGGGGGGGGGGAGGTAGGGGGTGAGCTCTGTACTGGGGGAAGGGAGTGGTTTACTCTGTGTTAGTGGAATGGGTACTTTATATTTTATAAGCATGCAATATGAAGCAGGATAATTTACTGTGGCTAATGCCTGTGCCCATATATTTTGTTTGCTGTGTGCTGACGATAGAATGTGTTTGGTAAGGGCAGTGGCGTAGCTAAGAAGCTGTGGGTCCCAATGCAAGTTTTAAAATGGGGCCCCCCAAGCACTCTATACATAACAATTGATACGGCACACCAAAACCTGCCAATGGCAACTACAGTGCCAAAAGTGCAGGAAGGGGATGGTAAATAGTTTGTGAATGATTACCAATTCAAAGTATCTATAGAAGTGATTATTATGAGCACAGGACCAATAGAGAGCTAATACTGTAATTGAGGGAGGGCCCTTCGGGGCCCCTCTGTCCCGAGGGCCCCGATGCAGTGGCTACCTCTGCACTTCCTATTGCTACGCCCCTGGGTAAGGGAGTGTGGATTCCGCACTTAGGAATCACCATGATGAAAAGACAATATTGGTTAGGGTTACTGATAAGGTATAATGGATATGATATATGTGGTTAGGGTTACATGTTTCCTGATTAGGTAGAAGGGATATGACAGGGGTGGTTAGGGTTACATGATTACTGATTAGGTAGAAGGGATATGATAGAGGTGGTTAGGGTTACATGATTACTGATAAGGTAGAAGGGATATGACAGGGGTGGTTAGGGTTACATGATTACTGATTAGGTAGAAGGGATATGATACAGGTGGTTAGGGTTACATGATTACTGATTAGGTAGAAGGGATATGACAGGGGTGGTTAGGGTTACATGATTACTGATTAGGTAGAAGGGATATGATAGAGGTGGTTAGGGTTAGATGATTACTGATTAGGTAGAAGGGATATGACAGAGGTGGTTAGGGTTACATGATTACTGATTAGGTAGAAGGGACATGATAGAGGTGGTTAGGGTTACATGATTACTGATTAGGTAGAAGGGATATGACAGGGGTGGTTAGGGTTACATAATTACTGATTAGGTAGAAGGGATATGATAGAGGTGGTTAGGGTTACATGATTACTGATTAGATAGAAGGGATATGATGGGGGTGGTTAGGGTAACATGATTACTGATTAGGTAGAAGGGATATGATAGAGGTGGTTAGGGTTACATGATTACTGATTAGGTAGAAATGATATGATAGAGGTGGTTAGGGTTACATGATTACTGATTAGGTAGAAAGGATATGATAGAGGTGGTTAGGGTTACATAATTATGATTAGGTAGAAGGGATATGATAGAAGTGGTTAGGGTTACATGATTACTGATTAGGTAGAAGGGATATGACAGGGGTGGTTAGGGTTACATGATTACTGATTAGGTAGAAGGGATATGATAGA
This sequence comes from Hyperolius riggenbachi, assembly GCF_040937935.1. Classification (NCBI taxonomy): domain Eukaryota; kingdom Metazoa; phylum Chordata; class Amphibia; order Anura; family Hyperoliidae; genus Hyperolius; species Hyperolius riggenbachi. The sequence continues at coordinate 75,179,779 of NC_090655.1, forward strand.
GGTGGTTAGGGTTACATGATTACTGATTAGGTAGAAGGGATATGATAGAGGTGGTTAGGGTTACATGATTACTGATTAGGTAGAAGGGATATGACAGGGGTGGTTAGGATTACATGATTACTGATTATGTAGAAGGGATATGATAGAGGTGGTTAGAGTTACATGTTTCCTGATTAGGTAGAAGGGATATGATAGAGGTGGTTAGGGTTACATGATTACTGATTAGGTAGAAGGGATATGATAGAGGTGGTTAGGGTTACATGATTACTGATTAGGTAGAAGGGATATGACAGGGGTGGTTAGGGTTACATGATTACTGATTAGGTAGAAGGGATATGATAGAGGTGGTTAGGGTTAGTGGTGCTCAAATACCCCTTTTTAAAATTCGAGTTTGGTCGAATTCGAATAGTAAATTATTCGAGGTCAGTCGAATATTTGAGTCGAATAATTTTTACTATTCGATTCGACCTCAGACTTCGAGCTCACTATTCGAGTCGGTATTCGAGCTCATTATTCGAGCTGACTATTCGAATTGGCCTTAAATAGCTTCCAACACTTGTTTTGAGGGTGAATGATGCAAGAAACATCTTTTTTTCCAAGTAACAACAGCAAGTGATTATGTGGGGATGTTCCTGTAAAAAAAAAGGTGAAAAGAGAAGTTGTGTCCAGAATTTTGTTCAGTACTGTATATACTTCTTCTTCTTCTTCTTCTTCCTCTTCTTCTTTATCTTCTATCTTCTTCTTCTTCTATATCTTCTTCTTCTATATCTTCTTCTATATCTTCTTCTTCTTCTATATTGTCTTCTTCTTCATCTTCTTCATCTTCTTCATCATCATCTTCTTCATCTTCTTCATCATCATCATCTTCTTCTTCTTCATCTTCATCTTCTTCATCTTCTTCTTCTTCATCTTCTTCTGCATCTTCTTCATCTTCTTCTTCTTCATCTTCTTCATCTTCTTCATCTTCTTCATCTTCTTCTTCTTCTTCTTCTTCTTCATCTTCTTCATCTTCTTCTTCTTCATCTTCTTCATCTTCTTCATCTTCTTCATCTTCTTCTTCTTCTTCTTCTTCTTCATCTTCTTCTTCTTCTCCTTCTTCTTCTTCTTCATCTTCTTCATCTTCTTCTTCTTCATCTTCTTCATCTTCTTCTTCATTTTCTTCTTCTTCATCTTCTTCTTCTCCTTCTTCTTCTTCTTCTTCATCTTCTTCTTCTTCATCTTCTTCTTCTTCATCTTCTTCATCTTCTTCTATATCGTCTTCTTCTTCACTTATTTCTCTTTTCAATTTTTTTTTTACAGAAATGCAGCTATTTTTGAGCGTAACAAATAGCTGGTGGCGCACGCATGTTGGAAGCGCCATTGTATGTGCTCCCTGGCAGTGGAAACACACAGACAGCAGGAGGTAAATTCAGCAGCAGGAGGAGGAGGATGAGTGTGTGGCAGCAGGCAGTCAATGAGGCAGGCAGCGTGACATAATAGCCCTGGTACCTAGCGGTGATACCAGGGCTGTAAATAAACACAACAGGAGGTCCCAGACAGTGGTCGTGCAGCCCACATCGTGTCCAATACACAACTGGGACAACACAGTTTTCAACCCGGGCACCTCAGAGAAATTAAACCTTTTTTTTTTTATGGTTTTTTGGTTTTGTTTGTACAACCAATTACACAGATATATAGCTATTGTTTGACGTAATAGCTGGTGGCAGAGTGGCAGCAGAATGTAATTCTGTGTACCCTGGCAGTGGGAAACACAGACCGACAGCAGCAGCAGCAGGAGGAATGGAGGAGTAATGTGAGCAGCTATTGTTTGACGTAATAGCTGGTGGCAGAGTGGCAGCAGAAGGTAATTCTGTGTACCCTGGCAGTGGGAAACACAGACAGACAGCAGCAGCAGGAGGAATGGAGGAGTAGTGTGAGTGTGGCAGCAGGCAGGCAGCGTGACATAATAGCCCTGGTACCTAGCGGTGATACCAGGGCTGTAAATAAACACAGCAGGAGGTCCCAGACAGCGGTCGTGCAGCCCACATCGTGTCCAATACACAACTGGGACAACACAGTTTTCAACCCGGGCACCTCAGAAAAATTAAACCTTTTTTTTTTTTTAATGGTTTTTTGGTTTTGTTTGTACAACCAATTACACAGATATATAGCTATTGTTTGACATAATAGCTGGTGGCAGAGTGGCAGCAGAATGTAATTCTGTGTACCCTGGCAGTGGGAAACACAGACCGACAGCAGCAGCAGCAGGAGGAATGGAGGAGTAATGTGAGCAGCTATTGTTTGACGTAATAGCTGGTGGCAGAGTGGCAGCAGAAGGTAATTCTGTGTACCCTGGCAGTGGGAAACACAGACAGACAGCAGCAGCAGGAGGAATGGAGGAGTAGTGTGAGTGTGGCAGCAGGCAGGCAGCGTGACATAATAGCCCTGGTACCTAGCGGTGATACCAGGGCTGTAAATAAACACAACAGGAGGTCCCAGACAGCGGTCGTGCAGCCCACATCGTGTCCAATACACAACTGGGACAACACAGTTTTCAACCCGGGCACCTCAGAAAAATTAAACCTTTTTTTTTTTTTAATGGTTTTTTGGTTTTGTTTGTACAACCAATTACACAGATATATAGCTATTGTTTGACGTAATAGCTGGTGCCAGAGTGGCAGCAGAATGTAATTCTGTGTACCCTGGCAGTGGGAAACACAGACCGACAGCAGCAGCAGCAGGAGGAATGGAGGAGTAATGTGAGCAGCTATTGTTTGACGTAATAGCTGGTGGCAGAGTGGCAGCAGAAGGTAATTCTGTGTACCCTGGCAGTGGGAAACACAGACAGACAGCAGCAGCAGCAGGAGGAATGGAGGAGTAATGTGAGCAGCTATTGTTTGACGTAATAGCTGGTGGCAGTGTGGCAGCAGAAGGTAATTCTGTGTACCCTGGCAGTGGGAAACACAGACAGACAGCAGCAGCAGGAGGAATGGAGGAGTAGTGTGAGTGTGGCAGCAGGCAGGCAGCGTGACATAATAGCCCTGGTACCTAGCGGTGATACCAGGGCTGTAAATAAACACAACAGGAGGTCCCAGACAGCGGTCGTGCAGCCCACATCGTGTCCAATACACAACTGGGACAACACAGTTTTCAACCCGGGCACCTCAGAAATTAAACCTTTTTTTTTTTTTTAATGGTTTTTTGGTTTTGTTTGTACAACCAATTACACAGATATATAGCTATTGTTTGACGTAATAGCTGGTGGCAGAGTGGCAACAGAAGGTAATTCTGTGTACCCTGGCAGTGGGAAACACAGACAGACAGCAGCAGCAGGAGGAATGGAGGAGTAGTGTGAGTGTGGCAGCAGGCAGGCAGCGTGACATAATAGCCCTGGTACCTAGCGGTGATAACAGGGCTGTAAATAAACACAACAGGAGGTCCCAGACAGCGGTCGTGCAGCCCACATCGTGTCCAATACACAACTGGGACAACACAGTTTTCAACCCGGGCACCTCAGAAAAATTAAAACTTTTTTTTTTTTTTAATGGTTTTTTGGTTTTGTTTGTACAACCAATTACACAGATATATAGCTATTGTTTGACGTAATAGCTGGTGGCAGAGTGGCAGCAGAATGTAATTCTGTGTACCCTGGCAGTGGGAAACACAGACAGACAGCAGAAGGGCAGTACACAGCAGCCCACTGTAGGTGTAAAATGTGTGGCTGCAGGCGACGTAATAGTCAAACTGAACCAGGCTGGCTAAGTGAGCAGGAGCCAGGAGGTGGTAAAGGGTGGTAAGGCACATTAACGATGGTTCTTAGCCAGTTCATGTCCCCCTCTCGCCGACAACAGGGGCCAGGAACTCGCCTTCCACCCACGCCTGGTTCATCTTGAGAAACGTCAGTCTGTCCACAGACTTGTGAGACAGACGTGAGCGTTTCTAGGTGACCACGCCACCAGCTGCACTGAAACAGCGCTCGGACAGCACGCTGGAAGGGGGGCAGGACAGCACTTCCAGGGCGTACTGCGCCAGCTCGCTCCAGATCTCCAGGCGCTTGACCCAATACTCCATGGGATCAACAGGGGCATCGCTGTCAAGCCCGCTGTAGGACCCCATGTAGTCAGCCACCATGCGGGTCAGGCGCTGGCTGTGACCGGAGGAGGATGCTGCTTCATCATGCACCTCCTCTCTAGTCACTGCTGCCGGAGCCTCTACAGTCCTGTAGAGCTCGTGGCTGAGAGACAGCAGGTCTGTGGGGCGCTTGCTGCTGGATGCAGGCACCTGCTGCTGCCTCTGTGCTGGCTGCTGGACAGTGGGGGTGGAAAGCTGGGGGAAGGCTTCCTCCAAGCGCTCAACAAGGGCCTGCTGCAAGCTCCTTATTTGTTGCGCTGTTTCTCCTCCTGCAGGCGGCAGGAACTGGCTCAACTTCCCCTTGAGGCGTGGGTCCAACATCATGCTGATCCAGATGTCCTCCCTCTGCTTCATCTGGATCACCCTGGGGTCCTTGCGCAGGCACGCCAGCATGTGCGCTGCCATTGGGAAGAGGCGGGCCACGTGTGCTGGCACATCGACGGCAGTGCTGTCCTCCTCATCCTCCTCCTCTGCCGCCTCATCCTCTCTCCACCCCCGCACCAACTCAGCTGCGCTGTGCTGATCCCCCTCATCAGCAGCAAGGTCAGGGACCTCCACCAAGTCCTCCTCCTCCTCCCCCTCAGAGGTGGACTGTGCAGCTGCTTGCCGCTCCTGCTGGTCCAAGGCTGCCGCTCCCTGTTCCAGCAAAGCATCGAGGGCCCTGTTCAGCAGACAAACCAGGGGCACCCACTCGCAGACCATAGCATGGTCCCTGCTCACCATGTTAGTGGCCTGCAGAAAGGGAGCCAGCACTAAGCACACCAGCTGCATGTGCCTCCAGTCATCATCGGGGACGATGGACGGGATGTTGCTGGTCTTGTCCCTTCTCCGAGCGGCGGAAACAGTGGCCAGGGCAAGGTACTGGTTGACAGCGTGCTTCTGTTCAACCAGGCGCTCCAACATCGCCAGGGTGGAGTTCCAGCGAGCCGAAACGTCAAGGATCAGCCGATGGCGTGGCAGCTCCAGCTCCTTTTGCACGTCTTCCAGGCTCGCACAGGCTGCAGCCGAGCGCCGGAAGTGACGCACAACGTTCCTTGCCGTTTCCAGCAGTTCGCCCATCCCCTGGTAGGTGCGCAAGAACTTTTGCACCACCAGGTTCAGCACGTGGGCAAGACAGGGGATGTGGGTCAGGTTTCCCCTGTCTATTGCGGCAACCAGATTGGCCCCATTGTCGGCCACCACCTCTCCGACTCTGAGGCCTCTGGGGGTCAGCCAAATCCTCTCCTGCTCCTGGAGTTTGGCCAACACATGGGTTGCCGTCAGCTTGGTCTTCCCAAGGCTGACCAAGTGCAGCAGCGCTTGGCAGTGGCGGGCCTTCACGCTGCTGCTGAGGCGGGGGGTTTGGCCAGGTGTGCCGGAGGATGGCAGAGGATCGGAGGAACCTGCTGCAGTTCCCCTGACCCTGCGGGGGGGCACCACCCACTGTGTTGCTGCTGCTGTGCCCGCTGCTGCTCTCCCATCCTCACCCCCTTCCACCAAGCTGACCCAGTGGACAGTGAAGGACAGGTAGCGGCCTGTCCCGAAGCAGCTGCTCCAGGAGTCCATGGTGACGTGGACCCTTTCACCAACCGCGTGCTCCAGCCCTCGCTCCACATTGGCCATCACAAAGCGGTGCAGTGCAGGAATGGCCTTGCGGGCGAAGAAGTGTCTGCTGGGGAGCTGCCAGTCTGGGGCTGCGCAAGCAAGCAGCGCACGCATGTCGCTCCCCTCCTGCACAAGCGTGTACGGCAGGAGTTGGGAGCACATGGCCCGTGCCAGCAAGCCGTTCAGCTGCCGCACGCGACGGCTGCTGGGAGGCAGAGCCCTAACCACCCCCTGGAAGGACTCGCTCAAAAGGCTCTGGCGTGGCCTTTTGCTGGCACTGGAATCAGCAGACACAGCAGAGGAGGCCACTGAGGACTGGCTGCCAGAACAGGCCTCAGTGTCGGCGGCAGGAGTTGCAGAGGGGGGAGGAGCAGTGCGTTTCCGCACTCCTGCTGGTGCTGCTGGAGGAGCAGGAGGGCGGGTGGCTGCTGTTGCTGCTGCTGCTGCTGCTGAAGGCTGTGCAGTGATGGGTGTGGTGCCACTGCCAGCACCAGGTGCCTTCAGCCTATGGAACTCCTCATGCTGGTGGAAATGTTTCGCAGCAAGGTGGTTGATGAGCGAGCTGGTGCTGAACTTTAAGGGGTCTGCACCTCTGCTCAACTTCCGCTGACAGTGGTTGCAAGTGGCGTACTTGCTGTACACTGTGGGCATGGTGAAAAAACGCCAGATTGGTGACAAAAACGACCCCCTACGGCATGGAACCGCTGCTGCCTGTCTCCCTGTGGTGGTTGGGGGGGGGGGGGCTTGGGTGCGGCTGGTGGTGGTACTGGCAGATGCTGCTGCTGCTGCTGCTGAGCCTGAGACACCAGCAGGCTGTGGGACCTGCCTACTGCTGCCAATGCTTGCAATGATGCGCCTCCTTGCAAGGCCCACAAGCGCATCCTCCTCCTCCTCCTCAGAGCTGCTGAGGATGACATCCCCTGGAGGTGGTGGCACCCAGTCTCTGTCTGTCACCGTGTCATCATCATCCTCCCCCTCCTGAAACATGTCCTGCTGGGATGATGACCCCCCAAACTCCTCTCCTGATGCATGGATGGGCTGCTTGACTGTCGCCACAGTCTTGCTGTCCAATCCCTCATCCCCCAAAGTGCCCATCAGCATCTCCTCCTCAAGATCGCCAACAACAGCAGACAATTTACTCATGATGCCTGGGGTCAAAAGACTGCTGAAAGACAGGTCGGCGAGTGACGGTGAACTGGCCTCCTCCCCAGGCCCTGCTGGGCGGCTGCTGCGAACAGGGGTGGTGGTGGTGGTGGTGGTGAGGGTGGAGGCCTCGGATGCAGAGCTGATGGCGGGCTGCTCATCCTCCGTCATCAGTTGCACCACAGTGTCTGCATCCTTTTCCTCAATGGGACGTTTCCGACCCGGCTGGAGGAAAATCGGAGCAGGTGCTACACGCTGCTGCTGCTGTGTCTCTGCAGCGTGAGTTGCAGATGCTCCTGCTGGGCGGCGCCCAAGGCGTCCACGGCCAGTGGCTATGGGAGGAATGTTAGCCACTGACGCTGCTGCTGCTGCTGCGGAACTGTGCATGGTGGCGCGCCCGCGCCCGCGGCTTGCCACAATGCTGCTCCCTCTCCTCCTGATTCCCTTGCTGCCCTTCCCCTTGCCCAAACCGCGCTGGCTGCCACTTCCAGACATCTTCGATGTTTTGGGCGTAAACACAAAAGTTTTTGAAAAGGGCGGGTGAAAAGTGGGGTACTTTAATGGAGTGGGTTGGTGGGTGAGGTGACTGAGTGAGTGTCCCGACTCCCTAGTACAGTAAGTAAGTAGTAACAGTCAGGAAGTACAACTAGCAGTTACAATAATCAGTAGTAATCACAAGGAAATAGAGTGTGTGTACACTACAGACAGTGAGTGCACGCACGCGCACACACGTGCAGGAGCTAGCCTATGAACAGTGACTGAGTGAGTGTCCCTACTACAGTAAGTAAGTAGTAACTGTCAGGAAGTAGAATTTACAATAATCAATCAGTAATCAGAAGGAAATAGAGTGTGTGTACAGTACACAGACAGTGAGTGCACACACACACGCAGGAGCTAGTAGCCTATGAACAGTGACAGTGAGTGTCCTAGTACAGTTACAGTATATAACTATTCAGAAGGAAATAGAGTGTGTGTACTACACAGACAGTGAGTGCAAGCACACGCAGGAGCTAGCCTATGAACAGTGACAGTCAGTGAGTGTCCTAGTACAGTTACAGTATATAACTATTCAGAAGGAAATAGAGTGTGTGTACTACACAGACAGTGAGTGCAAGCACACGCAGGAGCTAGCCTATGAACAGTGACAGTCAGTGAGTGTCCTAGTACAGTTACAGTATATAACTATTCAGAAGGAAATAGAGTGTGTGTACACAGACAGTGAGTGCAAGCACACGCAGGAGCTAGCCTATGAACAGTGACAGTCAGTGAGTGTCCTAGTACAGTTACAGTATATAACTATTCAGAAGGAAATAGAGTGTGTGTACACAGACAGTGAGTGCAAGCACACGCAGGAGCTAGCCTATGAACAGTGACAGTCAGTGAGTGTCCTAGTACAGTTACAGTATATAACTATTCAGAACGAAATAGAGTGTGTGTACACAGACAGTGAGTGCAAGCACACGCAGGAGCTAGCCTATGAACAGTGACAGTCAGTGAGTGTCCTAGTACAGTTACAGTATATAACTATTCAGAAGGAAATAGAGTGTGTGTACACAGACAGTGAGTGCAAGCACACGCAGGAGCTAGCCTATGAACAGTGACAGTCAGTGAGTGTCCTAGTACAGTTACAGTATATAACTATTCAGAAGGAAATAGAGTGTGTGTACACAGACAGTGAGTGCAAGCACACGCAGGAGCTAGCCTATGAACAGTGACAGTCAGTGAGTGTCCTAGTACAGTTACAGTATATAACTATTCAGAAGGAAATAGAGTGTGTGTACACAGACAGTGAGTGCAAGCACACGCAGGAGCTAGCCTATGAACAGTGACAGTCAGTGAGTGTCCTAGTACAGTTACAGTATATAACTATTCAGAAGGAAATAGAGTGTGTGTACACAGACAGTGAGTGCAAGCACACGCAGGAGCTAGCCTATGAACAGTGACAGTCAGTGAGTGTCCTAGTACAGTTACAGTATATAACTATTCAGAAGGAAATAGAGTGTGTGTACACAGACAGTGAGTGCAAGCACACGCAGGAGCTAGCCTATGAACAGTGACAGTCAGTGAGTGTCCTAGTACAGTTACAGTATATAACTACAATACAAAATACAATCACTAAGTAGTAGAGGACAGCAGAAATACTGTCTAATACTATCTAATACTGTCTAAATACTAATGAGAAATAAACTAACAGAGGACAGGAGGACAGCTGCCCACACAGGCAACGCCCTGAGGCCTAAAGCTGTAAGCCTGCAGCAGCTGTCTGAGTCTCTCTCTATGTAACACAAAAGCTACTAACTAAAATACAATGTCTATCTAACTAACAACAATATAGGTGTGTATAGGAGGTGTATGTGAGCAAAAACGCTAGGTAAATGACCACAATAGAGCTCTTGCTAAGCCAAAGCACAAAGGAGCAACTCTCTCTCTATGCAAGTCTCAGGCAAGGACGGAGAAACGGAACATGGTGGCCGCTATTTATAGGGTAGGGGCTGGCCAGGGTCCCCCTCTGTGATTGGCTGCCGTCAGAGGGCCTGGGAGCCCTCTGATTGGCTCTAAGGACATCAATCTGGGCTATGACGCTATTCGAGCTCGGTATTCGAGCTCGAATAGCGCCGTTTGCTCGAATAGCTCGAATAGTGAATGGGCTATTCGCGTTTACTCGAATAGCCCATTCGAATAGCTGCAGCTATACGGAGCTCGAATACCGAGCTCGAATAGCTGAAAAAGAGCTCGAATATTCGAGTTACTCGAATATTCGAGCTCTGCTGAGCACCACTGGTTAGGGTTACATGATTACTGATTAGGTAGAAGGGATGTGATAGAGGTGGTTAGGGTTACATTATTACTGAATAGGTAGAAGGGATATGATAGAGGTGGTTAGGGTTACATGTTTTCTGATTAGGTAGAAGGGATATGACAGGGGTGGTTAGGGTTACATTATTACTGATTAGATAGAAAGGATATGATAGGGGTGGTTAGGGTTACATGATTACTGATTAGGTAGAAGGGATATGATAGAGGTGGTTAGGGTTACATGTTTCCTGATTAGGTAGAAGGGATATGATAGGGGTGGTTAGGGTTACATGATTACTGATTAGGTAGAAGGGATATGACAGAGGTGGTTAGGGTTACATGATTACTGATTAGGTAGAGGGGATATGATAGAGGTGGTTAGGGTTACATGATTACTGATAAGGTAGAAGGGATATGACAGGGGTGGTTAGGGTTACATGATTACTGATTAGGTAGAAGGGATATGATAGAGGTGGTTAAGGTTACATGATTACTGATTAGGTAGAAGGGATATAATAGAGGTGGTTAGGGTTACATGATTACTGATTAGGTAGAAGGGATATGATAGAGGTGGTTAGGGTTACATGATTACTGATTAGGTAGAAGGGATATGATAGAGGTGGTTAGGGTTACATGATTACTGATTAGGTAGAAGGGATATGATAGAGGTGGTTAGGGTTACATGATTACTGATTAGGTAGAAGGGATATGATAGAGGTGGTTAGGGTTACATGATTACTGATTAGGTAGAAGGGATATATGACAGGTGTGGTTAGGGTTACATGATTACTGATTAGGTAGAAGGGATATATGACAGGGGTGGTTAGGGTTACATGATTACTGATTAGGTAGAAGGGACATGATAGAGGTGGTTAGGGTTACATGATTACTGATTAGGTAGAAGGGATATGATAGGGGTGGTTAGGGTTACATGATTAATGATTAGGTTGAAGGGATATGATAGGGGTGGTTAGGGTTACATGATTACTGATTAGGTAGAAGGGATATGACGGGTGGTTAGGGTTACATGATTACTGATTAGGTACAAGGGATATGATAGAGGTGGTTAGGGTTACATGATTACTGATTAAGTAGAAGGGATATGACAGGGGTGGTTAGGGTTACATGATTACTGATTAGGTAGAAGGGATATGACAGGGGTGGTTAGGGTTACATGATTACTGATTAGGTAGAAGGGATATGAAAGAGGTGGTTAGGGTTACATGATTACTGATTAGGTAGAAGGGATATGACAGGGGTGGTTAGGGTTACATGATCATGATTACTGATTAGGTAGAAGGGATATGATAGAAGTGATAAGGGTTACAAGATTACTGATTAGGTAGAAGGGATATGATAGAGGTGGTTAGGGTTAGTTGATTACTAATTAGGTAGAAGGGATATGATAGAGGTGGTTAGGGTTACATGATTACTGATTAGGTAGAAGGGATATGATAGAGGTGGTTAGGGTTACATGATTACTGATTAGGTAGAAGGGATATGATAGAAGTGTTTAGGGTTACATGATTACTGATTAGGTAGAAGGGATATGACAGGGGTGGTTAGGGTTACATGATTACTGATTAGGTAGAAGGGATATGATAGAGGTGGTTAGGGTTACATGATTACTGATTAGGTAGAAGGGATATGACGGGGGTGGTTAGGGTTACATGATTACTGATTAGGTAGAAGGGATATGACAGGGGTGGTTAGGGTTACATGATTACTGATTAGGTAGAAGGGATATGACAGGGGTGGTTAGGGTTACATGATTACTGATTAGGTAGAAGAGATATGACAGGGGTGGTTAGGGTTACATGATTACTGATTAGGTAGAAGGGATATGATAGAGGTGGTTAGGGTTACATGACTACTGATTAGGTAGAAGGGATATGATAGAGGTGGTAGGGTTACATGATTACTGATTAGGTAGAAGTAGTGTTGGGCGAACAGTGTTCGCCACTGTTCGGGTTCTGCAGAACATCACCCTGTTCGGGTGATGTTCGAGTTCGGCCGAACACCTGATGGTGTTCGGCCAAACTGTTTGGCCATATGGCTGAACTAAGAGCGCATGGCCGAACGTTCGGCTAGCGCTCTGATTGGCCGAACGGGTCACGTGGTACCCGATCCACGTCATTTCTCCGCCATTTGTCTGTGGGTTTAGCTTTGGGTAGGCAGGCAGGGTAGTTCTCTCTCCAGCCAGGCTAGCCAGGGTCCCCCCAGTCGTGTCGCTGCTGGGAACAGTAGTACACCGCTCGCCCACACTATATAGCATTGTGTTTACTGCCACTCTGTGTCTCTGCTGGGAACAGTAGTACACCGCTCACCCTGTATAGCATTGTGCTCTGTGTCGCTGCTGGGAACAGTAGTACACCGCTCACCCACCACTGTATAGCATTGTGCTCTGTGTCGCTGCTGGGAATAGTAGTACACCGCTCAGCCTCCACTGTATAGCATTGTGTTTACTGCCACTCTGTGTCTCTGCTGGGAACAGTAGTACACCACTCACCCACCACTGTATAGCATTGTGCTCTGTATCGCTGCTGGGAACAGTAGTACACCGCTCAGCCACACTATATAGCATTGTGTTTACAGCCACTCTGTGTCTCTGCTGGGAACAGTAGTACACCGCTCACCCACCACTGTATAGCATTGTGCTCTGTATCGCTGCTGGGAACAGTAGTACACCACTCACCCACCACTGTATACCATTGTGCTCTGTGTCGCTGCTGGGAACAGTAGTACACCGCTCAGCCACCACTGTATAGCATTGTGTTTACTGCCACTCTGTGTCTCTGCTGGGAACAGTAGTACACCGCTCACCCACCACTGTATAGCATTGTGCTCTGTGTCGCTGCTGGGAACAGTAGTACACCGCTCAGCCACACTATATAATGTGTTTACTGCCACTCTGTGTCTCTGCTGGGAACAGTAGTACACCGCTCACCCACCACTGTATAGCATTGTGCTCTGTGTTGCTGCTGGGAACAGTAGTACACCGCTCAGCCACCACTGTATAGCATTGTGTTTACTGCAACTCTGTGTCTCTGCTGGGAACAGTAGTACACCACTCACCCACCACTGTATAGCATTGTGCTCTGTGTCGCTGCTGGGAACAGTAGTACACCGCTCACCCACCCACCACTGTATAGCATTGTGCTCTGTGTCGCTGCTGGGAACAGTAGTACACCACTCACCCATCACTGTATACCATTGTGCTCTGTGTAGCTGCTGGGAACAGTAGTACACCGCTCAGCCACCACTGTATAGCATTGTGTTTACTGCCACTCTGTGTCTCTGCTGGGAACAGTAGTACACTGCTCACCCACCACTGTATAGCATTGTGCTCTGTATCGCTGCTGGGAACAGTAGTACACCGCTCAGCCACACTATATAGCATTGTGTTTACTGCCACTCTGTGTCTCTGCTGGGAACAGTAGTACACTGCTCACCCACCACTGTATAGCATTGTGCTCTGTGTCGCTGCTGGGAATAGTAGTACACCGCTCACCCACCACTGTATAGCTTTGTACTCTGTGTTGCTGCTGGGAACAGTAGTACACCGCTCAGCCACACTATATAGCATTGTGTTTACTGCCACTCTGTGTCTCTGCTGAGAACAGTAGTACACCGCTCACCCACCACTGTATAGCATTGTGCTCTGTATCGCTGCTGGGAACAGTAGTACACCACTCACCCACCACTGTATACCATTGTGCTCTGTGTCGCTGCTGGGAACAGTAGTACACCGCTCACCCACCACTGTATAGCATTGTGTTTACTGCCACTCTGTGTCTCTGCTGGGAACAGTAGTACACCGCTCACCCACCACTGTATAGCATTGTGTTTACTGCCACTCTGTGTCTCTGCTGGGAACAGTAGTACACCGCTCACCCACCACTGTATAGCATTGTGCTCTATGTCGCTGCTGGGAATAGTAGTACACCGCTCACCCACCACTGTATAGCATTGTGCTCTGTGTCGCTGCTGGGAACAGTAGTACACCGCTCAGCCACACTATATAGCATTGTGTTTACTGCCACTCTGTGTCTCTGCTGGGAACAGTAGTACACCGCTCACCCACCACTGTATAGCATTGTGCTCTGTATCGCTGCTGGGAACAGTAGTACACCACTCACCCACCACTGTATACCATTGTGCTCTGTGTCGCTGCTGGGAACAGTAGTACACCACTCAGTCACCACTGTATAGCATTGTGTTTACTGCCACTCTGTGTCTCTGCTGGGAACAGTAGTACACCGCTCACCCACCACTGTATAGCATTGTGCTTTGTGTCGCTGCTGGGAATAGTAGTACACCGCTCACCCACCACTGTATAGCATTGTGCTCTGTGTCGCTGCTGAGAACAGTAGTACACCGCTCACCCACCCACCACTGTATAGCATTGTGCTCTGTGTCTCTGCTGGGAACAGTAGTACACCGCTCACCCACCCACCACTGTATAGCATTGTGCTCTGTGTCGCTGCTGGGAATAGTAGTACACCGCTCACCCACCACTGTAAAGCATTGTGCTCTGTGTCGCTGCTGGAAATAGTAGTACATCGCTCACCCGCCACTGTATAGCATTTCTGTACTGCCACTGTACTGCTGCCAGTCAGCGTGTACTTTAAGGATAAATGATATGAAGAAGAAATCCTGTGAAAGAGGGAGGGGCAAGGGAAGAGGTGTTTCCCCTGACGGTTCACGTACAGGCCACAGTGGAGCACCGAAGAAAACCCACTCAATACCGCCCATGTTGTCCAGGAAATCAACCCTCACAAATCCAAAAGAACAGGACCAGATAATTAATTGGATGACCTCTCAAGCGTCCAGCAGTGGGTTAAGCAGCACCAGCACATCACGCACGAGGTCCGAGTCCTCAGCCAGTTACAAGGAGCCAGTGGGCACAAAGCTGACACAACCGGCAGCGACACCACGCACACAACTGCCAAATAACCAGTCCGAAGAATTTCCTCAGGACACAATGGGGTATTCGCAGGAGCTATTCCCAGCCCAACAAACTTCCACCTTTCAAAGGTCAATGGAACAACCAGAAATTTTGTGCCCGGATTCACAACCATTTAGTGTGGGAAATGCACCGCGCACTGAAATGCAAGGCGAGTCCGAGGACTTTGAAACCCAAATCCGAGAGCAAGTTGGGCAGGAGGGGTTTCAATTGCAGGAGGTCGGCCGAGAAGATCTGGAAGACGACGTTGGAGTGAGCTGCGCAGAGGTTGTTCTGGGGAGCTCTACTCCACGGCGACGGCCCACAATCACATATGACGAGTTTGAGGAGATGGAAGAGGAGGAGGGTATGGACAATGTTGACGGAGACCCAGATTTTGTATGTGAAGGAGAACATCGCCGTCGTAGCAGCAGCACAGATGAGTCTGTTGAAGAACCCACTGCTGCACGAGTTCGCCTTGTGCCACAAGGTAGGCGGCGCAAAATTTCAGGCACCACAAGCGTGGAAGTTCAAGTGAGACGCAAAAGAGGCGCAAACACAAATCGCCAGCAAGGCAGGTGTTCCAAAGTCTGGCCTTTCTTCGAAGACTGCAGTGAGGTTGGTACCATGGTGATTTGCAAGGTGTGCAAGACCCGCCTGAGCAGGGGGAAAAATATTAACAACCTCTCCACCACCAGCATGACCCGCCACATGGTATCCAAACATCCCACTCTGTGGGCGCCAGGACAGGGTACCAGCAACACTGCCTCCCTTGGGGTCACCAGACTCACCACCAGACCTTCCTCAGCAGCAGCAGTAGCCCAGCCATTGCGTGGTTCACAACAACATTCACAAACATCAGACAACGCTGACACTGTCACTTTCCGGAATAGTGCTCTTGAGGTCTCCCAGTCTTCATCAAACACAACAACCAACAGCCGTTCAGTGTGCAGCCCTACGGTTCAGTTGTCTGTCTCGGAGATGCTTGAGCGCAAGAGGAAATTGCCAGCAAATGACCCCCGGGCCGTGGCACTAACAGCCAGCATAGCCAAGCTTCTGGCCTGCGAAATGCTGCCATATCGAGTGGTGGAGACAAACAGCTTCAAGGGCATGATGTCAGTGGCCATCCCACGTTACGTGGTTCCCAGCCGCTACCACTTTGCGCGCTCTGCAGTGCCTGAGTTGCATGAGCACGTGGTCAGCAAAATAACCCGAAGCTTGAAGAATGCCGTTGCCTGCAAGGTTCACCTCACCACTGACACCTGGACGAGTGCGTTCGGCCAGGGTCGATACATCTCCCTTACCGCGCACTGGGTGAACCCTGTGGAGCCTGGCAGCGATTCCTCACCTGCTACGGCGCGGGTGTTGCCCACGCCGCAAACAGCTGCACCGCCGTCCCTCCCACTGGATAACAACAGCAGCACCTACCTCTCTGACTCCTTCTCCTCCAATGCATCTCAAAGCTGTACCTCATCCTAAAACGCTAACCCAGCAGCAGTAGGATCGTGGAAGCAGTGCAGCACAGCTGTTGGCATGCGTCAGCAAGCGTTGCTGAAGCTGATCTGCCTTGGGGATAAGCAGCACACAGGGAAGGAAATTTGGAGGGGAATAAAGGAACAGACGGATTTGTGGCTGGCACCGCTGGACCTGAAACCGGGCATGGTTGTGTGTGATAATGGGAGTAATCTCATTCGCGCTTTAAGGTTGGCTAAGCTGACACACATCCCTTGCCTGGCGCACGTGATGAACCTAGTAGTTCAGCGGTTCCTGAGGACATACCCAGGCGTGGCCGATCTTCTGTTGAAGGTGCGACGAGTGGCTAAACATTGTAGAAATTCCAGTACTGCTTCGGGGGCACTCGCCAAGATGCAGGAGCGCTTCAATCTCCCCCACCATCGCTTGCTGTGTGATGTCCCTACGCGCTGGAATTCTACGCTGCACATGCTAGCCCGCTTTTGCGAGCAGAAGAGTGCAGTGGTCCAGTACATGACGGTGCAGTACTGAGGCGCATCCGGACAGCTGCCAAGCTTCTGTGGATCCGATTGGGCCAACATGTTGGACCTCTGCCAAGTCCTCCAAAATTTTGAGCAATCCACGTTGCTTGTGAGCAGTGACAACTCTTCAGTCAGCATTACCATACCACTGCTGTGTTTACTGAAGAAGTCAATGTTGAAAATCAAGGAAACAGCTGTCATGATGCAACTGGGGGAATCTGAAGGAGAAAACGATCAGCGTGATGATACCAGCATCAGGCCATCTGCTTTAGGAAACGCTGGCCCCAGCAGCAATGACGAAGAAGAGGAGGAGGAACAGCTGGAGTTGGAGCAGGAATTTCATGCCACCACTGACGAGGGCCAGAGCGGTGCACATTGGACTTCCACAATTCAGTGCGAATGGTCAGCAGAAGCAGACCAGGAAGAAGGTGACGACTATGATGCATCACAACTATCACAACGCTCACAAGAGGATGATGAGGATTCTGGCAGGACTCTGGCACACATGGCTCAATTCATGCTAGACTGCATTGAACGCGACCCACGCATTGTGCGCATTCTGGACAACACCAATTACTGAGTTTATACCCTTCTGGATCCACGGTACAAACACAATGTTCCAAAACTGCTTGAAGAAAGAGTCAGACGGGTCAAAATGGAAGAATACCAGCAGGCCCTTGTGGAGACTTTAGAGAGGAGATTGACATCCTCCCCCTCCTCTAGCCAGTTGTACGCCGACAGACTGACTTCCGCAAACCCAGGACGACCAGGAGGGCAGCAAACAACACAAGCCGCAGCTAGTACCCAAAAGGGAATGGTATCGGCAGTGTCCTTGGAGTGGGAAAATTTTCTGACACCCATGCAGCAGCCCACAGAACAGCAAGCGTGCAGATCCACCTCCAACACCGATCACCTGGAGAAGATGGTCAAGGACTACATGTCAGATGGCGTAGCTGTGTTGAACAATCCATCTGCACCCTTCAACTATTGGGTATCGAAGCTAGACACCTGTCACGAACTGGCAATGTACGCAATAGAGGTGCTGGCTTGCCCGGCAGCCAGCGTTATGTCGGAACGCTGTTTCAGTGCTGCCGGAGGCATCGCCACAGATCGGCGTATCCGCCTCTCCACAGAAAATGCAGACCGTCTGACTCAAATTAAAATGAATCAATCCCGGATTGGAAACGACTACGCAACACTCCCGGACCCCAACCAAGTAACATGAACAATGAACATCTGTGATGGGTTAGCGTTTCCGGTCCCTGTTTATTGAACCTCTCATCTGTATTACATTTATGACTGCATGGCGACAAAAAGCAAATTGCTATCCGCACGCTTCTTGTCCGCATGCAAGGCCTGGGTTGTTGTGTCTCAAAGCGTGGCCTTCTCCTCCTGCGCCGCCCTCCTCCTGTTCCATCACGTGTGCTGCTGCTGGGTTAGCGTTACCGGTCCCTTTTCCTGGAACCTCTCATCTGTATTACATTTATGACTGCATGCCGACAAAAAGCAAATTGCTATCTGCACGCTTCTTGTCCGCATGCAAGGCCTGGGTTGTTGTGTCTCAAAGCGTGGCCTTCTCCTCCTGCACCGCCCTCCTCCTGTTCCATCACGTGTGCTGCTGCTGGGTTAGCGTTACCGGTCCCTTTTCCTGGATCCTCTCATCTGTATTACATTTATGACTGCATGCCGACAAAAAGCAAATTGCTATCCGCACGCTTCTTGTCCGCATGCAAGGCCTGGGTTGTTGTGTCTCAAAGCGTGGCCTTCTCCTCCTGCGCCGCCCTCCTCCTGTTCCATCACGTGTGCTGCTGCTGGGTTAGCGTTACCGGTCCCTTTTCCTGGAACCTCTCATCTGTATTACATTTATGACTGCATGCCGACAAAAAGCAAATTGCTATCCGCACGCTTCTTGTCCGCATGCAAGGCCTGGGTTGTTGTGTCTCAAAGCGTGGCCTTCTCCTCCTGCGCCGCCCTCCTCCTGTTCCATCACGTGTGCTGCTGCTGGGTTAGCGTTACCGGTCCCTTTTCCTGGAACCTCTCATCTGTATTACATTTATGACTGCATGCCGACAAAAAGCATGTTACCTGTGCAAAGAAAACAGACATTTCCCACATTTAAAAGACAGTTTTCCCTTTGAAACTTTAAAATCGATTTTCTCAAAAACTATAAGCTCTTTTTGCTAATTTTTTTCCCTCTTGTACCCACTCCCAAGGTGCACATACCCTGTAAATTTGGGGTATGTAGCATGTAAGGAGGCTTTACAAAGCACGAAAGTTCGGGTCCCCATTGACTTCCATTATGTTCGGAGTTCGGCTCGAACACCCGAACATCGTGGCCATGTTCGGCCTGTTCGGCCCGAACCCGAACATCTAGATGTTCGCCCAACACTAGGTAGAAGGGACGTGATAGAGGTGGTTAGGGTTACATGATTACTGATTAGGTAGAAGGGATATGATAGAGGTGGTTAGGGTTACATACTGTTAGAAGACTAGGGTTAGGTGTCAGGAAGGGGTTGAAATGTGATGGCTTTGGGGAGATTGAGGTTAGGCATCAGAAAGTTGTTGAGGATGGAGGAGAAAATAGGGATGAGGTGCCCCATACACGTTACAATAAAAACTTTAAATTTTCACGTTTATTCGACCAAAACAATCAAATTAAATGAAAGTCGAAAATAATCTTTTTTTATATCAAGAAAAACGAATGATTATCCCGTTTTTTTTAAAATAAAAATATGATCGGACATGTTGAGAAAATCTTTATTTTCGATCCAACAGAATAATAAAACGAAATTATCTAATAAAAAAAACAAAAAAGAGAAAATTGTACCATGTATGGACGCCTTTCGGCATCATATTAGGTGTATAAGTAAGAATATGAGCTTATAGTAACTAAAAAATTGCAGAGGTTAGGAATTACACAGATGAAGCATGAACCTGATGCTCTAATGGTGCCCATACATGGTAAAAATTTGTATTCATTTATTTTTTTTATTTTTAATTTCGTTTGATTATTCCGTTGGATGGAAAAAAATCACATAGTTGTTTTCGAGGTACCATATACAAACGTTCGATTTGTCAGAAAGTCCCGAAAAAATGAACAAATATAAAAAAAATTTCCGACATGTCCTATCAGATTTTTTTCTAAAAAACGGGATAATCGTTTGTTTTTCTTGCTGAAAAAAAAAAAAGATGCTTTCTGACTTTCATTCAATTTGATCCTTTTGGTCGAAAAAAACAGGAATATGGAACGTTTTTATTGTACCGTGTATGGGCACCATTACATTGTACTGACTCATAGCATGGACTGCACGGTGGTGTAGTGGTTAGCGCTCTCACCTTGCAGTGCTGGATCCCCAGTTTGCATCCCAGCCAGGGCACATTCTACACCTAGTTTGTATGTTCTCCCCGTGTCTGCTTGGGTTTCCCCCAGGCACCCCAGTTTCCTCCAACACTCCAAAACATACAGGCAAGTCAGTTGGCTTCTCCCTAAAATTGGCTTTAGACTATGATACATACACTACACGATACATGCATAGACATATAGCAGAAAACAAAAAAAGACTATCTTTGACTTTCATTTGATTCGATCGTTTTAGTCGAATAAACGGAAAATTAAACGATACTAAGAGCTTATACAGAAGGCCGCCTTTAGGGCACCTTCGGATCAGGAGCATCAGTGTAGTTTCAACCCCAGAACACAGAGGGGACAACATAAAAAAACATAGAGATGTCCTGTGTCGATTTGAATCGGGGACTTCAACCATATTTTATAAAGTCCAGTGGCATATTTTTTTGGGGTGGTGGAATGAGGGGCAGCACTCTTCTTAAAGGATCCCTAAATACTTAATTGCATATTAGAACACATAACTGTTTATTCTTTACAAAAGCTGGAAAGGATTAAGGAAATATTCAGAATCCTCCATGAGGAGATGGATTAGACTAAAATCTTTCAGCTTTGTACTGCCTACTGTAAGTGACGGCAACGTAGGAGAAAGGTGCGTGTATCAAAAAAGGGGGCCTGGAAAAAAGGGCGCGGGGTATAGCCGAAATTTTAAGTTTTAATGCAAAACCATATTTTTCTTTAAATGGGTTGTAAACGAAAATTTAGTGCTAAATAGGTTAAATAAACGGATATGAAATGGCAAAATACCGTCTATAACAACAAACGAATTCTGAAAAGAAACGTTAAATATCGTCTATAAGAAAAACGATATTTACACTTGTATTAAGCATAGCAATGTAATGGTATGTTTTACAGATATTTTACTGTAATTATACTAAACTGTAGGCTCACACAGATCTCTTCCTATCCCTATCCCTAACCCCTAGACCCCTCTTTGTTTAAATATATATAATTTAATAAATTGTATATATTACACGTATTGTGCTGTAACTATACCTAACCTTACTCTCACACAGAGCCCTCCCTGTACCTATCCCTAACCCCTAGACCCCCCTGGTGGTGCCTAACCCTAAGACCCCCCTGGTGGTGCCTAACCCTAAGACCCTCCTGGTGGTGCCTAACTCTAAGACCCCCCTGGTGGTGCCTAACCCTAAGACCCCCCTGGTGGTGCCTAACCCTAAGACCTCCCTGGTTGGTGCCTAACCCTAAGACCCCCCCGGTTGGTGCCTAACCCTAAGACCCCCCCGGGTGGTGCCTAACCCTAAGACCCCCCCCGGTGGTGCCTAATCCTCAGACCCCCCCAGTTGGTGCCTAACCCTAAGACCCCCCCGCGGTTGGTGCCTAAACCTAAGACCCCCCTGGTGGTGCCTAACCCTAAGACCCCCCCGGTGGTGCCTAATCCTAAGACCCCCCAGTTGGTGCCTAACCCTAAGACCCCCCCGGTTGGTGCCTAAACCTAAGACCCCCCCTGGTGGTGCCTAACCCTAAGACCCCCCTGGTGGTGCCTAACCCTCAGACCCCCCTGGTGGTGCCTAACCCTAACCACCCCCTGATTGCGTATATTATAACCCTCCCTGTACCTATCCCTAACCCCTAGACCCCCCTGGTAATGCCTAAACCTAACCATCCCCACCGCACAAACACCCTAAACACATATAAACAATAATATATTTAATCCTTAAAATACTTCTCTACAAATAACATGAATAAAATAATTTATATATTTGTAATAGAATAAATAGCTTTAAAATAGCCTAAAAATCGCGTATACATTAATATTATAAATAGCTTTAAAATAGCCTAAAAATCGCGTATACATTAATATTATAAATAGAGAAAAGTATATATAAATATATACAATACAATAGATAGCCTTACAAGCATTAGAAATCTTAAAATAACAGTAACATTAAAAGCGATATTTTAGTAACTATAATCAACGCATTATAAGTGTAAAAACAACCTTAAAATAACAGTAATATTAAAAGCGATATTTTAGTAACTATAATCAACGCATTATAAGTGTAAAAAGAAAGTTAATACCAAAAGCGATGTATTTCTAATACAATAAGGTTGAAAACGGTATTTACGCATTATAAATATGAAAACAAATTTTTAAATGATCAAAGAAGTGTAAACGAAAATTTAGTTGTTATACTTTTGTAAGCAAAATTTTTAAACGAAAAATTAAGTAAACACTGATATAAGCGAAATTTAAAAACGAAAAAATAAGTATAACACAAACTCAAAACGAACTTGTAAACGATATTTGTTATAAACCTTATTCTGTAAACGAAACCTTTTGTTAACACGATCCCTGTAACCGCTATTTCTCGGGCGCCCTTTTTTCCTGTCGGGCGCCGAATAGCCGATATTTTGCATTGCAGTCTATGGCGGCGCCCCTTTTTGTCCACTATCCCTGTGCGCCCTTTTTTACTAGCACCGGAGAGGGGTAATTTATAGTGCTTTTTACTTTGGAAGAAATGTCCAACTTAAGAGTTGCTGCAGTGACTTCTGTCCAGAAAAGAATGGTCCAAGTCCTATTCACTCGTGTAAGGCCTTTTTCACAGTCCTTTCTCAGCCTCCCATCTGTCGCTCACCAATCGCTTTCTGGCTGCTGTCTAATGCAGCTGAATGGCAGTGTTTGTAACCCCATGCATGTCAGTGGCTGCAGTAAACTTCATAACGTCGCGACTGAGCCTGATGCAACTGCACTCAGATGTGACTCAAAGCAACGGATGCCCCTTCACTGCCTGTATTAAATGTTAGCTGGCACCTGTCTGGTCAATGGGAGTAGCTTCAGTGCTTTCACCACCTTCAGCGTCCCATATGGTAGAAGCCCAAGGCCATTTTCACAGTGGTGCGTTGTCATGTGGTGTAAATGCCTCTTTGTAACGCAGCTTTCCACACTGCCATGCATCACCTATACAATGTTTACAGTACGGCAGGAGCGCTGTGCTATAATGCACATTGACTGTATGCTTTACTGTATCGGACACAATGCGAGCATAATGTGCAGCGCCAATGTCCCAATCCGTTGTGTTCCTGTTTCTACAGGGAATGCAACCCAATGGCCACTGTTCATTTTTTTTTTAGTTTTGAGCTATGTTTGTCTGGGATAGGTCAAATATTTTTATTAAAACAGATAGCATTTATCCAAAGAAGCCAGACATGTCTCACTTGACATCATGTGTCACCCAGCATTTCTTCTTTGGTCTAAAAGATTCTTTACAGCATTAAATCCACTACCGCAAAAATACAAACAAAAAAATTGTAGCAGAACAGCATTCAAACTGTTAAACACAGCACTTTGTTCTTCAGTGGAAAGCTTATTGCTTTCTGGAAGAGATGATAGCATTATTTTTTGTTTACATTCCTTTGTTAGATACATTTAGTATACAGCCAGCAGTGGGCTGAAACTGAGCTGCACTGAGCTGAGAAGCAGGGAGAGGTGAGAAATGATCACTAAATAGATGTTAATATATAAATACAGCAGCTATGCAATAAAATGCAATGGCAGCGTTCAGAGCAGATAAACTGTACTTTGGGAACTTGTAATTTGTAAACAGACAAGATCACTTGTGCACAAAAGCAAATATGGTAACTGAATGGGTAAGAGTAGGAAAACACATTTTTATTGAATGTTGAGTTTTATCCCACTTTAACAGAAAATATAAGTAGAGCTGGTTTCTCAGAGCAACTGCTCCAATTTTGCTTTTTTTTTTTTACCTGTCTTGATGAATCAATCACATTGTGTTTCAAGGATCATTTCGTTAAAAATAGGCACAATCTTTTTCAAATGAACAAACACAGCTTGAAATTGATTAATCCTCAGATTGGTACTTATGTTAATCAGTACCCTAAGAGCGCTGAACTGCGCACAAAAGTTTCCATAGGCTTTGGATGAAGCAGAGAAAGGATAGTACCTCCTTATTTATTAAAGGACAACTGTAGTGAGGAGAATATGGAGACGGCCATATTTATTTCCTTTTAAACAATACCAGTTGCCTGGCAGCCCTGCTGGTCTATTTGGCTACAGAAGTGTCTGAATCACACCAGAAATAAGCATGCAACTCATCTTGTCAGATCTGATAATAATGTCAGAATCACCTGATCTGCTGCATGCTTGTCCAGGGTCTATGGCTAAAGGTATTAGAGGCAGAGGATCAGCAGGACAGCAAGGCATCTGCTATTGCTTAAAAGAAAATAAATATGCCTCCATATTTTTCTCGCTCCAGATGTTCCCTAGTGTAATCCGTTCACACTTGTCAGTTCACAATAGAACCGTTAGGTCCGTTGTGGTAACCTCCTCAATGCAAAAATCCAACCTGTTCAATAATTCAAGACAGCAGATGCCTTTCCCGCCCACAGAAGTATGTGGTGGGAACACATCTGCTCCAGACTACAACCAGACCACAATCTGCAGCACCATCACCATCATCATGAACCTAAATTTGTAGAATTTCACTATCCCCCATTTTGATCAAGTAAATCATCCTGTTGCCTATCTTTCCAATGATGGAAAGTATGTGAATGTATTCTTGTTCTCTTATTCAGCAAGAACAGAGCTAAATACAATAATAATGAGTTAACATGAAATAACTTGCATAACTCAACCTGACTGGAGTTGTAAGACAAAACTGGGAAATTCAATCATTTGCGGTTGGGTTTATATCTTGTTCATTGAGTTCTACTTTCATTAAATGGTTGGAATCTTTTACATTCAGGTAGTTGGCCCTGTTGTGTAGAATGAATAGCAGAACTTGGCTCTTGAGTGTGATGCAATGATGTACACTGGTGTTGCGCTCCAATAGTGTGATATCGTTTAATGCTGAGTAATAGGTGCAAAGATATATGCTCGTAAAATGAAAAAGGCTTATCTCTCCACACAATAGCTGTCCTCTGACACCTGGAGTCCTTCATTGCTGCGGGTGGTCTTGACAACTCGTTTTGGCACACAGGGCGTTGAAACGTGTTGATAAAACCATGGCTAACGGAGCTGACAGTAAGGTTCATCTTTTGCAAGCGGTGCTTATTGGCCCATCTGTGGCAAGGGAGGACACTGGTGTCTGTATATTTAGTAATCAGTGGTGTCAGAGCAAGTTATATTTTTTTTTCTGGGCTCCATCTGCTGGCATCAAGTGGTACATATGAGTTATTAATTGGTAATATTTCATATTCCCCTGATGAATGAATAAATACAAATGCATTTTAGGTCTGAATATACTGTAATATTGCCATTGTGTTCACCTGGATATATTCTCTTTTATTTTCAGGTATCTTGGGATCACGCGACCTTTGACCTATCCTGTAAGACAGAATGGGAAATGCATGGCCAAGATGATCCTGTGTGTCTGGCTCCTGTCCGCCTCTATAACATTACCTCCTTTGTTCGGTTGGGCCCAGAATGTCAACGATGACCAAGTCTGTTTAATCAGTCAAGATTTTGGCTACACCATTTACTCTACAGCCGTTGCCTTTTACATCCCCATGTCGGTCATGTTGTTTATGTACTACAGAATATTCAAAGCTGCTAAGAGAAGCGCCGCCAAACACAAGTTCGCCGGCTTCCCGCGATCGGAGGAGAGCGACGGCATCGTCACCGCCAACGGAGTGGTCAAAATGTACAAAGAATCCGAAGAATGTTCAAACTTCTCAAAACTGCTAAAGAATGACAGGAAAAACATTTCTATTTTTAAAAGAGAACAAAAAGCTGCTACCACCCTCGGGATCATTGTCGGGGCTTTCACAATATGCTGGTTACCTTTTTTTATACTGTCCACGGCCAGGCCCTTCATCTGTGGGACAGAATGCAGCTGTATTCCGCTATGGATGGAGAGGACATTTTTATGGCTGGGATATGCAAACTCTCTGATAAACCCTTTTATTTATGCCTTTTTTAACAGAGACTTGAGGACAACCTATCGCAATCTGTTACAATGCAGATACAGAAATATCAACAGGAAGCTTTCGGCGGCAGGGATGCATGAGGCTTTGAAGTTGGCAGAAAGGCCTGATCATACCCTGTAAGGACTCAGCTGCTATCACCACTTGTTTCATGTTGAAGAGTGCACAGTGCATTAATTTTCCTTCATAGGTACAGTGTTATTCCTTTGGCTTTCAGCAGTGCGTCTTTACTAGTGCCATTACGTGCTTAAAGGACCACTATCGCAAAACATTGTCAAATTTAAAATGTATGTAAATTCATACAGAGATGAAGTACATTTCTTCCAGAGTAAAATGAGCCATACGCTACTTTGCTCCTATGAGGCTGTCATTTACAGTAAGTATTAGGAATCTGACAACTGACAAGTTTTAGACTAGTCCATCTCCTCATGGGGGATTTTTAAGTATTTTGTTTATATTTTTCAACCGACTGTAAGTGACAGAAACATAGGAGCAAAGAAATGTATAGCTCATTTAACTCTGGGAGAAATGTACCTCTTAGTTGTATGTGTCTACTTGTATTTAAAATTTTACAATTTTTGCAATAGTGGTCCTTTAAACTGGGATTAAACTCTTTAAACTTAAAAAAAAAAAATTAAAACATTCCCCGTGTGTAAAAATGCTTACTTTCAATGCAGAGAGCACTGAAAGGTTTCAACAGCTTTACTAATTGGCATATGTAATCATTGCCGCCTAGAAGATCTTAGAAGATCTATGCCTGGTCTCTTCACTCTGTGACCCCCCTTCCTCTGCTGAAGTGACCCAGCCATTGCCATGGCGATATGTCTATTCAGCAGAGGAGAGAGGGGGAGCAGAGTGAAGAGACCAGGTAGAGAGTTTATCCTTACCGGCAATGATACATTACTCTGCTTGTAGAAGATAACTGCTACAATATGGTTGATTGGTTACAAGATAATACCAAAACTGCTTGGGTTTTATGCATTTTACCTTACTCTCGGTAAAGAATACAAATGTATGTTTTTAGCGTCTCTGAACTGGGAGAACATACTTAAAAATATAAAATGGCTAAAAACCATTTAAAAAGGTAAGTATTGGCTTACCTTGAGATGAAAACACCAATTATGGAAAAATAAGTTAGTCTGCATCAGAAATTATGCTGTTTGTGGGTGACACCCTGCTTCTGGGCAAAATACAGTGCTTTGGTGTGGCAATCTAGCAAACTATGAGCACCTCTGGTAAGTGAGAATTCCTATACAAAATATTTTCAGCATAATTGTTTAACTCATTAGCAGCTTCAATCAATAGAGTTATTTCATTTGAGATAAGTACACTGCTTTAGACCTCAGTCTGCAGAACTTGTTGTGTTGTAAATTCTTTGAATGCTTTGATCTCTCTCCCTAGCAGAAAATATAGAAACTGAAAGCAGAAGTCCTCTGTTATTGTCTCACACTGCCCCCTAGTGACAAGTGGCCATATATACACATTACAGCAGTACTAATTAGAAGCAATTGTAACAAATAAAGAAATAAAAAATGTGCTAAAATAAATTGGTCTGGAGCACTTGCAAGCTTAAATAAATTGGCTCCTAAAGGGTTTATATAATCATAAAATATACATTTTTATTACTACCATGATAAATGTAACAAATTTTTTTTCCTTTTGTAGCTCCCCTTGTTTCTCCAGTTTCTAAAGTTTTGAAAAAACAGGGCAAGTTGCCGTATTACTGTTGTAGTAACTAAAACTACAACATTACAAAAGTGCCTAGACTCGTTGGCAAATAACAAAGCTCCACTGCTCTCCTATGTTTACCACATTGCAACAAAACAAAGCTTTGAGCTTAAGAATTTTGTTCATCCAACCAGTAGTTGGAGCACTAAGCCATGGCAACATTTTCATGAGTGAGATACTTTTCAAATTACATTTTTTTGTACTAAACCGAAAAAAGTGTACAGTAAAGGCTCAGTTAACCGGCACTGGCAGGGATTGCCTGATGCCAGATATGTGTAATCGCTTGAGAATCTAGACCACAAGGGGCTCGCAGCGGAAACCACTTACAAAAGCTGTGTGCGCTGGTCCTCTTCCTGCTGCTGCCGCTGCCTTGCTTAGTGGTTGGAAAGTGTACTGGTTAAGGGCTCTGCCTCTGAAACAGGAGACTAGGGTTTGAATCTCAGCTCTTCCTGTTCAGTAAGCTAGCACCTACTCAGTAGGAGATCTTAGGCAAGACTCTCTAACATTTCTACTGCCTATAAAGTGCACCCTAGTGGCTGCAGCTCTGGCGCTTTGAGTTTGCCAGGAGAAACACGTGACATAAATGCTCTGTGTCTTGTCTACATCCACTCTGTGCAGCTCCTGATGCCTACTCGTGACCTGATGCAGTTCAGGCGACACATTGGGAGCTGTATGAGGATACAGCAGGAAGCTGCCGGAAGTGAAGAAGACCGACGCCCAGAGGATTGTAAGTGGTTTCCGCCATGCGCTGCTCTGCAAAATGAGCAAGGCACGCCCCCATAACTCCCCCTACTGACAGACGATTAGTCGAGACTGCTGGCTTATAGAGTCACTCTACTGTACATCAGTGATGAGCGAAAAGGCGGATTTCTTTTTGCATTCATTTTTTAGAAAATAATGTTAATTTTGACTTCTGAGTAAAAATACCATAAAAAAATCATTTTGTAATAAGTCTGTGATTTTTTAGTGGTAAGAATCAAGATTTTCATGTTTTTGTGGTAAAAAATTAAGATTTTCATGTTTTTGCGGTAAAAGTACAGATTTTCATGTAAAAATAAAAATTTACGCGTTTTTTAATGAATTTTCACAATACTGTAAAATTTCTCCAAATCAAAAAATGCTATTTTCGATGTGAAAATGACTGGCTCAAATTGGCAAGCAGCACTGCTGTGCATAACAAATCTACCCCCCCCCCCCCCACCACCACACACATACACACACACAGCCCCGTTTCTTGCCCCGTGCGGAGCGTGCCGCCGCCCGGGGCGCTGTTGGGAGGGGGGCGCTATAATGGAGGGGGGAGCCGGAGCCGCGGGGAGGGCAGCCCGACCTCTCCCTCCCTCTCCTCTCCCGGGCGCTCTCCGTGCTCCCCCCTCAGATGCAGAGTCCGTGAGCAGCAGGGAAGCGCTGTTTACAACTCACCGGCTGCCTGGCTCCAAGCGCTGCTCTCTCGCCGCTGGTCTCCTCTCTCTCTCTGTATACGTACTGATACACGCTGCTTCCTGTAGCCGGAAGCAGCGTGTATCAGTATGTATACAGAGAGAGGAGACCAGCGGCGAGAGAGCAGCGCTTGGAGCCAGGCAGCCGGTGAGTTGTAAACAGCGCTTCCCTGCTGCTCACGGACTCTGCATCTGAGGGGGGAGCACGGAGGGCGCCCGGGAGAGGAGAGGGAGGGAGAGGTCGGGCTGCTCTCCCTGCGGCTCCCCCCTCCAATATTGGGGGCATCTACCTATCTAACCTATTCTGGGGGCACCTACCTAATCTAACCTATGCTGGGGGGCAGCTGCTAATCTAACCTAAGCTGGGGGGCACCTACCTATCTAACCTACACTGGGGGGGACCTACCTAATCTAACCTACACTGGGGGGCAGCTACCTATCTAACCTATACTGGGGGCAGCTACCTAATCTAACCTACGCTGGGGGGCAGCTACCTATCTAACCTACACTGGGGGGCAGCTACCTATCTAACCTACACTGGGGGGCAGCTACCTAATCTAACATATACTGGGGGGCAGCTACCTATCTAACCTATACTGGGGGGCACCTACCTAACCTATACTGGGGGGCACCTACCTAACCTATACTGGGGGGGGGCAGCTACCTTATCTAACCTATACTGGGGGGCAGCTACCTAATCTAACCTATTCTGGGGGGCACCTGTCTAATCTAGCCTATACTAGGGGGCACCTACCTAATCTAACCTATACTGAGAGGCACCTACCTATCTAACCCAAGGGGGGGGGGGCGCAATTTTTACACCCTCGCCCTGGGTGCATTTTAGCCTAGAAACTGCACTGCACACACACACACACACAATACATTCTCTTTATAAAGCAGCACTGTAGTTTAATTCTTCAGAATGTCACCAGTTTGACTATTGCTGTTGCTGTACATCACACATAATACATGTGCCCATTTATCACCCTGGAAGGCCAGCTTGACTTACAATGAATGACAGAGCAATCTGTTAAATGGTTAACTTGTTTGGAATAATGCATTTGACCTGGCACAGCGCTGCATGTGGAATTGACAGTTAGCAGGTTTTTGCAGGCTGATGAATGTCACGGCGTTTAGCAAGTCTTCACCTGTGATCATCACAGCCCTTCTATCTCCCTTTTATCTTGTCCCTCCATCTATCTGACACACCACAGCACATGCCAGCTGAAGGGATGAGCAGGAGCTCTGCAGCATGTTTCCTGCTTTCCATACTCGCTAGGCATTCTGCGTAATGTGTTTTTAGTGTGGCCGAGATGCGAGTAATTATATTATACGTTCCCATGTACTTCTTTATGCTAATCTGCGCGCTGAGTTATTATTTCCTGCCGCCGAGTTCCAGAGGCAGCCTGAATGGGTGCATCAATTTAGACAATGTTATAGCAAAGCTATAAGCAGAGTCGATTCTCCTTTGCATATATAAATTGTAAGTATGTATTTCATTATACTGTGTTATGAATTACGCACACACTTTAGAATGCACTAAAAGTGGACCTGTCACATACATTCCGGGTCTGCACATAGAAATTGTTTTCTTATCACAATATGGAATTTTAAATATTTTGAATACTGTATAGAAGAAATAGCCTAGTGTGATTGGGTTTGCTCTGCTGCATCTGCATTGCTATGATTTGTCAAAATCTGTTTTTTGTTGTTTTTTTTTTTTTACTCAAAGCACTAAAAATTACAGCAATGTAAATATATATATATTTGAAAGAAACATTTAACTTCTTCAGGACTTCTCCACACCGATTGGCATGAGCATTGCGGAAGCCCCAGGACCACTCCACGCCGATCGGCGTGAATGGCTAGGGGAGGTGATTTCAGGGAAATGCGAGCCGCTGTCTTTGGGAGCACTCAGGCTCCCAAAGACTGCCAAAGCCTCCTTCAGTGGCAGCAGATAGAGCAGTATTTGACCAAATTGGTCGAATTCTGCCACCGGGAGCCAGTGCTGGAATGTGGGGACCAGGAGAGGTGCAAGAAAGCTCTATAGGACCCAGAGTCTTCCCTCTCCTTAGGTAAGTCTGGCTGATTTTTTTTTTTAGTTCCCATTTACTTTTAGAGACAGTTATCAGCAGGGGATACACAAGAGCCCTGTTAGGGCTTGTTCACACTATCACACTATTTTTTTAAGCGCTGACTATTTTGCAAATTACCCTAAAAGCGCTTGTGTAATGATTTTCTATGAGAGTGTTCACATGTACGCATTTCATTTTCATTTAAATCGCAAATGCGCTATATGTACCATTTTCTGTGCGCTTTGGCTCATTGGAAGGTATAGGGAAATCGGAAAAGCACTTTGTATAGCGATTTCCTGAGAGCTTTTATGAATAATTACATTGTATTCATTTATTTTTGGGTGAAAGAGTTCACTTCCTAAATGACGTCAGGAAGTGAAAAAATCATCGCTGAGCAAAAGCGCTTAGAAAAGCTCAAATCACAGGGAAAAGCTCTTCAAAAATCACAGTATAAATCGCTCAGTGCTTGCGATAGCGCTGGCAATTTATAATGTGAACAAAGCCTTATAGGTCCTATTAATGGTGCAATTTCTCCTGAAGATTCGACGCACTTTTTATGATCGAATTGAATAGAAAACTGCGCATGTATAGCATAGATCAATGTGAAGCGATTCTTTGGTTGATTGTAAAAGGAAAAATTATTCATCCAAAAATTGGACTTTATGATCAAATCGGAATGTAAAAACTTCTTAAATTGTTAATGGGAACAATCGATAATTGCCTTCCAATTAGTTTTAATCGTTCAAACTGAGTCAAAAGATCGAATATGAAGGAAAAATTGTACTGTTAATGAGCATCTTTAGAAAGACAGACAGTTTACAGTAGGGCAAACCTTGCTAACAGAAATGTACTTTTATAGTACATCATTTTCACAGCAGATGTTGAGGTTAATAATTGATTATTCTTTGCTGGATTTCTTCAAAGGAGTGTTTTTAATTTGCAGACAGCAATATTCGGCATATGTTGTCTATTTCATTCAATTTAATTTAACATTTCTTGACATTTCATAAATATTATGATGTAAAGCATAACTGACAAAATAAAGTGTTAGCAGGCAATAGGTCTGCAAATATTGTTCATGCATAGATAAGGCAGAAGATAAAAATAAAAGCAGAAATAAATAGAAAATATATCTCAAAGGTCCTATTTACAAACAAATGGTATCTGATAACTGATTCCTGTTGTTCAGTTTTCCAAATCTGACTGAAAATTGCAGATATGTGACAAACAGAGGCACCAGGAAAAATAAAATACAGTAAAAATGGGAGGTAGTATTGGACTTACCCCCCAGTTGATGACACAAATTGATTCAAATGCACAAAACCTTTATTGGAGTACACTCCACTGTGCGGCGCATTTTGCAGGTAGAAACCGTTTCATAAGGCACTTTGATGCCTCCTTTTCTCTATTCTAAATATCTGCATTGTTTTTAAGATAAAACAAAAGAGGGACACCGAGAGCCCAATATGGTATGTATGTACTGATAGTAGAGGAAGAAATCGTAGAGTAAACACAATACACTCAGGGTTACCTCTCAGGCAACCATTGTAGATGCAGATGAGGAGATTAGACCTTTCCCCACTCAGGATTAAGAAGTCGTTCTGTGTAGATAGGAAAAATGGGAAAAAACACCCCTCCACCAAGGGTGGACTGGTATAATGTCTACTAAGGTATACAGAGGTGCCAAAAGAAAAAAAGTATCTAAAATGTTTTAAAACAGAGGAGGCAGTGGTGGACTTACCTCCTCCAAGCAGACATGAGATAATATTGATGTAATATCAATAAAGCAGTTTATTTATACACGCCAAAAGATCATACAGTGTGTGGGATTGACCCTGCTTCTTCAGGCAATAGGGATGGAACATATAAAAAACAGGTCTGTAATTCAGCCAAACACAGCACACAGCAGAGGGGCAATTGGCTGAATTACAGACCTGTTTTTATACGCTCCATCCCTATTGCCTGAAGAATCCTGGTCAATCCTGCGAAACGATTTGTATGATCTTTTGGAGTGTATAAATAAACTGCTTTATTGATATTACATCAATATTATCTTGTCTCTGCTTGAAGTCTTCCACTGCCTCCTCTATTTTTAGACTTTTTAGATACTTTTATTCTTTTACTATTACTGAATCTCCTTTACCAAAACATATTATTAACATACAGTACAATGTAGTGCGCGCTCGGTTTCCTCATTGTCTCTTTTCAAATCAGATTGATATTTTTTATTTTCTAAATTTGCTATCCGGATATCTCCCAGTACAGCTGTGCGGGAGGGTTGGGGGGGTCAATCTTACCTGAATGACGTCTTCTTTGGTTCGTCCCTTTCGCCTCCCACGACGCGCTCCAAGCGCCGCATCTGCGCATCTGCCGGTCACATGACTACAGACACTTCCTCCTTCTGCCCGGAACGAGGAAGTGTTTGTAGTCACGTGACCAGCGGATGCGGCGCTTGGAGTGCATCGT
Source organism: Hyperolius riggenbachi (assembly GCF_040937935.1). Classification (NCBI taxonomy): domain Eukaryota; kingdom Metazoa; phylum Chordata; class Amphibia; order Anura; family Hyperoliidae; genus Hyperolius; species Hyperolius riggenbachi. The sequence continues at coordinate 75,213,369 of NC_090655.1, forward strand.
GGGAGGCGAAAAGGACGGCCCGAAGAAGACATCATTCCGGTAAGATTGAACTCCCCCCACACAGCTGTACTGGGAGATATCCGCATAGCAACTATCCGGGTATCTCCCGGATCGTATTTGAGCATCACTGTTCTGTCTATTCTTTTGTTCATCTGTGTTCTGCTTATGTAATATTCTTGCTTAATACAAGAGCCACCAAACCATTTTCACATCTGGACCTCCGATTGGTCCAGTTGGAATTCCTAACACCATATTCAAACACAGATGGAAAAAAAGAAAATAAATAATTTGATAATTAGTTGTTGATAATGGCACTGAATTGTAATACTCTTTGTAAAACACCTATACATTTGATTTAATCAAAATATATTTTTGCACAGTGTGTAATACACAGTTTTTGTACTTTTAACTTTAGGGCGAATATGTAAGGGGTCAGAAGTTTTTCCTATTCACCTGGGTGACGTTAGCTGTATGGTCACCCCCTCATTAAGGAGATGACATAATCCGTCTTTTTAATTACCTCATCTTTTTGGGGAAGAACCAAATTTTTCTCCTTCCTACTCCACCTCTATGATTGAGCAAGGGGCTGATGGACGACTGGAAGTAGAGCTATGCTTATGTATATACAACATATTTAGACATAAGTATAAAATGTATTTGTGGTTGCAATGATCTATTATTAATTATTTTTCTTTTCAAAATAAATGGCTAAAACAGCATTACATGCTATTTGCTGGAGATCACTGCAGCCATCATAATCAAGGCCAGATCTATACTTTTTGTGCCTCTAGGCTAAGTATGTTGTGGATCTGCCTTCGTTTGGAGCAGCCCCCTCCCATACCATGTGCAGCCTCCTCTTCCATGTGTATCATCCATGTACAGCAGCCTATCTTAAATGTACAGCTCCCTTGGGCATCAGTTTCTCTTTTTCATGTGGTGCTCCCCATTTTCAGGCTCCCTTTCATATGTAGCAGCCCCTCTTTCATTTTCAGGTGCTCCCTTGGGCTGAAGCTGCCCAAGGCATGGGCCTTTTTGGCCATTTTTTTTAAAGTAACCAGAAATGTCAGGAGTTATTCGATTTTATGTACACGTTTTAAATAATTGATACACGTGCAAAGCAAGGCTTGAGATTTACTGTAACCACTGCCTGTAGGAATGTGCAGCTTAGCTCAGCTGAATGAGATAATTATTCCTAAAAAAAAAAAAGAAGAATTAGGAATACAACAGTGAGTGGTGAGGAAAATGCAACCCTTCGGATCACACGTCTCTACTGTATATTCTGCTAACTGATCATTGGTAACTCTTCACGACAAGGGGGAATTTGAACATATATAAAAACTGTAAGATGAGTACTGGTATGTTGGTTTCAGCATCCCCAAGCTGTTTTATTGATACCAGAATGCAGATAATAGACAGTTATTCATGTGAATTCATTAAGAAGTCATTCCACTTTTTTGCTTTTGTTTTTCAGGAGAAACTGTTCGCGAGAAGATCTCTTGCAAGAGCAATTTATCAACAGGCCTCAGTTATAAATCTGGCTTAAATTTGATGCCTCTTCTTTGATTGCAATGTAACCTTTTTACATTTTAAATTATATTTTCCAAGACTTGATGATACTCTGGAATACAGCACACACTTCTTATAATGCCCAGAGAATAAGTATTCCAATATGTTTAACATTATCATTTTTTTATTTGTGGATCTTTATGTCTATGTACCAAATAAAGATTTTAGATAGAAATTTCATTGGCAGTGTTGCATTTAATTTGTGGACAGTACTAGACCACATGTTGAATTTAAAGCGGTTTTATCGCACAGTTACCAAGCAGCTACCAATCTAACGCTTCTCTTATCCTTTACATGTTACAAAATGGCAGCATTTAAATTTAAAGTGCAGTTTAGAAATGTTACATGCCAGATCTGAGAACATACGACAGTCTGGTGCACAGGACCAGGCCACTCACACCAGAGAGTAACTCAGCAATTGTAGTCACAGAAATCCAACAGAAGAGAAAAAGAAGTGGTGCATAGACGGCTAAAACTTCACTTTTATTGATGTAGCTTAAAAATCCAGCAGCAGTACATTGTCTGTTGTAACGGAGAGAGGAAAAGGCAGTGAGAGGTCTACAACCGTTTCACGCCATAAGCAATGTTGTGCTTCATCAGGACAAACTACCCCAACAAATGACACCCATTAAATAGTTTCCTACCTTCTAAAGCAGGAGGGTCCAAAACACCCAATGGCTTAGCCATCTAAACCCAATGGAACGCAGGCCGGTAGCAAATGGTGACTGCCTCTCTTTGGAACACATTTCCAGGATGCGTACATGCGTCACTTCCGGGACGCATACAATTACGCATAAAACGCGTGCATGCAACATCTGACATGTAGATATTTTGTTCAGCTGCTCTAACAGATATGAATGCCTGGACCCTTTCAAAGCAGTCGCTTTTTTTGTATTCGAGTGGAATAGTGTTTACAGGAAGTGGTGTTGCATAAAGAAGGAAATAACTAGAGGACATCTTACCACTCACAACTGTCCAATAAAGGACCTAAACTCAAATTGTTACAAAATGGGCATGCTTTGGACCGACTAGTTTAGTGCTGCCCAGGAATTCTTGTTGCTCCCACTGTCCTATATATTGTAACAGGTTGTGTGGCTTGCCAACACCAGGCATTATTCTATGGGAACTAGGAGCATCAGAACTAGATGACAACACTGCCATCCTAGCCCCAAAAAGGACAACAGAGGGAGAGGGAGGGGACACATACTTCACTTCACCAGAGCAGGGGGAGGGGAGGATACATACTCACCACAATACATGTTTGCCAAGGGGGGTGGGATGGTACACACAATAAAGTTACCTAAGTAACGTGAGCATTGCTAAGGTAACACAAGGTGCAATGTGCATCACTTTAGCAATCTTACAGTTATTTGTGTGCTGTTTCTCCCTATGGGAGCATTCACACTGCAGCATTTGTGTTCAAGTAACAATCACAAAAGCGCTCCATATAGCGCTTTGGGACCCATAGGCTATTCACTTTTTCTTCTGACTTATCTCCTAGGGTATCATTTTTCATATTATCTTTAAAATAACCTTTCAGCACTCTACAAGACAAAAAGTACCTAAAAAAGTAGGTGAAAATGTACTGCCAAAACAATTTTGAGTATTTTATTACTTGTTGGCAGTTTAACAGGTATTATTGACAAGTTGTGAAAATATTGCCTAGCACAAAACTCAGGAGAAAAAGTGAATTGCATATGGGCCTGGGAGCGATCATGTATAATCATATATAGGCAAAAAATCGCAATCGCTGAAAGATAAATACCCCTAACAATCACTCACATGGATGCTGAGGAAAACAATTCAGAGGATGTACTTCCCATGCTTAAAGTAAATCTGAAAATAAACTTCAGATAAATATATACATAGTACTAATAGCAAAGAAAACATTAGTAACATAGAAAAGAGGGCCATTTTTCATATTCACTTTTTCTCCTGAGTTTTCTCCTAGGAGATCATTTTTCATCTTCTATTTATAATAACTTTCCAGCAATTTTCAAATGAAAAAGTACCAAAAAGTAGGTGAACAATTACTATCAAAATTATTTTGAGTATGTTCTGGCTTTCTAGGGGCTTGAAAGTCATTTTATTGACCAGTTTAAAAACTATCACCTTGGGGAAAACTCAGGAGAAAAAGTTAATTGCATATGGGCCAGAGTATTATATTTTTATTTTCAGTTAAAGATCTGAATTTTTACGACGGAAGTGTAAACAACAGCCATGTCAGTCTTGTGAAATGCGCTTAATTCGGCTGTAAAACAAACAGAAGTAATGACATTTAAAAATCAGCAGAGTTTTCTCAGCCAGATAAAAATGTTAGGCTACATTTCCACCGTAGCGTGACATTTTTCACCTGCAAAAAATCGTACAAGATTTTTCTGATTGGTGAAAATTCGCATGTAAATTGTTACGTGTTTTTATGCGAATTTTCATACGCGAAAATTCGCATTAGTTAAATGTACATAATCTGCCTAGTAACAGCTTAGTCATGACTGCTGACAACTTCCTGTAACCATGGATCTAATGCGAATTTTTGGGCAAGTAACGCAAAAATTCGCATTGCCTATACAAAGCATTGTACGCGAATCATATGCAATGTCCGAAAAAATTATACAGGACCTCAGATTTTTTCACGCGTACGAACGCGTTCCAAATTTGAAAACTCACATTGAATGGAAACAGCCCCATTCACTAACGTTAGTTGCAAAATCAATGCAAATTTTCTGAGGGAAAAATCCGACACAAAACAAACAAGTAGAAACAAGGTCTAATCCTTCTATTTATTTTTTCAAGACATTTGGCTAAATTCCACTTGCTAATGTGCATTTTTAATAAATCTTCGTTTTATACGTTACAAAAAGGACATTATCAGATCTGTTTTTCTCTTTTTTGTTTTGTTTTTACAGAACAGTTGTGAAGCACATGCGTTTTTAATACCCCACAGGAAAGCATTTCATGCGATGAAGCAGGTCATTTCGGCAAGCCGGGTGCTGCCATAGCACTAGTGCTATAGTGGCCTGAAATTGTTACGCAATCATTCTTCTTGGAAGGATTGACTCCTTGTCTGTGAAGTTTTTGATATGAAAGTTCCTTACTGAAAATATTTTTCTTTTTTTAAGCATTTTTGATAAAAATAAAGTTGGATACTAACAGAGCAGGGACAAGGTCCTCCAGCACCCAAGGCTGAGACACCAAAGTGCGCCCCTCCATCCCTCCCACCCCAGCCGTCACACACTAATTGCTATTAGACTAAGAGGGCCACAGGGCCCACAACCTCCCCAACACCTTAATATCTAGTTATCTGGCTTGCAATCACTGCTATGTATCCCCTTTTCTTATTTCTTTCTGCTTCATACACAATTAGGAATGACAACTGAATGAATTGTGCGCCCCCTCCTACACTGCGCCCTGAGGCTGGAGCCTCTCCAGCCTATGCCTCGGCCCGGCCCTGGATACTAATATTTTTCATTGTGGTTTCTTATGATATTTATCCTCCTATCATCTTGTGCATTATGCCCCCTTTTTAACTCATGCCCCCTTGTTCCTTCTGTATCTCCCTGTATCCTCCTCTGCCCCCCTTGTGTCCTCCTGTGTCCCCCGTGTGTCTGTGTTTGTCCTCCTTGTGTCATCCTCTGTGCCCCTTTGTTTCCTTTGCTTGTCCCCCTGTGTCCTTCTCTGCAAGAGCACAGTACAGGGAGTCCCCAACATTGCGGCGGGTTGGAAACTTGTATTGGCAGGCGTTCACAAGTCAGGAACTCCCTGCATTTGGACGATAAGACGCAGTGACTTTTTTCCCCACTTTTGGGGGAGAAAAAGTGAGTCTTATAGTCCAAAAAATACTGTACATTATGTTGACGGGACAGGATATATAGGATACCTGAATCAAATTGTAAATAAAAAACGGACACTATATTGGTGTGTGAGGAGGTGTGCAGACTTTGTACCAGCATCCCAACAACCTCTTGTCCTGTAGGTTGGTGCGGTCGGCACCCTTTGACCCGGACATACATGGCTACACATGCCAAGTATGTCAGGTCGCGCCTTGCGACCACACTTTCCATTTGTGTGCATAGAAGGAGACAACCTGAAATACTGCGCATGCACATCCATGTATGTCTGTGCATGCGCAAAGCAGTCACAAAGAGGGAGCGATACAAAAATGCAATACAATGCCAACAATGAGCGTTACAATGCAGATACATTACAGAACATGACCAGAAAAAAAGCAAGTGAGGAAGGATAACGAAAAATCCAACAGCAGTGCTATCACTTTTATAGCTTTTGTCCCTTGTAACTCACCATCTAAAACACTCTATCAACTCTTTTCCTAACAGGTTTAGTTAATCAGAAGAAGCTGAATAAAGCTCCTAAATGAAGCCGAAATGAATTCTTTCAATATTTTTATTAAACCTGCTTTCATTATTTGTCCAAAGGGTCATTTTTTATCGCTTTCATGGCGACGGCAGATTTATTGCAACATTTAGTAATTTAATGCTTCACGAAGGCAATTCACTGATTGAAAAAGTCATTTGAATGCAAAGCTAATTTTCCAGTAATAGAAAAAAAGGGGCTTTTGTCTGAAAGTCATTCTTTATCTGCAGAGCAGGTTAACGAAGGCAGAGGGAATGGTAATCGGGGATGATGAAACGCGCACGGGATACAGCTAATAAATACTGCCGCTATGTCATCGCAGGACTATCCGAAAGAAACGTTTTATCACAGATTTGGAACCAGCGGCAATTTGTTTGTTCAATGTTTCAGACAAAGCGCTGTTATATTGCAATTCCTTGTTCTGATTCCAAATCAGATAAATTGGATGAGAAATAGTGTTTGTATATACTAAAGAAAACTTAGAACAACAATTCCTGACAAACTTCATTTAAGTCTAGCACTAGTTTCTGGCTCTCATGCGAAAAGTAGTTAAAGGGAACCAGAAGCGAAAAATATACGGAGGCTGCCATGTTTATTTCCTTTTAAAAGAGGGATTGTATGTCACAAAATCAAATTCCATTTACCCACTGCTCTGTGTTTAATATGCAGCCTGGAACCTCACCCTGCATTGCGAGCACTCCAATCTATTCAGAAATGTTTCTGCTGTAATAAATCTATCTATTTTTGCCATCACCAATGAGGGAAGCTTGTCATCCCTCTCCCACATTCTTGCTCCTCACTGATTGGCTGAGGGCAGTTCAGTGTGTTGCTAAAATACAATCTATGCTGCTGTGCTCACATGTTTACAAAGCAAGCTAGCTATGACAGTGCAGATTCTAGGAGGGAAAAAAGTAAGGGATGAAATGACATTAGGATTAGCTTCAGTCAGAGGGAATCAAGATGGCAAATACCAGGAACAGAATTCTCTTTATTTACTATATAAAATTCACTGACATCCAAACGTGGACAGTACAATACATGTGTTACATAAGTAGAACAAGTAGTGTGTTTTTTTCTTCCTGGCATAGTATGGTTGACCTTGCTGCTTTAAATAATACCAGTTACCTAGCAGTCCTGCTAATTTATTTGGCTGCAGTAGAGTCTGAATCACACCAGAAACAAGCATGCAGCTAATCTTTGCCAGATCTGACAATAATGTCTGAAACATCTGATCTGCTGCATGCTTGATCAGAGTCTGTGGCTAAAAGTATTAAAGGCAGAGCATCAACAGGATAGCCAAGCAACTGGTATTGCTTAAAAGGAAATAAATATGTCAGCCTCTTACTTCAGGTGTCCTTTAAGTCAATATTTATTTTTTAACCAGCATTTGGCTGCCTTAAGGGCTTGTTCACACCTAGGGTGTTTTCGCTATTTTTTAAGTGCTGGCGATTTTGAAAATCTCCTTAAAGGTACTTGTGCAATGAATCCTTATGGGGCTGTTCATGTCTGCATGTGTTGTCAGCTTTCGGCTGACCAAAGTGCTGCCTGCACCATTTGGGGTGATTTTGCTACAATGTAAGGTATAGGAAAAACGTAAAACACTAACAACATAGCTTTTGCGGAGATTGCGTTTGCACTTTTAAGAATAAATACATTGTATTTATTCTTTCCAGGTCAAAGAGTTCACTTCCTGACTTGCATCAGGAAGTGAAAAAAGAAATCGTTCAGACAAGCCTATAATTTGCTATAGGCAGCACTGAAGGCACACTGGCTCACCCACTAATCCTTGTGTTTCCTTCCCTTTTGTTTCCTCCCCACTACCCTCTAGATTGTAAGCCCGCAAGGGCAGGGACCTCCTCCTAGTGTTTCTCATACTGCTGTTATTTTAACATATGTACATGTACCAACTACATATCAACTAAGTATGTATCTATATTTACTCTATTCAATGTCATGACTGTACAGTGTCTTGTATTTCTTATGTATATTTGTTCCCCATTATTTGTTTGTATTATGTACAGCGCTGCGGAAGATGCTGGCGCTATATAAATAAAAAATAATAATAATAATAAATCGCTCTGCAAAAGCGCTTCAAAAAGCTCTCAAAATCGCAAAATGCGGCCATCAGCGATTTAGATTTTAGATGTGAACAAAGCCTCAGGGGCCAATTCACATGGGAGTTTAAGCAGCGTTAAATGATGGTCGTGGTGCTCGTCATATAATCGCTGTCCATTCAAATTAATGGGCAGCCATGGGTACGACTGTTTGCACATGTGCCGTGCTCCAGCCTGTCACTTCCTGACATCTTATTTCATCCTGGACGCTACTTGCAGCATCCAGGGTCAGCTACATTCAGCAGTTCCGTGTCCCCTGCAGGGGTCAATCCGCGACGTGACAACCGAATGACGGGAAGCACCGCCCATGGTAGCCAAATGCTTTTCTGCTGGCTTGCAAAAGTCTTGGCCCTGAAGCCCGTGTGAGCCTGGCCATAGAGTTATAAGGGTTGTAAGCTGACATGTAAAAGCAAATGCAGAAAGTTTAAATCATGGACTTTGTAACTATGCACAAGGCACAAACAAGAAGGTAGATTTTTATGAGAATCTTATAGGGTAGGTAGGGATGAAGATGGCTCTTCCACCTACTATAGGTTCTAGAAAAAGAATGTAAAGAACATGTATGTATATTGTCAACAATCTAGATTACCAAGAATATGGAGTTAAAAAAGAGCTATGCTCACAATCTGAAAGTGGGATAAAACTCAGACATAACACTTAATAAAAATGTATTTTCCTACTTTTTATTACTCATACAGTTACCATATTTGCTTTTGCGCACAAGTAATATTGTCTGTTTACAAATTACAAATTTCCAAAGTACAGTTTATCTGCTCTGAAAGTTGCCATTGCATTTTATTGCATAGTTAGTTGCTTTATTAATATATTAAAATCTATCTAGTGATCACTTCTCAGCTGTTTGTGGTTCTCATCTCAGTGCAGAGCAGTTTGATAATGTTTACTAAGGCTGCTTTCACACTGGGACGTTAAAGTCCCACGTTAGAGCAGCCTGTAACACAGCCCAACTCACAGTAATGAAAAATCAATGGGCTGTTCACAGTGCTCACGTTGCGTTACATTGTAACGCTGCACGTTATATAAAAGTGCAGCATGCTGTGCGTTGTACGCGGTTTTAGCCGCGTTAGACTGTTTGCACATGCTCAGTAATGGGTTTTTTTGGGGGGCGGGGGGGCAGAGAGGAGGAGGGGAGAGTCCGCTATTGCGGCCAGCCACATGGCTAATTAATATTCACTGCACTGCAGTAGTGATAAGAAGTCTGGCTCTTGTCAATGAATCGATTCATTGAAAAGAGCCGAACTTCCCCTCACTACTGCAGTGTTTACTTCTGGAGCGACCGCTTATTGGCTGGCGGGACCAAGTGATGCGGAGTGTTCCGATCACGTGGTCTCCGCAGTCTATACTGCGCACCGAGAGCTGCATAACGCGTCCTCCTCTATCACCATCAGGTGTTGCGTTAGGGGACGTTATGCGACCTTTAACGTCCCCTAAAACGCAACGTCCTGATGTGAAAGAGGCCTAAATGTATATGGCAAAGGAATGTAAACAAAAAATAATGTTATCACCTTTTGGATGCAGCCAGAAGCTGCCCACTGAAGCAAGGAGCTTTCCATTGATGAACAAAGTGCTGTGCTTAACTGTTTCAATGTTGTTCTGCTACTATTGTGGTAATAGTGAAGTAAAAATTTTATGGTATAAATGATCTTTCAGAGCAAAGAGGAAATGCTGAGTTTCAGACCACTTTAAATACACTCCAGTTGTCATGGAAGATCTTTGAACTTACACAGAATCTTCTTGATAGGTGAATGCAGGGTACACTACACGCTATGCAACTGGCAAAGAGAAGCGGGAAGAAGGTGTATTGCTTATAGGAACAGTAAAAGCATGTAGAACATTCATCAACAGCTTCTGATGCTCAACTCCTTCTACTCAGGCAATACCCAGCATGCATCAATCTAGCATGCAACAATCCTCTTACCCAGAAGACTCCTAAAAGGTATCCGCAAGTGGATAAACATATCAACAACATAATCACAAACCAAATCTATTGGGGAGTCTTCGCACATATTGTGAATAGTGTCCTCCCTTTCTACCTGTTTAATTGACAATTGGTCAGTTACTATATTTTCTGCGAACATACAGTGGGTTGCAAAAGAATTTGGCCCCCTTGAAGTTTTCCACATTTTGTCATATTACTTCCACAAACATGAATCAATTTTATTGAAATTCAACATGAAAGACCAACACAAAGTGGTGTACACATGAGAAGAGGAACGAAAATCATACATGATTCCAAACATTTTTTACAAATAAATAACTGCAAAGTGGTATGTGCATAATTATTCGGCCCCCTTTGATCTGAGTGCAGTCAGTTGCCTATAGACATTGCCTGATGAGGGCTAATGACTAAATAGAGTGCACCTGTGTGTAATCTAATGTCAGTACAAATACAGCTGCCCTGTGAGGGCCTCAGAGGTTGTCTAAGAGAATATTGGGAGCAACAACACCGTGAAGTCCAAAGAACACACAAGACAGGTCCAAGACAGGTCAGGGATCAAGTTATTGAGAAATTTAAAGCAGGCTTAGGCTACAAAAAGATTTCCAAAGCCTTGAACATCCCAAGGAGCACTGTTCAAGTGATCATTCAGAAATGGAAGGAGTATGGCACAACTGTAAACCTACCAAGACAAGGCCATCCACCTAAACTCACAGGCCGAACAAGGAGAGCGCTGATCAGAAATGCAGTCAAGAGGCCCATGGTGACTCTGGACGAGCTGCAGAGATCTACAGCTCAGGTGGGAGACTCTGTCAATAGGACAACTATTAGTCATGCACTGCACAAAGTTGGCCTTTATGGAAGAGTGGCAAGAAGAAAGGCATTGTTAACAGAAAGCATGAGAAGTCCCGTTTGAAGTTTGCCACAAGCCATGTGGGGGACACAGCAACCATGTGGAAGAAGGTGCTCTGGTCAGATGAGACCAAAATGGAACTTTTTGGCCAAAATGCAAAACGCTATGTGTAGTGGAAAACTAACACTGCACATCACTCTGAACACACCATCCCCAAATATGGAGGTGGCAGCATCATGCTCAGGGGGTGCATCTCTTCAGCAGGGACAGGGAAGCTGGTCAGAGTTGATGGGAAGATGGATGGAGCCAAATACAGGGCAAACGTGGAAGAAAACCTCTTGGAGACTGCAAAAGACTTGAGACTGGGGCGGATGTTCACCTTCCAGCAGGACAATGACCCTAAATATAAAGCCAGATCAACAATGGAATGGTTTAAAACAAAACATATCTTTGTGTTAGACTGGCCCAGTCAAAGTCCAGATCTAAATCCAATCAAGAATCTGTGGCAAGATCTGAAAACTGCTGTTCACAAACGCTGTCCATCTAACCTGACTGAGCTGGAGCTGTTTTGCAAAGAAGAATGGGCAAGGATTTCAGTCTCTAGATGTGCAAAGCTGGTAGAGACATACCCTAAAAGACTGGCAGCTGTAATTGCAGCAAAAGGTGGTTCTACAAAGTATTGACTGAGGGGGCTGAATAATTATTTACACCCCATTTTGCAGTTATTTATTTGGAAAAAATGTTTGGAATGATGTATGATTTTCGATCCACTTCTCACATGTACACCACTTTGTGTTGGTCTTTCACGTGGAATTCCAATAAAATTGATGCATGTTTGTGGCAGTAATGTGACAAAATGTGGAAAACTTCAAGGGGGCCGAATACTTTTGCAACCCACTGTAGGTGTACTGTCCACTTCAGCCACATTCCTAGGTATCCCTTCTTTAAGTCCATCTATAATTGCAAGTAGAGTATGGAGGTTGGAAGTTCAAAAGCTCCTTGATTCCATTTTTCCTTATAGGCTACTTCTGTACTGTGCAAATGGTCTGTCTTTACAACCATTGTCATGCAGCGCTGCGTAATATGTTGGCGCTTTATAAATACAATAAATAAATAATTAAATAAAATGCAAATGCAGGGTCTCTCTTGAGAGTCAGAATGTATTGGTAATTATTGGTATCCATTTGCCATGATACATGAGGCGTAGTAAAGTATTGCAGCTTTATTAACCTGGGGCTTCTTTCAGCCCCTAGAGAAGTCTCTGTGTCCCTCGGCACAGTTCCGCAGTCACCCAGGCATCAGCTGTCCCTTCTGTAGTGGCCAGCGACCCGGGCAGGTTGGCTGCTTCTGTGCATAGATGGGTGCAGACATGTGTTGGTGCCGCTCATGGTTGCGCTCCCGTGGCTGAGAGCATTGTGCACAGGCACAGTGCTACAGGTAAGTAAAGCTGCAATACTTTACTATGCCTCATGTATCTTTCAACTGTCCTCCCTTCGAAACAAAACTATCAGTTGATGATTTCTTACATGGCTTAGATTTGTTCCTTAAAATGAACCTTCAGTGGAGGAAAGAAGTTCAGTTCTTCCAGCTCCTCATAGCCTTGCAGATCCTTCTGTTTCCTCCTGTGCCAATCTGTTGTGCCACTGTGCCCCTCTGGAAGCTCTTCAACTGGACCAGTCATGGGCTCTTCGCATCCGTGGTCCCACCTGTGCCTCTTCAATCCTGCTTCAGCACAGAATGCTCCCGGCCACAAGAGCGTGATTGAGGACCTCTGCGGATGGGGCCACCTATGGGCAGTAATCCAAGACTTATCCAGTTGGACAGCTTTCGGAGAGACACGGAAGGAAAATGAAGGACCTGCGAGGCTACAATGACCAGAAGAATTCCCAGATAAGTAAAACTGAACTACCTTGCCCTACTTAAGGTTGAATTTAAGCTTTGGCCCAGGAGCAGCTCTGCTAGTGAAGAGCTGGTAGTAGCTTGAACTGAATTGTGTTAGGATAACACTGACAGTTTGTATAGCAGGGACCCGGTGTCCTTTGTCATGGACTTCAAGGTCTGGTTTATAGTATGCATACATCTATCATCCAATCCATTAGTAGCTGGGAGTATGGGTTTGAAGTGACATGCTTTATTCATTTTCATTTCATGATTGTTGAAATTCTTCTGATGTGATTTGCAGCTTATTGTCATTGATACACATCTCTAAAAGGTTATGTCTCACAAGCAATGAAGTACATCCGGAAAACCTCTGGCCGTTTAGAATGTGTATTCACAATGACTCGGAACATCAAGCCTAGGAATGACCAAGCTAAGCCATTGCCATGTTAAAGATGGCCATTCCCATTGATTGAATGAAGCTGGAAGAGGCATTGTCTGAACATGTGAGTGCCCCTGGCATGTATTTACTATTTGTTCAATGTGCTGATCAACGCTAAGCCACAAGTAGAAATTCAAGCCAGCAATTTCATTTTTACTATTCCCAGATGTTCTTGTTGAAGTGAATCATGCAGCATTCTGGGAACAATAACATGAATTTTGCACACCTAACATTCTTCATGTCTTAGACCAAGATTTGTTCAGGTGTGTACTTCCAGCCTTAAAAGGTCCCTGAACAGACCTAAAAAATGGAATACTGTACTTACCTGGGGCTTCCTCCAGCCCCCCGTAGCGTGTAAGGTCCCTCAGCATCCTTTGGGATTCTCCCCTGGCTGCGTGACCCGGTCTGAAATCTTAAAGAGGAACTCCAGTGAAAATAATGTAATAAAAAAAGTGCTTCATTTTTACAATTATGTATAAATGATTTAGTCAGTGTTTGCTCATTGTAAAATCTTTTCTCTCCCAGATTTACATACTGACATTTATCACATGGTGACATTTTTACTGTGGGCAGGTTATATAAGCTGCTCCTAGCTGTTTTGGCTGTTACAGACAGCTGTAAACAGCCATTTCCTGCCTGTGAACATTGTTACATTGTGGCAGTTTGCCCAGAGTACCGCGGTACCAGAGCCTCTTGTAGGAGGGGTTTCATCACAAAATCAGTCATACAGCGCCCCCTGATGGTCTGTTTGTGAAATGCAATAGATTTGTCATGTAAAAGGGGGTATCACCTACTGATTGGGATAAAGTTCAATTCTTGGTCGGAGTTTCTCTTTAAGCAACTGCGCATGAGCTTTCTGTGAATGCGCAGTTCATTCTTTCTAGAACCGCGCAGAACGCTCATGGCGACGGGCGTGTGATCAAAATGGGTGTGAAGACTCCCAGCCGGGTTGCACTTCTAACGGAGCCACCACACCAGCAGAAGAACGGAGGGGACCTAGAGGACAACGATGGACCTCCCAGGCTACGGGGGGAGGGGGGTGGGGGAAGCCCCAGGTAAGTATAGTATTCCATTTTTTAGGTCTGTTCGGGGTTCCCTTTAAGAGTTACCTTATAATCTTGACTTAGAAATTTTGTTTTTCTTGATTTCTCATGCGGTTTTCAGTCGTTTGACATCGTAGTAGAAGGTAATCAGTCTGATGCACATTTATATAATCAGCCCTTTCAAAAGAAGCTTGACAATGGAAGACAGGAATGTTTGTTGGCTGACTCTTGACCTTTATGTCATAAATGCAACCAGCAAGAAATAAAGCCCAGCATTACATTTGTTCAAAATCTGCTTCAGACACTCATTTCATAGGATGCAGGATTACAACCAGCTGCTGATTATCAGTTACAATTGTAACTGTATTCTGTAAAGACATTAATGTAATAATTTCCCTCTCAACTCAAAGCTTAAAAAAGGAACACTATCGATTAACATGTTTTTTTCAATTGAGATAGGAAAAGGTTTGGGAAGCGCTGCTAAGTACTGATGTTTACATTTGAATGCTTATATCTTTCTTTACTGTTATCTAATTCCTTTCACACTTTTCTGACAGCAGTCTGCTTTAATCTGACAGCACAGTGAGCCATGAGGGGAGAGGGGATTCTCTCACAGAGAGCAGAGAAAACGTATGTTATGTGCAACATAAACATTTGTAATTGTGTGTGTGAAACCTAATACCTGACAGGCTTTTGTTTTCATATAAGGCCAGAAACCCACTAGGAGTGATTTCTAATTGCTAGTTATTTGAAAAAGCTCTTGCTAATGCAATGCTATGGGGGATTTTTATCACATAGCTCAAGTGGGATCACACCCATAGCATTACATTAGCAAGAGTTTTCAAATCGCAAAGGGCTCAGAAAATCGCTCCTAGTGGGTTTCTGGCCTCACTCTGCTTCAATATTACACTGTTCTTAGTATGTCAGACTGAGACATTCCAAAATGTAGCTAAAGTATATACACAATGAATTACAGCTTTTGCCTCTGATATTTAACATGAAAAGTAGGAAATATGTGTACACAGCTACTTAGATATTATTTGTACATTGTCATTTTAGAACACTTGGGTATGGACAGTGTTCCTCTAACCTCCTTCTCACCTGTGTGGATAGTTCCTTTTGGCACTCGACAGTGACCTTGAGGCTACTCTAATTGCCCTTGTTGAGGCACTCCCTTTTAAAAGAATATGGGGTATTGTTGATGCAGTACATACAAGGCACAAATAATTGAAATATATATGCATGTGATCTAATATGACCAGTCTGTTAGCTTTAAAGTTGGATAAAACTGATATAACATTCAATAAAAATGTGTTTTCATATTTTGTATTACCCATACAATTACCATATTTGCAATTGTGCACACGTAATATTGTCTGCTTACAAACTACAAGTTCTCAAAGTACAGTTTATCTGCTCTGAAAGCTGCCATTGCACTTTATTGCATAGCTGCTGTATTTATATATTGAAATCAAGTGATCACTTCTCAGCTCTCTGTTTCTACAGCAGAGAGGGAGCTCATTTTCAGCACAGCTAGGAATGTAGCTGACAAAGGAATGTAAACAGAAAATAATGTTATCACCTCTTTGGATGCAGCCAGAAGCTTTCCTCCTAAGCAAGGAGCTTTCCACTGAAGAACAAAGAGCTGTGTTTAACTGTATGAATGCTGTTCTGTTACACATTTTTTGTGGTAGTAGATTATGCTGTAAATAATCTTTTAGAGAAAAGAAAAAAATGCGTAGTTTCAGGCCACTTTAACAATTCCTTATAACATTGTTATAACATCTTTTCCCATTTTTGATGTGGTACCATTGCCAAGTTTACCATAATGACTGTAGTAATCCATAAATCCCCAAAACGATAATAGCTGGGATACCTTTTAATACAGTGGAGCCAGTACCTCTGCTGGAGTTGTTTGGAAAACTTAAAGGGGATCTGAAGTGAGAGGGATATGGAGGATGGCATATTTATTTAATTTTAAACAATACACATTGCCTATCTCTCCTGCTGATCCACTGCTGCTTGTTTCAGAGGTGTGTGATTCAGGCACTACTAATGTCAGAATGAACAGCAGGATGGCCAGGCAACTGGTATTGTGTAAAAATAAATAAATATGGCAGCCTCCATACACCTCTTGCTTCAGGTTCCCTTCAAGCAGAAAAACATGGCCACAGTATTCAATAGAACTTTGAAATAATATGTATAGGTTTTGCCTTGTTAACTCACATGCCATATATTCTAAATAATTGAAGCTGATTATAATGAAGTCATCAAAGTTTTTGAAGAATTTGATCCATCATTGTTTGGCAAATGACAGGTGCTGAAGGATTGCCCAATCTGTTGAACTGGTACACACTTTTAGTGTTCATTTGAGGGATCTGTTTGGCCTTTCCTCTACTTCAATTTGTAAGTTACTGTAGTCTGCAAAAAATACATTTTAATAAACTTCTATCCACCAGCCAGAGGGGTAAATGTACAGTATCTCCAGTCAAGGTTAATAGCTACTTTACAGAAGGGATAGTTGATGAGATACAAATAAATCAGAATTTATACAGAATTATGCAAATTTATGCAGCTTGAAGATGAACCAATCAAATCTTGCCAAGGTGGAATTCTATTGGTCCATTTCAAACTTCATAAATTTGCATACAAAAGTTGCACAATTTGCATCTCATTGGCCATCCTCCCCATTAACCAGTACCAACACTTGTTCTGATGCGAGTATCCCAATCCCTCTAGGCATGCCAAGCAAGGTTATTGTGCTTGATCAGCTGCCGACCCACCACAAAGTCAACAACGCATTACCATTGGACTTCCACAGCGAATGGGCAATGCAAACATTTGAAATATCTTGGTGGAGGTGGTGCGGTGAGCATACATGGAACGATGGGAATACGAGTGTCGTACTTCCTGTCCAGCAGAGAGTATGCCGCTGGGTGAAGGGCGGTGAAGGGAGTGCCGGCTCTATTCATATGACCCCGTTGGCACAGTCTTCCGCAGGGTCATATGAACAAGGTTTTGTGGATTGCGGTGCGAACTGATGGGGCGGAGCATCACATTGCAATTAAATGGAAAAACGGCCTTAGGGATCACTACCTTCATCAAAAATTACTTAAAGGGACTCCAAGCTCTGAATAAAAATGACAGCCGTGACGTTTAACCTCCCTAGCGGTATGGACAGAAATGTCCGTTCAAAAAAACATGCTGTGAACAGTATAAACATGCATACACATCAATACTCTCCTGCACTGTATACTAGACCCTTGCTTGACACATTTTGGCAAGTTACAGGGAAAAAAAAGTTTTAAAAATAAATTTTATCACTGTTTGCACAGAAATCCTGGGGAAATTGAACGCTGGGAAGGTTAAGGAAGAGGAGCCCGACATTCGGGCCCAGTGTCGCCGGGAGCCGCCGGGCAGCCATTTCTGTACAGGCCCAGGGAGGAGAGCTGGACCTGCAGAAAGCCCCGGGTGAGTACCAATTTTGTTTTTATTCAGAGCTCAGAGACCCTTTAACATATAGTGTGTGGTGCATTTTACTCTGGGAGACATGTACTTTCTTATAAATATGTATTTTTCATTTTACAACTTTTCACAATAGTGGTCCTTTAATGTCAATCCCCAATTGCAGAATCAGCAGGTCCTGCATACGAGGACTGGAAATATTGTAAAAAATTTCTAGGGATGGAAAGACAAGAATGTTACTTTGGCATTAAAAACTTTCCTGGGGAAAAAAAACCACAAGCTTTTATTATAGTTCATATTCAAAAGAGCGAGCTTCGTCTGCATAAACAGGCTGCTTGAAAAAGAATGGAAGAAATTTAAAAACGTGCTATTGAATGAAAAGCAATCAAGTCTGCTTCGGTAACTATCCTAAACAATAAATACCTTCCTTCCAATCAGAAAACGTCTTTACAACGCCCTTTACAGCATTTCTATTGAAATAAAATAATTTGCTAGTCTGTAATTTACATCCGTTTTCAGAAACCATATTATTTTCAATACAATATGGAATATATATGCATATATATGAACCACATTTTCTCTATATAATGTTTATATTCTGTGTTGTTGTGTAAAATGTCATTTCCAATGTTTTTTATTGCCGCCTTGCTGGAGAAGAATACTTTGTTATGAATATTTTTCTGCAATTCTATATGGTTGTTGAAAGAAACAGGGTCAGCCATACTATGTCAGGGAAAAAGAACACATACATAAGTAGATAACTACTTGCTCTACTTACATAAAGAAGTAGTGTACTGTCTATGTTTTGATTTCTGTGAATTTTATATTGTAAATAAATACATTTCTGTTTCTTTGCCATCTTGGATTCCCTCTGACTGAAGCCAATACTGATGTCATTTCTTCCGTTACTTTTTTTTCTCCTAGCTAGCTTGCTTTGTAAACGTGTGCACAGCAAGATCAGATTTCAGCCTTGTGTCACACTGAACTGCCCTCAGCTAATCAGTGAGGAGTATAAATGTGGGAGGGGAGATGGCAAGCTTCCTTCTTTTCGGCAATGAACCAAATAGAGGCAGTCTGACTGAGAGAAAATTTATTTTAGATTGGGATGCTTGCAATGCAGGGTAAGGCTGCAGACTGTATAATTAACACAGAGCAGTGGGTGAATAGAATTTGATATTGAGACTGACAATCCCTCTTTAAAGAGAAGCAAAATGTAAAAAAGCTACCGTATATTGTTTTCATATACATGTACAGATAAATACATGTAACTTTGTGTCTCTGCTTGGAGATTATCTGTTGTATAGTTTTGCCCTTGACCACTTTTATTGCTTCAAAGGGAAAATACAGAGACATTGAGAAGGGTGGACGGGGGAAATATTTTGCACATTTGTTTCTTTAGCTGCACAGTTCACCACCCACCTCATCCATATTTAGTTTTAGGCATTGTTCACACTAGCATTAAACACTAGCGTTCGGTGCTTAAGGGTTCTTTTACACTTAATCAGTTGCTCTCAGTTAAAACAGAAAGAAAACTGATTTTCAAAGGAAGTCCCATGTTTTCCTATGGCACCTTTCACACTTAACGCATTTTAACTGAAATCTTCTTCCCAATGCACTGCTATGGAAAAAACGCACTAACGCATATCAACTGATTAACCTCTTGACGACCAGCTAACACCGATTGGCGTAAACTGGTCATCTGCGGGTTACCATGGAGTCCTTTCCATGTCATTTCACGGAGTTTGTCTCCATGAACAGCCAGAGAGCCGCCGATCGCGGCTCGCCGGCAAAATGTAAACAGGCGGGGAAGAAATCCCCGCTGTTTACATCATACGGAGCTGCTGCGCAGCAGCGCCGTAAGGCAGATCGGCGATCCCCGTCCTCTGATTGGCCGGGGATCGCCGGCATATGATAGGCTGAAGCAGCTCACAGGGGGAGGGAGAGGGAGGGAGCGGCGAGACGGTGGAGAACGCTGCGGAGGGGGCTTTGAAAAGCCCCCGCCCGCTAAGCAAATGCAGCCGGCGGCGATCAGACCCCCCCCAGCAGGACATCACCCTAGTGGGGAAAAAAGGGGGGTAGTCTGATCACCCTGCTGCACTCCTGATCGGTGCTGCGGGCTGTAGAGCCCACGCAGCACCGATCATTGAAAAATCCCCTGGTCGGCAAGTGGTTAAGTGTAAAAGGGCCCTAAGTGATATCCATTCAAATTAATGGACAGCGTTTTTTAAACAATGATAGTGGCTTTTCCCATCGTTTGGGTAAACACCATGCTCGATCCTGTTGTCTCATCACATCCTGGAATCTACATGTAGTGTCCAGAATTGGCTAACTGCGGTGCTCCACTGAGCACCCATCTGAACCGGCCCTTAGAGATGGTCATAAGCCCGTTTCAGTCAATATACTGGCACAGCCTGCTGTAAACCTTTGGTTCAGGAAGAGGAATGTCAAGACCTCAGTTTCTAAAAGGCAAGTGTTGAGGTCCTTGTAGCTATATGAATAGGTGGACCGTTGCAGGAAAGCACACCGATAAGTCAATAATAATTCGAATTTATACTAAATAATTAATGAGCTTTCAGAATTGAAGAACCACTATTCTGGGTTTAGCCGGGCTTTACATTTAGCAGCTCACCTTAGGGAAGAGGTAAGGAATGTTTAGCTGTGTGTTGCTGCCTACTCAGGGCTGTTTGTAGGCACAGGCCACAGAGGCATCTACTTTGAGTTCCATCTAAAGTTAAAAGCATGTATTGCAACCAGTGTGCTGTCTCTACTGCCTGTGCAGAAGCTCAGCTGGAAGAAGGCTGGCTGCACAGTGCGGGAGGTGGGGGGA
The DNA here is from genome assembly GCF_040937935.1 of Hyperolius riggenbachi. NCBI lineage: Eukaryota > Metazoa > Chordata > Amphibia > Anura > Hyperoliidae > Hyperolius > Hyperolius riggenbachi. Next base: position 75,233,882 of record NC_090655.1, read on the forward strand.
AGACAAAGGTTGGAAATCCGAGAAGTATAACAGCCTGTATGAGAAGACATATGATGGCAGGTGTGGAAAATCATTACCTGTGTTTAGTGCTGGACTGGTCACATTCTTAAAAGAAAAATGTCTCTGTGGTATTTATAAGTAATGATATGCATATTACTAGTGCCACAATGCGTTTTTTTCTAAAGCATTGTCAATTGTACTGCAACTCCAATGCCCAACTGTTTCTGTAAGTGTTCACTCATTGCTGCAGAGGTTTTACAGCTGAATTATGACAGATGATGCAAGTGTTTTTCAAGAACCATCAGACTATCATGGAGAAAGAACACCTGTGTAACCATTAATTCTTCTGAATTTTTAGGGGGAGAAGTAGTCCTGCCCTCTGCACCAAAAAGAAAAATCCCTGAGCCTACTTGTACGCATTAAAAGGACCCTGAGCAGTAAAAAAATGAAACTGGTACTTACCTGGGGCTTCCTCCAGGCCACCGTAGGCAACAAGGTCCCCCCCCGGTGTCCTCCTGGCTCCTCTTCTGGTCCCGCTGGTGGATCCCGTTACCGGCAACTTTTGGGCTGAAGGTCGGCTGGTTCTTCCTGAACAGGGACACTCCACGTCATCACGCCAGCCACTCATCGCGCCGAACGGGGTGACAGTCCTGCACATGTGTGGTTCAGAATTAGAAAACCGCGCATGTGCGTCCTGCGCTGGCCGGCATGATAATGCATAGCGGTTGGCGTGATGACGTGGAGCGTCCCCGTTCAGGATGAACCGGCCGACCTTCAGCCCAAAAGTCGCCTGTAATGGAGCCACCAGCGGGACCGGGAGAGGAGCCAGGATGATGCTGGGGGACTTTGCAGCCTACGGTGGGCTGGAGGAAGCCCCAGGTAAGTACCAGTTTCATTTTTTTACTGCGCAGGGTCACTTTAAGAGTGACATTATAGTAATACGGCTCAGGCCCACATCAAAGTTTTGCTACAGATCACCTTATTTTGAACTTCTGTGCACAGGACACAATATTTTTCCTTAAAATTGTCATATTATTTACAAAGAAAAGAGCCATGTGGTTTATACATTTGGTTCAGCTGCTTTGCAAGCGACTGGGTGACACAGACAAAAGAAAATCTTCCAGTAAATAATTAATTACGACACTCTCCTCAAATTCAAATCCATAAACCTGCAAATTTGCACGAGGTAGCATAAACCAGGAATAATATCTGTATAGCAGGAGCTAGGAGGATATTTATGACACCACATTCATGTAATGCAACTGATAAACTATGTCAATGCCAACATGAACATAAAGAAGACAGAGGCGCTAGGCTGAGTCATCTTGTTGCTCTATGCTCCATCCCCTATTGCCTGATGAAGCGGGCCACACCTGCAAAACGCATTGCTTTGACACTTTGGAGTGTATATATAAATACATGTGCTTGTTGATTTAACATCAACCTTTTTTTGTGTCTGTTTGGAAGAGGTAAGTCCACCACTGCCTCCCCCATTTTTTTAAAACGTTTTAGCTACATTTATCCTTTTGGTGCCTCTGTTCATTTGCACAATTAATATAAAGAAGTGTGATTACACAGTTGTGAAGGTTTTGTGCAAATAGTGCTGCTGATGAGAAAACACAGTCCACAGTCTCTGATGAAGCAGGCTCCGTCCAGCGACATGTGTTAGTTATTGTGTTTTCTCTTATCTTCATTTTTTTGTGGATTTGCTTATATTTATTGATCTGTGGACGGTGCTACACAGATAGGCTTTCTAGTTTATACTAACTCATGCAAATGTGCATCTATTTATTGTTTTGATGAATGTGTCATAATGAAATGATTATGTATATACTGGTTAATACAGTGGTATTACCCTTTTGCATGGATTTTTCATTAATTATTCAATATACAGTATAATCATTAATTATGAATTTGGAAGTATTGGAAAGACTCTAATGGATTTAAAGCTTGATGCTAAATTAAGGAATTATATGTGCAGTACAGCTAAGAAATGGAACATTAGTAGCAAAGAAAAAAAGTCTCATGTTGTTTTCCAGTACAGGAAGAGTAAAAAATGTCAGCTGTTATTTATGCAAAAGAGCTTCTCTCAGCACTTTGACCCACTGGGTTGAATACTGTCCCCTTTTCAGAAGCACTTAAACAGCACAGAAACAGTGAGAGACAGCTTTAGATAAGGTTTAACTGCAGGAAAGTTCAAAGGGTCATTATTTTCACTTTGTTTTATAGCTTAAAAGACTAAACTGCAAATATGACAGAATGATGCTATGCTATAAAAAAAAACTATATAACTGAATATAAAAATATGAGACTCTTTTATTTGCTACTAATCTTCTATTTGTTATCCTTACTACACATACAATTCATTATATCATACGTTTGTTTTGTTTTTTTCTTTAGGTTTGCTTTAAAGGACAACCGAGGGGACATGTGACATGATGAGATAGACATGTGTATGTACCGTGCCAAGCACACAAATAACTAGGCTGTGTTCCTTTTTTCTTTCTCTACCAGAAAAAGTTAAACTTCGGGTATGCAAGTGACAGTTTCTGTCCGGGTCGAGACTGGGTCAGACTATAGCATAACCCTCTCTGATAAGTAATTACAGCCATAAAACACTTTCCTGACAGTAAATGGCTTCTGAGAGCAGGAAAGAGATAAAAAGGTCAATAATTCATAGATTTAAGCTCTGACATACTTCAATAAAGGTGTCATTCAGCAGAGACAATGAAACAGTAAAAACGTAAGAACTAGATTTAAAGAGACTCTGAAGCGTTATTAAAAATAGCTTTTTACCCTATATTTAACATGGGCATGTTTGCCCCTGCTAAAACGCCGCTATCCTGCAGCAGAATGAGGGGTCTTTACCCCCCAAATCCCCCCTGCAAAAACCACGACCAACTTGGTTGTAGATTTTGCTGCTCATGGAGGCAGAGCTAATGGTTGTAGCTCTGCCTCCATGCGCGTCTATCAGTGGCAGATCTCCGCCTCTCCCCGTGAAAGAAGACTGACAGGGGCGGGGAGAGGCGGCGATCAGCGCTGATAGACGCACTGAGAGGAAGGGCTGCGGCCATTAGCCCTGCCTCAACAGGAAGCGCTCCCCGGCACTACGGAGGGTATTTGGGGGGGGTAAGGACTAGTGTTGGGCGAACACCTGGATGTTCGGGTTCGGGCCGAACAGGCCGAACATGGGCCAGATGTTCGGCATGTTCGGCCCGAACGCCGAACTCAATGGGAGTCAATGGGACCCCCGAACATGCCCATTTTGGGGGCCCTATGGGGTCGCAGGCATAAGGGGGGAGCATGCCCCGGTCGCGGGGGGGGTCGGAAATTCCCCCCACCCCCTCCGCTAGCGCTCCCCCCTCTGCCCGCTTCTCCATACAAAAAGTTTGAAACAAGTTCAATAGTACCTGGGCTGGTGGCACTGGCTGGCAGTGGAGTGAGGAGGAGGAGGAGTCCGAGTAGCAGAGTGACGTTGAGGCCGGGCAGCGGGCGGTTCAGCGCTAGTACCCTTGTGGTACTTCCGCCCTTTCTCTGACCTCACGTCCTCTGCGTGATGACGCATACGAGGGTACGCGTGATGCGTACCCTCGTATGCAGAGGACGTGAGGTCAGAGAAAGGGCGGAAGTACCACAAGGGTACTAGCGCTGAACCGCCTGCTGCCCGGCCTCAACGTCACTCTGCTACTCGGACTCCTCCTCACTCCACTGCCAGCCAGTGCCACCAGCCCAGGTACTATTGAACTTGTTTCAAACTTTTTGTATGGGGAAGCGGGCAGAGGGGGGAGCGCTAGCGGAGGGGGTGGGGGGAATTTCCGACCCCCCCCGCGATCGGGGCATGCTCCCCCCTTATGCCTGCGACCCCATAGGGGGCATAGGGAGGCAGTATTCGGCCGAACAGGGCCCTGTTCGGCCATGTTCGGCCATGCATTCTGCAGTTCGGGCGAACCCCGAACAGTTTGGCCGAACACCACCAGGTGTTCGGCCGAACTCGAACATCACCCGAACAGGGTGATGTTCTGCAGAACCCGAACAGTGGCGAACACTGTTCGCCCAACACTAGTAAGGACCCCTCGTTCTGCCACGGGAGAGCGGCGTTTTAGCAGGGGCAAACATGCCCCTGTTGAATATAGGGTAAAAAGTTATTTCTAATAACGCTTCAGAGTCTCTTTAAAAACGTAAGAGCTAAATTTAAAATAAAACTGTGGGATATCTTTAAAAAAAATCATTTTTAGGAGGAGAATAGATACAATAGTTTTTCTCATCAGTTTATTTTCACCTGAGATGTCCTTTAACCTTTGATCATTGTAATCAATGACTTATTTAAGCCTGTAGACTTGATTGTTTTTAACTGCTTAGTCCTTGTTTGTATACATTTTGTGGTTCTAGAATTGAATAAAATTATTGCCTAGACCCTGGTGCCGATCAAGTTTTTTTTTTCCTTTTTCCTTGAGATGAGGACGTTTGTGATCATCTGTGGAGACAGTTATGCTACGTACACACATGCGGAATCAATCGTTCGTTGTCAACGACGAACAAACCTTTCATTGATGAAAGAACGACCTAAGTAAAGTTAGTTTTAAAAGGTGTGTAACGATCTGATCGTTAGAATGAGCGTTACATCACGTAAAAGCAACTATTGCGCCTGCGCATAAAAATGAAAAGTTCCATGGAGAAATAGTGAAATGCGCATGTCAAGCCTAGTACGAACGACCGTTTCCAACGATGTACTACTTTTGCAAACAATCGTCGTTGGAAAAAATCCGCCAAGCTAGATCGTTCGTTTTTAACGATCTAGCTCGTCCGTCGTTAGACTTAATGGTCGTTGGCTGCTTTTTTTTAAACGATCGTCGTTTGAAACGATCAGGGAATGATCATTTCAAACGACTATAGTCGCATGTGTGTACGCACCTTTAGAATTATGGGGTGGGAAAGGTTGCCACACAATAGTCATATGCATATAAAGTTCAAAAGTCAGTTCTGAGCAGTGATATTCATTGAAGAAAAAAAGACATTCAAATATTAAATGAGATACGGTAAAAAAGCAAGACTAAAGCCTCGGTATGCAGAAGGAAAGAAGCTTCATGTGTCTGCTCTCCCATGGATTTGATTTTACATTCCAACCTCAAGGCTGACAGAATCTAAACAGATCTCTTCCAGCTGGGAGAAACTGAATAAATGTAATACTGACTTTCCATCCCTCTATGTATTACCATTTTATAAACAAAAAAAGGGATGGTAACAGGAAAAATAGTCCTAAAATAGTAAAACAGCTTTAAAAAGGAACACGAACTGATAGGCATATTGTGTCTGCCATATTTATTAACTTGAACTTCATCCCAGCTGATACTCTCTTTTCCACGAGAAATCTTTACCTTTACTCGAATAGACAATTAGTGGGGGTACATGGCTGAATTTATGGTAAAACCCCTCCCACTGTGTGATGTCAGGTCCTAGGTCCTAGGTTGTTGTGGGAAATAACAGCTTTTTCCAACTGCCAATCAAGCAACCAGTATCTGTAACGAATGGAGAATGATCTCCACGGTCAGCGCACAGCGTGTACGCTGACTCTGAGATCTCCCACAGGCGTTCAGACAGAGGAGCCCAGTAATGGTGGAACACACCTGTGGAGGAACAAAACCAGCCAGCAGGTGGAGCTGTGGAGTACAGAGACAAATCCTCTAAACAGTCCACAGACAACAGACAGAAATTGCACAAAGCGAATGCAGCGATGAGCAATATATTAACAGGACAGGAACAGATCTGCAATAGATCAGATGAATGTCTGTCAAACTGATAGCAGACTTTGAGGAAACATGCATTCATTCACAGAGCATCTACAGATGCCAGACAGAAATTGCACAATGCGGAAACAGCAATGAGCAATACAAAAACAGGACAGGAACAGATCTGCAACAGATCAGATGAATGTCTGTTAAACTGATAGTAGGCTTTAAGGAAACAGACATTCATTCACAGAGCATCCATACAAACCAGACAGAAATTGCACAATGCAGAACAGCAATGAGCAATACAAAAAGTATAGAACATAACAAATCAGTATACTTTATTTCTTGTGAGAAATACACGTGTTTAGTGCACAGTAAAGTGGCGAACGCCACCAAGGCGGTAGCCCCAGTGGGAGGAGCCCACTGGTGACAGAGTATTCAAACAAAACAGGAGTTGAACACACTAATACAATAATGAGAATAACAAAGAGGTATGTGTAGTGATTGGTGCAAACAGTAACTTGCTGATAGAGGCTTGGCGGTAACCTCTCCAGTGGCGAGGGCCCACTGGTGAGTGAGGATAGTCAGACAGATCAGATAGGCAACAACCGAGCAGATTGAGGTACAGAATAGTAAGACAGGCTCAGAGAAAAGTTTCAGGCAAGAAGTCGGCAACAGTCGCGAGGCAGAAGGAGCAGTCAGAACAGGCAAAAAGTCATACACAGATAAATACAATTGATATGTTATTTACTACTGATTACAGCTATCTAAGGTCAATTACAATATACACGATAATATACAAATATAACTCTAGCTATGTTCAATGCACTAGGATCTAACTAAAGTCTGACTTGCAGTCCAAAGACTAACAAAATGTCGGGCGGGGAGGCAGACTCAGGAAGTGATTTTTATGGATTAAAACACCAATCAGAGAGAAGCATGCAAAAGGACAACGCAGCCATCTGCATTCACTTAGCCTGCATCTCATAAGTTCATGCATCCCCATGCAAACAGCATAGCACTTGAATTCAGAATAGCAGACCACACCACAATGGAATGCGAATGAAATGCAAATGGACAATTCATTCATTGTGAATGTCAGAAAATCTCTGCAAACAGCAGCCAGCATAGTCTGGCTGCAGTAGTGTCTGAAGACAAAACAGACCTCACAGAGGAGATCATTACAGTTTCCGTTTAACTGCTTGCCGACCGCGTCACGCCGATGGGCGTGGCCGCAGCGTCAGCCCCAGGACCACCTTAAGCTGATCGACGTAAAGTCCTGGGGCAGCAGTTTGCAGGAGATTGCATGCAGGCTGCGTGCGCATCTCCTGCTTGAGGGGCGGGGCGAGCTCCGCCTTCAGTCTCCGAACACCGTTCGGGAGACTGTTACACGGCAAAACCGCCGTGTTTACATCAGTACAGAGCTGCCCCCCTGGAGGACTTAGAAGTGATCGGCAGTGATAGGCTGAAGCGGGGGGAGGCAGGGAGGGATGGGAAATCTTTAAAGGATACCCAAACTGAAATGTGACATAATGAGATAGACATGTGTATGTACAGTGCCTAGCATACAAATAACTGCTGTGTTCCTTTTTTTCTTTCTCTGCCTGAAAGAGTTAAATATAAGGTATGCTAGTGGCTGTCTCAGTCCTGACTTAGACAGGAAGTGACTACAGTGTCACCCTCACTGATAAGAAATTCCAACTATAAAACACTTTCCTAGCAGAAAATGGCTTCTGAGAGCAAGAAAGAGGTAAAAAAAGGGGAATTTCTTATCAGTGAGGGTCACACTGTAGTCACTTCCTGTCTGAGTCAGGACTGAGTCAGCCACTTATATACCTGATATTTAACTATTTAAGGCAGAGAAAGAAAAAAAGGAACACCGCATAGTTATTTGTGTGCGAGGCACTGTACATACACATGTCTATCTCATTATGTCACATTTCAGTTCGGGTATCCTTTAAAGAAATAGGGTTTTTTATAAAAAAAAAAAATAAACAAAAATATTTGTAAAAAAAATAAATAAACATGGGGGGAGCGATCAGACCCCACCAACAGAAAGCTCTGTTGGTGGGGAGAAAAGGGGGGGGGATCACTTGTGTGCTGTGTTGCGCGGCCCTGCAGCTTGGCCTTAAAGCTGCAGTGGCCAATTTTACATAAAATGGCCTGGTCTTTAGGGGGTTTAACACTGCAGTCCTCAAGAAGTTAAACAATGCAAATTGCCTGGCTGTCCTGGCTGATCCACAGCCTCTAAAGCTGAATACACACGTACGATAACGATCGTTCAAAAACGAACGATAACGACAATCGGACCGATAATCGTGCGTTCCAAATTTTCCAATGATCGTTTTTTTGGACGATAACGACTGTTATCGTTCAATCCGACCGATCCAACCCGGCGGATTTTTTCGAAAGATAATCGTTCAATCGTTGCAGTGTGTACAAAGATCGTCAGATAATGATTATCTGTGGAGTAGTACGCATGTTCTTATTGCCTATATACGCATTTTGTTATCGTTCGTCGTTCAGTACTTTATACTTATATCGTTCACGTGTGTACACAATCGTTCATTACAAACGATCTTTTCGGTCTAATTTGAATATCATGTAAACGTCACGAATCGTTCGTAACGAACGATCTTTATCAGACGTGTATATGAACCTTAATACTTTTAGCCATAAACCCTGAACAAGCATGCAGATCAGGTGCTCTGGTCGGAGTATGACTGGATTGCATGCTTGCTTAAGGCGTGTGATTCAGACACTAACGCAGCCAAAGAGATTAGCCTGCCAGGCAGCCAACTAGTATTGTTTAAAGAGGAACTTCAGAAAACAGGGGGGAAAAATAAATTAAAAAAATCAAGAAATTATTGATATTCGCCAAGTAATTTGTTCATGCTGTTTGATCCACAATCAGCCTGCACATAATCCTCTTTACTTCTGGCAGACAAGAAATAAATATGTCGACCTCCATATTCCTCTCACGTCAGGTGTGCTTTAAGCACTATTTCCCCATGTAGGTCCCATTTCTTGCTCTGTATACTTCTTCCATTCCTCCACAAACATAGGGGCTATACTGCTATATGGTCTTTTCTATTGATACCAATTACACGTAGGTGATCATGCATGTCAATCCAATCTTCATAATGTATCACAATATTTCACAATTGGTGACCTTGAAAACCGCCTTTGGGATTTGACATTATTTAACGACTCGCGGTGCGTCACAAAAGGCAGTTTATCTCCGGAAGGAGGCATTATTAAAACCATCAAGGTTCTGCCTATAAAGAGTAATGGAATATGTCATTACAGGAAGGGTTTAAGACGCAGGAACGCGGCATCGAATATACCGTGTATCGCTGATGACACACGATGCAGAGCTTTATCTGAATGAAAGGAGCAAGCGGGAGAAAAAAAGCTCATTTTCAAAGACGAATTACATTTTCCTGCATTGGTTTTATAAAACAAATACTGCGAGATTCAGTGAAAGGACAGGAAATACAAGCGACTAATGGAGGCCGCAGTCAGGAATGTGACATCGCTGGAACACTCGCTGTCATATTAGCGCTGTGCAGTGTACTCTTCAGTCAGGCTTCTCATCAGACGCCGCTCTTAAATATTTACATAAAGTATTGTGTTTTTCCAAAAGAGCTTTCATGCTGATATTAAAACAAATCCTGCTGTAGTAAAAGCAAGAATCTAAGCTTTTTTTTTTCCATTTTTTTTATAGCTTTGGACACAGAGTGGGAAATGAATTGTATCTACATCAGTTTATTACTGCTGCTCTTACCGAAGGGTCACAATTTCCCCTGAAATCCTTTAGATGTACGCTCGCAAGGGAATGGCTCTCTCACCCTTTGTGTATCGGAATCTGTAACACATTTTATTCATTGTGTTAGTTTTGTCACTGTTATTACTAATTCTATTGCCAATTCTGTATTTTGTACCAATTCTGTCAATTGTCACCAATTTTGTATATTGGTGTTCACCATTGTCTGTATTATTTTGTACCCCATGTTTGCGTCTTACTTTGTACGACGCCACGGAATATATTGGTGCTTTATAAATGAATCATAATAAATCCCTCTTTGAATGGTCAACTGTATTTGGCCACTTATTGCTTTGTATTAATTAGTAAAGAGATTTTATTTATCTCCTGTCGGTATTGTACCTGGTGGGGGGAATTTTGTATAATTCAGGATGCAGTTTTTTTTTCTTTTTCTTGTCCTATTTTTGGGGGGTTTCTGTCTTTAGCAATGATCATGCAATGGTGGATGGAGGTTGATGCATCTGAAGTGGCGATGTGAGTTAGAGTTAGTTGGGAGACTTTGGGCTTGATTCACTAGGCGGTGCTAACCTACTTAGCAGCGGGTCTACATGAAAAGGGCGCCGGTAAAAAAGGGCGCCTGGTGGAGCCCATATATAGCAACTTCGGCTACAAAAAAGGCGCCTGGTGTAGCCCATATTAACTTCAGCTACAAAAAAAAGGCGCCTGGTGTAGCCCATATAAAAACTTCGGCTACAAAAAAAAAAGGCGCCTGGTGTAGCCCATATAAAAACTTCGGCTACATAAAAAAAAGGCACCTGGTGTAGCCCATATAAAAACTTCGGGATGTGTAAATTACTATTCCCCCTCCAGGGCGCCATGGATAGTAGGGGAATGAAATAATTCAGCTTACAGTGCTTGTAGCCCATATAAAAACTTCGGCTACAAAAAAACTCCGGGATGTGTAAATTACTATTCCCCCTCCAGGCCGCCATGGATAGTGGGGGAATGAAATAATTCGGCTTACAGCACTTGTAGCCCATATAAAAACATAGGCTACAAAAAAACCCCGGGATGTATAAATTACTATTCCCCCTCCAGGCCGCCATGGATAGTGGGGGAATGAAATAATTCGGCTTCCAGCACTTGTAGTCCATATAAAAACATAGGCTACAAAAAAAAAAGGCAATAATATGGGCTACAAAGGGGCACCTTGCTGTAGCCGAAAACCTTGTAGCCGAAAAAATATGGGCTACAAAGGGGAGCCCTACTGTAGCCGAAAACCTTGTAGCCGAAAAAATATGGGCTACAAAGGGGAGCCCACTTGTAGCCTCTATCAAAACTCGGGCGCCCTTTTCTACACCTTGTAGCCCATATTTCCAGAAATAACATTGATGTCTATGGCGGCGCCCTTTTCATACAGGCAGCTCGGGCGCCCTTTTCAACCGATCCCCTTAGCAGCACGTCTAAAGTCTTTAGGCGCGCTAACCAGGGTGCTAAGTAGGTTAGCACCAGTTTTCTCAATCAGATCGCGCGATAAGTACCGCGCGTAAAGTTTTGTGTGCGTAAAGTTTTGCGTGCGAAAAGCTCGTTTAGACGTGCTAGGGGGCGTGCTATCAGTTAGCACCGCTTTGTGAATCAAGCCCTATGTGGACAGTTGGGGCATGTGATGCCCTTCCACTCATAACATGTACCTACTTTGTTCCCCCCCTTTCTCGATTGTTTGTTGCATTTTTAAGCCCCGCTCACTTTCATTATTGATGTACCGCTGTTCTATGTAGTATGGGGATTGTTAGCTGGACACCCATTGCATACATTTAGTGATTTTTACTCAAATGCACCTCCGGTTTTCAGCAGTGACGGATTTGCATTTATTCTTTTGTCAAGTGACAGGCAGCCTACTGGTCCAATCAAAGTGCTGGGATCACGTCCATTAAGGTGACTGGACCCGTCAGGGCTCAGGGCGGGTTCAGTGGAGTGGCCGTTAGAAGGAGCGAGCATAATGCCTGGTACACACCATGCAATTTCCCATCAGATGGATGGGTCAATAGATAATTTCCAACAGGAAACGGATTTCCGATAGTTTTCTGATCGATTTTCTGATCACTTCTATGCAAATCGATCAGAAAAACCATTGGAAATCAGATTGAACCTGTCGGAAATTATCTATTCAACCCATCTATCTGATGGTAAATTGTATGGTGTGTATGGCTTAAGATACCAGTGCACGCTAGCTGCTCTACCGCAGCATAGTGTGCACTGAGCTCGCGCTCCTGTCATTAGGCTTGATGAATCAATCCCATTGTCCCCACCTTTTGATTGCTGTGCCTGCCATTAAGAGAAGATCTAACACTTATCTGTCCGTAGTGCCTGCTTCTGTTTTTTCTCCAGATACATCAATTTGCACTAGAGTTGTGTTCTCAGAGGAGCTTCTGCAAATCAAATTTCAAATAAATTGACGCAATGGTTTCCCCGTAAACATCCCGTTGGATGCTTTGGGACTCCAAATGCTTGGCAGAGCTGCTAAATGGTTGAAAAGTCATTCTTCCAGATTCCGATTTTTCCATGCATGCAAATGAAGTTCATTTACATTAAATTGTATGTAATTAATTTCACATTTGCCTGTGAATTTCACATTTCCGTTGATTTGCATTGTATGCCTTTTTTGTTCAGCAGAAAATCTGTATGCGAAAATTAGCACAATAATGCAAGTCATATGCGGTGTCATTGACTTGCAATAGATGTGCTACAAACGCAAATTCACAAAAACGGAAAAAAATCACCCACAAATTCTGCAATGTGTGAAAAGGACCTGATAGCGGTACATTCACTGCAAAAACTGATGTTCTGGATTAAGAATGAATAGCCTATGCAACATCCATCCAGCAAACTTGTTTATTAATAGTGACAGTGTCCCAATAAACAGAGGTAGACATACTTGCAATCAAACCTCCAGCATGGCATCTTCCCTAGTGGAACACAGCGTCAGGGCAGTTTCTAGGCTACATTGCACCCAGGGCGAGGGTGTAAAAATTGTGTACCCTTCCCCCCCCACCCCCGTGGACTTGCGAACCCTTACTCTTTAGGGAAAGTCACACAGCCACAGGTCACAAGTAGATCTGCCTACTTAGTAGTGACCAGCCGCTCATCCAGGAGGAAGCGGGAACCAGGAAAACACACAGGTAAATAGAGCCCCGGCAAGCTGACTCCTCCATGGGCGCCGCGCACTGACAGCCTGCAATACTGCTACAGGACACCAGGTGTCATCATGCGGTGGTGATGTGATGATGACTTAACGTCTGACGCAGGCAGATTTGGAGGAGTCAAGGAAGGTGATCGCGCTGGTAATTTTCTTTCTTCTTCCATTTGGCTGCACCATGCTTCACCAGCTCCCTAGCAGTTATGTCCTTCTGTCTTTTGCACAAAAAGGTGGGATCAGCGCATCACCAGGCCGCCTCCGAATGGCCTCTGCTCAGAGATGCGCTAAGCCCCCCCAGAAACTACAAACGCACCTTGAACCCAAACAGAGGCTCTGCATATACACCAAAAGCAAAGCTGTTAAGTGGGAGCAGCTGACCAAAAATAACTTAAAATTAGTACATAGCAAAGAAATGAACAGCGCTACTTAAAAACAGATGAGTGCCTACCTGCAAAAGAGTGCAAGCCCCACTTATGGGATAAAATACACACTGAGCATACACATGACCTGTCTACCACTTGGAGGATGTTGGTTTCCTGTAACAGCTTGCATGCAACTTGTTAAGTACTCGTCCCTCCCACTGTCGAAGAAGTCTTTCCTCCATGGGAGGGGACCTAACACTAACTAAATCCTACCTATGCATATGCATAGCCTGGGCGCGCTACCAAGTAAAATTGAAAATTGCACAAAAAAGTGGGATCAGCGCATCACCAGGCCACCTCCGAATGGCCTCTGCTCAGAGATGCGCTGAGCCCCCCCAGAAACTACAAACGCACCTTGAACCCAAACAGAGGCTCTGCATATACACCAAAAGCAAAGCTGTTAAGTGGGAGCAGCTGACCAAAAATAACTTAAAATTAGTACATAGCAAAGAAATGAACAGCGCTACTTAAAAACAGATGAGTGCCTACCTGCAAAAGAGTGCAAGCCCCACTTATGGGATAAAATACACACTGAGCATACACATGACTTGTCTACCACTTGGAGGATGTTGGTTTCCTGTAACAGCTTGCATGCAACTTGTTAAGTACTCGTCCCTCCCACTGTCGAAGAAGTCTTTCCTCCATGGGAGGGGACCTAACACTAACTAAATCCTACCTATGCATATGCATAGCCTGGGCGCGCTACCAAGTAAAATTGAAAATTGCACAAAAAAGTGGGATCAGCGCATCACCATGCCGCCTCCGAATGGCCTCTGCTCAGAGATGCGCTGAGCCCCCCAGAAACTACAAACGCACCTTGAACCCAAACAGAGGCTCTGCATATACACCAAAAGCAAAGCTGTTAAGTGGGAGCAGCTGGTCAGCTGCTCCCACTTAACAGCTTTGCTTTTGGTGTATATGCAGAGCCTCTGTTTGGGTTCAAGGTGCGTTTGTAGTTTCTGGGGGGGCTCAGCGCATCTCTGAGCAGAGGCCATTCGGAGGTGGCCTGGTGATGCGCTGATCCCACTTTTTTGTGCAATTTTTTGAATTTTACTTGGTAGCGCGCCCATGCTATGCATATGCATAGGTAGGATTTAGTTAGTGTTAGGTCCCCTCCCATGGAGGAAAGACTTCTTCGACAGTGGGAGGGACGAGTACTTAACAAGTTGCATGCAAGCTGTTACAGGAAACCAACATCCTCCAAGTGGTAGACAGGTCATGTGTATGCTCAGTGTGTATTTTATCCCATAAGTGGGGCTTGCACTCTTTTGCAGGTAGGCACTCATCTGTTTTTAAGTAGCGCTGTTCATTTCTTTGCTATGTACTAATTTTAAGTTATTTTTGGTCAGCTGCTCCCACTTAACAGCTTTGCTTTTGGTGTATATGCAGAGCCTCTGTTTGGGTTCAAGGTGCGTTTGTAGTTTCTGGGGGGGCTCAGCGCATCTCTGAGCAGAGGCTATTCGGAGGCGGCCTGGTGATGCGCTGATCCCACTTTTTTGTGCAATTTTCAATTTTACTTGGTAGCGCGCCCAGGCTATGCATATGCATAGGTAGGATTTAGTTAGTGTTAGGTCCCCTCCCATGGAGGAAAGACTTCTTCGACAGTGGGAGGGACGAGTACTTAACAAGTTGCATGCAAGCTGTTACAGGAAACCAACATCCTCCAAGTGGTAGACAGGTCATGTGTATGCTCAGTGTGTATTTTATCCCATAAGTGGGGCTTGCACTCTTTTGCAGGTAGGCACTCATTTGTTTTTAAGTAGACAAGACAAGACAAGACAAATAACATTTATATTGCGCTTTTCTCCTTGCGGACTCAAAGCGCTAGAGCAGAGCAGCAGCCACTAGGGCGCGCTCTATTGGCTGTAGCAGTGTAAGGGAGACTTGCCAAAGGTCTCCTACTGAATTAGTGCTGGCTTACTGAACAGGCAGAGCCGAGATTCGAACCCTGGTCTCCTGTGTCAGAGGCAGAGCCCTTAACCATTACACCATCAGCCAACTGCTGTTCATTTCTTTGCTATGTACTAATTTTAAGTTATTTTTGGTCAGCTGCTCCCACTTAACAGCTTTGCTTTTGGTGTATATGCAGAGCCTCTGTTTGGGTTCAAGGTGCGTTTGTAGTTTCTGGGGGGGCTCAGCGCATCTCTGAGCAGAGGCCATTCGGAGGCGGCCTGGTGATGCGCTGATCCCACTTTTTTGTGCAATTTTCAATTTTACTTGGTAGCATGCCCAGGCTATGCATATGCATAGGTAGGATTTAGTTAGTGTTAGGTCCCCTCCCATGGAGGAAAGACTTCTTCGACAGTGGGAGGGATGAGTACTTAACAAGTTGCATGCAAGCTGTTACAGGAAACCAACATCCTCCAAGTGGTAGACAGGTCATGTGTATGCTCAGTGTGTATTTTATCCCATAAGTGGGGCTTGCACTCTTTTGCAGGTAGGCACTCATCTGTTTTTAAGTAGCTCTGTTCATTTCTTTGCTATGTACTAATTTTAAGTTATTTTTGGTCAGCTGCTCCCACTTAACAGCTTTGCTTTTGGTGTATATGCAGAGCCTCTGTTTGGGTTCAAGGTGCGTTTGTAGTTTCTGGGGGGGCTCAGCGCATCTCTGAGCAGAGGCCATTCGGAGGCGGCCTGGTGATGCACTGATCCCACTTTTTTGTGCAATTTTCAATTTTACTTGGCAGCGCGCCCAGGCTATGCATATGCATAGGTAGGATTTAGTTAGTGTTAGGTCCCCTCCCATGGAGGAAAGACTTCTTCGACAGTGGGAGGGACGAGTACTTAACAAGTTGCATGCAAGCTGTTACAGGAAACCAACATCCTCCAAGTGGTAGACAGGTCATGTGCAGTGCAGTTTCTAGGCTAAAATGCACCCAGGGCGAGGGTGTAAAAATTGCGCCCCCCCCCCCCCGAAGCAAGGTGTGGGTGCCCGCAGTGTAGGTTAGCCAGGTCTAGTTGCACTCAGTATAGATTCCCCCAGAATAGGTACCCCAGTATAGGTAGCCAGCTATAGGTCCTCCCAGTATAGGTAGCCAGGCATAGGTGAGCCAGTATAGTTGCCTCCGGTATAGGTTAGCCAGGTAGGTGCCTCCAGTATAGGTAGCCAGTATAGTTGCCCACAGTATAGGTTAGATAGGCAGGCGTCCCCGGTATAAGTTAGATAGTTAGGTGCCCCCAGTACAGGTTAGCTAGGTGGGTGCCTCTAATATAGGTAGCCAGAATAGTTGCCCCCCGCATAGGTTAGATAGGTAGATGCCCCCAGTATAGGTTATTTAGGTAGGTGCCTCCAATATAGGTAGCCAGTATAGTTGTCACCTGTATAGACTAGCTAGGTAGGTAGGTGCCCCCAATACAGGTTAGATAAGTTAATGCTCCAACTATAGGTTAGATAGGAAGGTGCCCCCCAGTATAGGTTAGGAAGGTGCCCCCCAGTATAAGATAGGTAGGTGCCCCCCAGTATAGGTTAGATAGGTAGGTGCCCCCCAGTATAGGTTAGATAGGTAGGTGCCCCCCAGTATAGGTTAGATAGGTAGCTGCCACCCAGTATAGGTTAGATAGGTAGGTGCCCCCCAGTATAGGTTAGATTAGGTAGCTGCCCCCTCAGTATAGGTTAGATTAGGTAGCTGCCACCCCAGTATAGGTTAGATTAGGTAGGTGCCCCCCAGGATAGGTTAGATTAGGTAGGTGCCCCCCAGGATAGGTTAGATACGTAGGTGCCCCCCAGTATAGGTTAGATAGGTAGGTGCCCCCCAGTATAGGTTAGATTAGGTAGCTGCCCCCTCAGTATAGGTTAGATTAGGTAGCTGCCCCCCAGTATAGGTTAGATTAGGTAGGTGCCCCCCAGTATAGGTTAGATTAGGTAGGTTCCCCCCAGTATAGGTTAGATTAGGTAGCTGCCCCCTCAGTATAGGTTAGATTAGGTAGGTGCCCCCTCAGTATAGGTTAGATTAGGTAGGTGCCCCCCAGTATAGGTTAGATTAGGTAGGTGCCCCCAGTATAGGTTAGATAGGTAGGTGCCCCCCAGTATAGGTTAGATTAGGTAGCTGCCCCCAGTATAGGTTAGATTAGGTAGCTGCCCCCCAGTACAGGTTAGATAGGTAGGTGCCCCCCAGTATAGGTTAGATTAGGTAGCTGCCCCCTCAGTATAGGTTAGATTAGGTAGCTGCCCCCCAGTATAGGTTAGATAGGTAGGTGCCCCCCAGTATAGGTTAGATTAGGTAGCTGCCCCCCAGTATAGGTTAGATAGGTAGGTGCCCCCCAGGATAGGTTAGATAGGTAGGTGCCCCCCAGGATAGGTTAGATAGGTAGGTGCCCCCCAGTATAGGTTAGATTAGGTAGGTGCCCCCCAGGATAGGTTAGATAGGTAGCTGCCCCAGTATAGGTTAGGTAGGTGCCCCCCATGATGGAGGGGGAAGCCGCAGCCGCGGGGAGGGCAGCCCGACCTCTCCCTCCCTCTCCCCGGGCCGCCCTCCATGCGATCCCCCCTCGGACGGAGTGCAGAGTAATGCGCAGGGAAGCGCTATAGAAAACTACTCACCTCGCTGGCTCCAAGCGCTGCTCTCTCGCCGCCAGTCTCCTGTCTCTGCCTACACGCTGATACACACACACGCTGCTAAACAGGAAGCAGCGTGTGTGTGTATCAGCATGTAGGCAGAGACAGGAGACTGGCGGCGAGAGAGCAGCGCTTGGAGCCAGCGAGGTGAGTAGTTTTCTATAGCGCTTCCCTGCGCATTACTCTGCACTCCGTCCGAGGGGGGATCGCATGGAGGGCGGCCCGGGGAGAGGGAGGGAGAGGTCGGGCTGCCCTCACCGCGGCTGCGGCTCCCCCCTCCATCACAGCGCCCCCCTCCCAGCAGCGCCCCGGGCGGCGGCACGCCCCGCACGGTGGTAGAAACGGCCATGGTCATGTGTATGCTCAGTGTGTATTTTATCCTATAAGTGGGGCTTGCACTCTTTTGCAGGTAGGCACTCATCTGTTTTTAAGTAGCGCTGTTCATTTCTTTGCTATGTACTAATTTTAAGTTATTTTTGGTCAGCTGCTCCCACTTAACAGCTTTGCTTTTGGTGTATATGCAGAGCCTCTGTTTGGGTTCAAGGTGCGTTTGTAGTTTCTGGGGGGGCTCAGCGCATCTCTGAGCAGAGGCCATTCGGAGGCGGCCTGGTGATGCGCTGATCCCACTTTTTTGTGCAATTTTCAATTTTACTTGGTAGCGCGCCCAGGCTATGCATATGCATAGGTAGGATTTAGTTAATGTTAGGTCCCCTCCCATGGAGGAAAGACTTCTTCGACAGTGGGAGGGACGAGTACTTAACAAGTTGCATGCAAGCTGTTACAGGAAACCAACATCCTCCAAGTGGTAGACAGGTCATGTGTATGCTCAGTGTGTATTTTATCCCATAAGTGGGGCTTGCACTCTTTTGCAGGTAGGCACTCATCTGTTTTTAAGTAGCGCTGTTCATTTCTTTGCTATGTCCTTCTGTCTGTGCCCCTCTTCTTCTACTTGCGAATCTGCACCCAGGGTGTTCGCACGGCCCAAAAAACAGCCCGGCACATCGTGACCGAGCATTGCCAGACGCGAAACAACCGTCACTTCTCCACGTTTGTGCTCGACACCCACCTCCTCCACCGATGATTGCTCACACTGCTGACATCTAAGAGGCCAGGCTGGAGGTTTGATTGCAAGTATGTCTAAAGAAATGTGGGACACGTGCTCTGTAGTGGCAGAGAAACAAAGGAAGGAGGGTGATAAATCTTGTATAAAGAATGAATAGCACGTACACATCCGTCCACAGAGGCGTATCTAGAGGTGTGCAGGCATGGCTTGTGCCATGGGTGCCACAGTACCATGGGCGCCATGCCTGAATCCTCCTCCCTCTTGCTCCACCACCATACTGAGCGATGCCTCTCAGGCATTTCTACCTACTCTTTTACTGGACGTCTCTCACTACCAATACTGGGGGGGGGAAGGGGGCTACTTATACTGGGAGACATCTCTCACTACATATACTGGGGAGGGGGCTAATTATATTGGGGGGACACCTGTCACTTCCTATACTGAGGTGATACTTCAGGGTGATATTTATACTTGGGGACACCTGTAAAACCTACACTGGGGGGTTACTTATACTGGGGGACACCTCTCATTACCTATAGTGGGGGACACCACTCACCACTTAAGCTAAAAAAGGCTACTTATACTGGGGAGACATCTCTAACTACATATAGTGGAAGGGCAGCCTAAACTGGGTGTTACTTATACTGAGTGAACTACCACTAGGTACCTATACTAGGGTGCTACCTCTGGTTACTTTTACTTGGGGGCTAACTCTAACAACCTATACTAGTGTTTGCCATAGGTGCTATACTACCCAGATACGCCCCTGTCCGGCTGGCAAACTTGTTTATTAATGGTGACAGTGTCCCAATTAACAGTGGCAGACGCACTTGCAGATGGTAGTGGTAGGTAGACGTACTGTTCTGCTCTCTTGGCCTGTATATTGTACTTGTGTTGCTGGTTTGTACTGTATGAGAACGGTTTACGTATCTATGGTCCCCATTATTGTTTGTACAGTTCCACGAAAGATGTTGGTAGAATTTAGAGATTAACTGTAGTGAAAATACCACAATGAATAAAAATTGCTTATTTTGTACGATATTAATATGTAAATTATTTAATCAGTGTTTGCCCATTGTAAAATCTTTCTTCACCCTGATTTACATTCTGAAATGTATCAAAGGTGGCTACAGCTTTATTAGTGGCAGGCGATCTCTGAGGAATGTTTTTTTACTGAGGGTTCTGAAATCAGTACAAAATATACCTGGTCTCCCAGAATGCTCTGGGGGAGAGAATTCTGCATAGCTAAACAGCCTAGGGTAAGCATCACTGGGAGAGCAGGATTACATACCAATATTCAGCAATATGTAGATATAGGAAGTGTTTCTAAAACTAAAACCAGGATAATTCATATAAAAGGTGAGTGTCCTGAATAATTACTGCATCCTACTATATATCATTAGGGTGCTTCTTTAATTAACAATATTAAAAGGGTGTTTTGGGGCCACGGGCCACAAAGGAAGCTCTTCCTCAGGACACATTTCAATAGAAGACACATGTTAAAGTACCCCTGAATTGAGAGGGGTTGATTGATGTAGCTGCCTATGTGTGAATGGTGCTGTGACATCTGCTCTAGTAGTGGAACGTTGAATATAGGCGGGGAGGAAATGGCAGTTATCCTCCTTAGAAACGCCCCGATCACGCCACTTGTAACCCCGTCATTTTTAGACCTGTTAAAAATAAACATTGCACAACTCACCTACTCCTGGTTCCCTTCGCTGTCTTTTCTGCCCTGCCTGCTCTCTCGTTCCGCCACCGTGTCCTCTCATATCTCCTGGCATCTTCTCCGCTATGGCGCTGACCTGGAAGTACTTTCAGGTTACTTCGGGGTCAGGGCAGTTTCTAGGCTAAATTGCACCCAGGGCGAGGGTGTAAAAATTGTGTACCCTTCCCCCCCACCATCCAACCATCACTTCTCCATGTTTGTGCTCGACATCCACCTCCTCCACCGATGATTGCTCCCCAAGACAGGCCGGACTCATCTGAATGAGTAACAGCATAGATGTGTGGAGCTGACTTATTAGGCAGAATACACATCTTACATTCAATACAGGTGCTCCAAATTAACATTGTTGGAGGAGGTTCGCTTCCACAACAGATTGCATGTAGGGTTTTCCGTAGTGGACCCTTCCACCGCAATTAGGCCATCCCCCCTGGGAGGGACCCTAACCTCTAACTAATTACCAAGCATATTGTGAACCTGTGAGCAGGGCCGGGCCGAGGCACAGGCTGGAGAGGCTCCAGCCTCAGGGCGCAGTGTAGGAGGGGGCGCACAATTCATTCAGCTGTCATTCCTAATTGTGTTTGAAGCAGAAAGAAATAAGAAAAGGGGATACACAGCAGTGACTGCAAGCCAGATAACTAGATATTAAGGTGTTGGGGAGGTTGTGGGCCCTGTGGCACCTCTTAGTCTAATAGCAATCAGTGTGTAACGGCTGGGGTGGGAGGGATGGAGGGGCACACTTTGGTGTCTCAGCCTTGGGTGCTGGAGGACCTTGTCCCGCCTCTGCCTGTGAGCACCTGGCCATAAAATGGTCTACACATTTGTTTATACAGTATATTATTTAGCTTGGCAATCAATCCCACTTGTGCCTTGTATATGAATATCTCCAATACATTGGCAAACAAGAGCGAAATCAACTGCACAGCTGTAGAAATATTATAGGGTGCTGCTCTATTTTCATAGATCATACGCTGCCTTTGTAAAGCCAGTTCTTTTATCCAAGGCTATGCAAGTATTTCCCAAGGAGTAGGAGGCATAATTATAAGATGAATGTCTTACATTTTTTGCCACACTGATTGGCACTTCATTGGTCTCCCAGGCAACAAATGCTCTCCTTCAGTCCACTAACCACAGTACCTGAGAAACACAATGTACTGCTTAGGGAAAATAATAAAAAAAATGTATACATTCCAGATCCTCATCCAACACAGAGCAGCGATACGAGAAACAGTATCTTGTAATAAAGGTCAAGCAGATTTCCCACCCCCACCAGCAAAAAGAATATGGAAGTATGTTATTTTTCGATATGTGTTTATAGTGAAGAACGTAATAATGGAGCTTATTAAAAAGGACGCCCCGTTCACATCAATGCAAATATTTTCTCTGTTGGCCCCAAGTGTCTAAAAAGTGTGCCGGGTACATGTAAAACAACTAAAACAACTATATCGTTTGTAAAAAGGTGCTACGTAAATATAAAACAATTATATTGCTTGTTATCTTTAAAGAGACTCTGTAACAAAATGTTCAGCCTTATTTCTTCTATCCTTTAAGTTCCTATACCTGTTCTAATGTGGACTGTCTCTTACTGCAGTCTTTCCTAGTTGCACAGTGGCTGTATTATCTCTGTTATATAATCTAATCTTCTCTCTTCTGTCGTCTTTGTTGGGCTCAGGCACTCAGGCTGGAATGTGCAGCTCTGCTGTGATTGGTAGAAGTTATACACAACCTCTCCAGGTCTCCTGCAGGCGCTGTATGAGTCACAGACTGAGCTCCTCACAAGCTGGTAACAGTCATGTCTTTTGATTGTAAACACTGCCTAAAACTCGCAATTACAAGCCAGGATTGCAGCAGGGAGTGGCAAAAACAGCACAGAGGGGCCCAGGAGAACATAATGAATAGAATGGCATGCTTTTTATTGTAAGAATTTTAGAGTACAGATTCTATTTAACTTTCCTTTTTATACCAATTGTATCGATTACAACAACCCATTATTTTATCTTTTTTTATTGAGTGGAGGAAGAGATAGAACCTCTTAAAAAGGAATCTTGTGAATCTTGTGAATCGTGATACGGACAGCAGTAAACACCTGAAAGAAAGTTTAAGACAAATAACATTTATACTGCATTGCGCTTTTCTCATGGCGGACTCAAAGCACCTGAGCTGCAGTAACAAAGACGCACTCTATAGACAATAGCAGTCCAAGGACTCTTACTGAATAGGTGCAAGCTTACTTAAAGAGTAACTATCGGGCATAAAATCGAAAATCAATTCTTAAAGCGCATCCGAGATGAAAAACTAACTATAACAAGTAACTTGTCTATGTATCTTATCTAAAGTTTAGATAGTTTACACAGAAAATCTAGTTGCAAACAGCTTCAAAAGTGTATGATTATTTATTCTTGTGATACAATGAAGCGGAGGGCTGGAGATGCTATAAGCTTGCCTATGTGTAAGGTGACAAATTCAGTCCCCTCTCCTTCTCCCTCCTCCCCTCTGCCTCTGAATTCTCTGGCTAGCAACCTCCTCCTCCTCCTGCCCAAACTGAGCTCCCATAAAAACAAACAAACAAACACAGAACATTTATATCGCGCTTTTCTCCTGGCGGACTCAAAGCGCCAGAGCTGCAGCCACTAGGATGCGCTCTATAGGCAGTAGCAGTGTTAGGGAGTCTTGCCCAAGGTCTCCTACTGAATAGGTGCTGGCTTACTGAACAGGCAGAGCCGAGATTTGAACCCAGGTCTCCTGTGTCAGAGGCAGAGCCCTTAACCATTACACTATCCAGCCTATCCAACACTATAAGCCCTTGCTACAGTGCCAAGGCACTCAAAAAAGCGTGGGCGAGGCTTGTTTAGTTTATAGGGAATTAGAGTATTAAAACAAAACAAAAAAAGTATTTGGCTTGAGGAATGCCCAATAAACTATATGAAAGGAACACAATTATGCAATGAGTATAAGTTTATCTCGGATCCACTGTTATGTGTATCTGGTAAACAAGTAATAAGACTGCTAACAGGCAATCCGAAAGCTAAAAATCACCATTACAGGTAGTCCCCGGTTAACGAATGAGATAGAGACTGTAGGTTCGTTCTTAACCTGAATCTGTTCTTAAGTCGGAACATTGTGCCATCTCTGTCCCCTGTACCTCTTCTGTGCCCCCCTGTGCCTCCAGTGTCCCCCTCTGTGTCACCTCTGCCCTCAGTACCTGCTTATACAAGTTTAAAAGCCATCTTTGAATTTTGATTTTCTCAAAAACGAAAAAAGTCCCAATTCGAATTTTTTTTAACTTGTTCCCTTGGAAACACAGAATCCATGCTGTTCGTATCGGCGGATCGTTCATAAGTCGGACGTTCGTAAGTCGGGGACTACCTGTACTTTTCTTGTTGATAAATGATCATTCCCCAGTTTTCCTGACTCTTATTTGGTACATCTGCCGCACAAAGGAAGTTGCAGGGCATGCAGGGTTGTCTTTTTTTGCTTCTTTACTTTCCTCTCAGACTTAACTAATGCAGCCTGATTGGCTAAAGCCTCTTTCCCTCCTGTTTTTCCCCTCCCACATGTCTTTTCTTCTCTGACTGGCCAATATTTATCATGCTGAGACAATGCACTTTCTATTGCAGAGCTAGGTGGGAGTGCCTAAAGACTGGGAGGAGGGCGGGCAATGCATACACAATCAGGCAGAGGAGAGTAAGGGAGAAAATGACATCAGGATTGGCTTAAAGATAGACACAGACAAAATGGAGAATCCTAAGAAGGATCTTCTCTTTTTTTTACTATAGAAAAAATCACTAAAATCAAAATGTGGACAGTACAATACATACAGTGGCATGCAAAAGTTTGGGCAACGTTGTTAATCGTCATGATTTTCCTGCATAAATGGTTGGTTGTTACGATAAAAAATGTCAGTTAAATATATCATATAGGAGACACACACAATGATATTTGAGAAGTGAAATGAAGTTAATTGCATTTACAGAAAGTGCACAATAATTGTTTAAATAAAATTAGGTAGATGCATAAATTTGGGCACTGTTGTCATTTTATTGATTCCAAAACCTTTAGAACGAATTATTGGAACTCAAATTGGCTTGGTAAGCTCAGAGACCCCTGACCTCCATACACAGATGAATTTAATTATAAGAAAGAGTATTTAAGGGGTTCAATTGTAAGTTTCCCTCATCTTTTAAATTTCTCTGAAGAGTAGCAACATGGGGGTCTCAAAACAACTCTCAAATGACCTGAAGACAAAGATTATTCACCATCATGGTTTAGGGGAAGGATACAGAAAGTTTTCTCAGAGATTTTAGCTGTCTGTTTCCACAGTTAGGAACATATTGAGAAAATGGAAGACCACAGGCTCAATTCAAGTTAAGGCTCGAAGTGGTAGACCAAGAAAAATCTCGGATAGACACAAGCAAAGAAATGGTGAGAACATTGATGCTGTATGCTGAGGAAGCCTTTTCTCCGCCCACAGCACAAACAGATCTGCTTGAGGTATGCTAAAGCACATTGGGACAAGCCAGCTTCATTTTGGAGTAAGGGGCTGTGGACTGCTGAAACTAAAATTGAGTTATTTGGGCATAACAAGGGGCATTATGCATGGAGGAAAAAGAACACAGCATTTCAAAAAAAACACCTGCTACCTACAGTAAAATATGGTGGTGGTTCCATCATGCTGTGGGGCTGTGTGGCCAGTGCAGGGACTGGGAATCTTGTCAAAGTTGAGGGATGCATGGATTCCACTCAGTATCAGCAGATTCTGGAGACCAATGTCCAGGAATCAGTGACAAAGCTAAAGCTGTGCCGGGGCTGGATCTTTCAACAAGACAACTACCCTAAACACTGCTCAAAATCCACTAGGGCACTCATGCAGAGGAACAAGTACAAGGCCATCTCAGTCCTCAGACCTGAATATCATTGAAAATCTGTGGTGTGAGTTAAAGAGAACTGTCCATGCTCGGAAGCCATCAAACCTGAATGAACTAGAGATGTTTTGTAAAGAGGAATGGTCCAAAATACCTTCAACCAGAATCCAGACTTTCATTGGAACCTACAGGAAGCATTTAGAGGCTGTAATGTCTGCAAAAGGAGGATCTACTAAATATTGATTTCATTTATTTTTTGTGGTGCCCAAATATATGCACCTGCCTAATTGTGTTTAAACAATTATTGCACACTTTCTGCAAATGTAATTAACTTAATTTCACTTCTCAAATATCACTGTGTGTGTCTCCTATGTGATATACTTAACTGACATTTTTTATTATAACAACCAACGATTTACACAGGATAATCATGGTGATTAACAATTTTGCCCAAACTTTCGCATCCCACTGTATGTTATGAAAGTCTTGACGATCCAAGATGATGATGACAGCATCCTGAGCTGCCCAGAACTGCAGAGCGATTGAAAATGACAACAATGTGACTCATTGAGAATGTACAACCGAATGCAAGCAGACAAGCCAGAACTGTCCATTTGCAGCTCCACTGCAACGGACAGAACACGCTACAGGAGGAATCCTTACAATACTAAATTATTATTTAAAATATTCAGAGCAATAACCAAATTAAAGGTACAGTCAAACAGTCAGGTGTTAGCTTAAAAGTGATGTGTTTTAAAAAGCAATAGTAATTACCCACCAGTATGCCTAAATCAGCAACTTGGAATGCCCTGCTTCGTCAGAGGCAACAAATTGCATTAAAAAGGTAAGTCATTTCCTTCCTCTGACGAAGCAGGGCATTCCTGCGAAATGGCTGTCAAGCCATTTTTACTGCAATTTATGTCGGAAGGTTTGTGGGATAAATAAAGGTGACGTTTTTGAATTGATTGACTGGTGCCGGGATCCCTATTGACCTGAATGAAATTAACACATCTTCTGTATCCTGAACATTTTGATATTTTCAGCCTATATCTGTGAACAGAACAGTGGCATATTCAAAATATCGTTATACGTTACTCATCTAAAAATATCACCGACTGATGATATTGAAATAAAAAGCCTGCCTACAGTATGCAGTAAAATATGTTCTTTGCATTGCAGACTCATGTTAATTTTGGTCAAGAAAGTGCCAGATTTACTTTAACAACCACTACTGCACAAAATTGTAAAATTTGAAATGTGTTAATACATACAAATAAAAGTAAGTTTTTCCAGAGTAAAATAAGCTGTAAATTACTTTTCTCCTATGTTGCTTGTACTTCTTATTTTTATGTGTTTACATGTATTTGAAATCTTTCAGTTTCTGTGATAGTGGTCCTTTAAGTCATGTCAGTAGCAGCCATTAGTGCGTACATCAAAAAAGGGTGACTGGATAAAAAGGGCGCGTGGTGTAGCCGAAATGTAATGATATTGTCTATAATCATATTTTATTGTTTTTTTCCTGTAATAAAAAAAATCTGAAAGTATTGTCGTAATCATTGTATAATATTGTCTACTAGTAAAAAGGCCCACCCATTAAAAAACGGGCGCTAGGTCACAGCCGTTACCCACCCCAAATTGTGGGCACATACGCGTCCAGCTTTGCTCGTTCCCCACCACTGTCCGAAGTATATGCACACAGGGAGCTGCTTGCTTGGCAGTTGGAAAAAGCTGTTATTTGCCACAATGCAATGAGAACCTCTGTGAACCACACACAGCAAACTGTCAGAACCGGCCCTGTGTCCTAACTGCCCTGGCTGCGCACATGCTCAGTACAAAAAAGCCAGGGACACACAACCTTCAAACCTATCATTCAGTTGATGATGCAGGGACACTTGCATTTTATTGTATAGGATAACCTTCTTTGATCGTTTCTTCTTGTAATACAAATGTTAAAATATAGTTTGTAACACTTAAAACGATATTATATGTAAAATTCTAATAACTGTAAAATATTGTCTACAACCTTTTTTATTGTTTCTTCATGTAATAAAATCTTAAAATATTGTTTATAACAATGAAAAAATATATAAGCACATTCGTAATAATTATACTAAAACATTAGTGAATATTACCAACATTTTACTACAACTAAACCTAACTCTACTCTCATACAGAACCCTCCCTCTAGCTATCCCTAACCCTTACACCCCCCCCCCTGGTATTGCCTAATCCTAACACCCCCCTGGTGGTTCCTAACCCTAAGACCCCCCTGCAGTGGCATAGTGGAGACGAATGGGGGTGCAGAGGTAGCGACCGCATCAGGGCCCTTGGGATAGAGGGGCCCACCCCTTAAACACATTATTAGCTCTTTAATGGTCCTGTGCTGATAATATTCACTTCTATAGTTTATTTGAATAGTAGTGATCATCAACACACAGTTTTCCATTTGCTTCTTGCACCTCTGACACTGTGGCTGTCCTTGATTAGTTTTGGTGTGTTGTCAATTGTTATCTATAGCATGCTTGGGAGGGCCCCAATGCTAAACTTGCACTGGGACAAACAGCTTCTTATCTACGCCAGTGCCCCCCTGGTGGTGCCTAACCCTAAGACACCCCTGGTGGTGCCTAACCCTAAGACCTCCCTGGTGGTTCCTAGCCCTAAAATCCCCCTGGTGGTGCGTAACCCTAAGACCCACCTGGTGGTGCCTAAACCTTAAAACACCTCTAGTAGTGCCTAACCCTAAAACTCCCACATCGTTTATCAAATATCAAATCAAATCAAATTTTTTTAAATCAATATTTTTTGTTATTTGAGAAGTATTTGTATTTTCCAAATTTATCAAATTATTTTTTTTTAAATCGATATATTTCATTATTTGAGGAGTATTTATGTTTTACAGAAAATATTGTTTTAGTTATTAATCTTTACGTAGATAGAAATGATAACTATGGTAAGAATGTTTGTAAACGTTATTATATAGTAAGTATTTTTTTTGTAAACGTTATTATTTTTTTGTTAACGTTATTATTCACTGCGTGCCTATTGTAAACGTTTACCGGGCACCCAATCAAACGATATTTAACATGAGTCAATGGCGGCGCCCTTTTTGTCCACTTGCCTCATGCGCCCAAATTTCCTGCTCCCGCCATTAGCAACCAGATCAACATATATCCTAGATACATCAATATGGGCGTGTAGAAAAAAAGGACGCCAGGAAAAAAGGGCCTGGCTGGATAACGAAATGGCGCTGGTGGATAACTAAATCTTTATAATGATAAACATCATTGTCGAACTTGGTAAACGATAAATACCATTTTAAGAACATATGGGAGATAATATCGAAAAGATATTAACGTTAAATATCGTAACCCAAATCAAGAATACAGCTTAACTTAATACTACCCGCCAGCGCCCATTTTTCCTGCTACCCAATATGGTATATACTGTATGTATGATATCCTGAATAAGATTTATCTTTGAATTCATGTTCTAAAGCACAAAATTCATATTGTGCTGACTCATAGTTGAATAATGTCAGTGTTATATTATACTGTAGTTGCTGATAAGAATGAGTCATTTCATTGTAGTCTTTATTAAATAACGGTTGTGAAATTTCGCCCATTTGTGTCTCAGAGGAAATATCATTTCATGAAGAGGCAGATTGTATGGTGTGCTGGCCTAATGGCACTTGGTGACAGCATGACCTATCCTCCAGAAAAAGACTAAAAAGTAACATAATGGGTTCAATTTTCTTTAATAACGTTATGGACTTACACACACAAATGGTAGGGTCTTTAAAGCACCAATTTAGTAGAGGAAAATTCCATTGACTTGACAGATAGATCACAACTGCTGCAGGTTAAAAACAATACATGCCAAACAGAACTAGTTCTATAACATTAACGTGGAACTTCAGCCTAAATAAACATACTGTCATTAAGTTACTTTAGTTATGTTAATTAAAATAGGTAATATAATTTCTTACCCACCCTGTTTTAAAAGAACAGGCAAATGTATGTGATTTCATGGGGCAGCCATCTTTTTCATGGGGGCAGCCATCTTTTTAGTTGAAAGGAAGTGACAGGGAGCATGAGACACAGTTCCAACTGTCCTGTGTCCTGATCACCCCTCCCAGCTGTGTGCGCTAGGCTTGCAATCTCAAATTCAAGATTTAAAAAAAAAATTGCACTAAAACAGCAGAACGAGAACAACAACATCCCATCATGCTTTGCACAGCATCAGGGGAAAAATGCCCAGGCAGTTTTCTTCTGTGCAGCTAAAAATGAGGCTTGGGTAAGAAAAACAAAGTTCTGATGCTGTGAAACTGTTAAAGAAACACCAAGCCTTTTCAATGCTGCTGAGTAGATTTTTAGTCTGGAGGTTCACTTTAAAGTTTCTTGCATATCCAAGGCTCTAAACTCTGTGTCACTTGGCAAATGGATGAGGTCATTTAAATTAATTGTGATTGGTAGAGCATTTCTGGAAGTAAAATTGGATCACCTAATCACACGTAACTATAACTTGTCAGCTACCTCAGTACCTCCCCCTCCTGCATCTTTTGAAAGGTCAGGAAAATCTTCATCCTCAATTAGAGCAGACAGAAAACAGCACAAGACATTATCATGCTTTAAAGAGAGTCACTCTGAAGCAAAAAAAAAAAACCTCTTTTTACTGGCTATGTATCTTAAGCAATAAGATCATAGCTGAAATGCCGCATTCCCGCAGCAGAACGATGTATATACCCCCAAAATCCCCAGAGCAAAATTTGGGGATCCTTCCGGGTAGAGGCAGAGCTTTGCGCAGTAGCTCTGCCTCTTCTCGCATTAATCTCCAACGATCTCTGCCTCTCCCCGCCCCTCTCGGTGACCAAAGTCACTGGTCACAAAAGTGACCAAAAAAACACTAATTCTGCACTAAGGGCTTATACAAGGGGCAGTAGTGGGTACTAGATGCCAGTAGTGGTGGTGAAGGATTATTGGGTTATGGTCTGTACACTACTAGTACCAGCAGGCCTGTCAGAACAGCAATACAATAGCAAGAAAAAAAATCTACCAGCCCTAAGAAGGGCTTAGCTGTTCAGGATAATGTGGTAGCAACAAGAATCTGCACTGAGGACACAGAACACAGGCCTACCTAACTCTCTCCCTGTCAGCAGCACACCCTCCCTGATCTGCCTAGCATAGAAGCCAAACACAGACTGCAAAGTGGCTGCTTCACTTTAAGTTCACAGTTCACCTAAGCTATTACTGTATTCCCCATTGCAAGTAGAAATTTTAACAAAGGCGCCAGTTTAGGATAAAATGTTTAAAATCAATTTAAAAAGGGAGGTATTGGTGAACTTACCTCCCTCAGAAGACTAACAGTCTATTATCAGTATAAGTGCCTCACGGAGCCTGAGGGATTGGGCCTGAGGAGTAGCTTACAATAGCTTACAATATTTGGAGGGGGAACAGCCCATGTGGCCACAGGGGGCCCAAAGCTGTAAGAGGGCCAGACTACTACTTCACTCCACCTGATAAAGATGACCATCCTTCAGATCAGCTGTTTTTGTGGCTACACTTGTCATGGCTGTGAATATTACAAAGTCCACACTTGTTTTATGCCCCAGCAAGACGGACTCCTTGGCTGGGAGGGTCACCAAGGGGAGGCAAAGGAAACCGTACGAACATTAGGGGACCCCTTCAAATCTTTACCTGGGGGGCCCCACGGCTTGTAGTTAAACCCTGGGCCCTGTATCAAAGGCTCTCGATTTGTCTTTTTGTATGTTCAAATTATTCCCCACTGCAATGGCCAGTGAGATGCAAAGAATTCCAGCTTGACTAGTCCAATTTCAAGTGGCATACATTTTGCATTAAAGTACACCCGAGGTGAAAATAAACTTATGAAAAAAAAACAATTGTATCTATTCTCCTTCTCCTAAAAAGGACTTTTTAAGATATTCCACAGTTTTATTTTGTATTTAACCTCTTCAGGACCACAGGCTTTACCCCCTCCCCCCCCCCCCCCCCCCTAAAGACCAGGCCACTTTTTGTGAAATAGGCCACTGCAGCTTTAAAGAGAACCTGAACTGAAAATAAAAAGTCACAATAGCCATACACAGGTCATACTTACCTCCTGTGTGTTCTACTCCCCAATCTCTTTCTCCTCTCCTGCGTCCCATTTGTCCACCGTGATCAATGGAATTTTCTGTCCTCCATTTTAAAAATGGCCACTACCCCCTAACAGCTTCCTGGTCAGCACATTGTTAAACTGTAATATCACCCACTTGAGCCATAAGGAAACATGGACATTACCTTGCACATTCAGTTGTAACTGACAGCTGCTGATATATAACTGACAGCAACTGGTATATTTCAGTTCTGACAAAATATTGTCAGAACTGGAAGGGATCACTGTAACAAGAAAATGATGAGCGTCTGAGAGGAACTGACGGTGAGGTTAGTATGTAAAATTAATGTGCAGCTACGTCATGTGTTTATTTTAAATAATTTTCCTCGCTTTAGGTTCCCTTTAAGGCCAAGCTGCAGGGCCGCACAACACAGCACACAAGTGATTTCCCCCCTCCCTTTTCTGGTGGGGGAGGTAGGGAGGGGGTAATATACAAATAATAAAAAAAACAGGAAAATGTTTAAAAATATAAACACATACACATTTATAAACAAATAAACAATCATACGGGGGGCGATCTGACCCCACCAACAGAGAGTTCTGTTGGTGGGGTCAGATTGCCCCCCGTATGATTGTTTATTTGTTTATAAATGTTTATGTGCTTATTTTTTTAAACATTTTCCCGTTTTTTTTTAATTATTTGTATATTACCCCCTCCCTACCTCCCCCACCATCCAATCCTCGTGATCAGCTGTCATAGGCTTCAGCCTATGACAGCTGATTAACGCCGAGACTCAGGAGTGAATGACATGGCTGTCACCAGTACAGCGCTACTGTACTGTAGATCGCAGCGTTTTACAGGGTATTTAGATGGCGGTTTTGCCATCTAACCATCTCTAAGCTGCGATCGCTCCGCCTACCAAGCAGGAGATGCGCGCGCAGCCTGCGTGCAATCTCCTGCAAACTGAAGCCCCAGGACTTTACACCTATCTGCGTTTGGCGGTCCTGGGGCTGCTGCCGCGGCCACGCCCCTCGGCATGATGCGGTCGGGAAGCAGTTAAATCTACTTTTTAAGTTCATACTTTTTTTGCTCCATGACACATTCATTGAAGTATGCCAGAGCTAAAAACTATGAACTATTGACCCTTTTCATCTCTTTCCTGCTCTCAGAAGCTATTTTCTGCTAGGAAAGTGCTTTATAGTTGTAATTTCTTATCAGTGAGGGTCACACTGTAATTTGACCCAGTCCTGACAGGAACCACCACTTACATACCTGATGTTTAACTCTTTCAAGCAGAGAAAGTAAAAAAAGGAACACAGCATAGTTATTGTGTGCTAGGTACTGTACATATGCATTTCTATCTCATTATGTCACATGTCACCTTGGGTATCCTTTAAAGAGGAACTCCAGTGAAAATACTGTAATAAAAAAGTGCTTCATTTTTACAATAATTATGTATAAATGATTTAGTGAGTGTTTTCCCATTGTAAAATCTTTCCTATCCCTGATTTACATTCTGACATTTACCACATGGTGACATTTTTACTGCTGCAGGTGATGTCAGTGGAAGGAGATGCTGCTGTCTTTTTTTGCAGTTTGACCCAGATGTAAACAGCTGTTATTTCCCACAATGCAATGAGGTTCACAGACAGGAAACTGTCAGGACCATGGTCCTGAATTCACACTGTGTGAGGGGTTTCACCACAATATCAGCCATACAGAGCCCCCTGATCTGTTTGTGAAAAGCAATAGATTTCTCATGTATAAGGGGGTATCAGCTACTGATTGGGATGAAGTTCAATTCTTGGTCACGGTTTCTGTTTACATTTGTATGCAAGCCAGAACCCCTGGATAAAGCAATAAAGTGACAGTTTTGTTTCAGTTGTGTTTTAGCCGGCCAGGTTTATTGCAAATTCCGTTCAGTGTAAAATACCGGCTCGTGACTATTGCCTTCCTTGCATGCCCCCTAGTTACCCTCTATCCTATATTCTGTGCTATAATAAAAATAGCTAAAGCATCAGGAGATTATTCACTGCATTGCATATTAATAACAGGCAAATATTATTCTCACAAAAACTAAAATGGCTCCAATACTTTGTTGCTCGTATAACCAGGAGAGTTTATTAAGTTCTGTCATCCGGAAAACCGGAGATGCGCGTAAGCCCAAATAACTTTAATAAAATACATTATTAATGCACACTACAAGCCACTGCTCATCTCTTCCAAATGTCATATTGCCGGTTTGCCTGTGAGGAGAGAGGAGAAGCTAATAATGCAGAGGAGGCTGCTAGTATAATTACTTCTACTGCTTAATAAAGGAAAAGAATATTGGACTGGGTGATTTAATAACACCAGTAGCTCTGGATGGTTCTGCTTGTTGTCAGGGCTGGATTTCTGGAAAAGCCACAGGGGCCCTGGCCTTGGGCGGCAGTAGCTCAGGGGGCGTCTGGAAAGGAAATAGATTTTTGCTGTTTTCTAGCCACACCCCCTTCAGCACCTCCCTTTCCCTAATAATTTATTTAATGTCCTAACTAGAGGCGATGTGCCTGGATATATGTATGTTTATTCTTATCATTGACCCCTGTGGCTAGGGTCCAATTCGGTGCACTCCCCCTTCCCCTGTATGTTTGTCAGCATGCAGACAGCTTATGCTGGTGTATGCGCATTGTGCACATGGACACATAACATTAGCTCCCTTGTGCGATTGGTAAGATGCACTGTCTTTCCCAGGAGAGGAAGTTAGGATGTGTGCTCCTAATCCATTGATAGGTTTGATGCAATGAATGTGTTTGCATGTCTGCACTATGCATGTTACAGGGCCAGAGTTAGGACACCTATGTTTACCTGGGTACTTCTGCGCAGTATAGGTGATTAAGCATAAGAATGCATTCTTCTGTGAACTAAAACCCTGGCTTTTAATTTAGCTGTAGGGATAACAGTTGTGCCTGGATGAGTGAATCTGTGAATGCAATTGTGTGAACATTTGCATGTGAGTGTGCGAAGGGTTAATAGATTTTTGCTGTTTTCTAGCCACACCCCCTTCAGCACCTCCCTTTCCCTAATAATTTATTTAATGTCCTAACTAGAGGCGATGTGCCTGGATATATGTATGTTTATTCTTATCATTGACCCCTGTGGCTAGGGTCCAATTCGGTGCACTCCCCCTTCCCCTGTATGTTTGTCAGCATGCAGACAGCTTATGCTGGTGTATGCGCATTGTGCACATGGACACATAACATTAGCTCCCTTGTGCGATTGGTAAGATGCACTGTCTTTCCCAGGAGAGGAAGTTAGGATGTGTGCTCCTAATCCATTGATAGGTTTGATGCAATGAATGTGTTTGCATGTCTGCACTATGCATGTTACAGGGCCAGAGTTAGGACACCTATGTTTACCTGGGTACTTCTGCGCAGTATAGGTGATTAAGCATAAGAATGCATTCTTCTGTGAACTAAAACCCTGGCTTTTAATTTAGCTGTAGGGATAACAGTTGTGCCTGGATG
Source organism: Hyperolius riggenbachi (assembly GCF_040937935.1). Lineage (NCBI taxonomy): Eukaryota > Metazoa > Chordata > Amphibia > Anura > Hyperoliidae > Hyperolius > Hyperolius riggenbachi. The sequence continues at coordinate 75,268,810 of NC_090655.1, forward strand.
AGTGAATCTGTGAATGCAATTGTGTGAACATTTGCATGTGAGTGTGCGAAGGGTTAATAGATTTTTGCTGTTTTCTAGCCACACCCCCTTCAGCACCTCCCTTTCCCTAATAATTTATTTAATGTCCTAACTAGAGGCGATGTGCCTGGATATATGTATGTTTATTCTTATCATTGACCCCTGTGGCTAGGGTCCAATTCGGTGCACTCCCCCTTCCCCTGTATGTTTGTCAGCATGCAGACAGCTTATGCTGGTGTATGCGCATTGTGCACATGGACACATAACATTAGCTCCCTTGTGCGATTGGTAAGATGCACTGTCTTTCCCAGGAGAGGAAGTTAGGATGTGTGCTCCTAATCCATTGATAGGTTTGATGCAATGAATGTGTTTGCATGTCTGCACTATGCATGTTACAGGGCCAGAGTTAGGACACCTATGTTTACCTGGGTACTTCTGCGCAGTATAGGTGATTAAGCATAAGAATGCATTCTTCTGTGAACTAAAACCCTGGCTTTTAATTTAGCTGTAGGGATAACAGTTGTGCCTGGATGAGTGAATCTGTGAATGCAATTGTGTGAACATTTGCATGTGAGTGTGCGAAGGGTTAATAGATTTTTGCTGTTTTCTAGCCACACCCCCTTCAGCACCTCCCTTTCCCTAATAATTTATTTAATGTCCTAACTAGAGGCGATGTGCCTGGATATATGTATGTTTATTCTTATCATTGACCCCTGTGGCTAGGGTCCAATTCGGTGCACTCCCCCTTCCCTTGTATGTTTGTCAGCATGCAGACAGCTTATGCTGGTGTATGCGCATTGTGCACATGGACACATAACATTAGCTCCCTTGTGCGATTGGTAAGATGCACTGTCTTTCCCAGGAGAGGAAGTTAGGATGTGTGCTCCTAATCCATTGATAGGTTTGATGCAATGAATGTGTTTGCATGTCTGCACTATGCATGTTACAGGGCCAGAGTTAGGACACCTATGTTTACCTGGGTACTTCTGCGCAGTATAGGTGATTAAGCATAAGAATGCATTCTTCTGTGAACTAAAACCCTGGCTTTTAATTTAGCTGTAGGGATAACAGTTGTGCCTGGATGAGTGAATCTGTGAATGCAATTGTGTGAACATTTGCATGTGAGTGTGCGAAGGGTTAATAGATTTTTGCTGTTTTCTAGCCACACCCCCTTCAGCACCTCCCTTTCCCTAATAATTTATTTAATGTCCTAACTAGAGGCGATGTGCCTGGATATATGTATGTTTATTCTTATCATTGACCCCTGTGGCTAGGGTCCAATTCGGTGCACTCCCCCTTCCCCTGTATGTTTGTCAGCATGCAGACAGCTTATGCTGGTGTATGCGCATTGTGCACATGGACACATAACATTAGCTCCCTTGTGCGATTGGTAAGATGCACTGTCTTTCCCAGGAGAGGAAGTTAGGATGTGTGCTCCTAATCCATTGATAGGTTTGATGCAATGAATGTGTTTGCATGTCTGCACTATGCATGTTACAGGGCCAGAGTTAGGACACCTATGTTTACCTGGGTACTTCTGCGCAGTATAGGTGATTAAGCATAAGAATGCATTCTTCTGTGAACTAAAACCCTGGCTTTTAATTTAGCTGTAGGGATAACAGTTGTGCCTGGATGAGTGAATCTGTGAATGCAATTGTGTGAACATTTGCATGTGAGTGTGCGAAGGGTTAATAGATTTTTGCTGTTTTCTAGCCACACCCCCTTCAGCACCTCCCTTTCCCTAATAATTTATTTAATGTCCTAACTAGAGGCGATGTGCCTGGATATATGTATGTTTATTCTTATCATTGACCCCTGTGGCTAGGGTCCAATTCGGTGCACTCCCCCTTCCCCTGTATGTTTGTCAGCATGCAGACAGCTTATGCTGGTGTATGCGCATTGTGCACATGGACACATAACATTAGCTCCCTTGTGCGATTGGTAAGATGCACTGTCTTTCCCAGGAGAGGAAGTTAGGATGTGTGCTCCTAATCCATTGATAGGTTTGATGCAATGAATGTGTTTGCATGTCTGCACTATGCATGTTACAGGGCCAGAGTTAGGACACCTATGTTTACCTGGGTACTTCTGCGCAGTATAGGTGATTAAGCATAAGAATGCATTCTTCTGTGAACTAAAACCCTGGCTTTTAATTTAGCTGTAGGGATAACAGTTGTGCCTGGATGAGTGAATCTGTGAATGCAATTGTGTGAACATTTGCATGTGAGTGTGCGAAGGGTTAATAGATTTTTGCTGTTTTCTAGCCACACCCCCTTCAGCACCTCCCTTTCCCTAATAATTTATTTAATGTCCTAACTAGAGGCGATGTGCCTGGATATATGTATGTTTATTCTTATCATTGACCCCTGTGGCTAGGGTCCAATTCGGTGCACTCCCCCTTCCCCTGTATGTTTGTCAGCATGCAGACAGCTTATGCTGGTGTATGCGCATTGTGCACATGGACACATAACATTAGCTCCCTTGTGCGATTGGTAAGATGCACTGTCTTTCCCAGGAGAGGAAGTTAGGATGTGTGCTCCTAATCCATTGATAGGTTTGATGCAATGAATGTGTTTGCATGTCTGCACTATGCATGTTACAGGGCCAGAGTTAGGACACCTATGTTTACCTGGGTACTTCTGCGCAGTATAGGTGATTAAGCATAAGAATGCATTCTTCTGTGAACTAAAACCCTGGCTTTTAATTTAGCTGTAGGGATAACAGTTGTGCCTGGATGAGTGAATCTGTGAATGCAATTGTGTGAACATTTGCATGTGAGTGTGCGAAGGGTTAATAGATTTTTGGAAAGGAAATAGGGTTTGCTGCATATGGAAAAGGAGGCTGCAAAATGGGGAGAAACACATGAAAGAGGGAAACTGATGTCCAAGAGATCTGAGAGGCTTTGTTCACATCTAAAATCATAATCACTCAGCGTTTTGCGATTTTGTGAGTGATTTTTCCCCTCTCCCAGCGCTTACCTTCACGCTACGATTTTTTTGTAAAGCGCTCTTCAAAGCGCTTTTGCAGAGCGATCTGTTTTTCCATTTCCTGACGCAAGTCAGGAAGTGAACTGTTTGACCCGGAAAAGAATAAATACAATGTATTTATTCTTAAAAGCGCAAACGCAATTGCCGCATAAAACGATGTTGCTAGCATTTTCCGCTTTTCTTATACCTTCCATTGTAGCAAAAACGCCCTAGAAATGGTGCATGCAATGCTTTGCTGAGTGGAAAGCAGACGAAACGCGCTGATGTGAACTATCCCATAAGGTTTCATTGCACAAGCGATTTTAAGGCATTTTTTTAAATCGCCGGAGCTCAAAAAATCGCAAAAAGCCCAAGGTGTGAACAAACCCTAAGAGGAAGAGACGGGCTGCAGTACATGGATGATACACATGGAAGAGGGGGCTGCCCATGGAGTGGGAGGGGCGCTGCTGTACTTGGAAAGGAAGCCACAACATACTTGGCCTAGGGGCAGAAAAAGTATAAGGGCCCATTTCCACTAGCGCAAATTCACATGCATTTTCTGCACGCAGATTTGCACATTTTCTACACGCAGATTTGCATAAGCAATACAAGTAAATTACCTGTTTCCACTAGCAAAAAAAGCTGCGCACTGGGCTGTGCAGAAAAAATCTGCACAGCAGAGCCATCAGAATTCGCATACCGCAAGCATAGTTTGCGTTTCGTATGTAATGTAATTAATAGGAAAATCGCATGCATTTCCGCCATGTGAATTTTCCATGCAAATTCACGTACGGTTTCACTTAAAATTAATGTAAAAGCACACAGGCACTGACATGGTTAAAGTCGCATACTTACAAAAATACACAATTCTGCAACGGAATCACACGGCACTAGTGGAAAAGCAACCTGAATCCGGTGTTGATTGCTGTGCATGAGGAAGGAGATGATCATGAGGATAATAAATCCCTCCCACTCTTATCATTATCACCACTTGTTTAGCAGATGGCATGGATAATCATGTCAGGGAAGATGTGGTGGAAAGGCTTGTTAAAACAATCCAAACATTCAAGTGCTACGGAAATTATATGCAGCTTAAAATTTGACCAATAAGAATAACTTCCTGTCAATTTTGTGGGTCCATATTAAAGCTGCATATAATTATTTTGACATTTGAATGTGAGGAGACATTTTTTGCATCTCATTGATCATCCCTAGTAGCGACATCTTTAGTTCTGTCAGGTGCATCTCTGCAGAATGTTTGTTTACTGAGAGTTCCAAAGCCAGTACAAATAATACCTGGTCTTCCAGAATGCTCTGGGAGGAGAATTCTGCATATATAAAGAGCCTAGGCTAAGCACCACTGGGAGGGCGGGGTTACATACCAATATACACATATGGGAAGTGTTCCTGATGCTGAAACCAAGAAAAATTACTGTAATAGTGGGTATCCTGAATAATTTACTGCATTCTGTTATATGTCACTGCAGTGCCTCTTTAAAGGACACCCGGGGTGAAAATAAACCAATGAAATAAGCAATTGTATCTATCTTCCCTCTCCTAAAAATGACCTTTTAAGATATTCCACAGTTTTATTTTATATTTAAATCCGCTTTTCAAGTTTTCACTGTTTTATCGTTTTTGCTCAATGACGCATTAATTGACGTATGCCAGAGCTAAAATCTATGAACTATTGACCCTCGTCATCTCTTTCCTGCTCTCAGAAGCTATTTTCTGCTAGGAAAGTGTTTTATAGTTGTACTTTCTTATCAGTGAGGGTCACACTGTAGTTTGACCCAGTCCTGACTCAGACAGGTACTGCCACTTATATACCTGATGTTTAACTCTTTCAGGCAGAGAAAGAAAAAAAGGAACACAGCATAGTAATTTGTGTGCTAGGCACTGTACATACACATTTAAGGAAAGGTGGGGGGGGGGGGGGGGAAAGGCTGTGCATCCCTAAACACATGTTGCAATTGAATGGTTAATCACATAGGCATACACCACCTCTGCCAGACTGAAAAATGCATGCCCTGCATCCAAGAAGGGTGCTAACATTTATTAAACTAGGAGGTACTTTAGCTTCCAATATGGTTTGCATGCAAAGTATATTATACTAGACACTTGCGCCTAGTATTCAATTGAAACATGTGTTTAGGGATGCGCAGCCTTTCCCCCCCCCCCCACCTTTCCTTAACTTTGTAACCATGTAACTGTCAGGTTAGCTGCTCCCAGCCCCTCCTCCTGTCCTGAGTTTCCTGTTTGCATGATAAGTAGTAGCAGATTTGCATATGATTTGCATCAGAATTGAATGCGAAGTGTGCAGAAAGTCTATATAGGTGCTACACACTGAGCTGGTGGTCATTTCAGATGCAGCCTTAGTGGTATGCGCTGGCGTTCTCCTCACTGTACATACACATGTCTATCTCAACATGTCACATGTCACCTCGGGTATCCTTTAATGATAATGGGCCTTTAAAGAGGAACTTCAACCTAAACATTCTGTCATTAACAGGGGTGATCGGATACCCCTTTTTAAAATCCAAATTGAAACTCCCCCCACTGCTGGAGAAACTGTCTTTCCATAGGAACTCTGTATCACATAATGTGGGAATGTCCTAAGATACAATCCCTATGGAATGAAGTATTCCACATCATCTCTAATCTTACTTCTCCCGTGAGAACCAAGTTACCCACATTTGCACTATTTTTTATTGGAATCGATGATATTCCACTGTCTCATAGGAAAATGGTAGCCAATTTAATCTGTGCAACTAGGCATCTGATTCTAACAAACTGGTCCTCAGACTATGTCCCAAAAATATCCCAAGTTACACAACTGGCTAGATGCAACCTAGAAATGGAACAACAATTAGCCAAGAGACTGTCCCCTAACAGACCAGACCACTGCAATCTAGCAGATTGGGACCTGATTGTGACTTCCACACTACCTGTTTCTCCTTAAAACCCATAGCCTAAACTTCTGATCTCCAACCGAAACACCTTAGTTATTTCTAAATGCCCTGATATGGTGCCCCCCTCTCCCCCCCCCCATTCCTGTTCCATATCCCACTGCTTAGAGGCAAATTATTAGGAATCACCCCCTACTACCAAGAAACTTAGCAGGTAGAGGTAAAGTGGTTCTCATATATACCAAGCTCAGATGTTGGTTATTGGTTATGTTTGGTTATTGCTTCTTCTTTTTCTTGGTTTACAGGTATACGTACCTACGTGATAGAACTTTGTAGAAGTTGTATACTACAACTTGTAGAATGCTCATGAATAGAAAATATTGATTATATTAAGCTGACCTATGTTTTGTATTAAGTAATTTCTCAACCATGCTCTTTTGTAAACGTATTCAGCTATATCATATCAGTTATTTAACTGTATGTATGAAAAATTCTAATAAAAATGTATTGGGAAAAAAAATCCAAATTGAATTCAGATCCGGATACCCACATATCCATATCCGAATTGGATATCCGAATACGAACGTTCTGGTACCCAAATAGAATCGGATATCCAAACCCAGTATCCGGGATATCTGATCGGATTCGGATATCTGGATAGAAAACAGCCTTTAAATTGCTTCCAACGCGTTATTTAGGGTAAATGATGCATGTCGCATCATGTTTTTTTAAAGAGAAACACTAATTGATTATGTGGGGAGTTAAAATACAAAAAAAATGGCTGTAAATTAACATCAGGACTAGGTTCCAGACAGCGGTTGTGCAGCGCACATTGTGTCCAAAGTCCAACCGTACAACTGGGACATGAAAGTTTTCAGCCCAGACTCTTCCAAAAAATTACACAGCAATTGTGTTTAGATAGTTCACCATGGCACCTAGTGTTGGTACCACGGCACAGTTAAAACATTAAAAAGGAGAGGTTCCAGGAAGCAGTCATACTGCCGAAGTTGGGGCCTCCCCATAACTTGGACAGCACAGTTATCAGCCCAGACACCTCCACAAAATTACACAGCAATTGTGTTTAGAGAATAACCATGGCACCTAGTGTTGGTACCATGGCACAAGTTAAACATTAAAAAGGAGAATTTCCAGAAAGTGGTTGTACTGCCGCAGTTGGGGCCTCCCCACAATTCAGACAGCACAGTTATCAGCCCAGACACCTCCAAAAAAATTACACAGCAATTGTGTTTAGATAGACCATGGCACCTAGTGTTGGTATCACGGCTGTAAACATTTTTTGGACCAGGCTTATTAGTCAAGATGGAGCAAGGAGGTTGTGGTGGTAAAGGGTGGTAAGGCAGGCATAGTGATTCCCAGCCACTTCATGTCTCCCTCTTGGCAACAACAGGGGCCAGGAATTCCCCAACCACCCAAGCCTGGTTTATTTTGAGAAACATCAGTCTGTCCACAGACTGGGTGGACAGATGAGAGCGTTTCTCGGTGACCACACCACCGGTGGCACTGAAGCATCTCTTGGACAGCACACTGGAAGGCGGGCAGAACAGCACTTCCAGGGTGTACTGTGCCAGCTCACTCCAAATATCCAGGTGCTTGACCCAGTAATCCAAGGAGTCCACAGGGGTGTCAGTGTCAAGCCCACTGTAGGACCCCATGTAGTCTGCTGCCCTCCGGGTCAGGTGCTGGCTCTGGCTTTGAGAGCCGGATGCTGCTGCAGGCACCTCCTCTGTGGGCAGCTGTACTGGTGTGGTGTAAAGCGCCTTTGTCAGAGACAGCAGGTTTGTTGGGCGCCTGCTGCTGATGGACACAGGCACCTGCTGCTGTGCTGGCTGGACTGTGACAGCAGGGGGGGGGGGGGGTAGGAGGCTGGGGGAAGGCTTCCTCCAAGCTCTGAACCAGATTCCGCTGCAACTCCCTCATTCGGCACACAGGGCCTCCTCCTACAGGCAGGAACTGAGCCAGCTTCCCCTTCAGCCGTGGGTCTAGCATCAGAGTGATCTAGATGTCCTCCTGAGCACGCATCTGCTTCACCCTTGGGTCACAGCGCAGGCACTGCAGCATGTGCGCTGCCATGGGGAAGAGGGACGACCATCTCTGCTGACACATCATCGGCACCCCTAGAGCTGACAGTGCTGTCCTCCTCCTCTGACTCCTGAGCCTCCTCCTGCTCTCTCCAACCCCGCACCACTGCAGCTGCACTTGGCTGTGCCCCCTCATCTTCAAGGTCAGGGACCTCCAACTCCTCAAACTCCAAGTCCTCCTCAACCTCCTCCTCCTGCCCCACAGAGGTGGACTGTGCAGGTGGCTGCGGCTTCTGCTGGATCAAGGCTGTCTCTCCCACTTCCAGCAGAGCATAGAGGGCCCTGTCCAGCATGCAAACCAGGGGCACCCACTCACACACCGACGCACGGTCCCGGCTGACCATGTTGGTGGCCTCCAGGAAGGGAGCCAGCACCAAGCACACCTGCTGCATTTTTCCCCAATCAGCACTGGGGATGAGGGGCGGGAGGTGGGTGGTGCTTGTACCGGACAAGATGGTGGCCACGGTGGCATTGGCCAGGTACTGGTTGACAGCCTGCCTCTGTTCAACCAGATGCTCCAACATGGCCAGGGTGGAGTTCCATCGTGTTGCAACATCAATAATGAGCCGGTGCCTTGGGAGGTTCAGCTCCAGCTGCACGGCTTCCAGGGATGCTGTGGCACCACCCGAGTGGCAAAAATGACCCACGGTTCACCTTTCCGCTCCCAAAAGCGTGTCCATCTCCTGGTAGGAGCACAGGAATTTTTGCACCACCAGGTTCAGGACGTGGGCCAGACAGGGGATGTGGATGAGGTTTCCCCGGTGGACGGTGGCAACCAGGTTGGCCCCATTGTCGGACACCACCACTGTTTTTCCCCAGGCTGACCATCTCCAGCAGCACTTGGCAGTGGCGGGCCTTCACACTGCTGCTGAGGCGTGGGTGTTTGGCGGCGGGTTTGCCAGAGGATGGAACCGGATCAGAGCTGGAACCTGCTGCACTTCCCCTGACCCTGCTGCGGGTTGGCACCACCCACTGGGTTGATGATGTTGCTGCTTTGCCCGATGCTGCTGTCCCCTCCTCACCCCCTTCCACCAAACTGACCCAATGCACAGTGAAGGACAGATGGCAGTCTTTCCCAAACTAGCTGCTCCACAAGTCCATAGTGACATGGACCTGATCACCCACCGCATGATCCAAGTCACGTTCCACGTTGACCATCGCAAAGCTGTGCAGTGCTGGGATGGCCGTGCGTGAAAAGTAGTGCCGGCTAGGTATTGGCCAATCCGGCGCTGCGCACTACAGGATAACACGCATCTGGCTCCCCTCCTGCAGAAACAAGTACAGGAGGAGCTGGGAGTACATGGCCCGTGCCAGTAAACCGTTCAGCTGGTGGATGTGGCGGCTGCTGGGAGGCTGAGCCCTGACCACAAAGGACTCGCTCAGCAGGGTCTGGTGGCGTTTTTGGCTTGCACGGGAAGCCGAGGAGGGAGCAGAGGAGACCACTGAGGACTGGCTGCCTGAACAGGCCGCAGTTTTGGCAGGAGTGGAAGAGGGGGTTATGGTGCTCTAACCACTGCCAGCACCAGCTTCCTTCAGCATCTTGAATGCCTCATGCTCACGTTTGTGTTTGTTGGACAGATGGGTGATGAAGCTGAAGGTGCCATAGTTGCAGGGGTTACAACCTCTGCTCAGCTTCACATTGCACACATTGCATGTGGCGAACTTGCTGTCCACTGTGGGCAGAGTAAAGAACTGCCAGATTGCTGATAATAATTTGCCCTTACGCCCTGAATGGGATGCTGATGCTGCTGCTGATTTTCTCCCTGTGGTGGTTAGGGCCTGAGGTTGAGTGGTGCGGCTGGTGGTAGTGGCAGAAGATGAAGCAGCAGGCTGTGGGTCCCACATTCCACGCCCACTGCTGCTCCTGCCAATGTATGCAATGCTGATCCTCCATGCCAGACCCACTGACGCATCCTCCTCCTCAGAGTCAGAGCTGACATCCCCCTCCTGTGAATGGTAGTCACGGTCCTTCACCTCGTCATCAACATCATACTCCACCTCCTTGAACAACTGCTGGGATGATGACCCTGCCCCCAAACTCCTCTTCTGCTGACACATCATGGATGGACTCCCCTCCAACAACCACCGTCAACATCTGAGACTCCTTCACATAGCCCATTGCGCCCAGAATCTGTGGTGCTTGAATACCCCTTTTCAAAATTCGAATTGAATTTGGATCCGGATACCAAGATATCCGATCCGAATCGGATATCTGAGTTTGAACTTTTGGAATCCGAATCCGAATCGGATATCCGAACCCAGTATCCGAGATATCCGCCCGGATTCGGATATCCGGATAGAAAACCGGAAGTGGGCTTTAAATTGCTTTTAAAACTTTTTAAATGGTAAATGATGCATGTAGCATCATGATTTTTTTTTAAAGGGAATCACTAATTGATGATGTGGGACTTAAAATCCCCCCCCCCCCCAAAAAAAAAAAAATGGCTGTCAATTAACATCAGGACTAGGTTCCAGACAGCGGTCGTGCCGCCCACATTGTGTCCAAAGTCCAACCGCACATCTGGGACATGACAGTTTTCAGCCCAGACACCTCCGAAAAATTACGCAGCAATTGTGTTTTGGGTTAAATATAGGTGGTATCAGCACAGCAGCAGTGACCTGTGGCACCCTGGTGGTGGGAGCAGCAAAGACAGCAGGAGCAGGGCAATGCAGCAGCAGCAGGTGTAACATCTGCCAGGAGCATGCCGGACGTGACACTTGGTGGCACTTGGCACTTGGCATTTGGCATGTGGCACTTGGTACATGGCACGTGGCACTTGGCACGTGGCACTTGGCACGTGGCAGAGGCACGTGGCACGTGTCACCTGTCACGTGACATGTGCCAAGTGCCACGTGGCACGTGGCAGTGGACGGCCATTGGCTAGCGGCGGGATGGACGGCCAGTGGCTAGCAGCGGGATGGAGACTGATGCTGTAGAACTGCTGACGGAGACCGCAATCTTGCTACCTCTCCTCTTGGCCTTGCCGACCCTCCCCCGGCTGCCAGTGCCAGCAGACATAGTACAAGATATGTGTTGTTGATGTCACAAATGATGTGGGGTACTTGTGCTTTAATAATATCGGGCTTGGACTTTCAATAAAATCAGCACGGAGTGACAGACAGCAGAGTAGAAGACACACTGACACTGCTCAGCAGCACAGCAGCACTGCAGTAATCTGTAATAGCTAACACAGTACTATTCTCTAACAACTAACTAGAACTGCAGTAACTACAATAACACAGTATTCCTACCTATACTGTAGCTAGCTAAGGCTAATAGCAGGCCAGCAGCAGGAGGCCTGGCCTGTGCACAGCACACACACAGACACAGGACCTAACTAGCAGTTGCTGCACCACAGAGTATGACTGACTGACACTGACAAATTACACAGGCTAGCTAACTATAAAACAATACAACAGTAGTGTAGTGAAGGTGTTTCCACTCAAAAACGCTGGGTTTAACAGTGTGATAATGCACTTGCTTAGCCAAACAGCACTGGAGAATGTCTCTCAGTGAGCAGTCAGAAGCAAGGACGAGATTCATCATGGCACCCTTCCTTACATATAGGAGGGGCTGGCCAGGGTTCCCCTTTGTGATTGGTTGCTTTGGCTTAGGCTGGGAGTCCTCAGTATCCGACCGGATTCCGGATTTCAGATAGACATCCGCATTAACTCGGATATCGCTATTCGGATTTGCAGAGATATCCGGAATCCGAATCCGAGTTCGGTTAGTGAAAAAAGGTTGGATTATCTGGGGTAGGTCGGATACCCGAATATTGGATGAGCAACCCTGGTCATTAAGTTACAACAGTTATGTTAATTCAAATAGATAGGTAATATAATCTCTTACCCACTCTGTTTTAAAAGAACAGGCAAATGTTTGTGATTCCATGGGGCAGCCATCTTTTTGGTTGACAGGAGGTTGACAGGAGGTGACAGGGAGCATGAGACACAGTTCCAACTGTTCTGTGTCCCGATCACCCATCCCAGTTGCTAGGCAACAAGAACAACAACATCAGAAATCCCATCATGCTTTGCATCAGGGGAAAAATGCCCAGGCAGTTTTTTTAATGGGTAGGAGCTTAGCATCAAAAAAACAAAGTTCTGATGCTGTGAAACTGTTAAAGAAACACTAAGCCTTTTCAGTGCTGCTGAGTAGATTTTTAGTCTGGAGGTTCACTTTAATATTTTAACAAACATATACTGCTTATTTAGTTTTATTAGTTTTATTTTTTTCAGGAGCAAGTACATTTTTCTCTTATCATAAAACCATCTTTGTTCAAGAAAAACAAATAAGTAAAAAATTAAAAAAAAATGAACTCCTGTGCACTCAGCTCTCTATAGCTTTAATGATTAATATTCATTAAAAAATAATACAAATAAACTGATAAAACACCCAGTCTCCCACAGCAATCAAACAATCCTTTTTTTAAAAAATATGTAAAATAGTTATACATGAAGTTAACCTTTCGGAATGTTTATTGTTACGCCTTTCATTTTAGACTTCAGCGTATGAAGGTTTATGTTAGGTAAATCTTTTTTTCATAACCGCACAACCTTGAATGCCGTTCCTAATGCAATCTTTTATTGTAGCGTGTTTAGAAATCTGTCTAGCACTGCGGCACTCAAGTTCAAGAAAAGCAATTTCAGGAGCGGAGTTTAAAAAAGAAAAGCTAGTTGTACACACAATCCCATGTTGTGTTTAAGTGCTAAAGGACTAAGCACTGAAATAAAAAAAACAACAACATACAAAAGATCTCCCAGGTTTATACTACCTCTCGAAAAAAATGGTATTACTGTGAAATGATTCACTGGCAATGGAATGAGGCATGATTAAACAAATTTTAGGATATCAGTATGCACACTATAATAAAGATTATTTAAGTATATTAGATATTTAGATGGCATATTTGCTTTTGTTGCAAACATGAACCCTTTAGCAGCCAAATAAAGAAAAACTTAAAGCAGACCTGAACTCAGAACTAGAGTTGTTCCGAACGGTTCGGCCACAAACGTATTCGCGCCAACATCGCTGGTTCGCGTCGAAACGCGAACTTTATGCCGAGTTTGACCCGCCCCTATACTACATCATTGGGCTAAACTTTGACCCTCTACATCACAGTCAGCAGACACATGACAGCCAATCAGGCTGCACTCCCTCCTGGAGCCCCCTCCCCCCCCTTATATAAGGCAGCAGTGTTGGCCATGATCTCACTCTGTCTGCTGCTGTAGTAGTGAGAGAAGGGAGAGGTTGCTGCAGAGACATAGGGAAAGCTTAGTTAGGATCTTGTTAGGCTTGTTAGCTTGCTCCTTGCTAATACTTTTTGCTGAAAAGCACCCCAAAACAGCTCTTTTGAGAGCTAATGTTCTTGTGGTGTGTTTTTTTTTTGTGTGTGTGGCCCACTGACACTTGCATATACAGCCCTGTCTGTCGCAGCTGGTCCTTGCTAATTGCTATTTTGTGCCAGGCCCAGCACATTCAGTGCTTACCTTTTCACTGTACCTGTGTGTGTGACAGCTGCACATTTGTAATACCAGTCACTGCATACCTTTCACTGCACCAGTGTGACCGCACGCTGTTTTATATAGCAGTCACTGCATACCTGTTCACTGTACCTGTGTGTGTGACAGCTGCACATTTGTAATACCAGTCCGTGCATACCTTTCACTGCACCTGTGTAACCAAATGCAGTTTTAAATACCAGTCCCTACATACCTGTTCACTGTACCTGTGTGTGTGTCAGCTGCACATTTGTAATACCAGTCACTGCATACCTTTCACTGCACCAGTGTGACCGCACGCTGTTTTATATAGCAGTCACTGCATACCTGTTCACTGTACCTTTGTGTGTGACAGCTGCAAATTTGTAATACCAGTCCGTGCATACCTTTCACTGCACCTGTGTAACAGCACATAGTTTTATATACCAGTCACTACATACCTTTTCACTGTACCTGTGTGTGTGACAGCTGCACATTTGTAATACCAGTCACTGCATACCTTTCACTGCACCAGTGTGACCGCACGCTGTTTTATATAGCAGTCACTGCATACCTGTTCACTGTACCTGTGTGTGTGACAGCTGCACATTTGTAATACCAGTCCGTGCATACCTTTCACTGCACCTGTGTAACCAAATGCAGTTTTAAATACCAGTCCCTACATACCTGTTCACTGTACCTGTGTGTGTGTCAGCTGCACATTTGTAATACCAGTCACTGCATACCTTTCACTGCACCAGTGTGACCGCACGCTGTTTTATATAGCAGTCACTGCATACCTGTTCACTGTACCTTTGTGTGTGACAGCTGCAAATTTGTAATACCAGTCTTTGCATACCTTTCACTGCACCTGTGTAACAGCACACAGTTTTATATACCAGTCACTGCATACCTGTTCACTGTACCTGTGTGTGTGTCAGCTGCACATTTGTAATACCAGTCACTGCATACCTTTCACTGCACCAGTGTGACCGCACGCTGTTTTATATAGCAGTCACTGCATACCTGTTCACTGTACCTTTGTGTGTGACAGCTGCACATTTGTAATACCAGTCCGTGCATACCTTTCACTGCACCTGTGTAACAGCACATAGTTTTATATACCAGTCACTACATACCTTTTCACTGTACCTGTGTGTGTGACAGCTGCACATTTGTAATACCAGTCACTGCATACCTTTCACTGCACCTTTGTGACCGCATACTGTTTTATATATCAGTCACTGTATAGCTTTCACTGCATCTGTGTGACTGCATGCTGTTTTATATACCAGTCCGTGCATATCTTTCACTGCACCTGTGTAACTGCACATTGTTGTACCAGCAGTCACCTTTTCACTGCACCTTTGTGACCGCACATTGTTGTACCAGCAGTCACTGCAACCTTTTCACTGCGCCTGTGTAACCGCACATCGTATTAGTCAAGTCAGTGCATACCTTTCACTTCATCCCCCCAATATGGACAAAACAAGAGACAGAGGCAGAGTCAGAGGCAGGCCACCCGGCAGGTCTGTCCGAGGTCGAGGTGGCGTGATTTTGTGCGACCCTGGACCAAAGTACACAGTTCAGAAGGCATGTGCCATCAACTCCCAAGATTGCCAGGACGTACTTGACTATTTAACACAGAACACCTCATCTTCCTCAGCTTCCGCACGAAACCGTGACATATCTTCCTCCGCAGCCACCACTTCTACTACTAGCACCACATCTGCCCCATTTGACACTTCGCAGGAGTTATTTGGTGGGGAATTAACTGGTTCACAGCCATTCTTGTTACAAGATGACGGTGCTAAGCATGTTACACCACCACCTCATATGTCTGAGTTGGGCGCCTGTATGGATGTAAGGTGTGGGGATGATGTACCTGTTGTTGGTGCAGTTTTGGAAGTGTCTGATACAAGTGAAGCTGTGGAGGATGATTATGATAATGATGATGATACTGCCATGTATGTCACATGGGATCCTAATAGACATGATGACCAGGGGGACAGTTCAGAGGGGGAGTCAGAGACGAATAGGAGGAGACGAGTTGCTGAAAGAAGCAGGGGAAACTCATCATCAGAAACAGCTCGTGGCAGTGTCCGGCGGCATGTATCGCCACCTATGGACAGCCAGCCAACATGCTCTTCAAGGTCAGCTGCTGATGCCACCACCAAAGTGCCATCATTCCAGGGCTCAGCGGTGTGGAGTTTATTTTTTGTGTGTCTGCCTCAGATGAGAGCAATGCCATCTGTACTATCTATGATCAAAGATTGAGTCGTGGAAAGACTAAGACCCACGTAGGGACAACTGCCTTACGAGGGCCTGAGGAAAAGCAGCAAACAAATGCAAAGCCACCCTCCACCTCCTCTTCCTTCAGGTGCAGTATCTTCTTCAGCTGCTTTATGAATTTTTAAGGCCGCTGCTAGCAGCGGCTGCTATAATAATTTTTCTGGTGCGTGTACATGCTTGCCTAATTTTTCTGGCTGCACTGCAGCTGAAACAACAAAACAAAAGGCATGTACATGTGCCAATTCCCCTTCATGATTGTTATCTTGACGCGGTGAAGGGGCTTGCGTATCACAATGAAGCAATGACTGGCTAAATGAGTGTGTTGGGGGGCACACCCAAGATAATAAGGTCGTTGCTTCATTGTGGACAGACTAAATTCGATCAGCTGGACACTCAGTCACTGTTGTTCTGTCATTCAGCTACCTCAGCCCAACCATATGGGCTTGAAAACCGCCATCGCCTGGACTCTCGCCATGGTGCGCACCAGTCCAGCACGGTCGTCACTACACAAACAGCTGTTTGCGGTGCGTTACACAGTGAGCTTCGTCTGTCAGTGTGAAGCAGTACATTAATTACACTACCTGAATGATGTATATACATGCAAGATGTTTTAAAGCACTTTAGGCTTCTAATTTAGCATTGCAATGTGATTTCTGCCCTTAAACCCTGCTGTGCGTCAAATCCGGATTTTTCCCCGGGACTTTTGGCGTGTATCCAACTCCGCTATGTCCCCCTACAGGTGTAAGACCCCTTGAAACATCTTTTCCATCACCTTTGTGGCCAGAATTAGTGTTTGTAGTTTTGAAAGTTCGTGTAACGATTGCAGGATTTTATTTCCGTGGTCAGCGCACAAGACACGCGCTGATACAGCGGAAATCCTCCACAAGCGTATAATTTAGGTAGAACCCAGGTTAGGTGCAATGCACCGGTAGAGGGCAATTCCCACCTGCAGATGGAGCTGTGGAGTGCAAACGAGCACCGCCTCTGCACGGCCACAGATGTCAGATGGGAATTGTACAGATAAAGGCAAAGTAGGGCACGATAGCCCTCTAAGAGAGAGAGCACAGGGACAGAGTGAATGTGTGTCCACCAATCTAGTCGCCACCCAGCGACAGTGAACACACATCAGCAGAAACAAAGTAGGAACGCAATCGCAAGAGATGCGATTGCCAGAAGTGACACAAGAGTGAATAGAACAGAGCACGAGAGTAGCAAAGGCACAGCAAACCACAATGAGGAAATAAAGAAAAAAACAACCGCTAACTAAACGCGAACACCGCACTCATTTGCAACAGCGAACGCGATTACGGCGCAGTCTCCGCACGATAAGTGCAACAGAGACAAGCACGCCACCCTGACTAACCAATGACACACAACACAAAAATAGAGAATGCGAACGCTTCCTTAACGGTTACCTCACCGAGCCTACAGCAAGCATTCGTACAAGACAGGACAGAGAGAAGGAGCAGCCCGCAGCAACCGCAGCTCTGGCCTACATTCCCAGACAGAGTTCCGAAGGAACCACCACTGCTACCACTAGAGCGAGCGCGATCCAGACAGACAAACCAACAGAAACAGGAATAGGTCAGATATGATCCACCGCTCTTCCGCCAGAGCGAGTGCGATCCGGGTTCAGGGACAGGACAGGAAAGATCCACTGCTCTTTCCGCCAGAGCAAGTGTGAACCAAGTACAGAAACAGAGGTAGCAGGATCCACTGCTCTTTTCCATCAGAGCAAGTGTGATTCGAGTACAGAAATAGAGCTAGCAAGATCCACTGCTCTTTTCCACCAGAGCAAATGAGATCCAAGTCCAGGAATAGGCTAGCAGGATCCACTGCTCTTTTCCACCAGAGCAAGTGGGATCCAAGTACAGGAAGGCAAGACAGACAGAATGATTCCTTGTCGACCACCACTGGTGACAAGGCAATCAAGACAGAGGGGGACAACAAGGCAACACAAATAATACAACCTGACTGCACTAAAGGGAATGCCTAGTGCAGTCCCCAGGAATTACTCTAAGATAAACTAGCAAACAAACAGGGCTGATACTCTAGGAGGGTTCATCAGTAACAAACCATGAAAATGACCAGCAAAGGATTCTGGGAGAACATGGTATTTAAACTGCCAGCCTTCAAAGGAGGCAGGTAGGTGATTTGCATAACGAATGTATGCAAATTCCTCAGCAGCAGAACAGGTCTGAAACTTGCAAAGCAAAGACAGGTCTCTTTTCCAGAGACCTGCAGCCCTCAGACTTAAAGAATGGTCAAACAGCTGCCTGTCTGTGCAGACAGCTGAGCGGATCATTACAGTTCGCCTGCCCATTAAAGTCTATAGCGGTTTGCAAAGTTCGTCGGTTCGCAAACTTTTTTCGCATGTTCGCGTTCGAGGTTACCTAAAATCGGAGGTTTGAGACAACTCTATTTAGAACATCCTCTCTGCTCTAAAAGATACGCAACAGCATAAAAACCTTTAAATAAAAAACATGTTTTTGTTACACTTGATACAAAATCTAAATCTTCACTGTTTCTACTTCCTGATTCATGGAAGCTGACATATTGTTTACCCCCTGTGCTTTCAAATGGCCTCACCTGCCATCTCTGCCATAGGCAGTCATGTGACACAGGGGAGAGATCAGATTACAACTTGGAATTATACACAAATTAAGGAAGAATTAAACAGGCTAAACTCTCTAAATACACACAGGGTGAATTTCTCTATGTATTTCTTCAGTCCTGTGCAGGTTCAGGTCCACTTTAATTTGGTTGCAGGGCTGCTGGGGGCAGAATTTTACCTTCCCCAGCCTGGCAGGTTCGGCTGGGTTTTCAGATTAGGGGTGGTGGCAGGGAGAGCTCATACATACCTGCATGGAGGGATCAGCTTTTTCTTCCTTCACTGCGGCGGCGACGACGTACTCCAGGCAGATCTTCTCTGTTCCAACAAAAAACGGATCAAGCAATGGGCCTCTGTGGCTGCAAAGAATATCTCATTTAACCTCCCTGGCGTTCTGGGTAATGCGTACATAAGCATTACCCTTTTTGTTAAATGTTTTTTTTCCGCTTGCTGTACGCCACGCCGTCCGCGTCCGCATCCACCCTCCCAATCCCCGCCGGCCATACTTACGCGTCCGAGATCCCGCGAGAAGCGTGACTTCCTATCGTCGCTTCTCCAATCGCCATGGTGATGATCGGATATGACGTCATGACGTCATCGACGTTGACATCATGGGGAGCTCTGATCCTTCCCATTGCGGTGCATCGAGGCGGATCGGCGGGTAGCGGCGGCGATCGAACAGAACATGTAGCTAGCAAAGTGCTAGCTACATGTTCTGAAAAGTAAGTAAAAAGACCCTCCAGGGGCTGAGCAATCCTCCTTGGCGTACATGGACGAGCTGAGCTCGTCCATACCGCCAAGGAGGTTAATTAATTAAATAGGTGATAGATAAATACCAATAGAAAAATACAACAACAATATTTGCAAAGAATAAACACCAAATGTGCACATATTTAAAAACAACAAGCAGCAGCAGTTAGCTTCATAAGTCAGCCTTATGTGTTCAGCAATATAAATATATGGCTAGAAATCTTATGAGGTATCTACTGGCCAGTTAATATACCGCACACTTCCATACGTCCACGCATTCATACACTAAAGTGCCCTGCGTCTCATATTTAGCGAGTTGGGGGGGCCCCCTATAAAGTGTACATGACGCACAGGGCCCGGATTTCTGCAAAGGCCACAGAGGCCATGGCCTAGGGCAGAAAAAAATCCAAAGGATTAAAGGGCGGCAGGACCTGAGAGAGATAAGAGGCTGCATGTCAAAATAAATCATTTCTCCTGCTCCGAAGCCGCCCTGGCTTTGCTGCACACACAGTCAGAATTCCAGAGCTCTGAGTATTTTCCTTACTTCGGGGT
This sequence comes from Hyperolius riggenbachi, assembly GCF_040937935.1. Classification (NCBI taxonomy): domain Eukaryota; kingdom Metazoa; phylum Chordata; class Amphibia; order Anura; family Hyperoliidae; genus Hyperolius; species Hyperolius riggenbachi. Next base: position 75,288,488 of record NC_090655.1, read on the forward strand.
GTGCTGGTGTGCGATGATACAAGCTTCAGGGGTGAGAGAAACATGGATCACAATGTAGACAAAATTTCTGATCCAGTAGGGTAACAGAATTATTTCCACTTTACAACTCAAGCTGGGCTAAACAATGTATTGCTGGTCAGACTCTGTTAATGACTTGAGCCATTCCTTCTCCTCTCTCCCCCTGGATTGTAAATCTTAAACAGAAAGATAAGGTGTTTTTTTTTCCTTAGAGAGATTTATGACAGCCCATTCTAAGCTAAATCTTAACCCCTTGCTGGCTCATTTTAAAGGCAGCAGTACTGTCTGCAGTAGTATGAGATAGACAACTTCTCTATGTAAGGCTTGGTGGTGTATTCTCCACAGTCAGCATGCAACGCATGAGCTGACGTGGAGGAGGTACACACACTAGCACAAGGAAACAGGCTATCCCTAGTATAGTAGAGGGGAGGACTGACTCCAAAAGGAGATTGTGGCGCACAGAGCCGGTGCAGATCCGACAGCCACAAACAATACTTTTGCGATAACGTCTCAGCGCAAGGTAGCGCTGAGCGCATAAACCAGAACTGAGGAGATCAGGACAGGTAGACAGAATGAACGCTTGCTAGCTAGCCGCTACTTAGTGACAGCAAGCGTCCACAACCAGACAGACTGGAATGAGGCAGCCAATGCGTTTGCAGCGATGGCGTGCCTCACAAGGACAGGACAGGATAGTCAGGAAATAGCAGGATCAAGATAGATGAACGTAACACAGACAAAAATACAATAAGTATGTTTTCCTAGCGTATTACAATTACAGCTATCAATGAAACTATTTGTAACGTCTGACTAACATATGTATATATCGGCAATGAACCGATATATGACATAAGCAGGAACACTGACTTAGACTGGAGCAATACAGGGAACAGGACTCAGAAGGATTCACTATCTCTTCGCAGAGATGAACGCAATCCACAAATGGTAACAGAACAGGATTCAGAAGGATTCGTTATCTCTTTGCAGAGATGAACGCAATCCACAAACGGTAACAGAACAGGATTCAGAAGGATTCGTTATCTCTTTGCAGAGATGAACGCAATCCACAAACAGAACCAGGAGCAGGGTAACTACCTCAGCACGGGTGATCACGGTACGCGCAAACTACCAAAACGTGCTGGAAAACTGACTAACTGAACACAGGATATAAACAGTTCATGTACGTATATATCAGCGACACTGATGTATCAACGTAACACGAATACAAGGAAAATAATAAACGTGCTGGTATGCATATATATTGGCAATGAACCAATATATGATGCAAAGACCAGCAAAGTATCTTTAGAACAAGAAACACGATCTGGGGCTGAAGCGACAGCAAGGCAGGCTTAAACTGAAGCTATGAAAACCCGAGGAGTCCTGCAGGAAGCAGATCTTTATACTGAGGTCATCCAATGGGAGCAGACATGCAGATTCCCACACAGGTGAATGATAATCAGTCACAAGCTAACAGCAGGGAAAGACAGACAAAGCTATGCAGCTTGCATGGAAAGAGATCAGAACTGCCTGAGCTGCAGCACTACTATTTCCAGCAATACCTGCTGCAGCAGCGATCATGACAGTACCCCCGCCCTTAAAAGCGGATTCCAGACGCTTTTCAAAACTGAAATTCCCAACAAAACAGTCTGACTGATAATTCATGATGACCGGGACAGCCCGGCAAGACCAAATTCCAGAATCAGTCCCCACAAGACTGGACCCATCAGAACCAGAACCTACAGAACCATGCCCATCAGTACTACAAGCCCCAGTGTGACACCCATCAGAACCATGATTTCCAGAAGAAAGCCCTCCGAAACTCCCTGAGCGATACCCACCGCCTTCCAGGAACCGTTCAAAAACGCCAAAGCCTTTGCAATGCCCACCGGGACTGTCTTTACCAACACAAAACCCACTGTTGAACCAGTCCAAGGCACCAGGACAAGTTTTCTCAGAGACCTCCCAGAACACCTTGAAGCTCCAAAGAGATCCCCATAGGTCAGAATGCCCCTTAGGCTCACATGGAGAACTATCAAGAACCCCTATGGAACCTAGGGCAATTCCCGAGTCAGGGCCACAAGGACAAACATCAAGATCAGGGCTTTCAGGGACCAGAACCATCTCTGGGCATGCAGGCAGACTGGCAACATCAGAACATGTTCCCACTAAGGAAGCATCAGAGCACGCTAACACCTTAGACACACTTGGGCATTCTGGCACACAAAGAACATCTGGGCACACTGGCACAAGAGAAACCTCTGGGCATGTCAAGGAACTGTGAGCCTCAGGGTCAGCCAAGACAGGACCAAAACCAGGACTGGCCAAAAAAAAATCATCATGACTAGACTTCGCAACTACTGGACTTTTACACGAGAATGCAGGATCAGACTTAGATGTCGCTGATTCCATAAAGTCAGTAACAAATCAGATTCAGGGGCACTAACAAGACAGGACAAATCTTCTGATGTATGCACTGAACCAGATAGGGACTCCACAACTACCTCTGGACTGGACAGAGACTCATCTAATACACTGGATTGGAGCTCATGAGGCGCTGCAGAACAAGTCAGTATTGCAGCAGCCCCCACTGGACTAGGCAAAACTGAGGAATTCCCTGGACAGGAAGGGGACTCTGGAACCTCTGCCACAGCGGCCAGAGAACCAGAATCTTTCAGGATACAGGGCTGGGTTCCAGGAACACTCATCAGACCGGACTGAAATTCTGAGATTTCTATTATTTTGACCAGAGAATCAGAATTATCCATGTTACAGGGCAAGACTTCTGAAACATTCAGAGGACAGGGCTGGAGTTCCTCGGCTGTTACAACACTGGAGAGGGACTCAACAACATTGGTTAAATCAGACTGTGTACAGGGCAAGGTATCTAACTCACTTGCTGACGAGGACAATATTTCAATGGCTTCTGCTTTGCTGGGCAGAAATTCATCAAGTTTTATTAGAGCAGACTGTAATTCCAAAACAGCTGCTAGACAAGTGAATATTACTGCAACACCAACTGAGGTAAGCAGTGCCTCAGACTCCTCTGCTAGAGGGTTTGAAGTATCCAAAGTACTGGGTGAAGCATAAGACTCTGCGACCACAGCTTCACTGGACAGGATCACTGAACAGTCCATATTGCAGGCCAAAACCATGGAAGCACCTGCTGGACAGCATAATGATTCTGTGACCTGAGTTTCATTGGAGAGATCTACTGCACAATTCATGGTACAGGGCAAATTTACTGGAACATTTTCTGAACACGGTAATAATTCTGCGATTTCGGATTCACATAGCAGACGCTCTGAGTTATTCACGAAACTAGAGTGAGGTGTAGAAACAGGAAGATCAAAACACAATGTTTGCGCATCTGAATCACCATTCATTTGTAAAATTGGAAAATTCAGATGCTAGGGTTCTGAGGTTTCTAGACAGGATTGCTGGGACTCGGAAACTAATGTAGTGCATCTATTGGCATCTGCTGGATCAGACAGGAGTTGAACTTTATTAACACAGGTAATTTCTGCAGAAGTGTTTGCAGAGACAGGCAAGATTTTTCTGGTGTCTGTTTCACTGAACAAAGACTCATGAGTACTGGCTAGGCTGGACTCGGAAGTCAGCAGGACCTCTGGATTCTCTGCTGAGAAATTTGCGCAGGGCAAGGTTAAGAATGTATCAGTGGCTTCTGTTTTACTGGTAAGTAACACTGAGTTATCCATGGTACAGGGTGGAATTGCAGGAACTTCATTTTCACACAAAAAGAGCTCCGAATCACCTGCTGAATCAGCGAAAGGTGCTGAAGCAGGCGGGTCAGAACGCCATATTTGCGAATTCGGAGTCACATAAAAATCATCCAAAATCAGTTCCCACACATCAATCAAAGGAGCCACACAGTCATACCTACACACACCAGTCTCTATTAGGTTATAGGCTGACTTAATGCATGCATTCAATACCATTTCACTTTTTGCACTGTAAAATTGACAAAATGAACTTGAATCATTCTTCCATTCACAGACCAGGGCTTCCATCTCTCCCCTCTCGAATGGAGGATCCCATGCATACTTAACAGCGAAACATTTAGGCTGATCACAGTTGGCAGATATGATTGTGGCAGGCACATGTATAGGGTTAATTAGCAGGTGATTGGCAGATTCCTTATTCTTAAGAATCTCCAATACCTGTAGCAAGTGTTGAACTGTAGTGTATGCAAACTTCCCTTGGTTCACAAATAAGTTGATTTGTTCAATACTCTGTAATATCTCCTCATAATCATACTCAGATAATTCTTTTAAACAAAAATCTTTATTTTCCCTAGCCAGGGAGGAAAGTTCATTAGTAGTCTCATAAGTCCATTTAACTCCCCTGAAAGACAATTGCATTTCATTATCTGTTAAAGGCAGAATCTCATTATAGGTCTCAGTCGCTAAGGATAACGACTCTGCAGATCGGACACGTTTCTTAGAACGTTTGCGTTTTGCCTTAGACCCTGCTGCCTTTGGTGATTTATTCAAAGCTGCAGGAAAATTATCAGGAACACTCTCTGCTTGCTGATCATTTTTGCAAACAATTGAAGGGGAAGCTGATTGGCCTGCTGCCAGGAGTTCATTTAGAGGAAAAGGCAATGGATCTATGCGCAACCAGTTATGGATCACAAACGCTAGAAATTCCAGCGGTCTCTCTTTCAAATCGGAATGATTGAGAACATCAAATGCCCACTGAAACAATTGCCCTTTAAACAAAATATAACTTAATTGGAGTGCCCAGGTTGAAACAGGAGTCGCTTGGAGATCGGGATTGGCCAGGAACCTGACACATTCAGAGAAAAACGTATTTTCTGTTTCAGAGTTAAGTTCTTCAAATTTCTTAAAGGAACAGGAACCATAATTAACAGTGTCATACTTTCTGGGAATCCCCCCCACAATGGGGATTGGTAATGGGGTTTTCATAATGTAAGGCTTCGTGGTGTATTCTCCACAGTCAGCATGCAACGCATGAGCTGACGTGGAGGAGGTACACACACTAGCACAAGGAAACAGGCTATCCCTAGTATAGTGGAGGGGAGGACTGACTCCAAAAGGAGATTGTGGCGCACAGAGCCGGTGCAGATCCGACAGCCACAAACAATACTTTTGCGATAACGTCTCAGCGCAAGGTAGCGCTGAGCGCATAAACCAGAACTGAGGAGATCAGGACAGGTAGACAGAATGAACGCTTGCTAGCTAGCCGCTACTTAGTGACAGCAAGCGTCCACAACCAGACAGACTGGAATGAGGCAGCCAATGCGTTTGCAGCGATGGCGTGCCTCACAAGGACAGGACAGGATAGTCAGGAAATAGCAGGATCAAGATAGATGAACGTAACACAGACAAAAATACAATAAGTATGTTTTCCTAGCGTATTACAATTACAGCTATCAATGAAACTATTTGTAACGTCTGACTAACATATGTATATATCGGCAATGAACCGATATATGACATAAGCAGGAACACTGACTTAGACTGGAGCAATACAGGGAACAAGACTCAGAAGAATTCGCTATCTCTTCGCAGAGATGAACGCAATCCACAAATGGTAACAGAACAGGATTCAGAAGGATTCGTTATCTCTTTGCAGAGATGAACGCAATCCACAAACGGTAACAGAACAGGATTCAGAAGGATTTGTTATCTCTTTGCAGAGATGAACGCAATCCACAAACAGAACCAGGAGCAGGGTAACTACCTCAGCACGGGTGATCACGGTACGCGCAAACTACCAAAACGTGCTGGAAAACTGACTAACTGAACACAGGATATAAACAGTTCGTGTACGTATATATCAGCGACACTGATGTATCAACGTAACACGAATACAAGGAAAATAATAAACGTGCTGGTATGCATATATATTGGCAATGAACCAATATATGATGCAAAGACCAGCAAAGTATCTTTAGAACAAGAAACACGATCTGGGGCTGAAGCGACAGCAAGACAGGCTTAAACTGAAGCTATGAAAACCCGAGGAGTCCTGCAGGAAGCAGATCTTTATACTGAGGTCATCCAATGGGAGCAGACATGCAGATTCCCACACAGGTGAATGATAATCAGTCACAAGCTGACAGCAGGGAAAGACAGACAAAGCTATGCAGCTTGCATGGAAAGAGATCAGAACTGCCTGAGCTGCAGCACTACTATTTCCAGCAATACCTGCTGCAGCAGCAATCATGACACTCTATAATTATAATTGCAAATGTACTGTTGTATACTTTTGTATTGTTACATTCTGTTTTGTATACCAAAAGTAATAACATACACTAAAAATTAAAAAAATATATATATTTGTACAGTGTGGGCAAACAGTAAAAAAAAACACCTGTGAAAGAATCAGTACAATAAATACTATAAAATAGATGCAACAGATCTGTGATTACAGAAGAACAGAGAGGGAGATGAACGCCGCTCTGCTACTTCATGCCTGGTACACACCATGCAATTTGCCATCAGATAGATGGGTTCAAATTGATTATTTCTGACAGATCTAATCTGATTTCTGATCATTTTTCTAATCGACTTTGTATAAGTGATCGGAAAATCGATTCAACCCATCTATCTGGTGCGTACCAGGCATTAGGGACTCACTGCTCTAACAGGAAAAACAATCATTCATCATTTTTCAGAGAGAAAACATTCATAGGTATAAACAAGTCACTAAAGCAGGCATTTCCTCCTGCAAACAAGTGATCGTTAAGGCTCATACACACATCAGACTATAGTCTTTGGAAAATGAAAGATCACAGACCAATCTTACCACCCTTCATGTAGTATGAGAGCCATACCTTCACAGTCTTTTCTATGGAGCTGAACTCCCCATCAGAAAAAAATCTTTGCAAGATGTTGCACACACAGATGCTGTACAGACACAAAAGATCAGTATCTGCAAAAGATCTGTTCCTGCCAATGATCCGTTCCTGCAAATTGCATTTATAGTCTATGAGATCTGCAGATCATCATACACACCTTGTTTAACTGACATTTATCTGCAGATCAGACAATCATCTGCAGATCTGAAAATCCATCCTGGTGGATCTGATCTGCAGATGAATGTCTGTTAAACAAGGTGTGTATGAGGATCTGCAGATATCATAGACTATGAATGCATTTTGCAGGAACGGATCTTTTGCAGGAACAGATCTTTTGCAGATACTGATCTTTTGAATGTGTACAGCATCTTTGTGTGCAGCATCTTGCAAAGATTTCTGTCTGATGGGGAGTTTAGCTCCATAGAATAGACTGTGTAGGTATGGCTCTCATACTACATGGAATGGGGTAAAATTGGTCTGTGATCTTTCATTTTCTTAAAGGCTCATACACACATCAGACCATAGTCTTTGGCCACATACACACATCAGACCATAGTCTTTTAAAAAATGAAAGATCACAGACCAATTTTACCCCCTTCCATGTAGTATGAGAGCCATACCTACACAGTCTATTCTATGGAGCTGAACTCCCCATCAGACAGAAATCTTTGCAAGATGCTGCACACAAAGATGCTGTACACATTCAAAAGATCAGTATCTGCAAAAGATCTGTTCCTGCAAAAGATCCGTTCCTGCAAAATGCATTCATAGTCTATGATATCTGCAGATCCTCATACACACCTTGTTTAACAGACATTTATCTGCAGATCAGATCCACCAGGATGGATTTTCAGATCTGCAGATGATTGTCTGATCTGCAGATAAATGTCAGTTAAACAAGGTGTGTATGATGATCTGCAGATCTCATAGACTATGAATGCAATTTGCAGGAATGGATCTTTGGCAGTAACAGATCTTTTGCAGATACTGATCTTTTGCAGATACTGATCTTTTGTGCCTGTACAGCATCTTTGTGTGAAGCATCTTGCAAAGATTTCTGTCTGATGGGGAGTTCAGCTCCATAGAATAGACTGTGTAGGTATGGCTCTCATGCTACATGGAAGGGGGTAAAATTGGTCTGTGATCTTTCATTTTCCAAAGACTATGGTCTGATGTGTGTATGCACCCTGAGTGTATGTGTGTGTGTGTTGGGGGGGGGCGGTTGGTGGTACTGGGCCTAGGGCACTGAGAAGTCCAAATCCGGCCCTGATGACGCAGCCGTAGAATATTAATAGGAAGTCCTGAGTCTATTCAGGTTCTGCTGCCATTCATATAATGTCAGCTTCCCGGACTTCTATACAATGCCACAAGTGAAGAGTTGATCTCACCCAGTCTTGTCATTGTGTAATACACTCAGTCTCTCCTAGGGATCATGCATCGCATCTGTCCCGCAACTATCACCAGTAACGCGGGCACGGCAAAAGATCACCTCCAGGAGTGTAGTTGGTTAGAGCCAGAAGCACCGATAGTGCAGACGCCGCTGAACACGCGGCTGGCTGAAGCTCCGCCCACCTATGCATTTCAAACTGCCCACTGGTTCTTCTCTATTCCAATCACATGACATTACATGTGATCAGGATCCAGGAGAACATGTCAGCGGTACAGGGAAGAAGGGTGATAGAGGAGTCTCTTCAATCACCCCTCTTTCACCACTGGGTGCTAATGCTGACTCGATCTCCTGGATCCTGATAACATGCCATAGCATGTGATGGGATGTGACAGGACCCAGAAGACCTGCCAAAAGTTCAGAGCCGCTGGTGGAGGAAGAGAAGAAGCCGTCTTAAAGGTAAATCTTCCTTTCTGCCCACCACCTTGCCAACTCCCACAACTTTATTGCGCTAACACCACAACTATTGAGTGGGGTGACAGGGGACACTTGGGTGGCTCCTACGAACTCTGGGGCCCTGGGCAATTTCCAGCTTTACCTGCATTATTGCTTTGCCCCCACAGGTTCATTATTGAGTTAGTTCAGTGTCCACTTATTGCTAATAGTTTTGGTTACAAAATGTAACCTCCCATAATAGGCTACAAGAGCGCCACAGGAGTCCCCAAGCAACACAAAAACTGTATTTGTCCCCAGGCGCTGAAAAACCTAGCTACGCCTCTGCTTCCTGGAGATGTAACCCTCTCTTACTGGCCTCTTCTATAGTCTAAGAATTACTATAGAGGATGCTTAGAGGATAGAAGCGCAAAACAATTTGGGGAAAAATAAGGTGTAGGGTATGTATGTGTGGAAGAAAATGCAGAGGGCGTGGGAAGAAAATGGGGCTTTATACATGGTAAGCATCTACTAGCACTAGCACCATCCATTGGTAGCAAACCAAAACGGACAACCAGCATTGGTATGGTCAGATATCACGAGTGCAGCATATGTACATGAAAGATCACATGAACAATGGGCTGCTGGAAGCTGGCTGTTATCCAGTCACATCTGTCACATCTGTGGACACTGGACAGCCTGTTTTTGTTTGTTTGCACCTTCATCATCTGCCATTCTAAACACTGCCCTTGAAGAGTAAAGGTATATAGACACGTCTGATTTTTCCAAATGACTGGTCGTTCAGACGGTCGTTTGGATGTCAAGTCAGACGTGTGTACAACAATCGTTCAGCTAATAAAATCAGACATGTGAAAAATCAGACGTGTATGTACCATAAGCAGTATAGAACTAGCATGGCCTGATTGGTCCAATAGCACCATCTCAAACTCCAAGAAGTCATCAATTGTCAAGTTATAGAGGCCCCCCTGCTCAAAGCTAATTTTGGTGCGGCATTGCGCAGACCACCTGGGTGCCGCCATAGTAAAGGCTGTCTTCAAAGGCTTTTACTAGAGGTTTTACAGCACTGATATCTTCTCCAGGTGCCCATTTACTGATTAGAAGCTGTGGTGTGATGGCTTTATGCTATTCAGTGTAGCACGTCGTCTTGCAGTGCTGGGTCCACGGTTTGAACCTTAGCCAGGGCACTATCTGCACAGAGTTTGTATGTTCTCCACATGTGTTCTTCCCACATCCAAAAAACATTCACATAAGTTAATGCCGTACACACGCTGGATTCTCGGCAATAGCGGTCATTATCAGTCTCCTCGGGTGAGTTTTTATCTAGCATGTGTATGGAGCTTAGCACTTTATTCACACGATGTAAGGTTCTGACTGTTTAAGCACATTGCACATGGTATGCAATCAGGCAAATCACAATTGTATACTTTTCCCATGCTGTGCATGCCTATAAAGGCCCATAGGCAACACAACTGCATATAAGAATTTTAGGAAACACATTTCAAACTTTTTGTGACAGAATACTCAAGCAGCTCGGGGTGACCCAAAACCACAAGTAAAGTATAGGGGACTAAAGAGACTTAAAAGCCCTCCTACTTAAAAAAGCAATGCCTTCTGTTTTAAGAAGGCAAACCACACTAAGCAAAGTTTTTGTGTACATTTTTGCTTCCACAAGCATCCAACATTTGAGTCACACTATGCTGTGCTGTGCTGAATGGGTCCCTTTAAGAATTAATAAGTGTAAGAAGAGAAAAATAGGGTCCCACTCAAATGATCACACTAGATAATTGAATCTTTATCTATTCAATACCCCCCCCCCCCCCCCCAAAAAAAAAAAAAATCAAATACATAGTAATGGATTTTTTATTTTATTTTTTAAATGTGATTTTTAGAATTAATTAAGAAATATGAAATTATCTAGGGCAAACTATTAAGAAGGACCTTACTATTGTCTACTTACATTTATTAAAATCTTGTTTCCTGTCTAAAAGAAGAAAACATACAAAAAACAAGCTAGTATGCATTTTCACATCTGCTCCAGAATTGTAGCATGTGTAAGGTCTTAGAGGCGAAGCGGGAAATTTAGACGCACACTATCAGAAGAAACCTGGGCACTGCCATTATAAATTGCAACCCTACTATGAAATTTGGGTGTCGCCTCCTGGTTAACATTAGGCGTGGGGGGTATCTTTAAAGGTTACATGAGGGGGAGGCGGTTAAGGTTAGGCATGAGCAGGGCCGGTTCTAGTAACAATTGGGCCCTAGGGCAAAATTAGCCTGGGGGCCCCCCAACAGACATCCCCGACCAATAAGCATCATTAGAGGCCTTTTGTTGCAGCCACATTTCCCTCCTGGGCCCCTGAGCTGGCTGCTGACCCTCCCCCAATCACCTCCCAACTTTCAGACTCTGTAGAGTCCCTGCGGAGCAACAGTTAAGATGGGAAGGGACACCTTAGGGGCCCCTACAAGCTCTGGGGCAATTGCCCATTTTTTCCTATGGTAGCTCTGGCCCTGGGCATGAGGGGGTGTTTTTAAGGGTTTGATGTGGGGGGAGCAGTTAAGATTAGGCATCAGTAAGGGAGGGTTCCGTTTGAGGATAGTGTTAGGTGTAAATTGCAGTAAAGTATTTGTGTTATTTACCAATATTTTACTACGGTAATTTACACTTTTAAAACATAGAACATTGGTAAATTTTACTGATATTCTACTAGCCAAAATCGGGTGCCCAAATTTCCTTGCGCCCCTTTTTTTATGCACACCTTAGAGGTACCAGATGTTAAGTTTCAGTGAGCATAACAAACCTTTTTAAACTTTTTGTTTTAAATGCATGAATACTGATGTTTATTTATTTTTACTGAAGTTTAAGATTTGTAATTACAGACAACTTGGACCAGTGATTACAGCTGTAAATTCATTGTCTGTTTCTGGTAACTTGAGATAAGCCATTATCTGTTAAACTCATGGCTTTTAACCACTTCCGGATTCTCGGTACGTATATACACGCCCCTGAATCCAGAAGTGTATACCATGGAAACGGCCGCTCGTATGAGCGGCCGTTCCATGTCAGCTCACGGAGGGTGTCTCCGTGAACACCCTGCGAGCCGATCGGCGGCTCACAGGGTAAATGTAAACACACGGGGAAGATCTTCCCCGGTGTTTACATGTATACGGCGCTGCTGCGCAGCAGCGCCGTGGCGGAGATCGGCGATCCCAGGCCTCTGATTGGCCGGGGACCGCCGGCACCTGATAGGCTAAAGCCTATCCTATCCGGCGCAGAACGGAATTCCGTCCTGCGCCGCTCACAGGGGGAGGTAGAGGGAGGGAAGGGGAAGGCGGCCAGGAAGCGCTGCGGAGGGGGGCTTTGAAGAGAGCCCCCCCCGCAAGCGCAAGCAGCCGGCGGCAATCAGACCCCCCCAGCAGGACATCCCCCTAGTGGGGAAAAAAGGGGGGAAGTCTGATCGCCCTGGCTGCTAGCTGATCTGTGCTGTGGGCTGGAGAGCCCACGCTGCACAGATCAGCATAAAATGTCATGGTGTGGAAGTGGTTAATTACTGAAAAGTTTGATTTTGCTTCTAAAATACATCTTCTCAGTGCCCCAGTGGCATTGTTCATCAACACATGATTCAGATTTCTATAAAGAAGGAAGTATAAAAATTGTCTGCATATTTCTCTACAATTTCCCATTTTGAAACACTTCAAAAAACAAATGCTAAGTACTACTACTCAGCTGCTAATAGTACTAAAAGTAATGGCTCATACGCAATCCAATGTTTCTCCTAAGTTTTTTCCTAGGAGATTATTAATCTTTTGTTGAAAATAACTTTTGCTTCCTTGCTGACTCAAAAGCATTTTAAAATAGTACTTAAAATATTACCCTTGGAGAAAAAGTTAATTGCATAGGGGCGAATGTTGTTTACAGTTGTGTTAGGCAATGACCCTATGTCTACTAAAATCCATTATCTCATAAGTTTATTTTTGCTTCAGATTTGCTTTAAAGAGAATCTGAAACGATTTAAAAAACAAACAAACAGATACAGAGAGGGAAGGCTCTGGGTCCTAATTAGCCTTCCCGATCTCACAGTCCCCGCGTTCTAGCGCCGGCTCCCCCGTTCAAATTTTCCACTACAGGAGCGTTTGGGGGCCTGAGTGCTCCTGAAGACAGGTGGCTCTATACTGCGCATGCGCGAGAGAGCTTGCTCGTGCATGCACATAATGGAGTGGGCCGTCTCGGGCTCGCAAAGACTTCTGAAGCCCCCCCCAGGTGGCAGAGAGCAGTCTCCGACCCATTGGTAACAGGGGATTCATCTCTGGAACACGTGAACCGTGAGAGGAACGGAAAGGCTCTATAGGATCCAGAGCCTTCCCTATCCTTGGGTAAGTATCAGGTTCATTTTTTTTTTATTAAATCACTTCAGACTTTTTAAGGAATAGATCAAAACCTTAACTCTCCTATCTTCATCAGCTGTTTGATTGCAGCCTGGCTCAATTCTTGTTGATTGCAGTCTTTTCTTCATGTTGATTGTGTTCTTTTTCCTTGTGTTGTTTGCAGTCTTCTCCTTATGTTGCTTGAAGTCAGTAGCGTCGTGATGGGGATGCGGGGGGTGCAACCCGCACCAGGTGGGGTGACACCAGCCATCCTAGAGCCGCCCTAGAGGGGGTGCGCTCAGGGCATGGGCGTCCGCAGCGCACGTATAGCAAAAAACCGCCCCCCCCCTGGCCGCCACTCACCCCCCCCCCCTGGCCGCCGCTCACCCGACTTGGCCGCCGCTCACCCCCCAGCCGTGGCAGACCTCGATCAGGCGGCGACCAATAGTGCGGGCGCTAGGACCTAGCACACCACACTAAATGGGGGTCCCTGTCTCTCACTGCCTAAACGGGGGTCCCTGTCTCTCACTGCCTAAACGGGGGTCCCTGTCTCTCACTACCTAAATGGGGGTCCCTGTCACTCACTGCCTAAACGGGGGTCCCTGTCTCTCACTGCCTAAACGGGGGTCCCTGTCTCTCACTGCCTAAACGTAGTCCCTGTCTCTCACTGCCTAAACGGGGTCCCTGTCTCTCGCTACCTAAACAGGGGCCCCTGTCTCTCGCTACCTAAATGGGGGCCCCTGTCTCTCGCTACCTCTATGGGGGCCCCTGTCTCTCGCTACCTAAACGGGGGCCCACGTCTCTCGCTACCTAAAAGGGTGTCCTTGTCACTCACTACCTAACTGGGGATCCCTGTCACTACCTGAACTGGTGGGCTCCTGGCGCTACCTTAACTAGGGGGCACCTGTCACTACCTAAACTATCCAGGCCAGCCAGCCCAGCATCACCACCAGCCAACCAGCCCAGAATCACTGTCAAAAAGGCCACAGCATCACCAACAGTCAGGCCAGCATTTACTTCAACCAGCATTACCAGCAGCCAGGTCACAGCATCACTGCCAGCCAACCAAGCCACCTTGGCCACAGCATCACCGCCAGCCAACCCGGCCACAGCATCACCGCCAGCCAGGCCACAGCATCACTGCCAGGCCTTTCAGCTCACACATCATCCACCATTCCAGCCAAAAACCGTATTGCCAGGCACAGCAGCCAGTAGAGAATTCAGAAGCCAGGTGAGAGCATTTCACATAAATAGGCAGAATGACCCCTTAATATGGTAGACACCTGTCTATTTATGTGCCTCATGACTGCTGAATTTGTCTTGTTGGGGGTCTCAAGATTGCTGAATTTGTCTTGTTGGGGGCCTCATGATTTGTTGGGGGCCTCATGATTGCTGAATTTGTCTTATTGGGGGCCTCACAATTGCTAACTTTGTCATGTTGGGGGCCTCATGGTTGCTGAATTTGTCCTTTTGGGGGCCTCATGATTTCTGAATTTGTCTTGTTGGGGGCCTCATGATTTGTTGGGGGCCTCATGATTGCTTAATTTGTCTTGTTGGGGGTCACATGATTGCTAACTGCGAGACTATGGGAAAAGCTGAATCATCATATGAGACAATAGCTTTAAACCTACTTTTTTAGCTTTTTAAAACAGAAAATAAAACTGGGAGGTTCTAAAAAAATGAATTAATTTATTCAGGAGTAGGATGGATAATATTGTTTATCTTCACAGTTTATTTTCAACTTGGATTTTCCATAATGTTCATGTATGAGTTAAAACATTTGTGTTTATTATATATTGCTGTTGCCACTTTGCGACAGATAAGTGACTTGTGGGTTGCAGTTTGGGCACTCGGCCTCCAAAAAGTTTGCCACCACTGTCCTAATCTAATGTCCCACCATTGCTAGATTCATGTAAATTTGTCTCCACCCGTGACCACACCCACATTCTGGTCCATGGCCACACCTATTTTTCGGCGCGGCGAAACCCTCATATTTTTCTGCAAGCTAGCTGCAGTGTGCTGATCTCTGCTGCCTACAGTATTTACAGTATAAGCTGTTCTCTAGTGCCTGCACTATGTGCTGATCTACCTCCAGTGTGTACAGTATAAGGTGTTACTCTGTGCCTTTACTGATTGTAAACCAGCTGTATTGTATGCTGATCCCTGCTACTTTCAGTATGTACAGTATTAGCTATAAAGCCAGGTACACACATACAATTTTGATTAGCCAATTTAAGCTCTGTTCATCAAATTCATTGTCTCTTGGCTCACTTACTGCATGGGGGTGGTAAAATTGGTCCGTGATGGACCAATCAAAATTGATCTATGCCTATCCTGATTGTAAATTATCTAAATAAAGGACAGGGGGCTCCATCCAGGATTTCAATGGGCAGCCCTGTTATCTGTAGCTTACACTGCTGCTAAGTTCATGTACGCTTGGCCCCACCCATGACCACGCCCACTTACGGCATGACCACACCCATTTCTTGCCACGGCGCGTTTCGTTTTTTTTTTTGGGGGGGGGGGGGGGTCGGTAAATTATCCACACCGGGTGTCAAACACCCTAGCTACGCCACTGATTGAAGTCTTGTAAACTTGCTAGAAGAGTTTCTAGAGAAGGTTTGTCATTTTCAAGCTCTTCTACCCAGCAGCCTTCCTGCATGTGAAATACTGCCATTATTTTTTTAAATATTGGGTCATATGAAAGCTCTGTCACTGAAGGCACTCACAGAGAAAATGTATTTTTTGGCTGTCCTTGATTTATTTAAAAAAAAAAAAATCTTGCTTTGGACTAGAGGCCTGCACGGGTCTACTTTTGTAGACAAGCACCCACAGCCCTGATACCCGACCTGCGACCCTCTTTCTGAGGTAATGGCTACCTGCACCCCACTCGCTAGCCTCCGGAACTGCAACCCAACCCACAACCTGCTTTTCAACTGTCTAATGGAGCCATGAAGACCGGGCAGTAGGGAGCTGGATATGCTTCTCCTCTTACTTCATTCGTGGCGGTGCCGACATCCTCTTCTGGCTTCTGATCACATGATATGACATGTGAGTGTAACTCAAAGAATAGTGTCAGGCTTGCAGCACCACCGAGTGGTGGGAGAAGGGGGTGACAGAGGTGTCTCTTCCATCTCCCCTCTCCCACCACCAGGCGGCACTGCACCGCTGACATCATCCTCTGGGTTATGATGATCACATTTCATATCATGTGGTCAGAAGTCAGAAGAAGACAACGGAAGGGCAGCACCGGTAAGAGGAGAAGCTGTGTGAATCAGCTGTCCGGATAGGCAACTATAACAGCTCCTTACCGCCCGCTCTACGCGCAACCCAACCCGCACCAGCAGCACGCTACCTGCAAGCCGACCCGAACCCCACCCAAAATGAAAATGGGTACCTAAACCTGACCTGCATTTGGAGTAACCCACAAGTATACACAAATACTTAACCTAAGGCCTCTACTTTCGACACTGCCAATACAGTAACTACAATCACTTAACCACTTCCCGACCGCCCCCAGCCGATGGGCGGCGGCAAAGTCCGGGCCCAAACGACCGCAATACGCTCATCGGCGGGGGCGGCTGCGGGTGTTGCTATGCGGCGATCGCGTCATTCGTGACGCGATCAGCCACCGGGGACTGGCTCCGCCCCCCATTCGCTGTAACCCGCCGGCCATTCGGAAGCGCCGGCGGGTTACTAGCACCCAGATCGCCGCATGAACTTGGTATAATAGGCTTTGTAATGTATACAAAGCCTATTATACTGGCTGCCTCCTGCCCTGGTGGTCCCAGTGTCCGAGGGACCACCAGGGCAGGCTGCAGCCACCCTAGTCTGCACTCAAGCACACTGATTTCCCCCCCTGCCCCCTGATCGCCCACAGCACCCCTCAGACCCCCCCCTGCCCACCCCCCAGACCACTGTTTGCACCCAGTCACCCCCCTAATCACCCATCAATCACTCCCTGTCACTATCTGTCAATGCTATTTTTTTTTTAGTCCCTAATCTGCCCCCTACTCCCTCCTGATCACCCCCCACCCCTCAGATTCTCCCCAGACCCCCCCTCCCCAGACACCCCCCCCCCCGTGTACTGTATGCATCTATCCCCCCTGATCGCCTGTCAATCACCCGTCAATCACCCGCCAATCACCCCCTGTCACTGCCACCCATCAATCAGCCCCTAACCTGCCCCTTGCGGGCAATCTGATCACCCACCCACACCAATAGATTGCCCGCAGATCCGACATCAGATCACCTCCCAAGTGCAGTGTTTACATCTCTTCTCTCCTCTAAACACCCACTAATTACCCATCAATCACCCATCAATCACCCCCTATCACCACCTGTCACTGTTACCCATCAGATTAGACCCTAATCTGCCCCTTGCGGGCACCCAATCACCCGCCCACACGCTCAGATTGCCCTCAGACCCCCCCTTATCAATTCGCCAGTGCAATATGTACATCTGTTATTCCCTGTAATAACCCACTGATCACCTGTCAATCACCTATCAATCACCCATCAATCACCCCCTGTCACTGCCACCCATCAATCACCCCCTGTCACTGCCACCCATCAATCAGCCCCTAACCTGCCCCTTGCGGGCAATCTGATCACCCACCCACACCAATAGATCGCCCGCAGATCCGACATCAGATCACCTCCCAAGTGCAGTGTTTACATCTCTTCTCTCCTCTAAACACCCACTAATTACCCATCAATCACCCCCTATCACCACCTGTCACTGTTACCCATCAGATTAGACCCTAATCTGCCCCTTGTGGGCACCCAATCACCCGCCCACACCTCAGAACGCCCTCAGACCCCAGCCCTGATCACCTCGCTAGTGCATTGCTTGCATCTATTTCCCCCCTCTAATCACACCTTGAGACACCCATCAATCACCTCCTGTCACCCCCTAGCACACCTACCCATCAGATCAGGCCCTAATTTGCCCCGTGTGGGCTCCTGATCACTCGGCCAAACCCTCAGATCCCCCTCAGACCCCCTTCCGATCACCTCCCCAGTGCATTGATTGCATCTATTTTCCCCTCTAACCGCCCCCTGAGACACCCATCAATCACCTCCTGTCACCCCCCTAGCACTCCTATCCATCAGATCAGGCCCAATACATCCTGTCATCTAAGAAGCCACCCTGCTTATGACCGGTTCCACAAAATTTGCCCCCTCATAGACCACCTGTCATCAAAATTTGCAGATGCTTATACCCCTGAACAGTCATTTTGAGAAATTTGGTTTCCAGACTACTCACAGTTTTGGGCCCGTAAAATGCCAGGGCAGTATAGGAACCCCACAAGTGACCCCATTTTAGAAAGAAGACACCCCAAGGTATTCTGTTAGGTGTATGATGAGTTCATAGAAGATTTTATTTTTTGTCAAAAGTTAGCGGAAATTGGATTTTTATTGTTTTTTTCACAAAGTGTCATTTTTCACTAACTTGTGACAAAAAATAAAATCTTCTATGAACTCACCATACCCCTAACAGAATACCTTGGGGTGTCACTTGTGGGGTTCCTATACTGCCCTGGCATTTTAGGGGCCCTAAACCGTGAGGAGTAGTCTAGAAAACAAATGCCTTAAAATGATCTGTGAATAGGACGTTGGGCCCCTTAGCCCACCTAGGCTGCAAAAAAATGTCACACATGTGGTATCGCCATACTCAGGAGAAGTAGTATAATGTGTTTTGTGGTGTATTTTTACACATACCCATGCTAGGTGGGAAAAATCTCTCTGTAAATGGACAATTGTGTGTAAAAAAAAATCAAAAATGTGTCATTTACAGAGATATTTCTCCCACCCAGCATGGTTATATGTAAAAATACACCACAAAACACATTATACTACTTCTTCTGAGTACGGCGATACCACATGTGTGACACTTTTTTGCAGCCTAACTGTGCTAAGGGGCCCAAAGTCCAATGAGTACCTTTAGGATTTCACAGGTCATTTTGAGACATTTGGGTTCAAGACTCCTCCTCACGGTTTAGGGCCCCTAAAATGCCAGGGCAGTATAGGAACCCCACAAGTGACCCCATTTTAGAAAGAAGACACCCCAAGGTATTCTGTTAGGTGTATGATGAGTTCATAGAAGATTTTATTTTTTGTCACAAGTTAGCGGAAATTGATATGTATTGTTTTTTTTTCACAAAGTGTCATTTTCCGCTAACTTGTGACAAAAAAAAATCTTCTATGAACTCAGCATACTCCTAACAGAATACCTTGGGGTGTCTTCTTTCTAAAATGGGGTCACTTGTGGGTTTCCTATACTGCCCTGGCATTTTAGGGGCCCTAAACCGTGAGCAGTAGTCTAGAATCCAAATGCCTCAAAATGACCTGTGAATAGGACGTTGGGCCCCTTAGCGCACCTAGGTTGCAAAAAATTGTCACACATGTGGTATCGCCCTACTCAAAAGAAGTAGTATATTGTGTTTTGGGGTGTATTTTTACACATACCCATGCTGGGTGGGAGAAATCTCTCTGTAAATGGACAATTGTGTGTAAAAAAAATCAAAAATGTGTCATTTACAGAGATATTTCTCCCACCCAGCATGGGTATGTGTAAAAATACACCCCAAAACACATTATACTACTTCTCCTGAGTACGGCAATACCACATGTGTGGCACTTTTTTGCACCCTAAGTGTGCTAAGGGGCCCAAAGTCCAATGAGTACCTTTTGGATTTCACAGGTCATTTTGCGACATTTGGTTTCAAGACTACTCCTCACGGTTTAGGGCCCCTAAAATGCCAGGGCAGTATAGGAACCCCACAAATGACCCCATTTTAGAAAGAAGACACCCCAAGGTATTCCGTTAGGAGTATGGTGAGTTCATAGAAGATTTTATTTTTTGTCACAAGTTAGCGGAAAATGACACTTTGTGAAAAAAAACAATTAAAATCAATTTCCGCTAACTTGTGACAAAAAAAAATAAATCTTCTATGAACTCACCATCCTCCTAACGGAATACCTTGGGGTGTCTTCTTTCTAAAATGGGGTAATTTGTGGGGTTCCTATACTGTCCTGGCATTTTAGGGGCCCTAAACCGTGAGGAGTAGTCTTGAAACGAAATTTCTCAAAATGACCTGTGAAATCCTAAAGGTACTCATTGGACTTTGGGCCCCTTAGTGCAGTTAGGGTGCAAAAAAGTGCCACACATGTGGTATCGCCGTACTCAAGAGAAGTAGTATAATGTGTTTTGGGGTGTATTTTTCCACATACCCATGCTGAGTGGGAGAAATATCTCTATAAATAGACAATTGTGTGTAAAAAAAATAAAACAATTGTCATTTACGGAGATATTTCTCCCACCCAGCATGGGTATGTGTAAAAATACACCCCAAAACACATTATACTACTTCTCCTGAGTACGGCAATACCACATGTGTGGCACTTTTTTGCAGCCTAACTGCGCTAAGGGGCCCAAAGTCCAATGAGCATCTTTAGGCTTTACAGGGGTGCTTACAATTAGGCACCCCCCAAAATGCCAGGACAGTGAACACACCCCACAAATGACCCCATTTTGGAAAGTAGACACTTCAAGGTATTCAGAGAGGAGCATAGTGAGTCCGTGGCAGATTTCATTTTTTTTTGTCGCAAGTTAGAAGAAATGGAAACTTTTTTTTTTTTTGTCACAAAGTGTCATTTTCCGCTAACTTGTGACAAAAAATAAAATCTTCTTTGAACTCACCATGCCTCTCACTGAATCTTTTGGGATGTTTTCTTTCCAAAATGGGGTCATTTGGGGGGTATTTGTACTATCCTGGAATTTTAGCCCATCATGAAACCTGACAGGTGCGCAGAAAAGTCAGAGATGCTTGAAAATGGGAAAATTCACTTTTGGCACCATAGTTTGTAAACGCTATAACTTTTACCCAATCCAATAAATATACACTGAATGGTTTTTTTTTATCAAAGACATGTAGCAGAATAACTTTCGCGCTCAAATGTATAGGAAATTTTACTTTATTTGAAAAATGTCAGCACAGCAAGTTAAAAAAGTCATTTTTTTGACAAAATTCATGTCTTTTTTGATGAATATAATAAAAAGTAAAACTCGCAGCAGCAATCAAATAGCACCAAAAGAAAGCTGTATTAGTGACAAGAAAAGGAGGTAAAATTCCTTTAGGTGGTAGGTTGTATGACCGAGCAATAAACCGTGAAAGCTGCAGTGGTCTGAATGGAGAAAAAGGCTCTGGTCCTTAAGGGGCAAAAAGACTGTGGTCCTCAAGTGGTTAAACACTGCTTCATACATTCTCCCTGACTGTGTTCTGATCCCAAAGGAATGGTAAAATACCTTATAATTTTAAACAATTAAATCCAGGTTTTTCATATTATTTATAATATCCCCATTGGTTACACGTAAAAGCTCTGTACAGGCCTCATTAAATCAACATGACTGCTTTTAGATTTTGCTTTGTGCATGTTTGGGTTCCGCTGGGATTTAAGGAATAATTACTGTTTTAAAGTACTGCTGAGTCCATTTCCTGCACTTGTGCAGCCAACTGGTACTTCATAGCTAGGAAGTGCCAGTCATTAGATATAATCAGCACGGTTTTGGATACCCATCTCCGATTCCCTCAGGTTCC
This sequence comes from Hyperolius riggenbachi, assembly GCF_040937935.1. Classification (NCBI taxonomy): domain Eukaryota; kingdom Metazoa; phylum Chordata; class Amphibia; order Anura; family Hyperoliidae; genus Hyperolius; species Hyperolius riggenbachi. The sequence continues at coordinate 75,310,155 of NC_090655.1, forward strand.
CTGCACAGGTACTGTACTGTGCAAACACCCCACTTTGTTTTTATTTTGGTAGACCCAGCTTGCACAGAGAACTCAAGAGCAAGGTCTGCAAACAATCTGGTGCATGATCAGTAAGGCACTTACGTATTTTCAAGCATGGACTTGATGGATTGGTGCTTAAAGGTTTACTCAAAGGACTTCCGAAGTTCTGAGGCGAGAAAGGTAAAAAAAAGTTAAATACCTAGCTGCATGTTTTATCCTCAGAGGATGCCATTCGCGCCCTCCATTTTTTTTTCTTATTTTCAGACTCTAGTTTAGTCCCGACTTGATCCTTCGGGTCGTCTGCACTATCCCGCACGCTTTACGTCCACGAGACCGCCGGGGGCCATGACTGGGCTGGAGGAGGACTCAGAGCTGTGCAGCCGCACTCACGGCTCTGAGAACTGCGCAGGCATGGCAAGACCTGGCAGCCATCATAAATGCGGCTAATGCAGATGACCCAAAGGATCGGGTCGGGACTAAACCAGAGTCTGAAAATAAAAAAAAAAGAGGGCACGGATGGCGTCCTCTTAGGATAAAGCATGCAGCCAGATATTTAACTTCTTTTTTTTTTTTTTTACCATTCTCGCCTTGGAAGTCCTTTAAAGCCTGAGGTGGGTTCTAAAAACGCAAATTGCACACAGAGGCTGGGTCTGCATATACTGCCCAGCCTCTGTTGCTATACCGATCTCCCCACAGGCCCCCCCTGCGCTCAGCTTGACCCGCATAAATCATACGCCGAGCTGTCAACACGCATCGTGTCGCAGCCGGCTGTTTACCTTTTCATCTGTCACTCCTGGCGCTCCCCCGCCTCCTCCATAGCGCCGGTCTCTGCCCGCGTCCCTTCCCTCCAATCAGCGGGGAGGGAAGGGACGCAGGCGGGGACCTGCACTATGGAGGAGGCGGGGGAGTGCCGGGAGTGACAGATGAAAAGGTAAACAGCCGGCTGCGAAACACTGCGTGTCGACAGCTCAGGGGGACCTGTGGGGAGATTGGTATAGCAACAGAGGCTTTGCAGTATATGCAGACCCAGCCTCCGTATGCCGATAGCATTGTTAGAACCCACCTCGGGTTCTCTTTAAGTTGCATTTTGATGTACCTTGCAGCCTCCTGCAGTTATCCTGCACCCACGCTGTTCTTCCACTACCCTCCAATCAGCAGCGACGAACGCCCAAATGCTGGCCGGTAGTGCCAGCTGTGCGCACCCTGATCTAAGTGTTATTCCGATCACAACGCAGCTAGGGTAGTGTGAAAGGTCCCTAAAGTTGATGGTAAGAAAATCCTAGGTAGGCAGTGCTAATCAAAGTTTAGTAGCACTACTTTAAAGCGGGATTGTCAATCATAAAATCAAATTCCAAATACCCGTTGCTCTGTGTTTATTATGTAGTCAACATCCTGATCCTGCATTGCAAGCATTCCAATATAATCATAAATGTTTCTGCTGTAATGAATCTTATCTCAATCAACCTGGCACCTTTCTGGCACATTGCCGGGGAGAGGGAAGCTTGTTATCTCCCTTCCAACATTCCTGTTCCTCACTGATTGGCTGAAGGCGGTTCAGTGTGGCATCTAGTGTTGGGCGAACATCTAGATGTTCGGGTTCGGGCCGAACAGGCCGAACATGGCCGCGATGTTCGGGTGTTCGAGCCGAACTCCGAACATAATGGAAGTCAATGGGGACCCGAACTTTCGTGCTTTGTAAAGCCTCCCTCCATGCTACATACCCCAAATTTACAGGGTATGTGCACCTTAGGAGTGGGTACAAGAGGAAAAAAAAATTAGCACAAAGAGCTTATAGTTTTTGAGAAAATGGATTTTAAAGTTTCAAAGGGAAAACTGTCTTTTAAATGCGGGAAATGTCTGTTTTCTTTGCACAGGTAACATGCTTTTTGTCGGCATGTAGTCATAAATGTAATACAGATGAGAGGTTCCAGGAAAAGGGACCGGTAACGCTAACCCAGCAGCAACACACGTGATGGAACAGGAGGAGGGCGGCGCAGGAGGAGAAGGCCACGCTTTGAGACACAACAACCCAGGCCTTGCATGAGGACAAGAAGCGTGCGAATAGCAATTTGCTTTTTGTCGGCATGCAGTCATAAATGTAATACAGATGAGAGGTTCCAGGAAAAGGGACCGGTAACGCTAACCCAGCAGCAGCACACGTGATGGAACAGGAGGAGGGCGGCGCAGGAGGAGAAGGCCACGCTTTGAGACACAACAACCCAGGCCTTGCATGAGGACAAGAAGTGTGCGGATAGCAATTTGCTTTTTGTCGGCATGCAGTCATAAATGTAATACAGATGAGAGGTTCCAGGAAAAGGGACCGGTAACGCTAACCCATCACAGATGTTCATTGTTCATGTTACTTGGTTGGGGTCCGGGAGTGTTGCGTAGTCGTTTCCAATCCAGGATTGATTCATTTTAATTTGAGTCAGACGTCTGCATTTTCTGTGGAGAGGCGGATACGCCGATCTGTGACGATGCCTCCGGCAGCACTGAAACAGCGTTCCGACATAACGCTGTGTCGCTACTGTTCCCAGCAGCGACACAGAGCACAATGCTATACAGTGGTGGGTGAGCGGTGTACTACTGTTCCCAGCAGCGACACAGAGCACAATGCTATACAGTGGTGGGTGAGTGGTGTACTACTGTTCCCAGCAGAGACACAGAGTGGCAGTAAACACAATGCTATATAGTGTGGGTGAGCGGTGTACTACTGTTCCCAGCAGCGACACCACGACTGGGGGGACCCTGACTAGCCTGGCTGGAGAGAAAACTACCCTGCCTGCCTACCCAAAGCTAAACCCACAGACAAATGGCGGAGAAATGACGTGGATCGGGTATTTATTTACCCGAACCACGTGACCCGTTCGGCCAATCAGAGCGCGTTCGGGTCCGAACCACGTGACCCGTTCGGCCAATCACAGCACTAGCCGAACGTTCGGGGAACGTTCGGCCATGCGCTCTTAGTTCGGCCATATGGCCGAACGGTTTGGCCGAACACCATCATCAGGTGTTCGGCCGAACTCGAACATCACCCGAACAGGGTGATGTTCTGCAGAACCCGAACAGTGGCGAACACTGTTCGCCCAACACTAGTGGCATCAGGCTGAGAAGGGAAATACACCTCACCCCTGTGCAGAAGCTACTGAAATATGAGCTATGCTGTGCTCAGATATGTTTAGAAAGACAGATGTCACGGGGCAGATCCTTTAGAGCTCAGTTGAGAGGAGGGCTTGCAATGCATACACCATTTCATGCAGAGGAGAAAAAAAAGAGTAAGGGAGGAAATTACATCAGGATTGGCTTCTGTCAGAGGCAGTAATGATGGAGAATACCTGAAACAGTTTTCTCTTTATTTATGATATAAAATTCACTGAAATCAATATATGGACAGTATAATACATGTTATGTAAGTAGAACAAGTACAATATGTATCTACTTATATATATGTTTTTGTTCACAGGGATAGAATGGCTGTCCCTGCTGCTTTAAAGGGACAGATGTCTTCTAAAGGCAAAAAATAATATCCCAAATGCTTCTCTAGACATCTCAAAAATGTGACACATGAAGCTAGAAATCTCAATTTGACAAGCACAAAGTTTGCTTGCATAAATTATGGATCTGCCCGTATCAATTTCCATAAACAGGCTGCATTTTTTCTTACACTTCAATAACTTCTCTGACCTTTCCTTCAAGCCAATCATGGTTGTGTTACACATAATGGTTCCCCCTCGCCTGCTGTGTCAAATGTGTGAAATTATATTATTATTAGTCAGAAATGATTGCTCTTTTCTTTTTTTAATGAAAACTGTAGGTGAACAATGGTAGCAATTAATCAGATGGCTTTACAGCTAACATTGCATGTCTTTGTTATTGTTTAATTAGTGGTTCATAATAGAGATTAGCGAAGGAATTCAAGCAGATATGTGCATAAATTTGTCAATTAACTGGATAGCCCACTGGACATAGTCAAATATTTTCATCTTTGCTGATCAATTTTTTAATTGTTCAAATATTTAATTTTAAAGGACCACTATTGCAAAAAAAAGTTGACACTTAAAATCGGACAGAACCGACAGGTTTTGGGCCAGTCAGTCTCCTCATGGGAGATTCTCAGGGTTTTTGTTTGTTTACAAATTCAACAGCATTTCCTGACCAGCAGTTTAACTGCCAAAATAGTAAGATACCAGCCAGCCTCCCTACTCACTTGCACACTATTTTGTCAGTAAGGCCCCATATACACTTAATCAGTTGGTATGTGTTTTTTTTACTTCTCCATAGCAGTGCATTATGAAAAAGCTTTCAGTTAAAATGCGTATAGTGTGAACTGAGCCATTGGGAAACATGGGCATTACTTTGAAAATCAGTTTTCCTTTCAGTTATAACTGAGAGCAACTGATTAAGTGTAAATGGGGCTAAGGCCTCGTTCACATCATACGCGCTTCCATACACATCATACGCGCTTCCGTGCGGATATGGAAACGTGTATGATGCGCTGAAACGCAGGAACGGCAGAAGGGCATAGACTGCCCTTTTACCGTTCACATCTACTGCTCTGCGCAACAGTACGATGTGCTGGGAAGCACTTGCGTACTGCTGCCTGCATTTTGCCCACAAGTGCAGAGCTGATCCCATCACTGTCAATGGATGGGATCAGCAGCGCAGCGGGCAGCGGCGCAGATGGCGTGCGATCTGATGCGATGCGTTCGGAACGCATGGCCATCTGTGCTCCTTCAGATGTGAAAGAGGCCTAAGGGCTCGTTCACACTAAGGCCCCATTTACACTTAATCAGTTGCTCTCAGTTATAACTGAAAGGACAACTGATTTTCAAAGTAATGCCCATGTTTTCCCATGGCACCTTTCACACTTAACGCGTTTTAGCTGAAATCTTTTTCACAATGCACTGCTATGGAGAAGAAAAAAAGTGCATACTAACTGATTAAGTGTAAACAGGGCCTAAGGGCATTTTTGTTCTTTTTTACAAGCGCAGGTGATTTTTAAAATCGCCCTAAATTGCTTGTGCAACGATTCCCTATGAGAGAGTTCACAGCTGAGTGGTTGGTTTGCAATCCGCTCAGCAAAGCGCTGCCTGTACCATTTTTGAGGCGATTTTGTCTCGATGGAAGGTACAGGAAATATGCAAACACTCACAAAATTGCTTTGTGCAGCGATTGCGTGAGCATTTTTAAGAATAAATACAGTGGGCTTGATTCAGAAAGCGGTGCTAACTGTTAGCCGGGAGGCAATCTTAGGTGTGAATGAAGCCTCAAAGTGGCCACACACCATACAATTTTCATGCATTCTGGCTGTACAATCAATCACCAAGTGCTGTTATACTACATGGATGTTGGTACGATTGTATACAAATTGTACAGTTAGATTGCATGAAAATTGTATGGTGGCCACCTTTAGATTTTGCAATTTCTGTTCAGGAAATGCTGTTGAAAACAAAGAAAACCCTGAGAATCTCCCATGAGGAGACTGACTGGCCCAAAACCTGTCGGTTCTGTCAGATTTTAACTGCCTACTTTTTTCGCTATAGTGGTTCTTTAAAGAAAATGAAAAAAACAAGCTCCCTCCTAAAGGATACGATGCTGGCTTCTGGCAGTTAAGGGCCCTTTTACACTTAATGCGTTAATATGTGTGTGTGTAGTATGCATTTTTGTTAATAGTTTTGGTAGTGCATTGTGAAAAAGCTTTCAGTTAAAACGTGTATAGTGGGAACTGATTCATAGGAAAACGTGGAGATTACTTTGAAAAAAGGACCCTTAACAAGCATAAAAGTGTGTGCATAACTTTCAATCTCAGTGATCAAAAGGAAATGAGCACTATACAGACATCCGGCTGTAACAATTGGTGTCAGCAACCAGAGAGAGAATCTGATTCTTGCCGATCTGCAGTATCCCCAAGAATACAGATATACCTGATTATTGGGGATCTGCAGAATCGCCAATAATCAAATATGTCTAACCTCTAGACACCTGAGTGTGTAAGTGATTTGGTGCAACAGTAACCTTTGGACCACCGGGGTAGCAGGTGGTCCAATAAGTAGAGAAGACTCTACTGCAGTCAAGGACAACTGGAGAGGGAGTCCCTGACTGATAAGGAGCAGTGTCCCTTCTGAAGAGCAGGGGACCCCTGCGGAAAGGCTGGACACCCTGCGGAGGGTGACAGCCAGAAGGTCAGACAGGCCGGGTCGGCAACAGAGTATCAGATATGCAAAAGTACCAAATCAGAGATCAGAAGAATAGTCAGGAAAGCTACAGGTCATAACAGATATCAGAACAAGGCCTAGTCTGAGGTGTGAGGTCCGTGATCTCAACACCCTGGAACTATGCTAGAGAACAACACAGATGGTATACAGTATTCCTAGTCTGGGGTGTGAGGGCCGTGATCTCAACACCCTGGAACTATGCTAGAGAATAACACAGATGATATACAGTATTCCTAGTCTGGGGTGTGAGGGCCATGATCTCAACACCCTGGAACTATGCTAGAGAATAACACAGATGATATGCAGTATTCCTAGTCTGGGGTGTAAGGGCCGTGATCTCAACACCCTGGAACTATGCTAGAGAATAACACAGATGATATACTGTAACTGGCTAAGTGTGGATTCCCAGGGCCTCCTGGTTCCACCACACTGGAGATCTGACTAAGGTCTGAGTGCTAACACATAAGCATTTGCAACGCCAGACAACCAGCAACTGAACAGCAAGAGATATATATAGTAAAGCACCCCACAGCGCCGCCCAGCTCCCATCAACCAACCAATAGCCGGACAGGAATCAGCTGACCGTCCCAATCAGCTGATCTTCCTCCTATTGGTTTAAAGAGCCTGTCTAGCGGCGCGCGCGCGTAGCTCTCCATCTGTGTGCACTACATGGTCCAGCTAACCCAGACGCATGTTGTTGCGGGGAATCCGCCGCTTTGCCGTCAGAACACGCGGCGGCCCCCGCGCCACTCTGACCATGGGCACCACCAGCTCCAGACAAACCAGACGCCTGTTGACCCGGACAAACCGCCGCATCAGACGCGGAATCAGCCGCCTTGCTGCCAGAACATGCGGCAGCTTTTCCGCTGTTTATCACACCGGCTTATCTATAGTGAAGTACGTGTGAAAACAATGCGCTCATCCATTGCTCATTTGTCCGTTTCATATTGAGATCTAGTGTGCTGGATCTCTAAGTGATATTGTTTGACACCTGTACCCACAGTTAGTGGTGCTCATAATGGATCAATTACAATTACCCAAAACTTTGCATCTGTTCGCCAGTGTACTTTTCGCCAGTGTACTCCTCCAAACATCCGCGAGAGCTATCGCGGTCGCCCGGACTCAATGAGCCGCCCCGGACGCGCAAAGCCCATAGACCCGTATTAGGCTCCGCGCGTCCAAAAAGACGCACCCCGCGCAAACGCAGCGAACAAACAATAAGAGGAGCAAACAAACAATTAGACATGCAGAGGGGCTTAATGCCCTTTTGTAAATCAGGCCCTTGGTGTTTGCACGTCTCCTGTCACAGCAGATCGCCCCATCTGTGACAGACATATGTCATTTTGCATTTTGTATTATGATGGCAAACTCCTAGGGTCGTGTTTTGTTTATTGTGTATTGTTTATGGTTTGTATGCTTGATTTTTAGCTTGCACTCCTTGCCTGATGAAGCGGGTTATACCTGCAAAACGCGTTGCGGAGTGACAAAATAAATTGATATTTGCGATTTGAACAATCTCGATTGTCCATCATTTCAGGAGGTAATTCCACCTGTACTCCTCCTTTTTAGTTGTTTTTAGATAATTTTAACCTGTCTGGTGCCTCTGTCCAAATTTGCACAGTATATAGTCCACCTTGGGTGGAGGGGACTCTTCCCTTCTTTCTATCTACAGAGAGCGACTTCTTAAACCTGAGTGGGGTCAGGTTCTAATGCTCCCCACCTGCATTTCAAGTGGTTGCCAATGTGGTAACCCGTGTTTGTGAGTATATCCACATCTGTTAATTATTTTGCCAACAATTGCTTGACTTACTGCACCATATTGGGCTCTCGGTTTTTCTTTTTTGTTTCAAGTGCATCCTTCCACCATATGTACAAGTCACTTCCTACATCAACATTCCTGCTTGGTACAATGAGCCATAAAGAAGGAGGCGTTGAAGCACACCTGAACTGTTCTTAAAACTGAAGCCTTTTACTCACCTGGGTCTTCTTCCAGCCCCCTGCAGTCCGTAAGGTCTTTAGGCATCCTCTGAGAGACAGACCGAGAAAGTGACAGGTGCTTTGAGGGAGAGACAGAAAGAGGAGAGTAAAGTTTGGAGGGAGGCAGAGGAGGAGAAAGTAGATTGGAGGAAAGCCAGAATAGAGGCAGACTCATAGTTGCAGCACAGGTCAGAGTCAGAAGTCACCATGGTGTGTAGAAAGTTTATTTGTTTATTAAAGTTTTTAAAAAGTGTTTTTTTTTTACCTTTCATTTGAGAGGGGGAAAAACGTGTACTAACGCATACCAATGCGTACTAACCAGGCGTGGATTTACATCACAGGAGCCTATAGGCACAGATGTCCTGGCACCCTAGACTTCACCCTCCATGAGCCGACAAACACCCGCCAAACTGCAAGTGTGCTGGCTGGCTCAGCTGTCACTTCTCCATTACCCATCATAGTGAGCTACAGGTGCCCCTTAATACTGAAGATAGCTCTAGATACTTAATACTAAGTAACTAGTTAGAGGTTCTCAGACTGAAGATAGATTGTATTTTAGGCAGTTTAGTTTGTGTGTTAGAATTGTGGTCTGTCAGGCTTGTTTGGTCACCTGCTGTGAGCTAGGCTGTATGCCCATATGACTGAAATATAACCCAGCCCTAATGCCTGCGAAAGCTCCTGCCTAATACAAACTACAATACACTGCAGGCAGATGTAGCAAACAAACTGGAAGACAGCAATCACCAAACACAGCAAAGGCAATGTAGCACAATACACTGAATAGTCACCTGAGGCTAATAGGCTGAGGCAATCCAGATGAAGACAAGGTGGCAGGCAATGGCTGAAATATAATCACCAGACAGATGCGTGGTCAATCAAGCAAGAGTCAGTCCAGGCAGTATTCATGCGAATCCTTTAACAAGTCGGGTCGGTAACAGGGTATCCGATACAGAAGTAGTGTTGGGCGAACACCTGGATGTTCGGGTTCGGGTCCGTTCGCCGAACATGGGCCAGATGTTCGGCATGTTCGTCCCGAACTCCGAACTCCCCCGAACATCCCGCTTTTGGGGGCCCTATGGGGTCGCAGGCATAAGGGGGGAGCATGCCCCGGTCGCGGGGGGGGGTCGGAAATTCCCCCCACCCCCTCCGCTAGCGCTCCCCCCTCTGCCCGCTTCCCCATACAAAAATTTTCCATAAAGTTCAATAGTACCTTCAGTGGCTGGCTGGCACTGTGGTGTGAGTGAGTAGGAGGAGTCCGAGTAGGACGCGTTGAGGCCGGGCAGCGGGTGGTTCAGCGGTAGTACCCTTGTGGTACTTCCGCCCTTTCTCTGACCTCACGTCCTCTACGTGATGACGCATACGAGGGTACGCGTGACGCGTACCCTCGTATGCAGAGGACGTGAGGTCAGAGAAAGGGCGGAAGTACCACAAGGGTACTACCGCTGAACCGCCCGCTGCCCGGCCTCAACGCGTCCTACTCGGACTCCTCCTACTCACTCACACCACAGTGCCAGCCAGCCACTGAAGGTACTATTGAACTTTACGGAAAATTTTTGTATGGGGAAGCGGGCAGAGGGGGGAGCACTAGCGGAGGGGGTGGGGGGAATTTCCGACCCCCCCCCCCCCGCGACCGGGGCATGCTCCCCCCTTATGCCTGCGACCCCATAGGGGGGCAGTATTCGGCCGAACAGGGCCCTGTTCGGCCTGTTCGGCTGGGCATTGAGCTGTTCGGGCGAACCCGAACTAAAAAGGCCGAACACCATGAGGTGTTTGGCCGAACTCGAACATCACCTGAACAGGGTGATGTTCTGCAGAACCCGAACAGTGGCGAACACTGTTCACCCAACACTATACAGAAGTGTAGTCAGGTTCAAGCCGGGTCGGTAACAGGTATCTAATACAGAAGCGAGGTCAGGTTTAAGCCGGGTCGGTAACAGGTAATCCAATCTAGAAGAAGCTTAGTCAAGAGACACAAGTCGGCAACAAGACAAGCACTTGGTGTGAGCGCAATCTCAGCAACAAGCCAGCATAGGCTATCACAGACGATGACAGAGGGCGCTCACCTTTCATTTATTCTAGAACTAACCAATCAGAAAGTAAAGGTATCCAAAGTAACCAATCAACGGAGAGCGTGTCAGCAGAGATGCTGACACGCTATGCACACACGTGTTTAATCTTTACAGCGGTGGAGCGCGTACTGTGAGTGCGTCCGCCGCTTATCCAATGGGAGCTGAGCGCCATGCGCTCCAGTGACGTCAGAGACAGGGTTGCCGCTTGCTTGTGCCTCAGCGTGGGTCTCGGCATTCCGCCGTCATGAGCGACCACCGGATCTTACATGGTCACAAAGCTAAAGCACCGATTGCAACACAAAATTTAGTAATGAATTAAGTTTTGTTTTGTTTGTTTTTTCTGCATTTTTCAAAAACATTTTTTTCCAAATTTAAAAATAATAAATATTATGTTTTATGTTTAACCCTTAGATAGGGTATCATAAAGAAATTACCTATATTATTATTTTTATATTTTTCAGTAGATTCTGGAATTGTAATTTAAATTGTCCTATAATTATGCTATCTGCATGATTTAATTGGCGCAGCATGCCTGCCCTTTTGACTTGGCATTGACTGCTAAATGTATGCAATTGTTGTATGGAGAACCACACCGGGCTTCGTGTTGCGGGAAAGATGCTTTTCCACCAGTTGATTAACACTCCTTATTCTACATGCTTGATATGTATTATTTTTCAGTTTTATTTTTAATTTGACTAATGTTACGGTGAGCTTCTTGATAAAGGAGTGTAATTGCTCCAGTAAAAATACAGCATGGAAAATTAAACTGAGCGGAAAACCTCATGATGGGCAAAATTAACCGATGGTGGTTGGAGTTGGAATTGTGAACAAAATGGAGATGTGGAGAAAGTTATAAATTGTGCTGGAGAAAACTAATATGAAAATTATGCATTTACAGAAACTAATAGGTTTGAGGGAGAGTCGTTAAGGGCTCTTGCACACTACATGCGATTCTGATTTGTGATTTGTACGTGATTTTACATGCAATTCCGATTTGTGATTCTTAATCGGTACTGCATGCTGAGTTTTTTCTGCGTTTTTTGATTCTTGTTTTGATAGCATCCAGGGAAAATCGGAATTGCAAATCGGAATCGAAAATTGGATATGCAGTGTGCAGGGGGCCTCCTCAAGAGGATCTTAAACCCAGGATTGAAATTCCTCCCAATCAGTAGCTGATACCCCCTTTCCTAAGATAAATCTTTACCTTTTCTCAAAAAGATCAGCGGGGACGTCTGTAGCGGCCGATATTGTGGTGAAATCCCTCCCACATTGTGATGTCAAGGCCATGGCCCTGTTCAGTTTCCAGTCTGTGAACCTTGTTGCTTTGTGGAAAATAATAGCTGTTTCCAACTGCCGTATCTCTCTCTCTCTCTCTCTCTCTCTCTCTCTGTATATATATATATATATATATATAGATAGATAGATAGATAGATAGATAGATAGATAGATAGATAGATAGATAGATATACCAGGGGATGAGCAGCACAAACCAAATTTTATGCAATATTATGCAAAGCATGCACGCAGCACTGGAGGTCCTCAGACTCCATAAAAAATATATAAATACAGAGGGGCTGCAGCACACAACAGGAAAACAGTGACAGGGGATCTTGGTTACGCTTTAACGCGTTTAAGCTCACCAACTGCGCCAAAGTGTCCCCAATCTGTAACCAGGCAAAAATGCTAGTTTTTAATAGAGTTCTAGTGGGAACCATTCCAATAGCCCAAGAGTCAACTAAATGGGAAAAAGGATATTAAAATCACCTCACCTTCTACTAGCTACTAACTGTACTATGAGCTCCACTCATGTATATGCTTAACTGTGCTAGAGGTGGGCGTGGTTATGCACGCTCACAGGGGAATATAACATATGTCAGGGGATGAGCAGCTCAAACCAAATTATATGCAATACTATGCAAGGCATGCCCGCAGCACTGGAGGTCCCCAGACTCCATAAGAAGTATATAAATACAGAGGGGCTGCAGCACACAACAGGAAAACAGTGACAGGGGCTTTTGGTTACGCTTTAATGCGTTTAAGCTCACCAACTGCACCAACTGCACCAACTGCGCCGTTCTAGTGGGAACCATGCCAATAGCCCAAGAGTCAACTAAATGGGAAAAGGACAGGTGAGGTGATTTTAATATCCTTTTTCCCATTTAGTTGACTCTTGGGCTTTTGGTATGGTTCCCACTAGAACGCTAATAAAAACTAGCATGTTTGCCTGGTTACAGTAGGACTCCCCAGATTGGGGACACTTTGGCGCAGTTGGTGAGCTTAAACGTGTTAAAGCATAACCAAGAGCCCCTGTCACTGTTTTCCTGTTGTGTGCTGCAGGCCCTTTGTATTTCTATATATATATATATATATATATATATACATTTATATTTATGATCAAAACAAACTTTTAGCCTATCATATTGCTAGTGGGTGTGCTTATTATAGGTAAGGGCAGTTGGTGCTGTCTGTTATTTTTTTTCATGTCTGCCAGTAGTAAAGATGATGACCCGCAGGCTCATGGTGGATCAAACAACATTAACTAATTACATGGTGAATATCAATCTTGATCTATCTTCTATCCTTTAACGTATCACTTTACAGTGTAACATAGTAACGTAGTTTGGCTGAAAAAAAACTCAAGTTCAACCAAAAAAAGGGTTTACTGATTTATTCCCCCCCCCCCTGCTACTATCTTAAAAAAAAAGTTCCTCTTTATGGACAAAGTTAGAGGTCTCATCCTAATGGACAAAGAAATATGGAAGCTGCCAAAAATAAAGCACAGCTTGACATTTTTGCAAATAACATAAAAATACTCACCTATGACCAGTCTGCACCCCAAAGCTGTATGCTTGAGAGAATGTGTTTGTATTACAGCAGATGGAAAATCAGCTTTCTGACCACAATAGGAGTCATTCCTGTTCCAATCCCATAATCTGGCACCACCAATCGACTTCTCTAGCTTAATCTATGCATGCTCTCAGCACTATAGGCTCTGGACTAGGCATGCACATACTGCATTTATCATGTCTAATTGGCATGCAAAAGAAACTGTTCACTGGGTAAAATGGCCACCAGGCAATACTCCAAACACGCACCCTTCCTGTACCAACCGGTTTCGCTCACTAAAAGTCGGCATACGATGGACAGTGTCTAATTCAAACTCTCTACGCTCTCTAGGGCTTATTTCCACTAGCCTGTTGCATTCTGCATCCAGTTTTTTAGATGCAGATTTCTGCTTTGTTTCCGCGAATGTTAATGCGGAAATAGGGATGTGGCTATCAGTCAATGGCCTCAATTCACTAAGATCATGCTGGAGATAATAAGGCAAGAGAAAACTTGCCACCACACAGTGAAAGTGTTATCTTATCTCTTCATTCCTAAAGTTATCTCCTCTGTAGTTAGGTTACCTCCTCTATAGTTAAGTTACCTCTGTAGTTATTTTTACACATAACAGTCTGTGTTTAACTTTAGAATTCTGGAGTTATTTTAAGGATTGAAGCGTTAACTTAAAGACAGAAGAGTTAACTTTAGATTTGCCTGAGGTAAAATGTTTCCTGAATGCTACATGCCTCGTCACCATCGTGATAACTATAGAAACGTTATTGTAACGATTGGTGTCAGCAAAACAGATGCCTGATTATTGGGTGATCTGCAGTATCACTAATAATCCAGACACTATACCTGATTATGTAGTGATCTGCAGAATCACCAATAATACAAGTATAGCAACACACAGAATGGATACTATGTATAGTGCTTGGTGCAACAGTAGTACTTGATAGCTTCAGCTATACCTCACCACAGGAGCTGGTGGTTACTATCAGTACAGAGGCCCTCACCAGAGATCAGGGCTCTCTGGTGGGGAGGCGAGGTCAGACAGACAGGGTCAGCAACATACAGGTAGTGATAGTACAGAATCAGATAGCAATAGGAAGGTGGTTATACAGGCAAAGTCGGCAGCAGGATCAGATGGGCAGAAGTACAGAGTCAGCAAACGAGAGAGAGGTCAGAGGCAAGCCAGAGTCATACACAAATATCAATACAGAGAAATAACAATAATTCCTATCTAGTGTGAAATCCCCGGTTTCCTCCCGGATCAAAGCACACCGGATCTATCTAAGGTCTGAGCGCTAACACGGATGTATTCGCAACAGCAGACAGTGTGTAAGTGAAGTCGAGAGGTTTAAGAAGCAGAGGAGACCCAATTGGCACGTCCACTCCTCTGAGCCAATGAGGAGTGGCGAAGGTCTCCTCTGACGTCAGCCGACCATCTGGTCAGCTGACGCGCCTCCTCCCCGCATAAAGGTCCTGTCTGTGCTCGCGCGCACACACGCGACAATGCAACCCTATGTGCGGCTGACAAACCCGTCCTCGGCGTGCTAGATGCCAGAGGCATGGGTGACATGCTGGGCGGAGGAATGGAGGCAGCTGCGGCGGACGCCTGACTACCCGCAGCTGCCTCCTCCACATTTATTACAGTTATTAAAGAAAGGCGATAAGCTTAGTGAATTGAGGCCATTGGATGGGAAAGGGATGCTTGGTACAGAAATCTGCAGCATGCAATCAATATTTTTCTGCATCGCACTGCAATGATAAATTTGCATTGATGCGCATTGTTTACAGTTTTAATGCGAGTATTCATACTGCGAATCCGGACTTAGTGGAATTGGGCCCATATTCTAAATGAACACTGCTCAGCTGCCATTGATAACATCCCTGAAATTGCACATGCTCATGGCATTTGTTAAAGGATTTTTTTCATGAAAATCTTAAAATTTAAAATATATGTAAACATATAGAATTAAGATGTACATTTCTTACAGAGTAAAATGAGTATAAATTACGTTTCTCCTATAATGCTGTCACTTACAGTAAGTAGTAGAAATCTGACGGAACCAACAGGTTTTGGACTAGCCCATCTCCTCATGGGGGGTTCACAGGAATTTCTTTATTTTCAAAATGCACTTAGTGAATGGCAGTCGCTCGGTCCAACTGCCAAAAAGGTGTATGGTGAGCAGGGAGGCTGGCCAGCATCTTTGTATAAATCTTTTTCAGGGAATGTCTTTATAAACAATAAAGGCCATGCTGAAAATACCCTATGGAGAGATGGACTAGCCCAAAACCTAGTCAGTAATGTCAGAATTCTACTACTTACTGTAAATGCCAGCTGCATAGAATAGAAGTAATTTATGGCTCATTTTACTCTGGAAGAAAAACACTTCTTCATTGTATGTGTTTTAAATTTTAAGATTTTTGTGACAGTTTCTTGTTAAGACTCGGAACTTGACAGCCATGGGCACACCTACAACCTGATGAAGCCCCACAGGATGGGCAGTTTGCACCTTGGGCATGCCTAATCAGTATTCATAGATGGTATAGAGATGCAGGTGACTTGCAACTGATATAACATTAGTTGTTTGCTGCCTGTGAGCACGGACCATATGGAGATGAATTGAAGCTTTTGCCATAGCATGTAGCTAATTATCCACACACATACATCCAGGTCAACTATTGTATGCAATGAGTGCCTCTTATTAGGCGGTAATGGAGCTATATTTATATCAACAACATTTTCAGAATGGGCTTTTATGCACGTGCTACTTTACAAAATCATTATGTTTGAACTTCTTGCAAGCAGCGGAGTGTCTATTCTAAGATGTCACTGCTGGAAGTCACACTGTGGCTGCAAATGAGCCCATGTTACAATTTTTATATTAGTTCAGATGCTCATTGTGTGGTTCTAGTTGACACAGTGGCCATGATTGGATTGGTGTCAAGTCATGGAAACCGTTTAACTGAGGGAACAAGTGTGATTTTGCAGAGTGATATAAACATTATACAGTAGATGACCTTTAACCTCCTTAGCTCACAAGTTCAGTTCGGGGTGAAAAAAACATGCCAGGAGCGGTAACCCCGAGCTGAACTAATGGTAGCCGCCAGGAGGTTACTGCACAGCAATGCATGTGGCAGGCGTTTTAACTTACCTCCCAGGGGATCCCAACGTCGGCTGCCATTCTTCTTCCTCTCCTCCAAGGCTCTGCTTGCCCCTGGTGAGATCGCTTTCTGTCGTTATGACGACAGCTGGCACTCTCACTATAGGGTTGCGGCGCCACCCGCAGGACGGAAAGAAAACTGCAGCACTGGATCTCAGGGAGGTGAGCGAGTTCTGGCCTACCCAACTCTCACTCTATGGAGGCAGTGATGTCAGTGCAGCGCCACAAGAGAGGCTGGATGGATGGGCCTGCCAAAGATCCAGGAGTCCAGAATGGTAAGAAGGGAAAAGGGAGGATAGGTAGGAAACAGGAAGTTTGGGGGCCTGCGGCAAATGGACTATTTGGGCGCCCCACAGGCATTAAGCAAAATAACGGGTATTGGGCGCCAAATGTAGAAATTTGGGTGCCTGATAAATAATGGGTGCTGGGTCTGTCCATACCAAACTTTTTTGTTTTGAGAATTATTAGGTGGATAATTATCGTTTTTGAAATGTATTGTTTTAGAACTATTTCGTTTTTGAATGTATGTTATTTGTGGTGAAGGCAGGGCCGGTTCTAGACTTTTTGCTTTGCTGCCTGAGATAAACTTGTGAGGATGCACCCCCCCCCCCCCCTTGTTTGGAGTAATCACTCAGCACCCGAAAATTTTCATCGCACATTTTCACAGCAAGCCGCGCTGCTGTGAGAGACTATGACAAGCACGCATGGAGGAGAGAGGCCGGCGGGGACTAATGGAGGAAATGGCCGCCAGCTCATAACAAGGTAACAGAGTGGCAAGGGGGGAGGGTTGCGAGCGGCGGTCGCAGGGGGAGGGGGCGGTCTCTAGGGTCCATGCCCCCTGACGCAAAAAATGCGTCACTTGGTGTCATGGGCCAACCGCCCTTGGGTAGAGCAAAGGGGTTCTAAGGTTAGGCGTCAGAAAGGTGGGTTTTAGGGTAAAGTGTCAGGAAGGAGCGTGTTAGGGTCAGGCGTCAGAAAGGAGAATCTTAGGGTTAAGCATGAAGAAGGAGAGTTTTAGGGTTAGGTGTCAGGAAGATGGGGTTAGGCATCGGGAGGGGGGGGAGGGTGCTGTGTGAGAGTAGAGTTAGGTTTAGTTGTAGTAGAATACTGGTAATACTTACCAGTGTTTTACTATCGTCATTACCACTGTAAATATTTTTTCGCGTTCATTTGGTGCGCAACATACAACGGTATTTATTAGGGATGGGACGATGAATCCGGCTAATACACGAATTCCTATACACATATACTTAGCTAGCTATACTGAAGGCACCTTTACCTCGCTACCTATACTGTGGGTACCTATGCCTGGGTACCTATACTGCGGGCAATTATACCACGGATCATGCAGGATTCGTTAGATTCGTGATTCGAAAGGTTCGAGATATTCGAGAACCTTGTTAGATTCGGATTTGGATTTGAAGAAATTGTGGACTCTTCCCATCCATAGTATTTATCATTTACACTTATTTTGAGCTTCACCCCACGCCCTTTTATTACCATTATTTTACCATATTTATTAGTCTAACAGAGATATTCATGAAACAAAAACATAAAAAACATTGTTATATGTACGAAATTTTGAAATTTCGGCTTCACCACATGCCCTTTTAATACCGTTATTTTAACATATTTATTATTGTAATGGAGAGAAAGATAAAATAAAAGATAACATTGTTGTGAACAATATCTTGAAATGTTGGCTTCAACCCGCGCACTTTTTTCCTCGCGCCCTTATTTAACGTATGCGGAAGAGGTGACCCCGGCCGGCAGCCAGCACTATTGCAGTGTGGATCAGTAGATGCACTCCAACCAAGTTTACCCAATGCTATTCTCTACTGCCAGTTCTTGAAAACCTGGTTGTGGTGGTGATGTGTATCATAATTACTATACATACAGTACTGGGAGGTAGGGGGGCAGGTAACAAATTTGTGCACTGAGACTCATGACTATATAGCTATGCCACCCATATAGATCAGTTGATTGATTCCTCCCTTCATTCTTGATTGTTGTGTGGATGGCTGACCCTTTTATAGCCAGGTGAATATTATAGCCAGAAAATTAGCACAGCAGCCCAGCGACTAATATTTTCAGCAGGACGTCGGTGATCTCATCTGTTTTTTCCCCCTAACAATGGGCACATTTAAACAAACTGCATCAAACTACTGCAGGCATAGAAACACGATGTGTCTTTCCAAACTCACTTTCCTATCACCAGCTCTGCACACCTCTATTATGGCAGCCCCTGGCTGCTGGAGCTGAGACCGACTCCTGAGCTCAATTAAAATGTCAAGCTGCATTTTATTACAGTGTAAGTTCAATTTCACTTAAAAAAATTCTGTGGTGTATGTGTGACACTGATGCCAAAAACTTCTTCCCTATTTAATGCTATTAAAATTACCTTTCAGGTTCAGTCTGGATTGAGCTAGGATTTGCTGGACTTGCTAAATTAGGTTTCACATTTCCATTTCACTCTGCAGTAAGTGTTTCATTAAAGGAGGTTGTGTAACATCCAAGAAAAAAAAAAAGAATTCCTCAAAAAATAGTAAGTTTCCCAAACATATATTCAAACCCTTTAACCTTCCTGGCGGTAACCCCGAAAGTAGTTCAGGGTAAGCCGCGCAGGAGGTTTTCTCAGGCCCTGCTGGGCTGATCTGCGTAATTTTTTTTTCTGCTGAACGCAGCTAGCACTTTACTAGCTGCGTCAGCACACCGATCGCCGCCGCCCCACGCCGATTCGCCACTATCTGCACCGCCGCAGAGCCCCCCCTCTTAGACCCCTGCGCTGCCTGGCCTATCAGCGCCAGGCAGCGCTAAGGGGTGGATCGGGTCTCCCTTAGACGTCACGACGTCCACGACGTCGGTAACGTCATCCCGTCCCGTCGCCATGGCGACGGGGGAAGCCCTCCAGAAAATCCCGTTCTTTGAACGGGATTTCCTGATCGCCTATCGCCGGAGGCGATCGGAGGAGCTGGGGGGAATCAAGCCCTAGGCTCGCTACATGATTTAAAAAAAAAATTAAAAAAACGGCAGTGCTGCCCCCTGACGTTTTTTAATAGACCGCCAGGAGGGTTAAAAAATAAAAAAAAAAGTATTTTTGTTTTGTTTTTGTTTTTTACCTGGTCTGGTTGCCTTTGGCTAAACAGGATCTGTGCAGTGCCAGTTGGATTGAGGGAAGTTTTTTTTTTTAGCTACAGTCACAAGCTTATCTCAGCATGCAAATAACATAATGCTTCCTATTTTGGATAAGATAAGGAGACCATGACCGAAGAATCTCCACCGCCCCTTAAAGAATTTACACAGTGATGTAAGATTGTTGTCAAGGTGATGTTTGCTGTGGGAGGGACAGTAAAGGTGCCCATACACTACCTTGATTTCCCGCCGATAGACAGCAGATTCGATCACTGTGATCGAATCTGCTGTGAAATCGATAACACAAATGCGGACCGATGTATTGAATTCCATCCAAAATTGTTAGATTCAGTTGATCTCTCCAGGCGGAAAATTTTGCTCATTAGCCGGCGTGTTTGGAGCGCGTTGATTCGGCGGCGACTGATGCAGCAATAATCTCACCTGTCCCACTAGCGCGAGTCCGCGGGTCCATGCTGTTCCTTTCTCTGGCTGGCCTTCATCATCTTCTCTGCACTTCCTGTCCCGTCCTGTGAGAAGGGGAAGTTCAAACAGTAGAGTGCCCTTTACTGTTTGAACTTCCCCTTCTCACTGGACGGGATAGGAAGTGCAGAGTAGATGAAGAATGCCAGCCGGAGAAAGGAATAGCACAGACCCGGGGATTTGCACTGGTGGAACAGGTTATGTATTGCTGCTGGCATTAAGCTGTGGCAGTAGGGAGAGGAAATTAACACTGAGCTGGTTTGAAAAAAGAAAAGAAAAACAAAAGGGCAGAAGTGATGTCACTTCTGGCATCGCAGAGAAACGATAAAGATGGAAACCAGCAGAAATATTCTTTTTTTTCATATCACATTTCTCCTAGATCTGACAGTGAACACTAAAAACAACAGGATAGGTAAGCTAAATAAGCAATTTCTTATCATATTCAACCTGCTTACTGGGAATGGTTGGTAAGTAAGCATGGTGCCATCTGTCAGTGGAATTTCCCTCATCCTGGTGGTAGCCCCTGACCAGGCCACATGTGATGACATCATAGCAAATTCAGCAACACATGACAAGCCTAAATGCTGGTTAATGAGGAGGCTATGGGTGGTCCCTGCAATGTGAGTTCCTGTTTTTTGTTTTTGTAAATGCTGTCTCTCCCAGTGGGAATGCACCTACATTGTGCATTTCAGACCCCTGCATGATTTCTAAGTGAGAGAACTTGCAAAATCGTAGTGTGTTCAAATACTTATGTTTCTCACTGTATACTGCATATTGTAGTCCCACACAATATAGGTGTTCACTGTAAATCTAGAGCAAGTGTTGCCATGGCCACACGTGTCATGGGGAGGGGGCACATGTAGCTACACTTCATCTAAAATGCCAGGAAAATGGGTCCTCTAGCTTGGCAGTTCATCACAGAAGGGAAGGGAGTTTTGAATATGAGGGGAAAGGCTCGGATGAAGTTATGCCCCTGCTCCACAATGTACTCATATTAGGCTTACAAGAAAGCACAATTTCAGCTTAACCCTCCTGGCGGTATAAAAAATTCCGCCAGGAGGGAGCGCAGCAGTTTTTTTGTTTTTTTTTCTTTCTTATATCATGTAGCGAGCCCAGGGCTCGCTACATGATAGCCGCTGCTCAGCCGCTTCGATCAGGAAATCCCGTTAAAAGAACGGGATTTCCTGGAGGGCTTCCCCCGTCGCCATGGCGACGGGGCGGGATGACGTCACCGACGTCACCGACGTCGGGACGTCATTGGGAGTCCCGAACCACCCCTCAGCGCTGCCTGGCACTGATTGGCCAGGCAGCGCACGGGGTCTGGGGGGGGGGCACGCGGCGCGACGGATAGCGGCGATCGAGCGTGGGGCGGCAGCGATCGGTGTGCTGACGCAGCTAGCAAAGTGCTAGCTGCGTCCAGCAAAAAAAAAAATTAAACAAATCGGTCCAGCAGGACCGGAGAAAACCTCCTGCGCGGCTTACCCCGAACTACGTTCGGGGTTACCGCCAAGGAGGTTAAAGAGAACCCGAGGTGGGGTTCTGACAATGCAATCCACATACAGAGGCTGGGTCTGCCTATACTGCCCAGCCTCTGTTGCTATTTCAATCCCCCCTAACTTCCCCCTGCGCTCTGTAGTCACCTATGAATCACAGCGGCGCTGTGCGGCTGTGTTTACCTCTGTATTGTCAGTGTCGGCTCACCAATCAGCAGGGAGGGAAGGGACGCGGGCGGGGACTGGAGCTATGCAAGAGGCGGGGGAGCAGCAGACTGACAGTACAGAGGTAAACACAGCCCGCTGTGACACACTGCGTGTCGGCAGCGCGGCTGTCATATATGGGTGATCGACAAACAAAAATGACAGCGCTCACAGGCTGCAACTGGCTTATAAACCATCAAGGGGCGTGTACAGACCCCCAGGGGCTAAATACACGCCTTGAATCCAAATCAGATGCAAAATTAAGCAAATTTAAGTGCTAATTTATGTGCTAGTCCCTAATCTAAAATTTGAATGCAGCCTGCATCCAATCTGCAATCAAATTTTAGATTAGGGACTAGCACATAAATTAGCACTTAAATTTGCATAATTTTGCATCTGATTTGGATTCAAGGCGTGTATTTAGCCCCTGGGGGTCTGTACGTGCCCCTTGATGGTTTATAAGCCAGTTGCAGCCTGTGAGCGCTGTCATTTTTGTTTGTCTGTCTTGAAGAAATGTGTATACCATTGTATGATAAGTCGCACCAGGTAAGTTATGCTTTTAATGTCAGGTTAGTGGTAGGTCTTCCCCGAGGGGGCACGTCAACGCCGGGGGGAAGTCTAGTAGGAAATGATTTGTGCACATATTATTTGCTGAAGCTAACGCCCTCCATTGCTGTACCTGTTTGAATGCATGTTGTGTAATATGGTCCATTGGAGCTCTGCACTACTCTGCAGCTTAATCAATTCAGGTGCAGCTTTCTGTATTTGGAAGCGCTGCCTACACCTTTTTCTCTATATATGGGTGATCGCAGAGCGCAGGGGGGGCTTAGGGGGGATCGGGATAGCAACAGAGGTTGGGCTGTATAGGCAGACCCAGCCTTTGTATGCGGATTTCATTGTCAGAACCCCGCCTCGGGTTCTCTTTAACCACTTGCCGACCGCCTTAAGCCGATGGGCGGCGGCAAGGGCTGGGCCCAAACGACTGCAATACGCCCATCGGCAGTGGTGGCGGCGGGCGTGGTTATACGGCGATCGCGTCATCCGTGACGCGATCAGCCGCCGGCAACTGGCGCCGCCCCCCCCCCCCCGCGCTGTAACCCGCCGGCCGTTCGGAAGCGCCGGCGGGTTACTAGCACCCCGCTCGCCGCACGGAAAGTGTATAATAGGCTTTGTAATGTATACAAAGCCTATTATACAGGCAGCCTCCTGCCCTGGTGGTCCCAGTGTCCGAGGGACCACCAGGGCAGGCTGCAGCCACCCTAGTCTGCACCCAAGCACACAGATTTCTCCCCCCCTGCCCCCTGATCGCCCACAGCACCCCTCAGACCCCCCCCTGCCCACCTCCCAGACCCATGTTTACACCCAATTACCCCCCTAATCACCCATCAATCACTCCCTGTCACTATCTGTCAACGCTATTTTTTTTAACCCTAAACTGCCCCCTGCTCCTTCCTGATCACCCCCCCACCCCTCAGATTCTCCCCAGACCCCCCCCCCTCCGTGTACTGTATACCTCTATTCCCCTGTAATAACCCACTGATCACCTGTCAATCACCTGTCAATCACCCATCAATCACCCATCAATCACCCCCTGTCACTGCCACCCATCAATCAGCCCCTAACCTGCCCCTTGCGGGCAATCTGATCACCCACCCACACAAATAGATCGCTCGCAGATCCGACGTCAGATCACCTCCCAAGTGCAGTGTTTACATCTGTTCTCTACCCTAAACACCCACTAATTACCCATCAATCACCCCCTATCACCACCTGTCACTGTTACCCATCAGATCAGACCCTAATCTGCCCCTTGCGGGCACCCAATCACCCGCCTACACGCTCAGATTGTCCTCAGACCCCTGCTTATCAATTCGCCAGTGCAATATTTACAACTGTTCTTCCCTGTAATAACCCACTAATAACCTGTCAATCACCCATCAATCACCCCCTGTCACTGCCACCCATCAATCACCCCCTGTCACTGCCACCCATCAATCTGCCCTAACCTGCCCCTTGCGGGCAATCTGATCACCCACCCACACCAATAGATCGCCCGCAGATCCGACGTCAGATCACCTCCCAAGTGCAGTGTTTACATCTGTTCTCTACCCAAACACTCACTAATTACCCATCAATCACCCCTTATCACCACCTGTCACTGTTACCCATCAGATCAGACCCTAATTTGCCCCTTGCGGGCACCCAATCACCCGCCTAAACGCTCAGATTGCCCTCAGACCCCCCCCCCCCCCCCCTTATCAATTCGCCAATGCAATATTTACAACTGTTCTTCCCTGTAATAACCCACTGATCACCTGTCAATCACCCATCAATCACCCCTTGTCACTGCCACCCATCAATCACCCCCTGTCACTGCCACCCATCAATCTGCCCCTAACCTGCCCCTTGCGGGCAATCTGATCACACACCCACACCAATAGATCGCCCACAGATCCGACGTCAGATCACCTCCCAAGTGCAGTGTTTACATCTGTTCTCTACCCTAAACACCCACTAATTACCCATCAATCACCCCCTATCACCACCTGTCACTGTTACCCATCAGATCAGACCCTAATCTGCCCCTTGCGGGCACCCAATCACCCGCCTACACGCTCAGATTGCCCTCAGACCCCCCCCCCCCCCTTATCAATTCGCCAGTGCAATATTTACAACTGTTCTTCCCTGTATGCAAGAAAAAGGTCCGCACCAAACCAGGATCCCAGATAATGGCTTTATTTAGGACATATCCAATATAAAAATATGCACATGTACATGCTTCAAAACGCTGACATGTTTCGAGCTATCTCAGCTCTTAATCATAGCTAATTGCAAAATAACAGAAAGTCCTATAAATAGGAGGACATCCTGTGTTGGCCACTCCCGACCCCACCCCAAAATAGGGGGGGAGAAAGGTAAAGAGGGGGAGTGGTTTGCATGTGATAGACAGGTAATTACCTGTGAACACACTACAGAAGCAAAACACTGTACACATGTGTTAAAACAGTATAGAATACACAATACAAAAAACAAATACTGTACCAAAGTGAATGCTGTTAATAAAATATGGCAAAGAGCAGCGCGGTTGATCACAACATCAAATATAAGTATATGAAACACATATGGCAAGTAAAATCCCTGCCCATGTAAGAAGGGACGACACATGTACACATATATGAGTGGACAGAAGTACCCCACTAACGTAGATGGAACATGTGGGGGGATGTGTGTGTGTCGAGAGGAGAAGGAGAGGAGGGGGGGGGGGGGGAAGAGGGGGGGGAGAGGGAGGCTGGAAAGAAGTAGAACAGGCTAGTGCATGATGAGTGCTAGGTCCAACCTTGCATTAAGGCCATGGGGTAGCCTAGATCCCAAACGATGAATCCACATAGCCTCCTTCCTACGAAGAATTTTATACAGGTCTCCCCCTCTTGTCGGTGGATTGACTCTCTCTATTCCCTGAAATTGAAAACCCATCATATTGCCCCCGTGTACTTCTCTAAAGTGTTTGGCCACATTCGAAATGTTTGTGGTTGACCACCCTGCTCCTAGATAGTGTTCGGCTATTCTCTGCCTCAGGGGCCTGGTGGAACACCCCACATATTGTACGGAACAAAGGGTGCAATCAATCACATAGACCACATGGTGAGTACCACAATTAATGAACTGCCTGAGATTATATTGTTGGCCATTGTGGGCAGAGACTACCGTCTTAGTGTTGTTATGTAGGTGACAATATCTACATGTAGCAATTCTACACTTATAGGATCCCCTGACTGTCAACCAAGTGCCCGTTGTGGTACCAGACTTAAATAAGCTAGGAGAGAGCATCTGTCCTAGGGTGGGGGACCGTCGACTAGAGAATCTAACACCATCTTTCAGGACAGGGGAGAGGCCTACATCTCCTTCCAGAATCGGCAGATATCTAGAAATAATATTGGTCACACTCCTATATTCTGTTGAGTAGGTAGTTACAAAGGTTGGCTTTTGTCGACCTTGGATCATCTCACCATCATTCTGTAGTAAGTCAGACTGTGACCTCTCCATGGCCCTAAGTCTACCTCTCTTGATTAGCCTTGGCGGATAACCGCGAGCTTTCAAACGTCTTTCAACGATGTCTAGCTCACCCAGTAGATTATCCTCCCTAGAGCAGTTTCGTCTGGCTCTAATGAACTCGCCCACAGGGATACCTCGAATAGTATGTGCTGGGTGGCAACTATCTGCCCTAAGAGTTACGTTACCGCTACACGGTTTCCTATAGGTTGTGGTGCTAACAAGCCCGGTTTCATGGTCCCCACTCAGTGTAACATCTAAATAGGATTTGTACTCCTGCATCCCGCACGATCTGGCACTGAAGGCTCTGGACTTTCACCTCTCCAGATACTCTGACTACTCGGAAGATCTCCGTACTTTCGTTCTTATGGCTGTCGAGTACCTCCTGACCCACAACTACTTCATGTTTGACGGCAGTTTCTACCTCCAGAGACGGGGCGCCTCCATGGGCGCCAAGTTCTCACCATCCCTTGCTAATTTATACATGGGGTGGTGGGAGGAACACCGGGTCTTTGGGGGGGACTGCCGTCTGCTGGAGAGTGTTGTGTGGTACGGGAGGTACATCGATGACCTCCTGATTGTCTGGAGGGGTGAGGTTTCTAGTGCAGCATCTTTAGTAGAGTATTTCAACCAAAATAACTTAAATCTACAGTTCACATATACGGTTGATGCTCTGTCCATCAACTATTTAGATGTTACACTGAGTGGGGACCATGAAACCGGGCTTGTTAGCACCACAACCTATAGGAAACCGTGTAGCGGTAACGTAACTCTTAGGGCAGATAGTTGCCACCCAGCACATACTATTCGAGGTATCCCTGTGGGCGAGTTCATTAGAGCCAGACGAAACTGCTCTAGGGAGGATAATCTACTGGGTGAGCTAGACATCGTTGAAAGACGTTTGAAAGCTCGCGGTTATCCGCCAAGGCTAATCAAGAGAGGTGGACTTAGGGCCATGGAGAGGTCACAGTCTGACTTACTACAGAATGATGGTGAGATGATCCAAGGTCGACAAAAGCCAACCTTTGTAACTACCTACTCAACAGAATATAGGAGTGTGACCAATATTATTTCTAGATATCTGCCGATTCTGGAAGGAGATGTAGGTCTCTCCCCTGTCCTGAAAGATGGTGTTAGATTCTCTAGTCGACGGGCCCCCACCCTAGGACAGATGCTCTCTCCTAGCTTATTTAAGTCTGGTACCACAACGGGCACTTGGTTGACAGTCAGGGGATCCTATAAGTGTAGAATTGCTACATGTAGATATTGTCACCTACATAACAACACTAAGACGGTAGTCTCTGCCCACAATAGCCAACAATATAATCTCAGGCAGTTCATTAATTGTGGTACTCACCATGTGGTCTATGTGATTGATTGCACCCTTTGTTCCGTACAATATGTGGGGTGTTCCACCAGGCCCCTGAGGCAGAGAATAGCCGAACACTATCTAGGAGCAGGGTGGTCAACCACAAACATTTCGAATGTGGCCAAACACTTTAGAGAAGTACACGGGGGCAATATGATGGGTTTTCAATTTCAGGGAATAGAGAGAGTCAATCCACCGACAAGAGGGGGAGACCTGTATAAAATTCTTCGTAGGAAGGAGGCTATGTGGATTCATCGTTTGGGATCTAGGCTACCCCATGGCCTTAATGCAAGGTTGGACCTAGCACTCATCATGCACTAGCCTGTTCTACTTCTTTCCAGCCTCCCTCTCCCCCCCCCCTCCCCCCCCCCCCCTCCTCTCCTTCTCCTCTCTCTCGACACACACACATCCCCCCACATGTTCCATCTACGTTAGTGGGGTACTTCTGTCCACTCATATATGTGTACATGTGTCGTCCCTTCTTACATGGGCAGGGATTTTACTTGCCATATGTGTTTCATATACTTATATTTGATGTTGTGATCAACCGCGCTGCTCTTTGCCATATTTTATTAACAGCATTCACTTTGGTACAGTATTTGTTTTTTGTATTGTGTATTCTATACTGTTTTAACACATGTGTACAGTGTTTTGCTTCTGTAGTGTGTTCACAGGTAATTACCTGTCTATCACATGCAAACCACTCCCCCTCTTTACCTTTCTCCCCCCCTATTTTGGGGTGGGGTCGGGAGTGGCCAACACAGGATGTCCTCCTATTTATAGGACTTTCTGTTATTTTGCAATTAGCTATGATTAAGAGCTGAGATAGCTCGAAACATGTCAGCGTTTTGAAGCATGTACATGTGCATATTTTTATATTGGATATGTCCTAAATAAAGCCATTATCTGGGATCCTGGTTTGGTGCGGACCTTTTTCTTGCATATCGTGGGCTTTGCTAACCTGATCGAGCACACTCCAGTGATTGGTGGGTAGAGCGGTGTTGACACTTACTTCACTTTGTTCTTCCCTGTAATAACCCACTAATAACCTGTCAATCACCCATCAATCACCCCCTGTCACTGCCACCCATCAATCACCCCCTGTCACTGCCACCCATCAATCTGCCCCTAACCTGCCCCTTGCGGGCAATCTGATCACCCACCCACACCAATAGATCGCCCACAGATCCGACGTCAGATCAACTTCCAAGTGCAGTGTTTACATCTGTTCTCTACCCTAAACACCCACTAATTACCCATCAATCACCCATCAATAACCCCCTATCACCACCTGTCACTGTTACCCATCAGATCAGACCCTAATCTGCCCCTTGCGGGCACCCAATCACCTACCTACACGCTCAGATAGGCCCTCAGACGCCCCGTCCTTATCAATTCGCCAGTGCAATATTTACAACTGTTCTTCCCTGTAATAACCCACTGATCACCTGTCAATCACCCATCAATCACCCCCTGTCACTGCCACCCATCAATCACCCCCTGTCACTGCCACCCATCAATCACCCCCTATCACCACCTTTCACTGTTACCCATCAGATTAGACCCTAATATGCCCCTAGGGCACCCAATCACCCGCCCACACCCTCAGACCCCAGCCCTGATCACCTCGCCAGTGCATTGCTTGCATCTATTTCCCCCCTCTAATCACACCTTAAGACACCCATCAATCACCTCCTGTCACCACCTGTCACCCCCTAGCACACCTACTCATCAGATCAGGCCCTAATTTGCCCCGTGTGGGCTCCTGATCACTGGGCCAAACCCTCAGATCCCCCTCAGACCCCCTTCCGATCATCTCCCCAGTGCATTGATTGCATCTATTTTCCCCCCTAACCACCCCCTGAGACACCCATCAATCACCTCCTGTCACCCCCCTAGCACTCCTATCCATCAGATCAGGCACAATACAACCTGTCATCTAAGAGGCCACCCTGCTTATGACCGGTTCCACAAAATTTGCCCCCTCATAGACCACCTGTCATCAAAATTTGCAGATGCTTATACCCCTGAACAGTCATTTTGAGAAATTTGGTTTCCAGACTACTCACGGTTTAGGGCCCGTAAAATGCCAGGGCAGTATAGGAACCCCACAAGTGACCCCATTTTAGAAAAAAAGACGCCCAAGGTATTCTGTTAGGTGTATGACGAGTTCATAGAAGATTTTATTTTTTTGTCAAAAGTTAGCGGAAATTGATGTTTATTGTTTTTTTCACCAAGTGTCATTTTTCACTAACTTGTGACAAAAAATAAAATCTTCTATGAACTCACCATACACCTAACAGAATACCTTGGGGTGTCTTCTTTCTAAAATGGGGTCATTTTAGGAGCCCTAAACCGTGAGGAGTAGTCTAGAAAACAAATGCCTCAAAATGACCTGTGAATAGGACGTTGGGCCCCTTAGCGCATCTAGGCTGCAAAAAAGTGTCACACATGTGGTATCGCCGTACTCAGGAGAAGTAGTATAATGTGTTTTGTGGTGTATATTTGCACATACCCATGCTGGGTGGGAGAAATCTCTCTGTACATGGACAATTGTGTGTAAAACAAATCAAATAATTGTCATTTACAGAGATATTTCTCCCACCCAGCATCTGTATGTGTAAAGATACACCACAAAACACATTAAACTACTTCTCCTGAGTACGGCGGTACCACATGTGTGGCACTTTTTTACACCCTAAGTGCACTAAGGGGCCCAAAGTCCAATGAGTACCTTTAGCATTTCACAGGTCATTTTGCGACATTTGGTTTCAAGACGACTACTCACGGTTTAGGGCCCCTAAAATGCCAGGGCAGTATAGGAACCCCACAAATGACCCCATTTTAGAAAGAAGACACCCCAAGGTATTCCGTTAGGAGTATGGTGAGTTCATAGAAGATTTTTTTTTTTTTTGTCACAAGCTAGCGGAAATTGATTTTAATTGTTTTTTTTCACAAAGTGTCATTTTCCGCTAACTTGTGACAAAAAATAAAATTTTCTATGAACTCACCATACTCCTAACGGAATACCTTTGGGTGTCTTCTTTCTAAAATGGGGTCACTTGTGGGGTTCCTATACTGCCCTGGCATTTTAGGGGCCCTAAACCGTGAGGAGTAGTCTAGAATCCAAATGCCTCAAAATGACCTGTGAATAGGACGTTAGGCCCCTTAGCGCACCTAGGTTGCAAAAAAGTGTCACACATGTGGTATCGCCGTACTCAGAAGAAGTAGTATAATGTGTTTTGGTGGGTATTTTTATACATACCCATGCTGGGTGGGAGAAATCTCTCTGTACATGGACAATTGTGTGTAAAAAAAATCAAATAATTGTCATTTACAGAGATATTTCTCCCACCCAGCATCTGTATGTGTAAAAATACACTACAAAACACATTATACTACTTCTCCTGAGTACGGCGGTACCACATGTGTGGCACTTTTTTGCACCCTAAGTGCGCTAAGGGGCCCAAAGTCCAATGAGTACCTTTAGGATTTCACAGGTCATTTTGCGACATTTGGTTTCAAGACTACTCCTCACGGTTTAGGGCCCCTAAAATGCCAGGGCAGAACAGGAACCCCACAAATGACCCCATTTTAGAAAGAAGACACCCAAAGGTATTCCGTTAGGAGTATGGTGAGTTCATAGAAGATTTTATTTTTTGTCACAAGTTAGCGGAAAATGACACTTTGTGAAAAAAAACAATTAAAATCAATTTCCGCTAACTTGTAACAAAAAAAAAAACTTCTATGAACTCACCATACTCCTAACGGAATACCTTGGGGTGTCTTCTTTCTAAAATGGGGTCATTTGTGGGGTTCCTATACTGCCCTGGCATTTTAGGGGCCCTAAACCGTGAGGAGTAGTCTTGAAACCAAATGTCGCAAAATGACCTGTGAAATCCTAAAGGTACTCATTGGACTTTGGGCCCCTTAGCGCAGTTAGGGTGCAAAAAAGTGCCACACATGTGGTATCGTTGTACTCAGGAGAAGTAGTATAATGTGTTTTGGGGTGTATTTTTACACATACCCATGTTGAGTGGGAGAAATATCTATGTAAATGGACAATTGTGTGTAAAAAAAATCAAAAAATTGTCATTTACGGAGATATTTCTCCCACCCAGCATGGGTATGTGTAAAAATACACCCCAAAACACATTATACTACTTCTCCTGAGTACGGCAATACCACGTGTGGCACTTTTTTGCAGCCTAACTGCGCTAAGGGGCCCAAAGTCCAATGAGCATCTTTAGGCTTTACAGGGGTGCTTACAATTAGGCACCCCCAAAATGCCAGGACAGTGAACACACCCCACAAATGACCCCATTTTGGAAAGTAGACACTTCAAGGTATTCAGAGGGGAGCATAGCGAGTCCGTGGCAGATTTCATTTTTTTTGTCGCAAGTTAGAAGAAATGGAAACTTTTTTTTGTTTTTTGTTTTTGTCACAAAGTGTCATTTTCCGCTAACTTGTGACAAAAAATAATATCTTCTATGAACTCACTATGCCTCTCAGTGAATACTTTGGGATGTCTTCTTTCCAAAATGGGGTCATTTGGGGGGTATTTGTACTATCCTGGAATTTTAGCCCCTCATGAAACATGACAGGTGGTCAGAATAGTCAGAGATGCTTGAAAATGGGAAAATTCACTTTTTGCACCATAGTTTGTAAACGCAATAACTTTTACCCAATCCAATAAATATACACTGAATGTTTTTTTTTTTTTAATCAAAAACATGTCTGTCCACATTTTTCGTGCTGCATGTATACAGAAATTTTACTTTATTTGAAAAATGTCAGCACAGAAAGTAAAAAAAAAATCATTTTTTTGACAAAATTCATGTCTTTTTTGATGAATATAATAAAAAGTAAAACTCGCAGCAGCAATCAAATAGCACCAAAAGAAAGCTTTGTTAGTGACAAGAAAAGGAGGTAAAATTCATTTAGGTGGTAGGTTGTATGACCGAGCAATAAACCGTGAAAACTGCAGTGGTCTGAATGGAAAAAAAGGCTCTGGTCCTTAAGGGGCGAAAAGACTGTGGTCCTCAAGTGGTTAAAGGGGCACTCTGGTGACATATAATAGAATGCAGCAAAATATTCAGGTTGCCTTTTGTGTTAAATATCGTGGTTTCAGCAACAGAAATACTTCTTATAGCTATATCTATATATTGCTGTATATTAGTATGTAACTACCACCCCCAAATGATTTTTAGCCTAGGCTGTTTATTTATGAGGTATTCTGCCCCCAGAGCAAACTGGGACATCAGGTATATTTTGTACTGGCTTTGGAATTCTCAGTAAACAAACATTCCACAAAGCTGCACCTGACAGGACTAAGGATGTCACCACCTGTGATAAATGTCAGAATGTAAATCGGGGTGAGGAAAGATTTTACTATGGACGAACACTGGTTAAATCATTTATAAATAAATATTGTAAAAAGAAGAAATAGCAATTTTATTTATTACGTTATTTTTAGTATAGTTGCTCTTTAGTCGGTAACATGTAGACTAGTATGGAAATATAACACAGAGTAGGGACACTAAGAGCCAAATATAGTGTAGTATGCACTGCTAGTCAGAGGCGTAGCTAGGATTTTCGGCGCCCGGGGACAAAGACCGGTTTAGCGCCCCTTACCTATGGTTAGGCCTGCGGTGCTTATAATGACCGTCTGTTCCCTCCTCCCGACGATCTAGTCAAGACATTTGACCAGAACTAATGGCTGCCGCATGCCCAGTAGCTTTCCTTTACATGGGTAGACAGCACTGTGCACACTCCTAGTGGCTCTCCCTGCCAGCCACACATTCTCCTCCGCTCAGTTTCTCCAGTGGGGGCGAGCATCTTTCGGGCAGGGGGGCTTCTCCCAGTCCTAGCCAGGAATGCTCTCCTCCATTGCTGTATCTAGTTTCTCTGGTGGGGCGGGGTGGAAGAGGCTGCAGGATAAATCTGTGCATCATGGTAGATATGCTGTCAGCGGTGGCAGGCAGCCACTGAACGCCCCTAAATCACTGCGCCTGGGGACATATGTTCCCTCTTGCCCACACTTAGCTACGCCCCTGCTGGTAGTTGAAATGAAGTATGCTAGAGTAATAAAATACTCACAAAGCAGGGTTACCTCAAAGGCAACCACTGTACAGGCAGGTGGGGAGATTATCCTGACCCCACTTAGGATTAAAAAGTCACTCTCCATAGATGAGGAAAAAAAGGGGTAACACCCATCCACCAGGGGTGGACTTGATATAGAGTAGTATGGATACCGAGGCACCAAAAGGATAAAAGTATCTAAAACGTTTAAAACATGAGGAGGCAGTGATGGAACATGAGGAGACAGTTATGGACTTACCTCCTCCAAGTAGACACAAAAATTGCCAAGGAGTAATAGCATATGTGGTCAGTAGAACAGCCAGGCACCTCTGCCAAAGAGACAGACAGATGTGCCTGGCTCTTCCACATATGCTATTACTCCGTTGTTATTGCCTGATGAAGCAGGATCAAACCTGCTAAACGCGTTGCATTGTCCCCCAAAGTATGTAAATAAACTTGTTCTATTTGACAAACACATTGGCAATTTTTGTGTCTACTTGGAGGCGGTAAGTCCCACTATTGCCTCCTGATGTTTTAAACTTTTTAGATACTTTTATCCTTTTGGCACCTCTGTATCCATACTATGCTATAGCAAGGAAACATGTTCACATTCAGAAAATTGTCTGTAAGTTATAAATGACATCTGACATCAAAACTGTCTATGCATCACAGAATTGTTTTCTTTCCATTGACATGTTACTGTAGGCATAGCAGCGTAACTGCTCATTGTGCCTTTTTATTACAGGTGCACAGTGGGGCAACCACCATACTTGTTTTTCTTTCATATTGCCTTCTTCATACAATTTCAGACTCTTTCTTTGTGACCTTTAGTAATGTATGCAAAATTCATTTTTCATAGAAGGCTATTTTAGTTGTGAAATCAAGGTATTCATATCTAATGGAAGAAAGGGGAAGAAAGGAACTATCTTGCCATATTTATGCGGGCAAGCTTAAAGGGACCCTGAGCAGCGGCATAAAATTAAAATCTGCTCAAGGTCCCTTTAAGCATTATCTATTTTTTTCAATATATAAGCTCGTATTTAGAGAGCTCCCAATATTTAGTCAACAACTTAAAGTGAACCTCCAGACTAAAAATATACTCAGCAGCACTGACAAGGCCTGGTGTTTCTTTAACCATTTCACAGCATCAGAACTTTGTTTATCTTACTAAAGTTTCATTTTTAGCTGCACAGAAGAAAACTGCCCGGGCATTTTTCCCCTTACGCTGTGCAAAGCATCATGGGATTTCTGATGTTGTTGTTCTCCCTTTGCTGTTTTGGCACAAACTTGTTTTTTTTCAGTGCTGCTCATCCAATATTCGGGTATCCGAACTACCCAGATAATCCAAACTTTTTCCACTATCCGAACTTTGAATAGGAATTCGGATATTTTTTAAAATCCGAATAGCACTATCCGAACAAACTCGGATTTCCCATCTGAAATCCGATATCCGGGCAGATAGTTAGTTCAGCAAATTTTGTCTTAAAGTTACTTTTATCCAACCAGCAAGTCATTTTTTGACGGGAAATGACATAGGTGTCTCCCAAAAGATAATAAGATGATGTACAAGAGGCATTATTGTGGAAAGAAATTCTCATCTTTTATTTACATATGAGCAAAAAGTATCCAGTCCAAAATTATTCATACCCTTCTCAATCAATAATCAATACAAAAGCCTATTACAGCAATCAAACATTTCCTATAATTGCAGACCAGCTTTTTGCATGTTTCCACAGGTATTTTTGCCCATTCATCTTTAGCAATGAGCTCAAACCTTCCAGGTTGGAGGGTCTTTTTGCCATCACCCTGACCTTTAGCTCCCTCCACATATTCTCATTTGGATTCAAGACAGGATTCTGACTGGGCCACTCCAATACCTAAATGTTGTTGTCTGCTAACCATTTCTTAACCACTTGCTGCTGTATGCTTTGGGTCATTGTCATGCTGAAATGTACACTGGTGCCCAAGGCAAGTTTTTCCTGCAGACTGCCTGATGTTGTCGTTGAGAATCCTCAAATATTGCTCTTTTTTCATGGTGTCGTTTATTGTGATTAGGTTCCCTGATCCATTGGTTGAAAAACATCCCCAAAGCATTAGGTTCCCACCATCATGTTTGACAGTGGGGATGGTGTTCTTTGGGTTGAAGGCTTCTCCTTTTTTACAACAAATGAAGGAAACATCATTGTGACCAAACAATTCAATTTTTGTTTCATCTGAACATAACACAGAAGGATGGCCTTGGTTGTGATCCTTGGATTCTTTTTCACCTCTCTCACAATCCTCTTGGCCAGTACAGGTGTCACTTTTGGCTTCCAACCACGTCCTCTGAGATTTTCCACAGTGCGGAACATCTTGTATTTTTTGATAATACTTTGCACTGTAGCCATTGGAACTTTAAAACACTTAGAAATGGCCTTTTCCTGACAACCACAATGCACAGCCGCAGGTATAGACATTGCCTGATGAGTGCTAATGACTAAATAGAGTGCACCTGTGTGTAATCTAATGTCAGTCCAAATACAGCTGCTCTGTGACGGCCTCAGAGGTTGTCTAAGAGAATATTGGGAGCAACAACACTGTGAAGTCCAAAGAACACACAAGACAGGTCAGGGATAAAGTTATTGAGAAATTTAAAGCAGGTTTAGGCTACAAAAAGATTTCCAAAGCCTTGAACATCCCACGGAGCACTGTTCAAGTGATCATTCAGAGATGGAAGGAGTATGGCACAACTGTAAACCTACCAAGACAAGGCCATCCACCTAAACTCACAGGCCGAACAAGGAGAGCACTGATCAGAAATGCAGTCAAGAGGCCCATGGTGACTCTGGACGAGCTGCAGAGATCTACAGCTCAGGTGGGAGACTCTGTCCATAGGACAACTATTAGTCATGCACTGTACAAAGTTGGCCTTTATGGAAGAGTGGCAAGAAGAAAGGCATTGTTAACAGAAAGCATAAGAAGTCCCGTTTGCAGTTTGCCACAAACCATGTGGGGGACACAGCAACCATGTGGAAGAAGGTGCTCTGGTCAGATGGGACCAAAATTGAACTTTTTGGCCAAAATGCAAAATGCTATGTGTGGCGGAAAACTAACACTGCACATCACTCTGAACACACCATCCCCACTGTCAAATATGGTGGTGGCAGCATCATGCCCGGAGGGTGCATCTCTTCAGCAGGGACAGGGAAGCTGGTCTGAGTTGATGGGAAGATGGATGGAGCCAAATACAGGGCAATCTTGGAAGAAAACCTCTTGGAGTCTGCAAAAGACTTGAGACTGGGGTGGAGGTTCACCTTCCAGCAGGACAACATAAAGCCAGGGCAACAATGGAATGGTTTTAAACAAAACATATCCGTGTGTTAGAATGGCCTAGTCAAAGTCCAGATCTAAATCCAATCGAGAATCTGTGGCAAGATCTGAAAACTGCTGTTCACAAACGCTGTCCACCTAATCTGACTGAGCTGGAGCTGTTTTGCAAAGAAGAATGGGCAAGGATTTCAGTCTCTAGATGTGCAAAGCTGGTAGAGACATACCCTAAAAGACTGGCAGCTGTAATTGCAGCAAAAGGTGGTTCTACAAAGTATTGACTCAGGGGGTCGAATAATTACACACACCCCACTTTGCAGTTATTTATTTGTAAAAAGTGTTTGGAATGATGTATGATTTTCGATCCACTTCTCACGTGTACAACACTTTGTATTGGTCTTTCACGTGGAATTCCAATAAAATTGATGCATGTTTGTGGCAGTAATGCGACAAAATTTGGAAAACAAGGGGGGACGAATACTTTTGCAACCCACTGTATATATATATATATATATATGTGTGTGTGTATATGTGTATATATATATATATATATATATATATATATATATATATATATATATATATATATATATGTGTGTGTGTGTGTGTATATATATATATATATATATATCTATGTATATATATATATATATATATATATATATATATATATGTGTATATGTATATGTATATATACATATATATATATACATATACATGTGTATGTATGTATATATATATATATGTATGTATATATATATATATATACATATATATATATATATATATATATATATATGTATATATGTATGTATGTATGTATATATATATATATATATATATATATATATATATATATATGTATGTGTATATATATATATATATATATATATATGTATTTATATGTATATATGTATATATATATATATATATATATATATATATATATATATATATATATATATATATATATATTTCTCCCATATCTCACAGTATTCATCCTTGTTTTTGAATCTGTAAAATTATAAAAAGAGGTTTAAATCAAAGTCTCGGTTGAGACTTCATGGATGTAAATTACCCAATCTATCCTTCCTCTGTATGTCACATTTCTTTCATAGAAGTATCTGATCACCCCCTCTTCTAGGTTTGGGAATGTGGTCAATGACCATGAATCTCAAAGCTGTATGTTAATGACCATGGGCGTCCGCACATATGGCAAAATCGGGCATCTGCCCGACCCTGGCCGCCCGCTGCCCCCCCCCCCCCCTGGCCACGTGCCCGTGCGGCCAGCAGCGCAGAGAAGAGGGAGAGCTATGTGCGGATAGCGGGGAAGGGCGGACGTCTCCCCCCCCTTTCCCTCACTTTAGGGGGCTCTCCCTCCCTCGCTCTCCCCTCCGGAGTCCGGAACGAAGTGTGCAGCGGCTGGGCAGCGGGCGGAACTTACCTCGTCTCGCTCCTGTGCCGGAAGTTCTGGTGCCGCACTCTGGTCTGGACCAGACCAGAGTAGCGGCTAATCCATCCGGCGCCTGCGACGAGGTAAGTTCCGCCCGCTGCCCAGCTGCTGCACACTTTGTTCCGGACTCCGGAGGGGAGAGCGAGGGAGGGAGAGCCCCCTAAGGTGAGGGAAGGGGGGGACGTCCGCCCTTCCTCACTGTCCGCACATAGCTCTCTCTCTTCTCTGCTCCCCTCCTGCTGGGGCACACCTGGCTACTTATTCTGGGGACATATGCCCCTGCCTACATATACTGGGCACATATACCCCTGGCTATATATACTGGGACATATACCCCTGCCTACATACATTGGCACATATACCTCTGACTACATATACTGGGCACATATACCCCTGGCTACATATACTGGGCAAATATCCCCCTGGCTATATATACTGGGACATATACCCCCTGGCTACATATACTGGGGACATATACCTCTGGCTACATATACTGGGCACATATACCTCTGCCTACATATACTGGGCACATATACTCCTGGCTATATATACTGGGCACATATACCCCTGCCTACATATACTGGGACATATACCCCTTCCTACATATACTGGGCACATATACCCCTGACTACCTATACTGGGGACATATACCTCTGGCTACATATACTGGGGACATATACCCCTGCCTACATATACTGGGCACATATACCCCTGGCTATATATACTGGGACATATACCCCCTGGCTACATATACTGGGGACATATACCTCTGGCTACATATACTGGGCACATATACCCCTGCCTACATATACTGGGCACATATACTCCTGGCTATATATACTGGGCACATATACCCCTGCCTACATATACTGGGACATATACCCCTTCCTACATATACTGGGCACATATACCCCTGACTACATATACTGGGGACATATACCTCTGGCTACATATACTGGGGACCTATACCCCTGCCTACATATACTGGGCACATATACCCCTGGCTATATATACTGCGCACATATACCCCTGCCTACATATACTGGGCACATATACCTCTGGCTACATATACTGGGCACATATACCCTTGACTACATATACTGGGCACATATACCCCTGCCTACATATACTGGGTACATATACCCCTGGCTACATATACTGGGCACATATACCCCTGACTACATATACTGGGGTCATCTATACCTCTGGCTACATATACTGGGGACATATACCCCTGGCTACATATACTGGGGACAAATACCTCTGAGTACATATACTGGGCACATATACCCCTGACTACATATACTGGGCACATATAACCCTGACTACATATACTGAGCACATATACCCCTGCCTACATATACTGGGCACATATACCTCTGGCTACATATACTGGGCACATATACCCCTGCCTACATATACTGGGCACATATACCCCTGGCTACCTATTCTGGGGACATCTCTACCCCTGGCTACCAGTTCTGGGGACATCTATACCGCTGGCCACCTATTTTGGGGACACCTATAGACCTGGGGCTACCTATTTTTGGGGAACCACTGCTGTCAGATTGAGTGTATTTTGGGGAACTGCTGCCAGGTGAGAGGTGTCTACCATATTAAGGGGGCATTCTGCCTATTTATGTGAAATGCTGTCTATTTATGTACCTCATGACTGCTGAATTTGTCTTGTTGGGGGCCTCAAGATTGCTGAATTTGTCTTGTTGGGGGCCTCATGATTGCTGAATTTGTCTTGTTGGGGGCCTCATGATTGCTGAATTTGTCTTGTTGGGGGCCTCATGATTGCTGAATTTGTCTTGTTGGGGGCCTCATGATTGCTGAATTTGTCTTGTTGGGGGCCTCATGATTGCTGAGTTGGTCATGTTGGGGGTCTCATGATTGCTCAATTTGTCTTGATGGGGGCCTCATGATTGCTGAATTTGTCTTGTTGGGGGGTCACATGATTGCTAACTGCGAGACTATGGAAAAAGCTGAATCATTATCATATGAGACAATAGCATTAAACCTACTTTTTCCGCTTTTTAAAACAGAAAATTAAACTGTGAGGTTCTAAAAAAATGAATAAATTTTTCAGGAGTAGGATGGATTAAATTGTTTATCTTCACAGTTTATTTTCAACTTTGATTTTTCATAATGTTCATGTATGAGTTAAAACGTTTGTATTTAGTTTAAATTGCTGTTGGCACTTTGTGATAGTAAAGTGACTTTGCAGTTTGGACACTCGACTTCCAAAAGGTTCGCCACCACTGTCCTAATCTAATGTCCCACCATTGCTTAGTTCATGTAAACTTGTCTCCACCCTCGACCACACCCATATTCTGGTTCATGAGCACACCCATTTTTCGGCCCGGCGCGCTACGCACGCCGCATGATGTAGCTTCATTTTTTGGTGCTCTACATGCGCCACACAACACCACCCCAAATTTTCGCCGCGGCTTCTTTTTCCTCCCCCCCGCCCTTTTTCCCCCCCCTGAAAAAATTTCTGCGGACGCCCATGTTAATGACCCTTTTTGCGGCAGTGTCGAGCCACAGTCAAGTCAGACCTACTCCGTATGACAGAGCACCTATGTTGGGCAATAAGGTCACAGACCTTTTGGGTGCTAAGCTCTCCGAGCACGGTTACCCTGATGCCCTGTTGGAGGTGGAGTTAGCATGGCTCTCCAACCCAAAGTCTGACTCCCCCTCTGACAGATCTCATGACACTAATTCACTTCTGCACTTTATCTGTCAGTATCAAGAATTGTTGGGGAAGGTTATGGCAAGTGTGAGGCGACAGAGGCACATACTTCCAATCCCTGCATACAGAAGATATGAGACCGTGGGTGCAGAGCAGATCTTTTTACCACCCCCAAAGGCCCTGATACGTCTCTTGGTACAGCACGAGTTAGATGCTTTCCCTGTCTAACATGCCGACATGTGATCAAAGGGTCCACTTTTGGGGATCAGTTTCAGATCAGATATCATCCTACCTGCCAGAGCACCTACTGTATGTTGTCAATATGCAACAGTGCCCTTGTGACCTGCAATATATAGATGAAACACCCCAAAAGGTCAGGGATCGTATTGCACAACAAATTGCACAACATGTGTGCTCTGTCAGAGGTGGTAATGAGGTCATTAACCACATTTCCAAACCTAGAAGAGGGGTTGATTGGATATGTCTATTAAAGAAACCAGTGCTGGGCCGAAATTACGCATTAGCGTAATTACGCATCGTAATTCACTACAAATGCACCGTAAGCATTACGTGTAAGGTTACGGTATTACACGTAATTAATTACGCGTAGACCGTAGGTTACGTTATTACGCGTAACAAATTACGCGTAAGACAGTAAACTCCTATTGAAATTACACAGTCTGCCGTAATCGCGTAATATTACGCTCCCGTATAATATAAAAAAGCCGCCGACTTTAAGGGTTAATAGCAAAGCCCCCTTAAGTGCTAAGGGCCTCAAGTTTGGAGAATATATTAAGGAGATCAGAAGGAATAAGAGGAAATTTTTTTTTTTCAAAAAGACCTTATAGTTTTTGAGAAAATCGATGTTAAAGTTTCAAAGGAAAAATATATACATTTAAAAACCCGCCGAATTTAACGGTTAATAGCAAAGCCTGCTTAAAATTTAGAAACACCAAATTCCCAGGGTATATTAAGGGGATCAGTGAGAATAAGAGGAAAACATTTTTTTCAAAAAGACCTTATAGTTTTTGAGAAAATCGATTTTTAAGTTTCAAGGGCAAAAATGTCTTATAAATGCGGAAAATGTCAGTTTTTTTTGCACAGGTAACAATAGTGTATTATTTTCATAGATTCCCCCAAGTGGGAAGAGTTTTACTTACTTCGTTCTGAGTGTGGGAAATATAAAAAAAAAAAACGACGTGGGGTCCCCCCTCCCAGACCTCTTTAACCCCTTGTCCCCCATGCAGGCTGGGATAGCCAGAATGCGGAGCACCGGCCGCGTGGGGCTCCGCACCCTGACTATACCAGCCCGCATGGTCCATGGATTGGGGGGTCTCGGAAGGGGAGGGGCAGCCAAGCTTTCCCCTCCCCCTCCGAGCCTTTGTCCAATCCAAGGACAAGGGGCTCTTCTCCACCTCCGATGGGCGGTGGAGGTGGAGGCCGCGATTTCCTGGTCAGGGGTTCATGGTGGCATCTGGGAGTCCCCTTTAAAAAGGGGTCCCCCAGATGCCCACCCCCCTCCCAGGAGAAATGAGTATAGGGGTACTTGTACCTCTTACCCATTTCCTTTAAGAGTTAAAAGTAAATAAACACACAAACACTTAGAAAAAGTATTTTAATTGAACAAAAAACATAACCACGAAAAAAGTCCTTTAATATTCTTAATTAACCATTAATACTTACCTGTCCCTTTAAATAAATGATCCCTCGCAATAGCCTCGGAAATGTTCTATCAGTTACAATGTAACAAAGTTATTACAATGTAACAACTTTGTTACATTGTAACTACGCCGCACCCGATGTCACTCGCCGCTCAGTCGCCGCATACACTTACGCGTCCGTGCAGGACGCTAAGTCCCCACCGGCTCCCGCCGTCCACCCCGCCCACATCTGTCACCCACATGTGGGTGACATGTGGGAGAGGCGGGGAGGGCAGCGGCAGCCGGCGGAACTTAGCGTCCTGCACGGACCCGACAGAGCTCTGAGCTATATAGCTCAGAGCTCTCTAAGCATCTTTGTATTTGGGCTCCAAGGAGCCCCATTGGTCCTTAGCAGACCAATGGGGTTCCTTCTGATTTGAAGGAACCCCATTGGTCTGCTAAGGACCAATGGGGCTCCTTGGAGCCCAAATACAAAGATGCTTAGAGAGCTCTGAGCTATATAGCTCAGAGTTCTGTCGGGTCCGTGCAGGACGCTAAGTTCCGCCGGCTGCCGCTGCCCTCACCGCCTCTCCCACATGTCACCCACATGTAGGTGACATGTGGGTGACAGATGTGGGCGGGGTGGACGGCGGGAGCCGGCGGGGACTTAGCGTCCTGCACGGTCGCGTAAGTGTATGCGGCGGCTGAGCGGCGAGTGACGTCGGGTGCGGCGTAGTTACAATGTAACAAAGTTGTTACATTGTAATAACTTTGTTACATTGTAACTGATAGAACATTTCTGAGGCTATTGCAAGGGATCATTTATTTAAAGGGACAGGTAAGTATTAATGGTTAATTAAGAATATTAAAGGACTTTTTTCGTGGTTATGTTTTTTGTTCAATTAAAATACTTTTTCTAAGTGTTTGTGTGTCTATTTACTTTTAACTCTTAAAGGAAATTGGTAAGAGGTACAAGTACCCCTATACTCATTTCTCCTGGGAGGGGGGGAGGTGGGCATCTGGGGGACCCCTTTTTAAAGGGGACTCCCAGATGCCACCATGACCCCCCCCCCCCCCAGGAAATTGCGGCCTCCACCTCCACCGCCCATCGGAGATGGAGAAGAGCCCCTTGTCCTTGGATTGGACAAGGGCTCGGAGGGGGAGGGGAAAGCTTGGCTGCCCCTCCCCTTCCGAGACCCCCCAATCCATGGACCATGCGGGCTGGTATAGTCAGGGTGCGGAGCCCCACGCGGCCGGTGCTCCGCATTCTGGCTATCCCAGCCTGCATGGGAGACAAGGGGTTAAAGAGGTCTGGGAGGGGGGACCCCACGTCGTTTTTTTTTTATATTTCCCACACTCAGAACGAAGTAAGTAAAACTCTTCCCACTTGGGGGAATCTATGAAAATAATACACTATTGTTACCTGTGCAAAAAAAAACTGACATTTTCCGCATTTAAAAGACATTTTTGCCCTTGAAACTTAAAAATCGATTTTCTCAAAAACTATAAGGTCTTTTTGAAAAAAAAATTTCCTCTTATTCCCACTGATCCCCTTAATATACCCTGGGAATTTGGTGTTCCTAAATTTTAAGCAGGCTTTGCTATTAACCATTAAAGTCGGCGGGTTTTTAAATGTATATATTTTTCCTTTGAAACTTTAACATCGATTTTCTCAAAAACTATAAGGTCTTTTTGAAAAAAAAAATGTCCTCTTATTCCTTCTGATCTCCTTAATATATTCTCCAAATTTGAGGCTCTCAGCAATTAAGGGGGCTTTGCTATTAACCCTTAAAGTCGGCGGCTACCTAACATTGAGTCATGCGTCAACTTTTCCGCTTGGGAGCATTGCCTTACGCATTTGCTAGTAGGAAATTATGCGTAAGGCAATAACATAGCAACCTGCATTACGGTATATTTACGCGTAATTGCGTAAGGGCCATGCGTAATTACAGACATGAACCGTAGATAAATTAAGCAAAAAGCAATACGGGGAGCACCATCCCCTACAATCAATACGCCACCCTATATGTATAAACACGGGGTGGGTCTGTAATGTGCAGAATGGTCAAAAATACAGTAATTATACCAAAG
Source organism: Hyperolius riggenbachi (assembly GCF_040937935.1). Lineage (NCBI taxonomy): Eukaryota > Metazoa > Chordata > Amphibia > Anura > Hyperoliidae > Hyperolius > Hyperolius riggenbachi. The sequence continues at coordinate 75,354,424 of NC_090655.1, forward strand.
GCGAAAAGCAATGACCTCAAAGAAACCGCACCAAAACAGCTATATCAGTAAGCAATATATCATCCTTTATTGAAAATACAAACATTAAAAACCATTAAAATATGGTGGGGGACAATGTATAAGCCCACAATGTCGGAGAACCGGAGGACTTACAAAGTGCTAGTGTTAATATTGAAGAGCCTCAAAGTAGCATAAACGTGGCACTGACCGTGTATCAATATTGTGACACATACAAAACCAAACATGAATAACATACATGTGCAAATAGCATGAATAAATATTACAATTGCATAATATGAAATAGGGGAGAAGAGTGTGATAACACCAGGAAGGGAGGAACCCCCTGAAATAGTAGTGTAGAACCTGATAGAACCAGAAATCAATCACAAAGTGATCACAGTTTGTGAACAAGTAGTAAAGTCAATAGAGTGAGATGCAGACTGTATGAAAATAGTATAGGGATTAAGAGTGAGGTCAACAACAAGTGAATAGGATCCTACCAGTACAGTGTCTCCACGGGTCCCCACCGCCGCTATCGCGATTCGCCACGTATAGCGTGGCTTTTTCAAAGCTTTGAAAAAGCCACGCTATACGTGGCGAATCGCGATAGCGGCGGTGGGGACCCGTGGAGACACTGTACTGGTAGGATCCTATTCACTTGTTGTTGACCTCACTCTTAATCCCTATACTATTTTCATACAGTCTGCATCTCACTCTATTGACTTTACTACTTGTTCACAAACTGTGATCACTTTGTGATTGATTTCTGGTTCTATCAGGTTCTACACTACTATTTCAGGGGGTTCCTCCCTTCCTGGTGTTATCACACTCTTCTCCCCTATTTCATATTATGCAATTGTAATATTTATTCATGCTATTTGCACATGTATGTTATTCATGTTTGGTTTTGTATGTGTCACAATATTGATACACGGTCAGTGCCACGTTTATGCTACTTTGAGGCTCTTCAATATTAACACTAGCACTTTGTAAGTCCTCCGGTTCTCCGACATTGTGGGCTTATACATTGTCCCCCACCATATTTTAATGGTTTTTAATGTTTGTATTTTCAATAAAGGATGATATATTGCTTACTGATATAGCTGTTTTGGTGCGGTTTCTTTGAGGTCATTGCTTTTCGCCTTTGGTATGTGAACCGTAGATAAATGTCTACGCCGTAAGCGTAATTCCGTAATGCGTAATAGCATAAAATTACACGTAATGATCCGTAAGCGTAGATTTTTCCATTACGAGCAGCACTGAAAGAAACGTGTACAGAGGATAGATTGGGTAATTTGTATCCAGGGGGTCTCAACCAAGACTTTGATTTACGCCTCTCTTTGTAATGTTACAGGTGCAAAAACAAAGATGAATTCTGTGAGGTACAGGAGAAAATGGGAATTTTGATGAGATGTTACATCTTTTGGACTTTTATGTTTCCAGATACAGTGGGTTGCAAAAGTCTTCGGCCCCCTTGAAGTTTTCCACATTTTGTCACATTACTGCCACAAAAATGAATCAATTTTATTGGAATTCCACATGAAAGACCAACACAAAGTGGTGTACACATGAGAAGTGGAACAAAAATCATACATGATTCCAAACATTTTTTACAAATCAATAACTGCAAAGTGGTGTGTGCATAATTATTCGGCCCCCTTTGATCTGAGTGCAGTCAGTTGCCTATAGACATTGCCTGATGAGTGCTAATGACTAAATAGAGTGCACCTGTGTGTAATCTAATGTCAGTCCAAATACAGCTGCTCTGTGACGGCCTTAGAGGTTGTCTAAGAGAATATTGGGAGCAACAACACCGTGAAGTCCAAAGAACACACACGACAGGTCAGGGATAAAGTTATTGAGAAATTTAAAGCAGGCTTAGGCTACAAAAAGATTTCCAAAGCCTTGAACATCCCACGGAGCACTGTTCAAGCGATCATTCAGAAATGGAAGGCGTATGGCACAACTGTACACCTACCAAGACAAGGCCATCCACCTAAACTCACAGGCCGAACAAGGAGAGCACTGATCAGAAATGCAGTCAAGAGGCCCATGGTGACAGCTCAGGTGGGAGACTCTGTCCATAGGACAACTATTAGTCATGCACTGTACAAAGTTGGCCTTTATGGAAGAGTGGCAAGAAGAAAGGCATTGTTAACAGAAAGCATAAGAAGTCCCGTTTGCAGTTTGCCACAAGCCATGTGGGGGACACAGCAACCATGTGGAAGAAAGTGCTCTGGTCAGATGGGACCAAAATGGAACTTTTTGGCCAAAATGCAAAACGCTACAGTATGTGTTGCGGAAAACTAACACTGCACATCACTCTGAACATACCATCCCCACTGTCAAATATGGTGGTGGCAGCATCATGCTCGGGGGTGCATCTCTTCAGCAGGGACAGGGAAGCTGGCCAGAGTTGATGGGAAGATGGATGGAGCCAAATACAGGGCAAACTTAGAAGAAAACCTCTTGGAGACTGCAAAAGACTTGAGACTGGGGTGGAGGTTCACCTTCCAGCAGGACAATGACCCTAAACATGAAGCCAGGGCAACAATGGAATGGTTTAAAACAAAACATATCTATGTGTTAGAAAGGCCCAGTCAAAGACCAGATCTAAATCCAATCGAGAATCTGTGGCAAGATCTGAAAACTGCTGTTCACAAACGCTGTCCATCTAATCTGACTGAGCTGGAGCTGTTTTGCAAAGAAGAATGGGCAAGGATTTCAGTCTCTAGATGTGCAAAGCTGTTAGAGACATACCCTAGAAGACTGGCAGCTGTAATTGCAGCAAAAGGTGGTTCTACAAAGTATTGACTCAGTGGGCCGAATAATTACGCACACCCCACTTTGCAGTTATTTATTTGTAAAAAAATGTTTGGAATGATGTATGATTTTCGATCCACTTCTCACATGTACACCACTTTGTATTGGTCTTTCACATGGAATTCCAATAAAATTGATGCATGTTTGTGGTAGAGATGTAGCAAACTGTTCGCCGGCGAACGGTTCCAGGCGAACTTTGGGGGTTCGCGTTCACCTGCACCAGGCGAACTTTTGCGGAAGTTCGATTCGCCCCATAATGCTCTATTGAGCAAAAATGTGACCCTCTGCATCACAGTCAGCAGTCACATTATTGCCAAACACACTGCTCTCACTGCTGGAGGCCCGCCACCCCCTCCCTCCTCCAAGCAAGGTCCTTATGCCATTTCACTCACTTGTCTGCCTACACTAATTAGTTAAGGGACAGCTGCTTTCCTCCCACCTCCCTCCACCCTTCTACCTATTCCCTCCTCCCTAGGAGGGAGGAGGGTCTCATCTGCCAGGGAATTACACTATTTCAAAAACCAGTTTACATACCATAGCTGGGAATCAAACCCAAGTCTAACTGTGTGGTGGGCAAGCACCCTAACTGCTGTACCACAACAGTACTAACTGAAGCAGGCCTAGCATTTACTATTTATGCTCAATGCAATAGAAACATTAGGTTGTTTAAAGGGAACCTTAACTGAGAGTGATATGGATGTTTCCTGTAAACAATACCAGTTGCCTGGCAGTCCAGCTGATCTCTGTGACTGCAATAGTGGCTGAATCACACCCTGAAACAAGCATGCAGCTAATCCAGTCTGACTTCAGTCAGAGCACCTGATCTGCATGTTTGTTCAGGGGCTGTGGCTAAAAGTATTAGAGACACAGGATCAGCAGGCGATTCAGGCAACTGGTATTATTTTAAAAGGAAAAATTCATATCCTTCTCCGTTTAGGTTCCCTTTAAGGATTTGTAGCATAAAGCCAACTCACATTGGCTGGGATTTGAACCTGGGTCTCACTGTGTGGTGGGCAAGCACCCTAACCACTGTACCACAACAGTACTAACTGAAGCTGGCCTAGCATTTACCATTTATGCTCAATACAAGAGAAAAAGTAGACAAGACAAATAACATTTATATCATGCTTTTCTCCTGGCGGACTCAAAGCACCAGATCTGCAGCCACTAGGGCATGCTTTATAGGCAGTAGCAGTGTTAGGAAGACTTGCCTAAGGTCTCCTACTGAATAGGTGCTGGCTTACTGTCTACTTTTTCTCTTATATAGAGCATAAATGGTAAATGCTAGGCCAGCTTCAGTTAGTACTGTTGTGGTACAGCGGTTAGGGTGCTTTCCCACCACACAATTAGACCTGGGTTCGATTCCCAGCTATGGTATGTAAACTGGTTTTTGAAATAGTATAATTCCCTGGCAGATGAGACCCTCCTCCCTCCGGTAGGAGGGAGGATAGTGGAGGGTGGAGCTCCAGGTATTAGAGCCCTTGAAACATGTTTTCTATCATTTTTCCAGCCAATAGAATTTTTTCAAATTTTCAAAGTTCGCCTCCCCATTGAAGTCTATTGCGGTTCACGAACCGATCCTTTTGCTGAGGTTCGCAAACAGGGTTCGCGGAGGTTCGCGAACCGAAAATCGGAGGTTCGCGACATCTCTAGTTTGTGGCAGTAATGTGACAAAATGTGGAAAACTTCAAGGGGGCCGAATACTTTTGCAACCCACTGTATATATAATTGCAACACTATGGACTTTTAACTTCTTTGTTGATATGTAGGATGGTACTACATTATGTCATGTCCTGGCTGGACAGGTATAAGAGTGATCATGTGATTTTTTTATTTATTAGCAATGCTGAAGGCTGGTGACAACCGAAACTGCTTGCTGTATGCTGTGTTTCCCTTTTGTCGCTCAATGGGCTTGATTTACTAAACCGTGCTAATTTATTGCATGGCCGTGCTAGCGTTTTTGTGCGCGTTTTCACATTTTTGCATGTGCTTTTTGCGAATTTGCGAATGCATGTATTTTACGGCATATAAGACACAGGGGAAACAGAGGGCAAACAGAGGGCAAAAACAGGGGAAAGAAAAATATATACTTAACCTGGTGCATCCATGATCCAGGAGCGTATTGTAGATGTTCTTCCCCATTTATTGTGTCCTGATGTCCTCCTGTGTCCCCATATGTCCTCTTCTGTCCCCATGTGTCCCCTTTTGCCCCCCATGTGTCCCCTTCTGTTCCTGGTGTGCTCTCCCCTGCCCCTGTTTGTCCTCCTATCCCATCCGTTTGTCCCACATTTCCGTTGTGTACCCTCCTCTACCCCCTGTTTGTCCTTGGCTCCCCCCGTGTGTCCTCCTCTGCCCCGTATATAACTATCGGAAGCGGCAGCGTGGCTCACCTCATCTACGGCTCCAGCAGCGATTACAGACCTTTCCTCTCTCTCACGGCTCCCCTAGTGACGGCTTCTGTTGATTGCAACAAAAAAATCACTTGTCCAATAGAGGATATTGGTATGAATGGTATCTAGTGTGTATTGCATTGTGCAACAGAAATGGTGTATCTCTAAAGCAATAGCTCTGTAAAACCATTATAATTATTGTACCTTATATTGTATACTGATACGAATGGAACTTAAGCCTATTTCTTTATCTTTTCATTTTCCTGAGCTCTCTCTAAGTGATGAATTGATAGCATTGGATTACCCATTGAAGCCTGGCTTACCCATCCTATTTCCATTTGCTGCTACAAATGTTTTGGAGGGTTGCCATTATTCTGCATGTAAACGCAAGAGTATACGAGCAAGGATAACGCATGACTTCATTGTATTTTAATATATCCCAATATGCTATCATGGTATGAAATGCACCTGTCATGACTCATAATTTAAAGGCATTGCAATGCCCATTCCCCTTTGTTTAATTTATTATTGATCTATTCTTATGTGACTCCAAATAATAACCCCCTAACATTTGAACCCTGCCCTCATCTTGAATGATGACCCTTATTACGAAGGTTTATAGTTGAGTTCAAGAGGAAAAAGGCCTCCTCTCATTCTAAATGAACATTTAAAAGAAGGGTAAGCAATCTACGGAAGTGACTGCCAAAAAATTCAACAGGCAAAAGGACACATAGAAAAGCAAACATGAATGTAAAAACCCCTTCCTGAATTACAGAAGAAATAAATCCAGATCTGAAGACTTTCTAAAATTCAGGCTTACCCAGAAAGCCTAATAGCAACATAAACTCACCTACGCTAACCAGTCAGGATAAACAGATGCTTCGCTTGTTCCAATGTGGCGTGCACAGCAATGAGTTTGGCTATCTATAATTAACCATTAACACCATACTGATGATGTGATACTTGACCGGTCTGTAAATAGGTAGGAGCAATGTTAGTGCACAGGACCGTGACCAAAAAAACTGCAGGAGTGCTGTAGCCCAAATGTAAGTCCAAGCATTCATAAAAAAAAAAGATAGAAAGCTGGGCATGCACATCCAAATGCAATTACAATTTATTATTTTCTTCAACAATAAAACCACATTGTTACAGGCTACAGTACCGTTACCAGGAGAGGTACAAGCAGTGGGGGATGTCTTCAGCCGTTTCACGCCAAAGTGCTGTGGTGCTTCATCAGGACATCTGAGCACATGCAAGTGAACCCCTTAAATACATGTTACATATGAATTAACATAATTGACATAATTAGCACAATTGACATAATTAACATAGTCACATAACATCATCATATGTTGTAGGTGTGTAGAGGGAGGGCCCCCGAGTATAGGAAGTACCAAAATCCTTTCCCAGTGTAGGGTGGAGCAGCAAACAGATGAGGATATACATATGACTTTCACCATGCCGCATGGCGACCGGCACACTTCCGCCATGTTGGAACGCACGTTAAGGTCTATTTAGACCACATGCAACCTTTACGTCGCATCCATATGTAAATACGCATCACTTCCTGTATTACCGGAAGTGACGCGGCTAAAGGGATTGTGGAGTGCATTGCATCTCAACAAAGAGACACACGTCGGGGAGGGAGGGAAAGACGCACGAGGGAGGAAGTGACGTGCCTCAAAACTGTAAGGTGCTCCAGCCCATATGAGTGGGTAAAGATCCAAAGGGTAACAACCAGAAAATGGTACACAGGCAATACAGTACATCACCATAGATCACAATAAGGGTGGGGATGACTAATAATCATTCCTACTCTGACACACAGCCTCAACTGCGACTACAGTGACAATAAGAAAATCTGGCCAGAGGACCATATAACTCACCACCCAGGATACAATACACTACTCAACTGGGGGGGGGGGGGCAAATCTGCACCTGCAATAGATAAAAAATTGAATAAAATTATGGCATGGTCGATGTCAAATGTTATTAAAGGGGACACACGCATCATAAATTAAAAGCTAAAGAGGGGGTAGAGAGAATATATATAAAAACATTCCCCAATTCTAACAGAATAGATTAGAAACTTTCTCTTTTTAATCGTTTTTTGTTCCAGTCTCCCCGCGTCTCTCTAGGCATCAACTCAACACCAAAGAAGCGTAAAAGGGTGACATCACCCTGATGAGCCGAGCGCATGTGCTCTATAACACGGGGGCTTCCTACACCACTATGTATGTACCTGCAATGATCTTGGTATCTATCTTTTAAGGGCCTTGTAGTTTCACCTATATATATCCTATTACAAGGACGTGTGAGAGCATACACAAGGCCCTTAGATTGACAGTTTATAAACTGTCTAAATTTGCAGGTCCTGCCAAACCTGGTGAAGGAATTAGCCCTACATATAAAATTACAACAAGAGCACCGTCCGCAATGGAAATTACCAACAGGACGATTGGCACCCAGCCAAGACACAGATCGAGGACTTACAAATTCGCTTTGCGTTAATTTGTCTTTGTTGTGAACGGTCTGTAAAGTGAGTGAAATATGAGCTGGTATTAGTCATAGACCAGATTTGCTGAAAACAAACAGGAAAGTGTTGACCAGACCACTTAATGCAAACTGGACATATATATATATATATATATATATATACATCCAGTGAAGTTGTAGAGCGTGCACCACGAGTTTGCTAGTAAATGAGGCACATTGTTACTAAATTAGGCACGTGTAGTATAATTGTAACTGTGAGGAGTTGTAGAATACATTTTGGTGTGTCTTAAAGCTTGGACCCACATCACATAAAAATAGGTAGGGACAAACTCTGTCCAACATAAATATGTAATTTTCAAAATTATGATAGTTTGGGAAATTATTATAGCTTGGGAAAGTTGTATCACAACTACAGGAGAGATATGTGGTAACATTTTAACTGTGATAAGTAGCTGAATAGAGTTTAGAGAGTTTTAGGGTGTAGGCCCATGTCTTGTGTATTCTTTTTTGTCACAAACTGAATCAAACGCAATTCAATTTTCGCATATTCTGTATCAAAATAAAAGACAGAATATACAAGAAAAAACATATTTTTACCTTAGGAACTTGGCTTTTTAAATATGTATGCATTGAGGGTATATTACTATTATTTTTGCAAATAAGGTCTTGTAATCAACGATGGTGTACAACGAGAAAGTAAAAAAAGACACCTTTATTTCCAAATACAATATTTTCACAATACATTGTATTAGGAACATAATCTAAATGTTGCAATAATTAGGATGGATAAGCAAATAAAATGTGTGGCTTTAACTTATAGTTAGCACTGTTTATTGTAAAGCTATAATGGATGTAATGGAGAATTCGGTTTTTTTTCTATTCTTTTCCTTTAAAATGCATATAAAATAAGGTAATTACTAAACAAAATGATTACTAAATCACACACTAAAAGCTTAATTTGTCCTGAAAAAAAAAACAATATATACTGTTCCGTAGATCATTTAGGTGTGATAAGTAGTAATAAAGTTATTGGTGGATAAATGGAACAGTGCTGATATGTGAAAATTGTTCTCATCCTGAAGTGGTGTGATTAGCGATACATAGTTTTCTTACAAGCTTTCAAAACTGTAAAGTAATACTGACACAAGATTTACAAAAAAATTAGGTAGATACTCACCGATGGATCTGGATGCCATAAAGCTTTTTTGGTCCACTCTGTGTCCCCGCCGTCAGGTCCTGGTGAAGTTACACTAGCTTGGTCGAATACCTCTTGTGGTCACCTCGGGCCGCCTTTGGAAATACTAGCATACCCAAGTTCTTCCAAAGAAAAACAGATCTGTAATGTGCACATGTCCAAGCTTTTGCATGTGCAGTACAGATGTTCCAGTCTTTGGGAGCATGCAGGAACAAAAGTTCTTCCAAAGCCTACCGATGAGTCCTAAAAGGTGTGGAAATTCAATGGGGGACAGCAATGGAATGAGGGGATGGAGTGATGACTGTGAAGGCTCTATGGGATTCCAGAGTCTTCCCTCTCCACAGGTGAGCATCTAACTAATTTTTTGCAGTGCGCTTTAGTATTGGTTTAGGTTTTTGTTTTTTTTCAGACATGATACAGAACTGGATCCAGAACCATACAAAAGTGAATGTTACATGCAAAGTTTATAGGCTTATCAAGCATTTGGATACCATATTCTTAAGTAACATGGAGTCTACCAGTTGTAGTTCCTCATAATGTACCATGCCAGGCCAGGCCTCAGGTTAGTGCAAAAACAGGTGCTTTAACTGCTATGGCTGTGTAGCAAGCATGAATGAGACAGAGGCGCTCATGCTTGGTACACAGCCATAGCCGTTAAGGCACCTGTTTTTGCACTGACCTGAGGAAGCGGGCAAGCACCCGCGAAATGCGTTGTAAATTTTAGGTGCTCGAATAAAATAACTTTTTCAATAAACTGGTCCAAATTTTTCAAGAGAGGTAAGATTACCTCCCTGTTTATAAAGTTAACAGCTTGTCAGCCTGTGTTTTATGCATTGGGTGCCTCCACCCCTGTTATGTCTCCAGAACAGGGAAGTGGATGAAATTTACTCAAGAGGAACACGCCCACACTAAAATCCTAGCAGATTTTGTAATTCATCTTCACAATATCAAAGCTAAGAAAGTAAAACATTTTAACTTGACTTGAACTTTAATTTACGAGACTGGTTAAATTTACTTTTAAGGTTAAATAGCTGGGAAGACCTGGGCATTGCTAAGAAGCTGAAATATAATGACAGTTTCTAAAATCAGCCTGTAGCAATGATTGTTTCAAAGACCTGTTAAATTACATCTTAGAGCTGCTTGCACTGTAGCTGCAATCACATTTGTCTGAAGGATAAGTATTGATTTGTGACCAGTCTTTTCTTGTGTATCGCCAATCAATGAATTACGAGCAACAGAGACAAACAAGTTAGCAGCTGAAAATTCTGACAGTTGTGAAAGGCCTCTCTAAGGTCAGATGTCAAGAAACAGTGGTCATCTCATCAGACAGCTCATAGGAAAGCCATACATCACCTTTTAAATGTCTTTCACTTTCTCCATAGACATGGTTCTGGAATTTTGTTTTGGCCTTAAAGGGCCATTATCGCAAAACATTGAAAAATTTAAAATGCATGCCTATAAACTGTACATTTCTCACAGAGTATAACACAGTGTAAATTAATTATTTCCTATCTTGCTGTCACTTACAATAGGCAGTAAAAACCTGACTGATCAGATTTTTCCTGTTTTTTGTTTCTTTATAGTCTATCAATGCTCACAAGCCCTGCAAAAATTTGCAAAAATATCAGTAATATACCCTCATGACATACATATTTAAAAAAGTCCCTAAAATAACTATTTATGTATTTTACAAGGTTTTTTTGGGGGGGTTTTACTTTTTATCCACTAGATGATTCCACACTGTATTCGTAGAGTTTTTCACTTTCATTTTCTGAAAGATCACCAACATCTCTGATGCTGGTGATCATACGTTGCAGGCACTTTGATTGGCTTTGGAAACACATGTTCCTATTCTCCGATCATGGACCAGTGGGACAGTGACAGCGACATCAGTGGGGTAAACCAATAGACACATATCTATGCTCCTGATCCACAAGTGAAGTTTTTAGGGGCATAGATATGCATAGCAGCAAGGATCCAGAACCGGTTAAAGCAGTCTAACACCCAGCATTTCAACTTTGCTTTAAAAGATTGCTTACAGCTTAGAAACTCTTATGCCAGATTTTTTTTAAGCAGAAATTCACTGAATGGATTAAACATGACATTTTAGTTTTGCATTTAGCTAGAAATCCGCATCTGCTGAGGTTTAGATACAAATGTATCTTTGTTTGGAATGCAAATAGACCTCTGAAAAGCCTGTCTGGGAAGCCCTTTGTGCTCTCTCAGAGAGGTGTTTGTTTATTTACATTGTAAATAGATACATTTGTATCTAAACCTCAGCACTGACGCGGATTTCTAGCTAAATGCAACACTAAAATGTCATGTTTAACCCAGTGAATTTCTGCTAAAAAAAAAATCTGGCATAATAGTTTCTAAGCTGTAAGCAATCTTTTAAAGCAAAGTTGAAATGCTGGGTGTTAGACCGCTTTAAGATTGTTTGCAATAGTTGCAATTCATTTTCAGGCAGATGTTAGATAATAAAGGGAAATTTGCATAACTTAAGGGGTACTTAAAGTAACATGTAACACTATGAGATACTGTAAATGTGTATGCACAGTTCCAATCTTACTTAGAACTAAACTAAAGGAATGCTTTCTTTTTCCGCACTGTAAGGGTTAATAATCCAGGGCTTTACGTGGCAGTAGGGATGGGCAATGATGCAGGATGATGCAAATGTAATATGAAAATGGATCAGACTGCACCTTTGTGGGATTCGAGAGGTCAATTTTCAAGCTGCATACATTTGCATTCAGTATTCCCATATTCTTCTTATTGGCCATCACTACATGACAGTTTTTCTGCAATATGACTTTAACATAATGCCCACAGGTTAGTATTAATCAGAGGTCATAAAACTTCTTTGTGGCTGAGAAAAACACATATGAGAGAAGGGGACAGTTAAAAAAGGTCAGTAGTTCAAGATTTTTCAGTATGGAAGTTAAAGAGACACTGAAGCCACTTTAAAAACTTGATTTTATCTGTTATTTAGCTTAAGGAATATGGCCAGTGCTAAAACGCTGCATTCCTTCAGCAGAATGAGGTTTGTATAGCCCTAAAATCCTGGAGCAAAAATCTGAGACTTTCTAAGTCATTGATTTTGCTGGCCGGGGAGGCAGAGCTAAGCGCTGTAGCTCTGTCTCCATTAGCGTCAATCCTTCGCTGATTGCCGCCTCTCCCCGACCCTCTCAGTTAAAGAAGACAGAGGGGCAGGGAGAGGTGGCGATCAGCAGGGATTGAAGCAAGTAGAGGCAGAGCTACAGCGCTAAGCTCTCCTTCTACAAGGAAGTGCTCCATGGTTTTTGCCCCGGGAATTTGGGGGTTATAAAACCCTTCTTCTGCCACTGGAATACAGCGTTTTAGCTCTGGCCATATTCCTTAAAGTGAATGGGAACCGCATTTAAAAAAAAATGAAGCAAATAGTTACCTAAGGAGAGGGAAGGCTCTGGGTCGTATAGAGCCTTCCGTCTCCTCTCTCGGTGCTCTCTATCCTGTGCTGCCCCCCCCCCCCCCCCCTCATTTCAATCCCCCACCAAAAGGGTATTTGGAAGTCTTCGGGAGCCGTGTCCTCTCGAAGACATGCGGCTCCTTACTGCACAGGCGTGAGCATGCAAGAGAGCGTGCTTGCACAGGCGCAGTACAGGGAAGCCCTTCTTCAGGAGCACTCGGGCTCTCTGAAGACTTCTGAAGCCTTCTTCGGCCGGGTAAAGCAGTATTAGACTAAATTAGTCAAATACTGCTACCGGGCGAGCCAGCGAGGGGAACGAGGGGACCAGGAGAGGAGCGGGAAGGCTCTATAGGACCCAGAGCCTTCCCTCTCCTTGGGTAAGTATCTGTCTCATTTTTTTAAATGCGGTTCCCATTCACTTTAAGCTAAATTACAGGTAAAATCAAGTTTTTAAAGTGACTTCAGTGTCTCTTTAAATAACATTAAAAAAATGTACCTTTGATGGTCAAAACTTTAAAGACATATTTTTAATCTTTAAATACAAAATAGGCCTTTGGCATTTTCGGAAAGTCTGGAATTGCATCATTATTTTAAATTTGCAGTACACAGACTACACTCTGTATTTGAAACTATAAAAGAGAGCAAAGCAAATGACCCTTTGAACTTTCCTGCAGTAGAACTTTTTTTTCAAGCTGCCTCTCACTATTTCTTGATTGTCTAAGTGCAATGTGCATCAGAGAAAAGGATTGTAATTGACCCAAGTTGGGTGGAAGAGCTCAGAGAAGCTCTTTTGCATAGATAACTGAATCAGATAACTGATTACTAGAAAACAGTATGAGACTATTTTCTTTGCTAATAATGCAATATTTATGTGCTGTACTACCCATACAATTCATTATCTCCTAAGTTTATTTTCGCTTCAGGTTGGCTTAAAGTGTTGTTTTAAAGCTTATTGCAACATTCTCAGTGTGCACTGGCCCTTATAGAGTATTCCTTATATATACTGTAAAGTGCCTTTTTCAGACCACCGTCTACGTAACGTATAGACTACAGGATATCTAAACTATTATTTCTGTCCAAGCCTCACACAAGCCATTTTACGTTTAAGAGTAGAGAGACTATGATACACGGAACAAAAAGCAGCTTTACATCCTAAAATGCAATTGTTGAATCGCAAATCTGATTTATCACTTAAGCAGGATGCCTCCTTAGTGGAATTGCGTGTGTTTTGCTGCAGAGCGGAAATTGCATGCGAATGTTCTCAAAATGAGAATCTACGGGCCAATCAAATATTGCATTGTTGTGGGATTCGGAATGTGACTTTCTGTGCATTTTAAAATCGCACAGCAATTTCCTTTTTCCTGCATACAGCATGACAATTGCATGCAGTTCCCACACAATTGTGTTCTATAGAAAGTCAATGTTATTTTTGCGTTTTTGAAAAAAAAATAATGCATTTTTAACCACTTCACAACTGAGGTGTTTTACCCCTTGAGCACTAGAGCAATTTTCACCTTTCAGCGCTCCTTCCATTCATTCGTCTATAACTTTATCATTACTTATCACAATGAAATTAACTATATCTTGTTTTTTTCGCCACCAATTAGGCTTTCTTTAGGTGGGACATTATGCCAAGAATTATTTTATTCTAAATGTGTTTTAATGGAAAAATAGGAAAAAATGTGGAAAAAAATATTTTTCAGTTTACAGCCTTTATAGTTTTTAAATAATGCATGCTACTGTAATTAAAACCTATGAAATGTATTTGCCCATTTGTCCCGGTTATAAAACCATTTAAATTATGTCCCTATCACAATGTTTGGCGACAAAATTTTATTTGGAAATAAAGGTGGATTTTTTTCAGTTTTGTGTCCATCCCTAATTACAAGCCCATCGTTTATAAAGTAACAGTGTTATACCCTCTTGACATAAATATTTTTAAGTTCAGTCCCTAAGGTAACTATTTATGTATTTTTTTTAATTGTAATTTTTTTTTTAATTACAAAAAAATAATAATTGGGGAGTGTGGGAGGAATTGAGTTAATTTTTAATGTATAACTAATGTATTTGTATATGAAAAATGCTTTAGGGTGTAGTTTTACTATTTGGCCACAAGATGGCCACAGTAAGTTTTTGTTTATGTGACCTGCAAGCGTACAGGAAGTACGCTTGCAGGAAGTTCAGGGAGGCTGGGAAACTTTTTTTTCACAATGATCGCGCTGCTTCTCGTAGAAGCAGCTGATCATTGCGGGGGGCTTAGATCAACGAACAGGAAAGGTTTTTCCTATTCATTGATCTCCGGGCGAGCGGGCGGCGGCGTGCACGAGCACGGGGGCGCGCGGACGAGTGAGCGGGAGCGCAGACAGCGGCGGGAGCAGCGGGAGCGGCGTCAGGTGCGGATTTCTCCATCCCTTGGTGGTAACAGGGTGGAAAAAGGGACGGAGAAATCCGCACCGCTGGGGGTAAAGTGGTTAAATAGGATTATTTATTAAAAAACAAAATGTGAAATGGAAATGCACGAAAATTGTAAACGCAGATAAAAATGCAGAAATGCACAAGCAAGTGTGCTCCAAGCCTGATGCAATAAGATGTGAAGGCTTCTTTGCAAAGGAACATACTGTAAGCTACATTAGGAACATAAGCTGTCAGCATTACCCTTGTTCCCTGTATGCTCTGCCCATTCAGTCTTATCAGTGTTTTGCTGATCACTGGCGATCAGCAAGATGCTGCTGCTAATGCAATGGTAGTGTTCACACTGTAGCGATCACCAGTGATTAGCGATTTGCTGATGGTGCATGCAGCATTTTTGGAGCGATTTTGGAGCAATTGCATTTCAGTGTTATAGAATCACAAAACGCAATCACTACTAAATCGCTTTCCTGTACAGTGAAAAAACTGCTTTTTGCAGATCGCTGGCGATCAGCAAAACGCTATCAAAGCGCCCAGTGTGGACTATTAGCCCTAACAGTGAAGATATTTTGTCGCTCATTAGTTTGGAGCCCCCCGCAGGCTGCAATCTTGCAACACTAATGCCTGGAACCCACAAGTCACAAAGCGCTATCACTAGCATTTTTAATTAGCGTTTTGTAAGCGATTTCATGAGCGTTTTGTGGCGATTTTAGTAGCGATTTTAATAAGTGTAAGCTTTTTGGCAGCGATTGTGATATCAATTTGCGATTAGCGATTTTAATTCTGGTAGGTTCTTTCAAATTAATATTATTTTTTTTACAGTTTGCAGTAATTTAAAATCACACAGAGAACGTTATGTGTAGCGATTCATTAGTCATTTGCCAGCGCTTCAATACTTTACATTGGAGCACAAACGCTCCCAAAATGCTGCATGTCCTGCGATTGCGATTTTGTTAATCGCAATCGCTACTGTGGAGTTTATTGTATCCATTTACACTGGCAGAGCGTTTAGGGAAATCGCTAATGATTTAAAGCAATCCGTAAACGCTCAAAAAATCGCTCTAGTGAGTTCCAGTCATCCAGCAGTTTATGGAGAACAGTCATCATGGTTCTGCTTTTGGAGGCCGTTCACCCATAATGGAATTCACAAGCAGTTTTGCATTTTTGAAGAATCCTGTTTCCTAACGCAAGTCAATGGCATTCGACTTTTGGCATCCTGTGTTTGCTGCAGTTTTTAAACTTGTAACAAGGCTGCATTTTTTTTGCATGTGAATTACATTTATTGTTGTAAGTCAATGTCAATGAAGAACAATCTCATTTGTTTTGTGAAAAATCGACTGCAATTTTGATGTTAATTACTAGACATATAGTTTCATGTTAATTACCTGCATCGGTATGGACGAAAAATCACAATCCCCCCCCCCCCCCCAAAAAAAAAATGCATACAAAATGTGCACAAAAAGAAAAAAAATAGAACCAAAAATAAATCACAAAATGTACAGTCAGAAGCCTGATTCACACTTCTAAATGGCCAAACAATGACCAATTCTACCACCTCTTAGTATGAGGATTTACTTACACAATCTGCTCATAGGATTCAATAGCTGTTGACTCTCATACTACATGGAGGAGGGAACATTGGTCAGTGATTGGTCAGTCATAATTGAAAGTTTGTACTAGGCTTAACATGTGGAAAATTGCAGGTTCCATTCACAGGGATAAGTGTGAAAGGCCTCTTAGTGTTTGAGAGCCAAGTGCAAAAATTGGCAACTGTAAACACATCCAAGTTTGATTGGCCAAAGACTGGCCAACTTCACCACCTCCATGCAGTATGAGGACCAACAGGTTCTGGGCAGCGCAGTGGCATAGTGCTTAGCACTCTCGCCTTGCAGCGCTGGCCGCTGGGTTCCCCGGTTCAAATTCCAGCCAAGTCAACATCTGCAAGGAGTAAGTATGTTCTCCCCGTGTCTGTGTGGGTTTCCTCCGGGTACTCCAGTTTCCTCACACATCCTACAAATAAGATAATTGGCTTCCCCGTAAAAATTGGCCCAAGACTATGATACATACACTGCACGATACATACATAGATTGTGAGCTCCTCCGAGGGACAGTTAGTGACAACACAATATATACTCTGTACAGCGCTGCGCAAGATGTCGGTGCTACATAAATACTAAATAATAATAATTCTGAATAATATGACCATATTGTGTAGGCAGACTCTCAAACTACATAGAAGTGATAAAATTGGCCAAGGATTGGCCATTCTACATTGTGTGTGCACCCATAATGCACTGTGAATAGCTGTATGCAGTAATCAAAACAGCATAAAAGCAAACATGATTACATCCAGACATGTTACTCATTGTAACAATATATGCTTGGATAACAAGAACTGGGGGAGGGAGCTCTGCCATTTCATGACTTTTCTATTGTATTTCATTATTTGTAGGGATCAAAAGTGAAAGAAAATATAAAGCAATTCACACTGACAGTTTCAACAAAATGCCACATATGCATGTAATAAAAGCATAAACCTGGCAATTGTCATTTTGCTGAAGGGCAGTCTATGCAGATTCAGGGCAAAGCTCAGACCTTTTATATGGCATTTCTTAGACATTTACTGCCCCGCTGACAAGTGTCAACAACTGTGCTCCCTCAAGTCAGCTTTTAAGCAAAATTATATTAGTGTTTGAGAGCCAAGTGCAAAAATTGGCAACTGTAAACACATCCAAGTTTGATTGGCCAAAGACTGGCCAACTTCACCACCTCCATGCAGTATGAGGACCAACAGGTTCTGGGCAGCGCAGTGGCATAGTGCTTAGCACTCTCGCCTTGCAGCGCTGGCCGCTGGGTTCCCCGGTTCAAATTCCAGCCAAGTCAACATCTGCAAGGAGTAAGTATGTTCTCCCCGTGTCTGTGTGGGTTTCCTCCGGGTACTCCAGTTTCCTCACACATCCTACAAATAAGATAATTGGCTTCCCCGTAAAAATTGGCCCAAGACTATGATACATACACTGCACGATACATACATAGATTGTGAGCTCCTCCGAGGGACAGTTAGTGACAACACAATATATACTCTGTACAGCGCTGCGCAAGATGTCGGTGCTACATAAATACTAAATAATAATAATTCTGAATAATATGACCATATTGTGTAGGCAGACTCTCAAACTACATAGAAGTGATAAAATTGGCCAAGGATTGGCCATTCTACATTGTGTGTGCACCCATAATGCACTGTGAATAGCTGTATGCAGTAATCAAAACAGCATAAAAGCAAACATGATTACATCCAGACATGTTACTCATTGTAACAATATATGCTTGGATAACAAGAACTGGGGGAGGGAGCTCTGCCATTTCATGACTTTTCTATTGTATTTCATTATTTGTAGGGATCAAAAGTGAAAGAAAATATAAAGCAATTCACACTGACAGTTTCAACAAAATGCCACATATGCATGTAATAAAAGCATAAACCTGGCAATTGTCATTTTGCTGAAGGGCAGTCTATGCAGATTCAGGGCAAAGCTCAGACCTTTTATATGGCATTTCTTAGACATTTACTGCCCCGCTGACAAGTGTCAACAACTGTGCTCCCTCAAGTCAGCTTTTAAGCAAAATTATATTTCCACACTTAAATGGATGTCAGACAGCAAACTGTTCAAGTAATTGACGCAGTATTAGTTTGAATATGATTTTTTTTTCTGCAGATAAAGGTGCCCACAGTGCACTCAAGCAGTGAGAGAGCTGCAGAACTGTGGCTGTCAAAGGTCCAGTGATTGTGCATAGGAAACATCTCTCCCCATGTATTCTCTCTTATGGTCTATTAGTTCTGTGGAGAGAATGGGTCTAATGGCTTCTTTATTGATCTGTGTGGGAGGGAGACAGCTTTGGAGTCACTCAATGCATCTCTTACTGTTTTTGATCAATCCAAGTTGTAATTGAATGCAAGTTTGACTGAAAACAAATACTACATTTTTGTATAGACGCCAATTTTCTGATTTGAACATAACATTGCTTTATGTAGGTTGAAAAGACACAAATATCCGGCACTGCTGGCAATGTGTCTTTAACCACTCTGCGACTGTCTCACGCGGCCGTAGAGTGCCTCCCTCAGGACTGCCTAACTCCGATTGGCGTCAAGTCCTGGGGTGGAGATTTGCAGGGAACACGCGCGTGCATGCGTGATCGCTCCCTGCTGAGACACGGAGCAGAGCTCTGTGATCAGCCTGCCAGCCCGCATTCATGGCTGGGAGGCTGTTAAAAAGAAACGCCGGCTTTGTTTCTTTTGTACAGTACTGAAATCTGTGTCACTTAGCTGCCCCCTTGAGTGGCAGGGAAACAAATCCCTCTCATAGGCTGATGCCTATGAGAGACGATCAGGGCCGGCCCGCCCATGAGGCGGGGTGAAACTTTTGCCTCATGCGGCACTTCTGGGGGGTCGGACCCCCCTCCCTCGCCTGGGTCCCCCGTCCTCCGCTCCCCTCCAGCTTTAAAAAGTTCCGTGCTGGCTGCAGCTATGTGTAAGAGGCAACGGGCGGGGATCACTCACCTCTTCCTCGTTCCAGCGTGCGCTCCACTGACGTCACTTCCTGCGGCGTAGCAGGAAGTGACGTCAGTGGAGCGCACGCTGGCCTGGAACGAGGAAGAGGTGAGTGATCCCCGCCCGTTGCCTCTTACACATAGCTGCAGCCAGCACGGAACTTTTTAAAGCTGGAGGGGAGCGGAGGACGGGGGACCCAGGCGAGGGTGGGGGGGTCCTGCCCCCCTCCCCGCCGCTAGGCCCAATACCCCCTTCCTGCCCGCTATCCCCTCCAGCTCGGGTGGCCCCCCACACCCACGGCTTGGGGGGGGGGGCTTTCGGGCGGCGATTTCTTTGAAAATTGCCTCAGGCGGCAAAAAGTCTAGGGCCGGGCCTGGAGGCGATCATAGTGATTGGGTCTTGGGGGAGGTAGGGAGAAATAAAAAAAAGGCACTTTTATTAAAAATTAAATAACAATAAAATTCATTAAAGAAAACATTGCAGCAGCAATCAGATTCCACCAACAGAAAGCTCTGTTAGTGTGTAGAAAAGGAAGTAAGATTAATTTGGCTGCTAAGTTATATGTAGATTTAAACTGTTAAAACTACAGTGTGCTGAATTGTAAAAAGTAGCCTGGTCGCTAGGAGGGTGTAAGCCTGTAGTCCTCAAGAGGACAACTGAAGTGAGAAGGATTTGGAGGCTGCCACAATTATCTCCTTTTAAAAAATAATAGTTGCCTGGCAACCCTGCTGATCTATTTGGCTGCAGTAGTGTCTGAATAACACCAGAAACAAGCATGCAACTAATCTTGTCAGAATACTGTCAGAAACACCTGATTTGCTGCATGCTTGTTTAGGGTCTATGGCTGAAAGTATTAGAGGCAAAAAATATGTGCAAACATAGACAAATAAGAAGTATTGTTTTTCCAGAATAAAATAAGCCAGAAATTACTTTTCTCCTATGTCGCTGTCTTTTACATTAGGTAGTAGAAATCTGACAGAAGCAACAGGTTTTGGACTAGTCCATCTCTTCATGGGGGATTCTCAGCAAAGCATTTATTCTTTATAAAGATATTCCCTAAAAAGGATTTAAACAATGATGCTGGCCAGCTTCCCTGCTTGCTTCACAGTTTTTTGGCAGTTGAACAGAGCAACTGCCATTCACTAAGTGCTTTTGAAAATAAATACATCCCTGAGAATCCCCCCATGAAGAGATGGACTAGTCCAAAACCTGTCGCTTCTGTCAGATTTCTACTACCTACTGTAAGTGACAGCAACATAGGAGAAAAGTAATTTATGGCTCATTTTACTCTGGAAAAAACGTACTTCTTATTTGTTTATGTTTGCACATATTTTAAATTTTAACATTTTTCGCCATAGTGCCCCTTTAAGTATGCTGAAGTTGGTAAAGCACACAGCTTTAGCCAATAAATGGTATCAATCTGATTCAAAACTTCTTGCTTTTTCTGTTGACTAACATGGTACAATACTCTACTGCAGACCCCTTTGAAGAAGCCACTAATTTTTCTATTCACACCCTCCGGTCCACAAGGTGGCACTAGTAGTCTGGTTTCAGCTGCATTACTTCCTGTGTGACATACTGTGTGTGAATGTGACTTCAGAATGCATAGATAAAAAGTGCTAATCATTACTTGTGAAAACTCAAACTAATGTCTGCTTTCGCAATTCGGCAATTTTTTTTTTCTAATGATGCTCAGTCAGCATGACATTTGACAACTAAAATCAGCTGAGATAGAATGGTCAACAGATACCAAGCTTGCCTCTGTGAATGCATACGCAAACACATGTACAGAAACATGCATTTGTGTCGGGGTTCATGTCTGACTGTGCATTGGTGAACATGCATTGGCACTGGGATTTCTGGAGGTTGTTAAAGGACTTCCAAGGCCAAATTAAAAAAATAAATAAATACGTGTATCATATTTGAAGGCAGGGAGGACGCCATCCGTGCCCTCCGTGCTATTCCGCCGGGTCCCCGACGCTCAATAGCCCCCCGGGCCGGCTCCCAGCCTCACGGCCCGGGTCGGGCTCTCCTGCCTCTACAAACATGGCCACGTGAGCTGGCCGCGGCTGCGCAGTCCGCATAGCCACGAGTGCGGCTGCACAGCTCTAGGGCCAACCCCCCGATCCATGCTACAGGCCTGTAGTGTGGATCGAGGGATTGGCCCTAGAGCTGCGCAGCCGCACTCATGAGGTCGGGAGCTGGCCCGGGGGGCAATTGAGCGGCGGTGACCCGGCGGAACGGCACGGAGGGTGCAGACGGCATCTTTCGTGCCTTCAAATATGATGCAGGTATTTAACTTTTTTTTTATTTGGCCTCGGAAGTCCTTTAACCACTTAAGCCCAACTGGACGAGATTTCTCGTCCAGTTGAGCTGCGCGCACTCCCGCGGGTCGCGCGCGCGCCCGCGGGCCCCCTCGTGCGCGCCCCCGCTGCTGGCCGCTAGCCCACCGATCAGTGAAAGGGATTATAAATCCCTTTCGCTGATCGGACCCCCCCGGAGAAAAGCCGTCAGCGTCTCTTCAGACGCTGCGGCTTTTCTGAGCTCTGGTCTCCTTTCTTCTGCCTGGGAGCGAGATCGATCGCTCCCAGGACTTTTTGATTCTGGCCATCTTGTGGCCAAATAGCAAATTACACCTACAAAAAAAAAGTTTTAAGAATAAACCTATAAATATATTAAAAAAATTACAATAATTAAAAAAAAAAAAACATAAATAGTTACCTAAGGGTCTGAACTTTTTAAATATTCATGTCAAAGGAGTATATCACTATGATTTAATAAATTATGGGCTTCTAAACAGTGATGGACGCAAAACAGAAAAAATGCACCTTTATTTCCAAATAAAATATTGTTGCCATACATTGTGATAGGGACATAATTTTAACGGTGAAATACCCGGGGCATATGGGCAAATACAATACGTGAGTTTTAATTATGGAGGCATGTATTATTTTAAAACTATAATGGCTGAAAACTGAGAAATAATGCATTTTTTCCATTTTTTTCTTATTCTTCCTGTTAAAATGCATTTACAGTAAAGTGGCTCTTAGCAAAATATACCACCCACAGAAAGCCTAATTGGTGGCGGAAAAAACAAGATATAGATCAATTAATTGTGATGAGTAGTGATAAAGTTATTGGCAAATGAATGGGGGGTGAAAGTTGCTCGGATGTAAAAAAATTTCAACCCTTCGGGCTTAAGTGGTTAAATTGGTCAGTGATAGGCCAATCATAATAGAAAGTGTGTACCTGGCTTTATGCTGTATACACACTTTAGTCTATAGTAATTTAAAACAGATACAAAATGACCTATTGTTTGATAATCATGTACAAAACTGTTTTAAACGATCAATAAAAATTACCGACCAAGGACAGATATCGGTTTTAAAAGATGATCCATCTTGCCGGATCTGATTAAACAATGATCGTTTATTTCCAAAAATGTGTATGGATTGATATCGTTAGATAACGATCATGTCAGGATCTCTCCTGTAGCATGTTCTGTCGGTTGCAACCGGGCAGGTCTGACTTATTTGCATTCGGTTGCGCATTCGCAATAAGTCCCTTTGTCATTCGCAATCACTCTGCACTGCAGTTCAGAGCAGCTCAGGATGCTGTCGTTAATCCTCCTATTGCTTGCGGCAGTTGAACTGCAGCCAGATAGCCCTGGATTTCCTACATGCATATTGTTACATATTATTGCATGTATTTGTTATGAAAGTCCTTTTTCACAGTCAAGCTAGCAGCTTGTAATCAAGCCAGCTCAGGATTGAGTGATTACCATTCAGCTGCGTGGGAATTTGCATGCCTGTATCCATTGGCTGATGTCCACAAAAAGTCTGCCTCCCATTTCAGACTCAGCCAGACATAGCGTACAGCTCCCTGAGTTGTTGCTGGGTCCATGCTGTGAAAATATTGTGTATTGCCTTGCTTTGTATTTCCCTGCTTGCTGGATGTTTGCTGCACCCGCGGCCGGTCAGTGAAGTCCACTATCCTGCTAATTGCAGACTGCCTTCACCACGCTGGTGACTGTTAGTTCTTGACTTGTTCCTGAGGACATAACTGAAGCAGCGGTTGCCATTAGTTACTCTCCTACCTGTTTGTCTTGTCTATGTCAGTGTGAATGTTTGCCGTCGCTGGGGCAGTGACTAGATTGGCAAAGCATTCCGTCTGTCTGTCTGTTGTTTGTCTTGTTACTCAGCCTGAGGATTAGTGTGGCGTCGCACTAAGCAGCCATTGTATAATTAATTCAACTTTCTTTACTCAATTAATGTATTTCAATGCGACTGCCAGACTGACTTAGATACGACCTTAGCTTAACTGACCATTCTCTCGCCTTGTCCTTTGTACCGCTGCCATCTGATCTAACATGTATGACCTTAGCCTGTTACTGACTCCGATTCCGCCTAGTCCATTGTACTGCAGCCATCTGATCTAACGTGTATGACCTAAGCCTGTTACCGACTCTGATTCTGTCTAGTCCACTGTACCACTGCCATCTGATCTAACGTGTTTGACCCTAGCCTGTTACCGACTACATCTGTTGTGTATTGTATCACATAGCATCTAGCGTGATAGGCGGTATCGGAAGCCCAGAGCTGCAGTTGCTCTGGGTAATCTTGCTCCCTTGTTCATTACTCCTGTGGTGACCTGTGTAGCCTCTTCCATTACCCAGCTACATAGTCTTGAGCCCACACGCTGACTCAGAAAGTAAACCCCCCAAGCATTACAGGTCAGTACATGCATGTGCAGAATCCATCACCCAACAAACTCTGAAGTCACCTCTGCATGCTCCCACTATGTTCAAAACTGACAAACAAATCTAAATATGGAGGTAGGGTTCAAAAGCATGTATGGACAGGCAAGCTCGCCTTCTTCTTCTTCTGTCTTCAATTCCCAAAAGCCGGTTACATGGGCGGAGCTACGGCCCACGTGACCAGCTGTCGGGAATTGATCATAGAACATGGGGATCTGTGGCAGCATGTGTATGAGCAGCTACCCGGGACCATTAATCACCACTTGTTCAATGCTTCATGACCCTTGTCTCTTGTGAGTGCAATTGTGAATCTCTTTATCTCTTCTATTAAACGTTTTTACACTATGTGGAGCCTAATAGTTGTAGTGCCTTTGTGAGAAGTCCAGCCAAGCAGCGAGTTTGCCTGTCCCTACATGCTTTTGAATCCTACCTCCAGATTTAGTGGAGGCCTCAAAGGGTGAGTGCAGGCACAACGGTGGGTGTCCCTGCACGGAGGTGTTTGTGGAGGTGACCATATGCACTGGAATGGTAAAGGGCATCCCGTTAAGAGCTGATTACACTATATGTTCTCTTTGCACTTTTTATACATTATGTGCTGGCTGGAAGGAAGGAATTGGTCCTGACCATGGAGTTTCATCAATCTTCTCTCTCCATTTGGACTTTGGAGTGAACTCGGATGGTGATATTTGACTGTTTTCCTCCTTACTCTGGTTTATAAGTGCAGAAAACCTTTGATTGGCTGTACAAAGTACATTGTCTTGTCACTTAACTGTCCCTCATAGGGGCTCACAATGTAATCCCTACCATAGTCATATGTCTATGTATGTGTCATGTAGTGTATGTATCATACTCTAGGGCCAATTCAGCGGAAAGCCAATTAACCTGTATGTTTTTGAGATGTGAGAGGAAACCCACGCAGACATAGGGAGGATATACAAACTCCGTGCAGATAGTGCCCGAACTGGGGACCCAGTGCTGAATGGCAAGAGCGTTAACCACTACGCCACCATGCCACCCATAATGCCAGTATTTAGATGTTACATGAGGTAATTTGTTCAACAGATCGGCATTCCAGTCGGCAATTGCTCGTTAACCATGTATTCCTAATGATCGTTATCACAAGTACGTACATTACACACAGCACTACTTTTTAGCTAATACACATCTGCTGGTGATCTGCGCACGTCATCTGAGTTTCTGCAGAGCAGGAGCCGTCTGTGGTGCTGAACATGTTTGGTAATTAGAGCAGAAGCTTTCCAGTGCAGGAGCGTTCCATGGTGCTGAACAGGTTTGGCATTTAGAGCAGAAGCTTTGATGAGCAGAAGCTTTCCATGGTGCTTAAAAGATACCCGAAGTGACATTTGACATGGTGAGATAGACATGTGTATGTACAGTGCCTAGCACACAAATAACTATGCTGTGTTCCTTTTTTTTCTTTCTATGCCTGAAAGAGTTAAATATCAGGTATGTAAGTGGCTGACTCAGTCCTGACAGGAAGTGACTACAGTGTGACCCTCACTGATAAGAAATTCCCCTTTTTATCTCTTTCTTGCTCTCAGAAGCCATTTTCTGCTAGGAAAGTGTTTTATAGTTGGAATTTCCTTATCAGTGAGGGTCACACTGTAGTCAGGACTGAGTCAGCCACTTATATACCTGATATTTAACTCTTTCAGGCAGAGAAAGAAAAAAAGGAACACAGCATAGTTATTTGTGTGCTTGACACTGTACATACTCATGTCTATCTCATCATGTCACATGTCACTTCGGGTATCCTTTAACATATTTGGCATTTAGAGCAGAAGCTTTCCATGGTGCTAAACATGTTTGGCATTTAGAGCAGGAGCAGTGGCGTAGCTAAGGAGCTATGGGCCCCGGTGCAAGTTTTACATTGGGCCCCCTCAAGCATTCTATATGTAACAATTGATACGGTGCACCAAAACCTGCCAAGGACAACCACAGTGTCAGAGGGGCGAGAAAGGGGTAAGGGAACTGCTTCTTAATGATAACTACCATTTAAAGCATCTATAGACATGATGATTACGAGCAAAGAACCAATAAAGAGCTAATACTGTGGTTGAGGGAGGGCCCTACGGGGCCCCTCTGACCCAAGGTCCCCGATGCAGTCACAACCTCTGCACCCCCTATTGCAACGCCACTGAGCAGGAGCTTTCCTTGGTGCTGAACATGTTTAGCATTTATAGCAGGAGCTTTCCTTGGTGCTGAACATGTTTAGCATTTGTAGCAGGAGCTTTCCTTGGTGCTGAACATATTTGGCATTTAGAGCAGGAGCTTTCCTTGGTGCTGAACATGTTTAGCATTTGTAGCAGGAGCTTTCAATGGTGCTGAACATGTTTGGCATTTAGAGCAGGAGCTTTCCTTGGTGCTGAACATGTTTGGCATTTATAGCAGGAGTTTTCCTTGGTGCTGAACATGTTTGGCATTTAGAGCAGGAGCTTTCCTTGGTGCTGAACATCAGTGATGCTCAAATACCCCTTTTAAAAATTCGAATTTGGTCGAATTCGAATAGTAAATTATTCGAGGTCAGTCGAATATTCGAGTCGAATATTTTTTACTATTCGATTCGACCTCGGACTTCGAGCTCACTATTCGAGTCGGTATTCGAGCTCACTATTCGAGCTGACTATTCGAATTGGCCCAAAATAGCTTCCAACACTTGTTTTGAGGGTGAATGATGCAAGAAACATCTTTTTTTCCAAGTAACAACAGCAAGTGATTATGTGGGGATGTTCCTTTAAAAAAAAATGTGGAAAGAGAAGTTGTGTCCTTAATTTGGTTCAGTAGTGTAGTGTTACTGTATATACTTGTTCTTCTTCTTCTTTATCTTTCTTAATCTTCTTCTAGATCTTCTTCTTCTTCTTCTTCTTCTTCTTCATCATCTTCTTCTTCTTCTTCATCTTCATCTTCTTCATCTTCTTCTTCATCTTCTTCTTCTTCTTCTTCATCTTCTTCTTCTTCTTCATCTTCTTCATCTTCTTCATCTTCATCTTCTTCATCTTCATCTTCTTCATCTTCATCTTCTTCTTCATCTTCTTCATCTTCTTCATCTTCTTCATCTTCTTCTTCTTCTTCTTCATCTTCTTCTTCTTCTTCTTCATCTTCTTCATCTTCTTCTTCTTCTTCTTCATCTTCTTCATCATCTTCTTCTTCTTCTTCATCTTCATCTTCTTCATCTTCTTCTTCATCTTCTTCATCTTCTTCTTCATCTTCTTCTTCTTCATCTTCTTCTTCTTCATCTTCTTCTTCTTCTTCTTCATCTTCTTCATCTTCTTCTTCTTCTTCTTCATCTTCTTCATCATCTTCTTCTTCTTCTTCATCTTCATCTTCTTCATCTTCTTCTTCATCTTCTTCTTCTTCATCTTCATCTTCATCTTCTTCTTCTTCATCTTCTTCTTCATCTTCTTCTTCATCTTCTCCTTCTCCTTCTTTTTCAATATCGTCTTCTTCTTCTTCTTCACGTATTTCTCTTTTCAAATTTTTTTTTAAAGAAATGCAGCTATTTTTGAGCGTAACAAATAGCTGGTGGGCGCACGCATGTTGGAAGCGCCATTGTATGTGCTCCCTGGCAGTGGAAACACAAAGACAGCAGGAGGTAAATTCAGCAGCAGGAGGAGGAGGATGAGTGTGTGGCAGCAGGCAGTCAATGAGGCAGGCAGCTCGCCGTGACATAATAGCCCTGGTACCTAGCGGTGATACCAGGGCTGTAAATAAACACAACAGGAGGTCCCAGACAGCGGTCGTGCAGCCCACATTGTGTCCAATACACAACTGGGACAACACAGTTTTCAACCCGGGCACCTCAGAAAAATTAAACCTTTTTTTTTTTTTATTGGTTTTTTTTGGTTTTGGTTTTACAACCAATATAGCTATTGTTTTGACGTAATAGCTGGTGGCAGAGTGGCAGCAGAAGGTAATTCTGTGTACCCTGGCAGTGGGAAACACAGACAGACAGCAGCAGCAGGAGGAATGGAGGAGCAGTGTGAGCAGCTATTGTTGTGACGTAATAGCTGGTGGCAGAGTGGCAGCAGACGGTAATTCTGTGTACCCTGGCAGTGGGAAACACAGACAGACAGCAGCAGCAGGAGGAATGGAGGAGCAGTGTGAGTGTGGCAGCAGGTAGGCAGCGTGACATAATAGCCCTGGTACCTAGCGGTGATACCAGGGCTGTAAATAAACACAACAGGAGGTCCCAGACAGCGGTCGTGCAGCCCACATTGTGTCCAATACACAACTGGGACAACACAGTTTTCAACCCGGGCACCTCAGAAAAATTAAACCTTTTTTTTTTTTTATTGGTTTTTTTTGGTTTTGGTTTTACAACCAATATAGCTATTGTTTTGACGTAATAGCTGGTGGCAGAGTGGCAGCAGAAGGTAATTCTGTGTACCCTGGCAGTGGGAAACACAGACAGACAGCAGCAGCAGGAGGAATGGAGGAGCAGTGTGAGCAGCTATTGTTGTGACGTAATAGCTGGTGGCAGAGTGGCAGCAGACGGTAATTCTGTGTACCCTGGCAGTGGGAAACACAGACAGACAGCAGAAGGGCAGTACACAGCAGCAGCCCACTGTAGGTGTGAAATGTGTGGCTGCAGGCGACGTAATAGTCAAAGTGAACCAGGCTGGCTTAGTGAGCAGGAGCCAGGAGGTGGTAAAGGGTGGTAAGGCACATTAACGATGGTACTAAGTTCCGGCAGCCAGTTCATGTCCCCCTCTCGCCGACAACAGGGGCCAGGAACTCGCCTTCCACCCACGCCTGGTTCATCTTGAGAAACGTCAGTCTGTCCACAGACTTGTGAGACAGACGTGAGCGTTTCTCGGTGACCACGCCACCAGCTGCACTGAAGCAGCGCTCGGACAGCACGCTGGAAGGGGGGCAGGACAGCACTTCCAGGGCGTACTGCGCCAGCTCGCTCCAGATCTCCATGCGCTTGACCCAATACTCCATGGGATCAACAGGGGCATCGCTGTCAAGCCCGCTGTAGGACCCCATGTAGTCAGCCACCATGCGGGTCAGGCGCTGGCTGTGACCGGAGGAGGATGCTGCTGCATGCATCTCCTCTCTAGTCACTGCTGCCGGAGCCTCTACAGTCCTGTAGAGCTCGTGGCTGAGAGACAGCAGGTCTGTGGGGCGCTCGCTGCTGCTGGATGCAGGCACCTGCTGCTGCCTCTGTGCTGGCTGCTGGACAGTGGGGGTGGAAGGCTGGGGGAAGGCTTCCTCCAAGCGCTCAACAAGGGCCTGCTGCAAGCTCCTTATTTGTTGCGCTGGGTCTCCTCCTGCAGGCGGCAGGAACTGGCTCAACTTCCCCTTGAGGCGTGGGTCCAACATCATGCTGATCCAGATGTCCTCCCTCTGCTTCATCTGGATCACCCTGGGGTCCCTGCGCAGGCACGTCAGCATGTGCGCTGCCATTGGGAAGAGGCGGGCCACGTCTGCTGGCACATCGACGTCAGTGCTGTCCTCCTCATCCTCCTCCTCTGCTGCCTCATCCTCTCTCCACCCCCGCACCAACTCAGCTGCACTGCGCTGATCCCCCTCATCAGCAGCCAGGTCAGGGACCTCCACCAAGTCCTCCTCCTCCTCCCCCTCAGAGGTGGACTGTGCAGCTGCTTGCCGCTCCTGCTGGTCCAAGGCTGCCGCTCCCTGTGCCAGCAAAGCATCGAGTGCCCTGTTCAGCAGAGAAACCAGGGGCACCCACTCGCAGACCATAGCATGGTCCCTGCTCACCATGTTTGTGGCCTGCAGGAAGGGAGCCAGCACTAAGCACACCTGCTGCATGTGCCTCCAGTCATCATCGGGGACGATGGACGGGATGTTGCTGGTCTTGTCCCTTCTCTGAGCTGCGGAAACAGTGGCCAGGGCAAGGTAGTGGTTGACAGCGTGCTTCTGTTCAACCAGACGCTCCAACATCGCCAGGGTGGAGTTCCAGCGAGTCGGAACGTCAATGATCAGCCGATGGCGTGGCAGATCCAGCTCCTTTTGCACGTCTTCCAGGCTCGCACAGGCTGCAGCCGAGCGCCGGAAGTGACGCACAACGTTCCTTGCCGTTTCCAGCAGCTCGTCCATCCCCTGGTAGGTGCGCAGGAACTTCTGCACCACCAGGTTCAGCACGTGGGCAAGACAGGGGATGTGGGTCAGGTTTCCCCTGTCTATGGCAGCAACCAGATTGGCCCCATTGTCGGACACCACCTCTCCGACTCTGAGGCCTCTGGGGGTCAGCCAAATCCGCTCCTGCTCCTGGAGTTTGGCCAACACGTGGGCTGCCGTCAGCTTGGTCTTGCCAAGGCTGACCAAGTGCAGCAGCGCTTGGCAGTGGCGGGCCTTCACACTGCTGCTGAGGCGGGGGGTTTGGCCAGGTGTGGCGGAGGATGGCAGAGGATCGGAGGAACCCGCTGCAGTTCCCCTGACCCTGCGGGGTGGCACCACCCACTGTGTTGCTGCTGCTGCTGTGCCCGCTGCTGCTCTCCCATCCTCACCCCCTTCCACCAAGCTGACCCAGTGGACAGTGAAGGACAGGTAGCGGCCTGTCCCGAAGCGGCTGCTCCAGGAGTCCATGGTGACGTGGACCCTTTCACCAACCGCGTGCTCCAGCCCTCGCTCCACATTGGCCATCACAAAGCGGTGCAGTGCAGGAATGGCCTTGCGGGCGAAGAAGTGTCTGCTGGGGAGCTGCCAGTCTGGGGCTGCACAAGCAAGCAGCGCCCGCATGTCGCTCCCCTCCTGCACGAGCGTGTACGGCAGGAGTTGGGAGCACATGGCCCGTGCCAGCAAGCCGTTCAGCTGCCGCACGCGACGGCTGCTGGGAGGCAGAGCCCTAACCACCCCCTGGAAGGACTCGCTCAAAAGGCTCTGGCGTGCCTTTTTGCTGGCACGGGAATCAGCAGACGGAGCAGAGGAGGCCACTGAGGACTGGCTGCCAGAACAGGCCTCAGTGTCGGCGGCAGGAGTTGCAGAGGGGGGAGGAGCAGGGCGTTTCCGCACTCCTGCTGGTGCTGCTGGAGGAGCAGGAGGGCGGGTGGCTGCTGTTGCTGCTGCTGCTGCTGAAGGCTGTGCAGTGATGGGATTGGTGCCACTGCCAGCACCAGATGCCTTCAGCCTCTGGAACTCCTCATGCTGGTGGAAGTGTTTCGCAGAAAGGTGGTTGATCAGCGAGCTGGTGCTGAACTTCAAGGGGTCTGCACCTCTGCTCAACTTCCGCTGACAGTGGTTGCAAGTGGCGTACTTGCTGTACACTGTGGGCATGGTGAAAAACCGCCAGATTGGTGACAAAAACATCCCCCTACGGCATGGAAGCGCTGCTGCCTGTTTCCCTGTGGTGGTTGGGGGGGGGGGGGGGTCTTGGGTGCGGCTGGTGGTGGTACTGGCTGATGCTGCTGCTGCTGCTGCTGAGCCTGAGACACCAGCAGGCTGTGGGACGCTGCCAATGCTTGCAATGATGCGCCTCCTTGCAAGGCCCACAACCGCATCCTCCTCCTCCTCCTCAGAGCTGCTGAGGACGACATCCTCTGGATGTGTTGGCACCCAGTCTCTGTCTGTCACCGGGTCATCATCATCATGCCCCTCCTGAAACATGTCCTGCTCTGATGATGACCCCCCAAACTCCTCTGCTGATGCATGGATGGGACGCTTGACTGTCGCCACAGTCTTGCTGTCCAATCCCTCCTCCCCCAAAGTGCCCATCAGCATCTCCTCCTCCAAATCGCCAACAACAGCATTCAATTGACTCATCATGCCTGGGGTCAAAAGAGTGCTGAATGAGAGGTCGGCGACTGACGGTGAACTGGCCTCCTCCCCAGACCCTGCTGGGCGGCTGCTGCGAACAGGGGTGGTGGTGGTGGTGGTGGTGAGGGTGGAGGCCTCGGATGCAGAGCTGATGGCGGGCTGCTCATCCTCCGTCATGAGTTGCACCACAGTGTCTGCATCCTTTTCCTCAATGGGACGTTTCCGACCCGGCTGGAGGAAAATGGGAGCAGGTGCTACACGCTGCTGCTGCTGTGTCTCTGCAGCGTGAGTTGCAGATGCTCCTCCTGGGCGGCGCCCAAGGCGTCCACGGCCAGTGGCTATGGGAGGAATGTTAGCCACTGACGCTGCTGCTGCTGCTGCGGAACTGTGCATGGTGGCGCGCCCGCGGCCGCGGCTTGCCACAATGCTGCTCCCTCTCTTCCTGATTCCCTTGCTGCCCTTCCCCTTGCCCAAACCGCGCTGGCTGCCACTTCCAGACATCTTCAATGTTTTGGGCGTATAGACAAAAGTTTTGTAAAAGGGCGGGTGAAAAGTGGGGTACTTTAATGGAGTGGGTTGGTTGGTGAGGTGACTGAGTGAGTGTCCCCTAGTACAGTAAGTAAGTATTAACAGTCAGGAAGTACAACTAGCAGTTACAATAATCAGTAGTAGTAATCACAAGTAAATTTAGTGTGTGTACACTCAGACAGTGAGTGCACGCACGCAGGAGCTAGTAGCCTATGGACACAGTGACTGAGTGTCCTAGACTCCTAGTACGGTAAGAGTAAGTAAGTAGTAACAGTAAGTAGAACTAACTAATAACAATAATCAATCAGCGATCAGAAGGAAATGGAGTGTGGGTGGTGTGTGTGTACACTCAGACAGTGAGTGCACGCACGCAGGAGCTAGTAGCCTATGGACACAGTGACTGAGTGTCCTAGACTCCTAGTACAGTAAGAGTAAGTAAGTAGTAACAGTAAGTAGAACTAACTAATAACAATAATCAATCAGCGATCAGAAGGAAATGGAGTGTGGGTGGTGTGTGTACACTCAGACAGTGAGTGCACGCACGCAGGAGCTAGTAGCCTATGGACACAGTGACTGGGTGTCCTAGACTCCTAGTACAGTAAGAGTAAGTAAGTAGTAACAGTAAGTAGTAGAACTAACTAATAACAATAATCAATCAGCGATCAGAAGGAAATGGAGTGTGGGTGGTGTGTGTACACTCAGACAGTGAGTGCACGCACGCAGGAGCTAGTAGCCTATGGACACAGTGACTGAGTGTCCTAGACTCCTAGTACAGTAAGTAGTAACAGTAAGTAGTAGAACTAACTAATAACAATAATCAATCAGCGATCAGAAGGAAATGGAGTGTGGGTGGTGTGTGTACACTCAGACAGTGAGTGCACGCACGCAGGAGCTAGTAGCCTATGGACACAGTGACTGAGTGTCCTAGACTCCTAGTACAGTAAGAGTAAGTAAGTAGTAACAGTAAGTAGAACTAACTAATAACAATAATCAATCAGCGATCAGAAGGAAATGGAGTGTGGGTGGTGTGTGTACACTCAGACAGTGAGTGCACGCACGCAGGAGCTAGTAGCCTATGGACACAGTGACTGGGTGTCCTAGACTCCTAGTACAGTAAGAGTAAGTAAGTAGTAACAGTAAGTAGTAGAACTAACTAATAACAATAATCAATCAGCGATCAGAAGGAAATGGAGTGTGGGTGGTGTGTGTACACTGACTCAGACAGTGAGTGCACGCACGCAGGAGCTAGTAGCCTATGGACACAGTGACTGAGTGTCCTAGACTCCTAGTACAGTAAGTAGTAACAGTAAGTAGTAGAACTAACTAATAACAATAATCAATCAGCGATCAGAAGGAAATGGAGTGTGGGTGGTGTGTGTACACTCAGACAGTGAGTGCACGCACGCAGGAGCTAGTAGCCTATGGACACAGTGACTGAGTGTCCTAGACTCCTAGTACAGTAAGAGTAAGTAAGTAGTAACAGTAAGTAGAACTAACTAATAACAATAATCAATCAGCGATCAGAAGGAAATGGAGTGTGGGTGGTGTGTGTACACTCAGACAGTGAGTGCACGCACGCAGGAGCTAGTAGCCTATGGACACAGTGACTGGGTGTCCTAGACTCCTAGTACAGTAAGAGTAAGTAAGTAGTAACAGTAAGTAGTAGAACTAACTAATAACAATAATCAATCAGCGATCAGAAGGAAATGGAGTGTGGGTGGTGTGTGTACACTCAGACAGTGAGTGCACGCACGCAGGAGCTAGTAGCCTATGGACACAGTGACTGGGTGTCCTAGACTCCTAGTACAGTAAGAGTAAGTAAGTAGTAACAGTAAGTAGTAGAACTAACTAATAACAATAATCAATCAGCGATCAGAAGGAAATGGAGTGTGGGTGGTGTGTGTACACTCAGACAGTGAGTGCACGCACGCAGGAGCTAGTAGCCTATGGACACAGTGACTGGGTGTCCTAGACTCCTAGTACAGTAAGAGTAAGTAAGTAGTAACAGTAAGTAGTAGAACTAACTAATAACAATAATCAATCAGCGATCAGAAGGAAATGGAGTGTGGGTGGTGTGTGTACACTCAGACAGTGAGTGCACGCACGCAGGAGCTAGTAGCCTATGGACACAGTGACTGAGTGTCCTAGACTCCTAGTACAGTAAGTAGTAACAGTAAGTAGTAGAACTAACTAATAACAATAATCAATCAGCGATCAGAAGGAAATGGAGTGTGGGTGGTGTGTGTACACTCAGACAGTGAGTGCACGCACGCAGGAGCTAGTAGCCTATGGACACAGTGACTGAGTGTCCTAGACTCCTAGTACAGTAAGAGTAAGTAAGTAGTAACAGTAAGTAGAACTAACTAATAACAATAATCAATCAGCGATCAGAAGGAAATGGAGTGTGGGTGTGTGTACACTCAGACAGTGAGTGCACGCACGCAGGAGCTAGTAGCCTATGAACACAGTGACTGAGTGTCCTAGACTCCTAGTACAGTAAGAGTAAGTAGTAACAGTAAGTAGAACTAACTAATTACAATAATCAATCAGCGATCAGAAGGAAATAGAGTGTGTGTTGTGTGTGTACACTCAGACAGTGAGTGCGCACACGCAGGAGCTAGTAGCCTATATGAACAGTGACAGTGAGTGTCCCTACGGGTACAGTAAGAGTAAGTAGTAAGTAAGTACAACTAACAATAATCAATCAGTAATCAGAAGGAAATAGAGTGTGTGTACACACAGACAGTGAGTGAGTGCACACACGCAGGAGCTAGCTAGTAGCCTATAAACAGTGACAGTCAGTGAGTGTCCTACTCCTAGTACAGTATAACTACAATACTATTAGTAAAGGACAGCAGAAATACTGGTATAGATGATGAGAGAAATAAACAGAGGACAGCTGCCCACAGAGGCAAGGCCCCCCTGAGGCCTAAACCTGTAAGCTTGCAGCAGCTGCCTGTCTCTAATGTAACACACAAGCTACTAACTAAAATACAATGTCTATCTAAATAACAACAATACAGGTGTATATGGCAGGTGTAGGTGAGCAAAAACGCTAGGTAAATGAACACAATAGAGCACTTGCTAAGCCAAAGCACAAAGGAGCAGATCTCTCTCTGTACAAGTCTCAGGCAAGCATGGAAAACCCGAACATGGCGGCCGCTATTTATAGGGTAGGGGCTGGCCAGGGTCCCCCTCTGTGATTGGCTGCCGTCAGAGGGCCTGGGAGCCCTCTGATTGGCTCTAAGCACATCAATCTGGGCTATGACGCTATTCGAGCTCGGTACCGAGCTCGAATAGCGCCGGTTTGCTCGAATAGCTCGAATAGTGAATGGGCTATTCGAGTGTTCTCGAATAGCCCATTCGAATAGCTACAGCTATTCGGAGCTCGAATACCGAGCTCGAATAGCTGAAAAAGAGCTCGAATATTCGAGCTACTCGAATATTCGAGCTCTGCTGAGCACCACTACTGAACATGTTTGACATTTAGACATGAGGGTTCCCGACTTTTTCATAAATGTTTCAAGTGGGATGTTTCCTGCATTCCACGGTATCACCAAGTACTGTTCATTACAGCTCTAGTAAATCATTCAGAATAGCAGAATGTTGATAGGCAATGCTAATCTGTGCATAAAAGACAGAGAATTATAATGAGCTGTTTGGTCTCATTGGAAACAGGGCTTTTAAACAAATCCATAATGTAGCTCTTTCGTGAATCCATGCTTCTAATGCATGCTTAGGCAAAATCATATTATGTTTTCCTGGAAAAATGCCCTTCTGAAGTCTCCTAATTGCTTTGGAGAAATTAGATAAGTGTGTGTAGTGTTATTTGAGGCTTATGTTTTGCATAGGCAGTGAGTGCTCTTCAATAAGTCATTTCCATACATGTAATTGTCATAAAACGTATCACCTTGCTCTAGGCAAGAATGAAAACCGTGAACTACGGTGATCTTCTTGAATTACTCGAAGGACCACTGTCGTGAAAAATTGTTAAATTTAAAATACAAATACATACCAGATGCCCATTTATCTCAGAGTAAAATGCACTATTAATTACTTTTTTTCCCCTACATTGCAGGCCCTTACACTAGGTATCATCAATATGGTAGCTCTAAACCTCTTAAAGTGATCTGAAACTCACGTTTCTTTTTTGCTCTAAAAGATTACTTAAAGCCTTAAACCTACTACCACAGTATTTTTTTTTTTGCAGAACAGCATTCAAACAGCTAAACACATCACTTTGTTCTTCAGTGGAAAGCTCCTTCAGCTTGTAATCCACATTTGAAGAGGTGATAACCTTAACTTTTGTTTACATTCCTTTATTGCTACATTCCTAGCTGTGCTGAAAATGAGCTGTCTTTGCTTCTAGCATGCACACAGTTGAGAAGTTATCACTAGAAGATTTTAATACATGATTACAGCAGCTATGAATAAAATGCAATGGCAGCTTTCGGAGCAGATAAACTGTACTTTTGTAATTTGTAAATGGACAATATTACTTGTGCACAATAGCAAATATGTTAACAGTATGGGTAATAAAAAGTAGGAAAACTAAATTTATTATTGAATGTTATGTCAGAGTTTTATTCAACTTTAATAGAGCATTCTCAATGTTCCCTTTACTGCTTTAAAAGCACTCCCTGAAAAAGAGCCAGTATAAAGCTGCCTCATTGCCCTGACACTATTCTGGTAGTTGGGCAGTAACACTGTCCAGGTAATGCTTTAGAAAATAAAGGAAATCCTGAGAATACTCCATGAGGAGATGTAGTAGTCCAAAACCTGTAAGTCAGAGGTTCAGAGCTGTAAGATTAATATTACCTTCTGTAACTGACAGTGATATAGGAAAGAAAGTTATTTATAAACCATTTAACTCAGGGACAAGTATACTGTAATGAATAGCGGAGATACGGCCGCAACAGCAAGTGGCATGGCGGCTATCTCCACGTCTCAGCTGGCGGTTTCCGCCACGCAGTTACACGCTGGTGCTTTGACTAGTCCTTCTATCGCTCATAGACTAAGGGCTACGCGCGCGCGCGCCAAGCGACAGGACCTTTATGCAACTAGAAGGGGAGTCAGCTGATCAGACGATCAGCTGACTCCAGCTATGCTCTGGATTGGCTGAGTGACTGGAGCGGCGCTGTGGAGCGCTTGCAGTATATATAGGACAGGTCATTCAGTTGCTCCGCGTCTGCTGTTGCAAATGCTACGTGTTAGCACTCAGACCTTAGTCAGATCCCAAAGTGTGCTAGAACCAGCAGGAGCTGGGAATCCACATTTAGCCAGATTCTGTTGATAGCTTAACGTACTAATTGAATTGTATTATTTGTTATGACCTTCTGCTAGCCTGACTACTCTTCTGCTTACTGATCCTGTACCTTTGACTATCTGATATAGTTGCCAACTCTGCCTGAAACTCTACTCTGATCTAGCTTTCTGTTTCTATACCGTATCTGTCCGCTCGTTGCCAAACCTGCTTGTCGGACTCTCCTATCCTCACCAGTGAGCCTAGTCACTGGTGAGGGATTCTCTGCCAGTATCACCTGCTTCTCTGGTGAATACTAGCTGCAGTACTATCTGAATCACCTGCCCCTCAGGTGGTCAGTAGCTGCAGTACAGTCTGAATCACCTGCTTCTCTGCGCGTTCCCACCGCGCATGCTGCGTGTCATCATGCCAGGCAGTGTGAAAGTCCTGCGCATGCGCGGTTCTCTAAGACTGAACCATGCATGCACAGGAGTCTAAGGTTGGCTGGCGGGATGACTTGTAGCACGCAGGGCAGGGACGCGCACAGGCAACTTCAGGCCGAAGTCAACCAAATAATGGATCTGCCAGCGGGACCAAGAGAGGAGCCAGGAGGACGCCGGGGGACCTCGCAGGCTATGGTGGGCTGGCGGAAGCCCCAGGTAAGTCCTTATTGTGATTTTACGGAGAGCTCAAGGTCCCTTTAAAGAGGAACTGTAGTGAAACTAATGTAATGAATAAAGTTGTTTATTTTATACAATATTCATTTATGGATTCATTTATGGAGATGAAGATTTCATTTTTCAGCACGACCTGGCACCTGCTCACAGTGCCAAAACCACTGGTAAATGGTTTACCAACCATGGTATTACTGTGCTCAATTGTCCTGCCAACTCTCATGACCTGAACCCCATAGAGAATCCGTGGGATATTGTGAAGAGAAAGTTGAGAGACGCAAGACCCAACACTCTGGATGAGCTTAAGGCCGCTATCGAAGCATCCTGGGCCTCCATAACACCTGAGCAGTGCCACAGGCTGATTGCCTCCATGCCACGCTGCATTGAAGCTGTCATTTCTGCAAAAGGATTCCCGACCAAGTATTGAGTGCATAACTGAACATAATTATTTGAAGGTCGACTTTTTTTGTTTTAAAAACACTTTTCTCTTATTGGTCGGATGAAATATGCTAATTTTTGAGAATTTTGGGTTTTCATGAGCTGTATGCCAAAATCATCAATATTAAAACAATAAAAGGCTTGAAGTACTTCAGTTGTGTGTATTTGAATCTAAAATATATGAAAGTCTAATGTTTATCAGTACATTACAGAAAATAATGAACTTTATCACAATATGCTAATTTTTTGAGAAGCTCCTGTATATATACAGTGGCTTGCAAAAGTATTCGGCCCCCTTGACGTTTTCCACATTTTGTCACATTACTGCCACAAACATGAATCAATTTTATTGGAATTCCACGTGAAAGACCAATACAAAGTGGTGTACATGTGAGAAGTGGTACGAAAATCATACATTGTTCCAAACATTTTTTTACAAATCAATAACTGCAAAGTGGGGTGTGCATAATTATTCAGCCCCCTAAGTCAATTCTTTGTAGAACCACCCTTTGCTGCAATTACAGCTGCCAGTCTTTTAGGGTATGTCTCTACCAGCTTTGCACATCTAGAGACTGAAATCCTTGCCCATTCTTCTTTGCAAAACAGCTCCTGCTCAGTCAGATTAGATGGACAGCGTTTGTGAACAGCAGTTTTCAGATCTTGCCACAGATTCTCAATTGGATTAGATCTAGACTTTGACTGGGCTATTCTAACACATGGATATGTTTTGTTTTAAACCATTCCATTTTTGCCCTGGCTTTATGTTTAGGGTCGTTGTCCTCCTGGAAGGTGAACATCCGCCCCAGTCTCAATTTTTTTGCAGACTCCAAGAACTTTTCTTCCATGATTGCCCTGTATTTGGCTCCATCCATCTTCCCATCAACTTTGACCAGCTTCCCTGTCCCTGCTGAAGAGAAGCAACCCCAGAGCATGATGCTGCCACCACGATATTTGACAGTGGGGATGGTGTGTTCTGAGTGATGTGCAGTGTTCGTTTTCTGCCACACATAGCATTTTGCATTTTGGCCAAAAGTTCCATTTTGGTCTCATCCGACCAGAGCACCTTCTTCCACATGGTTGCTGTGTCCCCCACATGACTTGTGGCAAACTGCAAACGGGACTTCTTATGCTTTTCTGTTAACAATTCCTTTCTTCTTGCCACTCTTCCATAAAGGCCAACTTTGTACAGTGCATGACTAATAGTTGTCCTATGGACAGATTTCCCCTCCTGAGCTGTAGATCTCTGCAGCTCGTCCAGAGTCACCATGGGCCTCTTGACTGCATTTCTGATTAGCGTTCTCCTTGTTCAGCCTGTGAGTTTAGGTGAATGGCCTTGTCTTGGTAGGTTTACAGCTGTGCCATACTCCTTCCATTTCTGAATGATCGCTTGAACAGTGCTCTGTGGGATGTTCAAGGCTTTGGAAATCTTTTTGTAGCCTAAGCCTGCTTTAAATTTCTCAATAACTTTATCCCTGACCTGTCTGGTGTGTTCTTTGGACTTCATGGAGTTGTTGCTCCCAATATTCTCTTAGACAACCTCTGAGGCCATCACAGAGCAGCTGTATTTGTACTGACATTAGATTACACACAGGTGCACTCTATTTAGTCATTAGCACTCATCAGGCAATGTCTATGGGCAACTGACTGCACTCAGACCAAAGGGGGCTGAATAATTACGCACACTCCACTTTGCAGATATTTATTTGTAAAAAATGATTGGAATGGTGTATGATTTTCGTTCCACTTCTCACATGTACGCCACTTTGTGTTGGTCTTTCATTTGGAATTCCAATAAAATTGTTTCATGTTTGTGGCAGTAATATGACAAAATGTGGAAAACTTCAAGGGGGCCGAATACTTTTGCAAGCCACTGTATATATGAAATATGTTCAGATTTCTTGCTCGAATAAAAAATAAAATAAAATAAAAAAGATTTAGACTTTTTAGGACAACTGATGATTTTTATCGAACTGCCTTAAAATTGAATACATTTATTATATTGTGTTTGGCCAACTTAAAGCAATAGTTATCACAAAGTAAAAATTGTTTGTGATTTAGATGCTGTAATGACAAAAGCATAAAATAATTCCCTCTTTACTGTTTTCACTTGCTTTATCTTTACTCGGTGATCTCATCTAGTAGATTGACGCATTGGTTCTGAACCTGATCTCTCTACAGCCTTTTCTTCTCCTAGACAAGAGAAGCGCAACTCTTAACTGCTCCCTGTTGCTGTTCTTTGTTTCTTTACCATTGCTACGCATGCATTTATAATACCTTCACTTCTGTATGCTAATGATTTGTAACCGCAGTTGTGTACTTATTGCCCGTCTTGATCATAATAATTCAGCCTAATTTTACACAGCCGTTTCTTGTGTGACCTTTCATAAAATAATGGTAAATGAAACAACACTGCTTGCTACTATGGCAACCAAACAGGGACTTCATCCCATTCTACACCACAAATGAAGCTTGGCTTGATTATAGCAAAGGAACATAAGAGGCCAACATATGCAATACTGGAGGCTTGCTGCCTTAGCCCGGGCCTTTGCTGCCCCCCACAAAGGAAATCTCTGTAGAGTGCAGCAGTTATTAAAGTTTGTTCTAAAGCAAACCTGAACTGAAAGTTAAAAGTCAAATTAAACTACACACGTCATACTTGCCTCCCATGTAGTCTACTCATCAATGTCTTCCTCCTCTCCTGTGTCATATTTGTCCACTGTGATCAATGGAATTCTGCATACTCCATTTTAAAAATGAGCATTACCCCATAACAGCTTCCTGGTCAGCACACTGTTAATCTGTAATATCACCCACTTGACCACAGGGGAACGTGAACATTACCTTGCTCATTTGTTCTCTTTTCATTTATAACTGACAGCCACTGATACATAACTGACAGCATCTGATATATTTCAGTTCTGACAAAATCTTGTCAGAATTGGAAGTAATCGTTGTAAAAATGGTGAGCTTCTGAGAGAAACTGACAGTGAGGTCAAGTCATATTCATTTGGCAGGTACATCATGTGTTTATTTTAAATAATGTTACTCAGTTAGGTTCACTTTAAAGAGGAACTGTAGTAATCATATAGTAACGAATACAATGAATTGTTTTTTTTACCATATTCATTTATAAAAGATTTGGTCAGTGTTTGCCCATTGTAAAATCTTTCCTCACCCTGATTTACATTCTGAATGTTATCACAGGTGGAGACATCTTATGTCCTGTCAGGTGATCTCTGCAGAATGTTAATTTACTGAGAGTTCTAATGCCAGTACAAAATATGTCTGGTCTCCCAGAATGCTCTGGGAGGAGAATTTCACAAAGCTTAACATCCTAGGCTAAGCATCACTGGGAGGGTGGGGCTGCATACCAATATACAGCAATATATAGATATAGTAAAATTACTGTAAATGTGGGTATCCTGAATAAATTACTGCATTCTACTATAAGCCACTACAGTGCCTCTTTAAGATTAGCTTTGTAGTAAGTTTGTGCATTTTTGTTTTGTTTTTTTGCTCCCTAAATAAAATAATATTTTTTCTTGTGCTTTAGGCCCATCAAACATTTACTTGCGTGCTTTCAAAACACCAAAATAACAAAATAAGTGCTGCGCATGAAAGAGCTTCCTTTCTTTAAGCAAGAGGGCCAGCATGTCTCTCCTTTAAGGAACACGTAAAAAATGTAAAAAAACAAACAGACAAAAAAATCTAAAATACATATGAACAGATACATTTTTCTAGAATACTTTATAAATAACATGCTGCCTATGTATCTGTCCCTTACAGTAAGAATTTATCATGTGAAAAGCTCAGAATCTCTTACCAACAGGTACTGAACTGGTACACCTTCTCATGGGAGATTCTCTACTAGAATTGTTTACAACTAAACAGGCAGGCCAGCTGGTATCTTGTTTACCTACATGGCATCTTGTAGCCCTTCTTCTGAAGGAGGGCTTTTGGAAATCATAAAGTGTATCTTGAGGATTTCCCATGGTTGGTAAGAAGTTCAGTGCCTACCATATTAATAAAATGGACTGTAAGAGCTGCATAGAGAAAAAAAACATTTTCAGTGCATTTTATTATTGGAGAAACTTACACTTTATAGGTATATGTACACATGCATTTTAAAGGACAACTATCAAAGTTAACTAAAATTCTAAATGCCACACATATTTCCAGTAATTACTAGCAAATAGCAATACAAAGGCTCTTTTTTTCATCTTTCATTTGTTATGTGAAGAAAATCTTACATTTACAGAGAACAGTTTTTACTGTGGGCATTACTATGGAGGACTGTGTCCAGCACATCCAGCATACAGAAACAATCTTCACTGGCTGTAATCCTGTGAGTAAAATGTCTTCAGAATGATAGAAAGCAGAAATATAGCTTCAAATAGTGTGTAAATAACTCATCAGCTGCTCCTGTGTCTCTCTCTGCCTCATGCATTGTAAAGTAAACAGAGATTACAGACAGGAATAGCTCATTCTAAATTAGGGGGGGGGGAGGCATGCAAATACAGGAATAAAGTACAGGTCCTTCTCTTCAGAACCTTTATCTGTAGCTAAAAAATATCTCATATGTTCTTTAATTAAATGATCTGTAAGAAAGCAGTGTGTGTGTGTGTGTGTGTGTGTGTGTGTGTGTGTGTGTGTGTGTGTGTGTGTGTGTGTGTGTGTGTGTGTGTGTGTGTGTCAGAAGCAAACAGTAAATCATCCTCTGTGAACAGTGATAGAAACGGGGAACCTATCTACATAGTACAGCTCTAGCCCCGACGTCGACTTTTGTTACAAAAAGCTGATACATTTGGTATTTCTTTCACACAGGCTGTAATCAAAGACTTCTGAAAAGCTTTCTATTGTTGCTGGCTAAAAGCTCTATAGGCATGTGGGTTTTACAGAATGACAGTTTCTTTGATAGTTCTTCTTTAAGCTTTGTTTTTTGGGTGTTTTTTTTTTTTGTCAAAGTGGTCTTTTAAATGTAGTTACATAATTTGAATATCAGCACATATTGGCTTATAGATTTGAAGCAACAAACTTCAAGCAAACAAAAGACCATAACAAAAGACGCTGAAACAATTTATAGCTAGAAGTGAAGAACAAAGTGTGAGCGTAATTCACAAAATAACAGAACAAAGATTACTCAGCTCCAATTTGTTCTTGGGCTGATCAGCCTGACTTCAACATCCTTCACAGAATGTGTTTGAGTTTTCTATGAAGCTCTTTACAGAGCATGGAAACAAAACAGGCTGTTTGACAATGACCTGTTATTCATAGGATTTTAGTCTGCTGTGACTCATATGAAAATAACATTCGAATTGAGTCCATGAATGATTACTTTCCCAGTGCTAAAGCTAAGGGCCGATTTCCAATAGGCCCAAATCCAGGATGAATCTGCAGCGTTTCCCTGCATGTGGCCTGCACAGGGAAACTCTGCCTATCTATTTCACGTCCTGCCGGCCAGATCACACTTCCAATGGCTTTTGGCAGCTTCCAATCATGCATGATCTT
The DNA here is from genome assembly GCF_040937935.1 of Hyperolius riggenbachi. Lineage (NCBI taxonomy): Eukaryota > Metazoa > Chordata > Amphibia > Anura > Hyperoliidae > Hyperolius > Hyperolius riggenbachi. Next base: position 75,398,617 of record NC_090655.1, read on the forward strand.
GGCGCATGTGTGGTGCTGGGGTTACAGTAACAGAACCACTCATAAAGAAGTATGGCACCAGGAAGTATAGAGGACCTGGTGCTGTATAGCGGCCGCAGTGTACCGCTATATCACCAGCTGCAGAAGAAGAAGAGGAGAAGAGGAAGGCATCTACATCAACAGGACCAGAGCCTGGGGGAGAGGAGCGCGGTGGCAGGATGTGGTAACAAGTGCTTCCTGTGCACTCTGCACCACCTTTCACTGTATCTTCTGAATATAAAATGCACCCACTGTTACCCACAATTTGGGGGAAGAAATCATATTCCGAAAAATACGTTATGTATGATCTATTCAATGACCACTTGCATCGTTTAACACTAACATACCCTTGATAAAACACTGGAACCGTGGGGAGTACATGTGCTTCTTTCAAGCAACAGTCATTTAAAGCGGAAATGAATAGTAAAAAAAAGCAAAGAGTTCCACTTGCCCGAGGCTTCTGCCAGCCCCTTGCAGCCGGTCCTCCACGACCCTCCGTTCTCCCGCCACCAGCTGGCTTTGTTACAATTGACGCGGCAACTGTGCCTGCGCGCCCTGGGCCACACGTATCTTTCTTCACGCTCCCGCCCGCAATAGCATCCCGCGCTATTAGCACAGGATGCCATTGTGGGCAGGAACATGAAAAAAGATACATGTGGCTCGGGGCGCACAGGCGCAGTTGCCATCAACGGTAACGAAACTAGCTGGCGGCGGGAGGACGGAGGATCGTGGAGGACCAGCACGGGACAGGAAGGCTGCAAGGGGCTGGCAGAAGCCCAAGGTAAGTGGAACTCTTTGTTTTATTTGTTATTCAGTTTTGCTTTAAACTTGTTATGCTTGGTGTATTATTAGTACTTTTTCCTAGCATTCATAGTAATAAGCCTACATTTTTATTGGTGAAGATTAACACGCAGTTCTGGGGGAAAAATCTGCATGATTTTACTATGATATTTAGTGCACCAGGCCGTGAACGTTGTCCCATCACAATAATATCGTTAATAAAACAGCCATGATGTATTCTTCATCCCAGTGCATTTAACACATGTCTATACAAAGTGTGTGCTGTTTCTGCAATGTAATGTATTTATGGCTACAAAATAGCATTTGCAGATGCCCCGGCCTGTGGTCTGAGGAATGATGACTCACAGAGAAGTTTAGCATGTGTAGGAGTTCATTTACCTATTATTTATTAGGAAACAAAAGCAGTGCATTTATTACATTATCAACAGAAAAAAAAAATGTTAACCCTGTGATTGAAACTGACAAGCTATCCTCATCATGACAGTTTAACTTCTTGCCGACCGGCTAACGCCAATGGGCGTGGCCGTGGCAGCAGCCCCAGGACCGCCTAACGCCAATTGGCGTCAAGTCCTGGGGCTCTGTTTTGCAGGAGATCGCGCACCGGCTGCGCGCGCATCTCCTGCTCGGGGGCAGAAATCCGCCCCCTCTTTAGTCTCTGAGTAGCCGTCTAAACACATAGTACAGCGCTGCGATCAGTGGTCACACGGCTGTCCCCCTGAAGCCTATGACAGCCGATCGCGTGATTGGCTGGATGCAGGGAGGGAGGGAGGGAGGGAGAGCTCTGTTGATGGGGGGAAAAGGGGGGAGGGGGGGGGAAGGGGGGAGGGGGGGGGGAATCACTTGTGTGCTGTGTTGTTCGGCCCTGCAGCTTGGCCTTAAAGCTGCAGTGGCCATTTTAGTTCAAATGTGCCTGGTCTTTAGGGGGGTTTACCACTGTGGTCCTCAAGTGGATAAAGAGAAACCGTAACCAAGAATTGAACTTCATCCCAGTCAGTAGCTGATACCCCTTTTACCATGAGAAATCTATTCCTTTTCTCAAACGGATTATCAAGGGGCTCTGTATGGCTGATTTTGTGGGGAAACCCCTCCCACAGTGTGATGCGCCTCACAGCACTGAGGTACTGACTTCACACTGTGGGAGCCTTGTTGCGTTGTGGGAAATAACAGCTGTTTACAACTGCCCAAAAAAGCAAGCATCTCCTTCCAGTGACATCACCTGCCAGCAGTAAAAATGTCACCATGTGATAAATGTCAGAATGTAAATCAGGGAGAGGAAATATTTTACAATGAGAAAACACTGACTAAATCATGTATACATAATTATTGTAAAAATTAAGCACTTTTTAAATTACATTATTTTCACTGGAGTTCCTCTTTAAAGGGACTACGTGGTGGATCCAGAAAGTTCTGTCTTTTACTTTGAACGTCTTTTTCTGACTTATCCAGTCATAGGAAAATCCTGCAGTTAAAATCCACTACTGAGCTCCTAACTCCTCCCTTCTGATGACTCATGCTGTCTAGGTAAAAAGCAAACCGCATGAATCGTCAGATGGGAGGAGTTGTGGAGGGATTGCAGAAAGCAAGCTTGAGTGGCCTGCAGGTTTTCTTTTCATATGGCGCAGGACAAGAAACAGCATAAATACTTGAGTTTCAAGATATAAGTGTGGATTCCTAATAATACAATGGTCCACTACATGGTCACTTTCAGGGCCAAAATTAAGCTTATGACTGTAAAATCAAGCCCAGTGCATGTCATGTTGTCGTTTTGCTCTGTTCCTCAGGCTACAGAAGTTATCTGAATGGCTGTAATGCAATTAGGTCACTACTACTTGAAGCAGGCAGCCCACCAGGTCAATGGTCAGTTAGGGGAGGGTCCCCAAGTATCCCAGCCCTTTGATGTCTACAGCCATCATTTCTTCACTCTCTTGTATTTGGGGGGGGGGGAGGGGGTAACTATGTGCCCTGATCCTTACTGATTGCATCGGAACTATCAGAGTTTAAATTTTGACTGAATATTGATGCAAAATGAATCTCCTGTCCTGACATACCACACATATACAGTACATTATTGAGCTGCAGAGATATCAATGAAAGCACTACTACCTTACGCACACTATGGATCACCACACACCTTAGTCATACTGTATAGCTATAATATCACAAATATTATGACAAAAATTAAATACCAGTATGAAAAATAATAAAGCTTTTCTTCAATAAAAAAGATTGTTACCAAAAAAAAAAAAAACTCTTAAGGTTTAACACCATTTTACACTTCTGCACTTTTAAACTCTCGCAATTTTTATTTTTTTTTAAAAGTGCACAACTTTAAATTTAGACAAATGTGTTTTTAATTATGTAGAGCCTCATCTATTTAAATTAGTTTGTTTTTATTAACTACTCAGCAGAGTCTCATCTATTTAAGTTAGTGGGAAGATTAATTAGCATGCCATTATCAGCTGTGCTTTGCTCTACAGATACTCTGTTTTGCAAAAAAAGATACAAAATCAATAGTATTGTTTATTCATGTTGTTCTGATATATGTATATATATATATATATATATATATGTATATATATATATATATATATATATATATATATATATATATATATACACATATATATATATACATATATATATATATATATATATATATATATATATATATATATATATATATATATATATATTACACTATGACCCGTCGTTGCCTGGGTATGTATCTGGCTGTTGTTGGCTGCACCCACTTTTTCTAACCCTGACACACAATTACTCAATGACCAAGTTTGTGCCCTTTGCGGTCTTTGGCATCAATAATTTGCATTGAAATGACATAAATCTGATTGGCTCTTTGTTGTTCCACCCCCTTTTCTGAATTTGAACCCCAGTCACCCAATGACCAACTGTACCAAGTTTGAGGCTTGTGCCATTAACAGTGCAAGAATGGCAGCAATTAAATATTCCCCTTGAAAATCAATAGGTGAATTTTGATTGTTTTTTGTAGGCTCCACCCACTTCACTGAATATTAATCCCAGTCACCCAGTGACCAATTGTGTAAAGTTTTAGAACCCCGCCATTAACAGTGTAAGAATGGCTGCAGTTTACATTTTCCCAGTGAAATTTGTATTTGTCTCCACCCATTTTTTGGTTATGGGGATAAAAAGTATCTTATATGTTATTCCAGATGTGCTGACATCTTCCACAGTGCCACAGTGCTGTACAGAGTATATAGTCTTGTCATTAACTGTCCCTCAAAGGAGCTCACAATCTAATCCCTACCATAGTCATACTGTATGTCCATCATAGTCTAGGAGCAATTTAGTAGGGAGCCAATTAACCACTTCACCACTGAGGGGTTGAACACCAGATCAATTTTCACCTTTCAGCGCTCCTTCCATTCATTCGTCTATAACTTTATTATTACTTATCGCAATGAAATTAACTATATCTTGTTTTTTTCGCCACCAATTAGGCTTTCTTTAGGTGGGACATTATGCCAAGAATTATTTTATTCTAAATGTGTTTTAATGGGAAAATAGGAAAAAATGTGGGGACAAAATATTATTTTTCAGTTTTCGGCCATTATAGTTTTTAAATAATGCATGCTACTGTAATTAAAACCCATGAAATGTATTTGCCCATTTGTCCCAGTTATAAAACCGTTTAAATTATGTCCCTATCACAATGTTAGGCGCCAATATTTTATTTGGAAATAAAGGTGCATTTTTTTCAGTTTTGCATCCATCCCTAATTACAAGCCCATAGTTTATAAAGTAACAGTGTTATACCCTCTTGACAAAAATATTTAAAAAGTTCAGTCCCTAAGGTAACTATTTATGTTTTTTTTTATTGTATTTTTTTTGTTTTGTTTTTATTATTACCAAAAAAAAATTGGGGAGTATGGGAGGTAATGAGTTAATTTATTGTGTAAAACTAATGTATTTGTGTATGTAAAATGCTTTAGGGTGTAGTTTTACTACAGTGAGTTTGTGTTCATGCGACCTGTAAGCATCCGGAAGGACGCTTACAGGAAGCACTATGAGGCTGGGAAAATCACAATGATCGCGCTGTTTCTCATAGAAGCAACAGATCATTGCGGGGGCTTAGATCAACGAACGGGAATGGATTTTCCCATTCATTGATCTCCGGGCAAGCGGGCGCCGGGCGGCGGCATGCACGAGCAGTGGGAGCGCGCACGAGCGGCGGGAGCGCGGACAGTGGCGGGAGCGTGGGAGGTACGGATTTCTCCGTCCCTTGGTTTTATAAGGGTGGAAAAAGGGACGGAGAAATCCGTACCGCGGGGGGTAAAGTGGTTAAATTATGTGTGAGTTTTGTGTATGTTTTTAGGATGTGGGAGGAAACCGAATAGCCTGGAGGAAACCCACACAGACACGGGGAGAACATACAAACTATGCACAGATGGTGTCCTGATTTAAGGCTGGTTTCACAGTGGGACGTTAAAGTCCCACGTTACAGCAGCCAGTAACGCAGCCAAACTCACAGCACTGTAAAATCAATGGGCTGTTCACAGTGCACACGTTGCATTACATAGTAACGCAGCGCGTTTAAACAAAGTGCTGCATGATGTACGTTATCCTCGGCTAAGCCACATTAGACTGTTTGCACATGCTCAGTAATGTTGGAGGAGGAGGTCTCCCCTCCTCCTCCACAGCCAGCCACACGGCTAATTAATATTCACTGCACTGTGGTGACTCATGGTATTGACTGTAGTGTTGTCCGGATCATGAACGAATTGTTCATTTGATCCGGATCTTTTTTGTGAGTCGAATCATCCGGATCATCACAATGAAAGATTCGGTTCACAGTGGATGTCTGTCTGGAAGAAACAGGAACATACAGAATGTACAGTGCAGGGAAAGTCCTGTCCTGCTAGTCATTTCACCCAGTCTGCTTCCCTAGTAAAATGATTCAAATGATTTGGTTCAAAGATCCGGATCTATTTTATGATCCAATTCAAATGATCCGAATCCTTAAAAATATCCGGACTTCCTATCACTAACCTGGAGCGGCTGCTTTGAGAGCTGCATAACGCAGCTCAATCTGACGTCCAACTTCAACACCACCATGTGTTGTGTTAGGGGCCCGACCTCTCCCTCCCTTCCTCACCCCGGGGCCCCCCCCCTCAGATGCAGAGTGAGCGGCGCACGGAAGCGCTGTAGGCAGAACTCACCTCCGTCCCTGCGTTCCAAGCGCCGCTGATCTCCTCTCGCTGTATAGATGCTGATACACACTGCTTCCGGCTAAACAGGAAGCAGTGTGTAACAACATCTATACAGCGGGTGGAGATCAGCGGCGCAGGGACGGAGGTGAGTTCTGCCTACAGCGCTTCCGTGCGCCGCTCACTCTGCATCTGAGGGGGGGGGCCCCGGGGAGAGGAAGGGAGGGAGAGGTCGGGCTGCCCTCCCTGCGGCTGCGGCTCCCCCCTCTATATACAGTACAGAACCTACCTACCTACCCTATCCTGGGGGGCAGCTACCTACCTATCCTATCCTGGGGGGCAGGTACCTACCTATCCTATCCTGGAGGGCAGCTACCTACCTAACCTATACTGGGGGGCACCTACCTACCTAACCTATCCTGGGGGGGCAGCTACCTAATCTAACCTATCCTGGGGGGCAGCTACCCACCTAACCTATCCTGGGGGGGCAGCTACCTACCTAACCTATCCTGGGGGGGGGCAGCTACCTAATATAACCTATCCTGGGGGGGGCAGCTACCTAACCTATCCTGGGGGGGAAGCTACCTAATCTATCTTGGGGGGGGCAGCTACCTAACCTATCCTGGGGGGGCAGCTACCTACCTAACCTATCCTGGGGGGGGCATCTACCTACCTAACCTATCCGGGGGGGGCAGCTACCTAATCTAACCTATCCTGGGGGCAGCTACCTAATTTAACCTATCCTGGGGGGGCAGCTACCTAATCTATTCTGGGGGGCAGCTACTTAATCTATCCTGGGGGGCAGCTACCTAATCTAACCTATACTGGGGGGCACCTACCTAATCTAACCTATACTGGGGGGCACCTACCTAATCTAACCTATACTGGGGGGCACCTACCTAATCTAACCTATACTGGGGGGCACCTACCTAATCTAACCTATACTGAGGGGCAGCTACCTATCTAACCTATACTGGGGGCAGCTACCTCATCTAACCTTATAAGGGGGGCACCTACCTCATCTAACCTATACTGGGGGGCAGCTACCTCATCTAACCTATACTGGGGCCAGCTACCTAATCTAACCTATACTGGGGGGGCACCTACCTATCTAACCTATACTGGGGGCACTTACTTATCTAACCTGTATTCGGGGCACCTAGCTAGCCTATACAGGTGGCAACTATACTGGCTACCTATATTGGAGGCACCTACCTAACTAACATATACTGGGGGCACCTACCTATCTAACCTATGCTGGGGGCAACTATTCTGGCTACCTATATTAGAGGCACCCACCTAGCTAACCTGTACTGGGGGCACCTATCTATCTAACTTATACCGGCGGCGCCTGCCTATCTAACCTATACTGGGGGCAACTATACTGGCTACCTATGCTGGAGGCACCTACCTGGCTAACCTATACCGGGGGCAACTATACTGGCTTACCTATGCCTGGCTACCTATACTGGGGGGACCTATAGCTGGCTATAGGGATTCGGATATGTGTGTGCGTTGGGTGTTGCCGGGGGAGGGGGGGCTGTTGTTGCCGGGGGGGGGGGGGGGCATATCCAGATTCTGCATCGGGGCCCAGAGGTTTGTAGCTACGCCACTGTTCAAATCAATAGCAATTTGATTAGCTCACTAAAGAACTGCTTGAAAGTGAAAAGGGAGGGATATAGACAGGACATTTGAAGTCCATTGTACAGCATACACATGTCATGCAGTGCAGACTATTGAATAAAAATAACTCCAACCCAATGGGATCACATTAACATAGTGCTGATGCAGAGAAATATGGAATAAGTGCATGTAAACACTGAACAAAGAACATGCGTGTATTTCTGAATCAATGGAAATTCAGCATCCAGTATTGACCATTCCAGATTTACAGACTCAGCACTGTGCTCCGGGGAGGGTTCAGAGAAGAGAAAGCCAAAACATACAGTAAAAAAAATGTACTTTTAAACCCATCAAAAATTAACCCTTAGCCTGCCATTGATGTCTATTGGTGTTCCATGTTTTAACATCCATACGCCCGAATGTCTGTGGCACCTTTAACACGTATACAGTTTTTTGCGTTGTGTCACCCTTTCTGCACGTAGGATAATGCAACAGTAATGAAAGTGTATGGGATTCACATCATACCCGCCAGAAGTATTAGATTCGCTGATGACCTGCTGCAAAGTCAATGGTACGTTACCATGCAACTACTGCAACAACGCAATGCATTCAAGTCAAAGTCCGAAATAAGCGGAACAATGCAAAAACAATGGGGAAACTGGGAATCCCAGTGACGTACTTCCTGTCCAGCAGGGTGTATGTCACTGGGTGAAGGGTGGCGAAGGGCGCGGGAAGGACATGCAAGAGGGTGGTGCTATGCATATGACCCTGTTAGCGCACGCTGCCGCTGGGTCATATGAATCTAGTTTTTGGCGGTGTGGTGCAATGCGAGGGTCTAGAAGCGTGGCCACCCAGTACAGCTCATTCCCCTTGAGTTTTTCTATATGGGGGTCCCTCAACAGGCTGGACAGCATGAAAGTTGCCTTCTGCACAAAGTTGGATGCAGACGTACTATCCATCTCCTCTTGCACTTCCTCAGTGATGTCAGCTAAGTTCTCCTCCTCTCCCCAGCCACGAACAATACCACAGGAATGTTGAGCAGCACAAGCCCCTGCGACACCTGCTGCAGTTGTTCGTCCACCTCCTCCTCCAAAACAACACCTTCCTCATCATCTGACTCCTCTTCCCCAAACGACTCTACCTCCTCCTCCTCCTCCCCCCCCCCCCCCCCCCCCTCTGTGCTGCTGCAGGTGTTGAAGAATCATCTGCTTCTGCTGAGAATTGATCCCACAACTCTTCCTCCCGTTCCTGTTCCTCTTCATGCTCCTCCACAGCTTGATCCACCACTCTACGCATGGCACGCTCCAGGAAGAAGGCATATGGGATCAAGTCGCTAATGGCGCCTTCACTGAGACTCGCCAGGTTTGTCACCTCCTCAAACGGCTGCATTAGCCTGCAGGCATTTCGCATCAGTGTCCAGTACTTCTGCCATAACACCCCCATCTCCCCAGACTGTGTCCTTTGACTGTAATTCTAGAGATACTGTTTGACGGCTTTCTCCTGTTGTAGCAGGCAGTCGAACATCAGGAGGGTCGAATTCCAGCGAGTCGGGCTATCGCAAATCAAGCGTCTCACCGGCAAGTTGTTTCTCCGCTGAATATCGGCAAAGCGTGCCATGGCCGTGTAAGACTGCCTGAAATGCCCACACACCTTCCTGGACTGCCTTAGGATGTCCTGTATGCCTGGGTTCTTAGACACAAACCTCTGAATTATGAGATTGCGCACATGTGCCATGCAGGCTACATGTGTCAACTTTCCCAAATTCAAAGCCGAAATGAGATTGCTGTCATTGTCACACACCATGTTGCCGATCTCCAGCTGGTGCAGGGTCAACCACTGATCCACCTGTTTGTTCAGAGCAGCCAGGAGAGCTGCTCCAGTGTGACTGTCCGCTTTGAGGCAAGACATGTTTAAGACGGCGTTACACCAGTGTACCTGGCATGCAGCATAGGCCCTGGGGAGCTGGGGCTGTGTAGCTGGAGAGGAGATCGCAGCACCAGTAGAGTTGCGCTGCCACTCAGCCAAGGAGGAGGAGGAGGACGACAGTGAAAAGGATGTAGCAGGAGGAGAGGAGGTGGGAGCAGGCCTGCCGGCAAGCTGTGGAGGGGTCACAAGTAGGTCTGCTGCACAGCCACGTACTCCCTGCTTGTCAGCGGTCACCAGGTTGACCCAATGGGCTGTGTAAGTAATGTACCTGCCCTGACCGTGCTTGGCAGACCAGGCATCCGTGGTCAGATGGACCCTTGACCCAACACTGTGTGCCAGAGATGACACCACTTGCCTCTCAGCTTCATGGTACAGTTTGGGTATCGCCTTTTTAGAGAAATAATTGCGGCCTGGTATCTTCCCTTACGGTGTCCCAATGGCCACAAATTTACGGAAGGCCTCAGAGTCCACTAGCTGGTATGGTAACAGCTGGCAAGCTAAAAGTTCCGCCAAGCCAGCTGTCAGACGCCGGGCAAGGGGGTGACTGGCAGAAATTGGCTTCTTCCGCTCAAAGATTTTCCTCATGGACACCTGACTGCTGCTTTGGGCAGAAGAGCAGGAACCACTCAAGGTGAGAGGCGGAGTGGAGGAGGGTGGCTGTGATTGTGAAGGTGCAAGGGAGAAAGCAGCTGAAGATGCTGCACCTAAAGAAAGGAAGAGGAGAAGGAGGGTGGCTTTTGTTTTGTGTGCTGCTTTTCCTCTGGTGCTCTTCCCATTGCAGTTTGTGCCTTTTCTGCATGTGCCTTCGTAAGGCAGTTGTCCCTACGTAGGTGTTGGCCTTTCCATGGCTCAATTTTTGGAGGCAGAGAGAAGAGATGGCATTGCTTTGATTAAAGGCAGACACACTAACAAATTTCCAAACCTCTGAGCCCCCCTGGGGTGATGGCACTATGGTGGCATCAGCAGCTGACATTGAAGGGCATGTTGGCTGGCTGTCCATAGGTGGTGATACATGGCACCAGACACTGCCACCAGCTGTTTCTAATGATGAGCTCCCCCTGCTTCTTTCAGGAACTCGTCTCCTCCTACTCCTCTCTGACTCCCCCTCTGAACTGTTCCCTTGGTCATCTTGTCTCTTAGGATCCCATGTGACATCCGTATCATCGTCATCATCATAATCATCCTGCCCAGCTTCGCTTGCCTCAGACACCTCATAAACTGCACCACCAGCAGGTACTACATCATCCTCCTCCTCACACCTTACGTCCATAGTGTCGCCTAACTCAGACATACGAGGTGGTGTAACTTGCTTAGCGCCTTCATCTTGTTGTAACAGTAGTTGCTGTGAATCAGTTAATTCCCCGCCAAATAACTCCTGCAAAGTGTCAAATGGAATGGATGTGGTGCTAGTAGCTACGCTGGTGGCTGCGGAGGATGAGGTGTTCTGTGTTAAATAGTCATCCATGTCCTGACAGTCTTGGGAGTTGATGGGACATGCCTTCTTCTGAGCACTGTACTTTGGTCCAGGGCCGAATGAAATCACATCAGCATGACCTCGAACAGACCTGCCGGGTGGCCTTTCTCTGGGTCTTCCTCTGCCTCTACCTGTTTTGTCCATATAGGGGGGGATGAAGTGAAAGGTATGCACTGACTTAACTAATACAATGTGTAGTCACACAGGTGCAGTTAACAGGTATGCATGGAGTGGTATTTAGGAAAATTGTATACTTACCTTCGGTAATTTTCCTTTCCTGGTGTACTCCATGTCAGCATACTACTGGGCAATCCCGCCTCCCAATGCCCCAATAGGACGTCCCAAGATGTTAAATAGGACCACCCCATACTATGGCCGTATTCAATGTAACTAGAACGAGCCGACAGCATAGGGCGGGCCGTATGCTGACATGGAGTACACCAGGAAAGGAAAATTACCGAAGGTAAGTATACAATTTTCCTAATTCCCTGGTGATTCCATGTCAGCATACTACTGGGTATTAACTAGACACAGACAATAGGGTGGGAATGCAAGAAGAAAATTATTTAATTAACCAAACAAAATACAGAAGTAAATTAAATTGCAGACACAGTGGATGCAGAAATAACCTTTTTCCCAAATTGTACTGTTGACAATATTGCTGGGTCTACACGATAGTGTCTGAGGAAAGTGTGCCCAGAGGCCCAGTTTGCAGCTTTGCAAATGTTAAACAAAGAAACTTTCCCAACAGAGGCCCAAGAGGAAGACATACTCCTCGTTGAATGGGCTAAGATGTCCTGAGGCGGTTCAAGGCCTTTAGCTTTGTACGCCCTTCTAATTAAAGTTACAATCCATCTTGCGATTGTTCTAGTTGAAGCCTGTTTCCCACGTCGATATCCTGCTGGAATTACAAACAAACTGTCTGAATCTCTGAGTGTTTTGGTAACTTGAAGATATAGTTTAACAGTAGAAGGTACATCCAATGTATGTGTACATTCCGGATTATCCATCTGTTTGAAACTCGGAAGAGACCATTCTTGATTAAGATGAAATTCCGTAGTAACTTTTGGTAAGAAAGATTGAATTGGAAATAATACCAGTCTATCCTCAAAGAACGATAGATAAGGCTCTTTACAGCTAAGTGCATGAATCTCAGATACTCTCCTGCCCGATGTTATTGCAATGAGGAAAACCGTTTTGAGGGTAAGATCATAGACACTCAAGCTTTTGGTATCTGAATTAAGATTTTGTTCAATAAATTCCAATACAATCGGAAGATCCCATTTAGGAAAACGAGGCTTAATTGGAGGACGTAACTTTATTGTTGCTTTGAAAAATTGTTTTATTAAAGGATCCAGAGCCCATTGGATTCCAGACACTGAAGACACGGCTGAGACATGTCTCTTCAAGGTTGAGTAGGCTAAGCCTAATGTAAGGCCCCTCTGTAGGAAAGATAGCAAATGACACACAGAGAAATCTTTGATTGAAAAATCGGATTGTACAGCAAAAGCCTTGAAAGCTTCCCAAACTTTGTTATAGGACGCTATAGTGGTGGGTTTCCTTGATTTTAATAGAGTCTCCACTACTTCAGAAGAGCAACCTGAAGCTAAAAGCCTAGACCTTTCAAATGCCAAGCTCTCAGGTTCAAACGAGCAGGATTTTGATGAGGTATGCCGCCTTGAGACAGAAGGTTCAATAAGATCGGTAAATGTAGCGGCTTCCGGGTACTCATTTGTAATAGGAGAGGAAACCAAGGCCTCTTCGGCCAGTACGGAAGAACCGCCAACACGGTTGACCTCTGAGTCCTTAACTTGAGAAGAAACCTGGCAATCATTGGGACTGGAGGGAAGGCATACGCCACCCTGAAAGACCATGGCTGGACTAGAGCATCCACCGCTAACGCTTTGTGATCTTCCCATCTCGAGAAGTAAAGGGGAAGTTTGTGATTGCTTGCAGAGGCAAAAAGGTCCACTTCCGGAACCCCCCAAGATCTCACTATGTAGTTGAATGCCTCTGGGTGAAGTGACCACTCGTTGTTGTCTATCTGAACACGTGACAAATAATCTGCCTGCACATTCTGACTGCCTGGAATGTATATTGCTGACAAGTTGTGAAGAAAATGTTGAGCTATGTCCATTATTGGGCGAAGTTCTCTTAGTAGAGACTTGCTGTGGGTACCCCCCTGTTTTTTTATATAGGAAACTGCCGACATATTGTCTATTCTGCACAGGACCGATTTCCCTTTCAACTGCGGGAGAAAATGGCATAAAGCATGGTGGATAGCTTTTAGCTCTAAGATGTTGGAAACCACATTTTGTGCTGGAAAGACCCATAGTCCTTGGGCGAAAAGGCCTTGATACGTGGCTCCCCAGCCTGTCATACTGGCGTCTGTTGTTAAGACTTGCCAGGTTGGTTGTTGAATGGAATGACAGTTCAACAGATTGTCCGTTGACATCCACCACGTCAGCGAGGATCTCACGGCTTTTGACAGATAAATGTTTTGTGTCATACTTTGCTTGTTCCACTGATCCAGAAATGATATTTGAAGCGGGCGAAGATTCCAGTGGGCCCACTTTATCATGAGAAAGGTTGAGGACATGAGACCTAGGACCTGCATGCAGACTCTTGCTGACACTGACCTTACTAACTGCAACTTTTGTACTTTTGTTCGTAGAGACATAATCTTTAGTTGAGGAAGGGAAACTGTGTCTTTGACTGTATTCAGAGAAGCCCCCAGAAAAGTCATCTGATGAGTCGGAGATAATTGGCTTTTTTGGAAGTTTACTATCCAACCGAAGTTTTGTAGAGTTCTCAAGAGAATCTCTATGTGTTCTAGTAGAAGTTCTTCTGACTGGGCTAGGAGTATCATGTCGTCTAAGTAATGAAGGACACGTACTCCCTGTACCCGTACATGAGCGATAACCGCGAGCAAAACCTTTGAAAACGTTCTCGGACTCGTGGAAAGCCCGAACGGAAGACAAACAAACTGAAGATGAAGATTCCCTACCGCGAACCGTAAAAATTTTTGAAACGTCGGATGTACGGGTACATGGAAGTACGCGTCCTTGAGATCTACAGAGCACATCCAATCCCCTGGCTGGATAGCCAAGAGAATAGAATGAAGACTTTCCATCTTGAACTTGGGGAGAAATACAAACTTGTTTAGCCTCTTTAGGTCTAGGACCGGCCTCAGATCCCCAGTTTTTTTCTTTACCAAAAAGATGGAAGAATAGAAACCGGAGCCTCTTTGGGAATCTGGTACTTGAACTGCGGCTTTTTGCACTAAAAGATTGGACACATAATCTAACATTGTCTTTCTCCTTATTCCTTCTTTTGGAATCTTTGTTTCTACAAAGTGATCTGCTGGAACTTTTCTGAACTGCCACCTGTGACCTGATGAGACTACGTCTAATACCCACTGATCTGAAATATTTCCCGCCCAAATCTCCTTGAAGTGGGAAAGCCTTGCACCCACCAGAAATGATTGGACGGGCAACCCTTCAAAAAGACTTTATAGGGTTTGGATTAGAAGAAGAAGACGACTTAATTCTGTTCATCTTGTGGAAATCAGTCTGAGGCCTTTTCCAATTGCGTCGAAACGCTTTACCTGGCATGTAAGATCTTGCTTCATTAAATCTATTAGACGCAGATTGTCTTTTATTTTGGGAAAATCGGTTCTTAAAGAACCTACGATCCTGGGGTAGAAGCCCTGATTTTCCCCCCGTGACTCTCGTAATGGCATCGTCCATCTTGGATCCAAATAAACTCTTACCATCATAAGCTATCTTGGTCCATGCTTGTTTTAAGGTAGGATCAGCTGCCCAAGGCTTGAGCCACAATGCTCTTCTCGTCATAACTGAGTATAGCATGGAACGGCTGGTAGATCTAATTATGTCCACACTGGCTGATCCCAGAAAATCAGCTGACAATCTTAAACCATCTAAAGCAATTTCAACCTGATCTGAAAAAGCTGATGTCTGAATTTCTCTTTGGATATTTTCTACCCATACTTTTATTGCTTTCGCTAAGGAGGTTAAGGTAATGGCTGCCCTGGAAGCTTCCCCTGATGATAGATATGCTCTTTTAATATCTTGGTCCATTTGTCTATCCATAATATCTCTAAAGGCGACAGCATCTTCTAATGGTAGAGTGACATTACGAACAACTTTCATTAATGAAGCGTCCACAATTGGTGATACTGACACAAGAGCTTCATCCTGTTCAGCTAAAGGGTATAGTTTCTGTAATTTATTCTTCAAGGGAGGTTTTTTAACCGTTTTTTCCCATTCATACCTAATTACTTCTTTGATTTCATCCATTAAGGGAAAATTAACTTTACTTTTATTGAGAAACTTATAGTAACGCTTTTTATCTTGTTTGGAGGAAGAAGGATCATCTTTCCACCCAATAGCTTGCTTAATATGGGAGATAAACATAGGAACCATAGAGAAATCAAAACACTCTTCCTCAGTCACAGACGAATCCTCAGAAGACACGTCACTAGCATACTGCTGGACTGGATCGGAAACTGACATAGGCTGAGTTATATTCATTTCTGTAACTGTGTCTTTAACCACTTGTTTTATAAGAGTTGTAACATCCCTATCTTCACTTGCTATGTCAAAATGACACAGCTCGCACACTTTTTTATGCTTGATAGAAGGTCTACCA
Source organism: Hyperolius riggenbachi (assembly GCF_040937935.1). NCBI lineage: Eukaryota > Metazoa > Chordata > Amphibia > Anura > Hyperoliidae > Hyperolius > Hyperolius riggenbachi. The sequence goes on from NC_090655.1 coordinate 75,414,313, forward strand.
CAGATCCAACACTGGTTATTTGGTGGGGTAGCGACAGAAGCTGAAGCTGCTTTACTAGTGTTGGGAGCGAGGCTTGAGTCAGAATCGCTAGTTGTGGAGTAAATCCTTCTTGTATATTTGATATTTGGAGATCTTGATCCTGACCTAGACCTAGAAGGTCTAGTAGCTGGATGAGAAGGACCTTTGGAGGAGGATCCTGCATCCCTGCAATCAGATATGTGAAAAATCCAGAGACATAATTAGTCTGCTGGAATAGTAATGGACCTTTATTATGTGAAAAATAAACTTACCAACCTTACCTATTTGAATTTGTACTCTCACCCTTTCTTTTCCCCATAATAGGCAGCTGAAAATAGGATAAAACAAGAACTTACTAACCGTCCCTTTAAAACCGACACTATAGAGATACAGCACCAACTGAAGATATATGCACTTATATCTACATATATAAAACACAAAAATATATATATCCACCTAGATATTAACATATAAATATATATCTGTCCACCTAAATAAAAGTATAGCCCTCATATAGCAGGTAGAGACAAACTATGCTATGAAGCCTAAACTGACTAGGTATATGCCCAGTAATCCACATGTGCTGAAGATTAAGAAAATGCCAATCAGACTCCTACCTGGTAGTAGAATAAAGAAGAGAGACAGCAGGAGAACACTGAAAGCGTCCAGCGCACACCCTTCCACTCCGAACGCCAACTGTGGAGTGAAGAGGCTGCTTATGTACGCCAGACGCTCAGAAGCAGAGTACGCCCAAAACCAAAATGGCCGACCAAGCACTTCCGCCCAGAGTCTACGAAAACCGGAAGTGAGACGCGCGCGCGCGCTAGGAGACCGGCACAACACAGGGGAACACTAAAAGGAAGGAACGTCTTGGGGAGACCTCGTAGAAGTACGCGAAAAACATACTAGCAAACAAGGTAACAGGCTAGAGAGTATACTATAGCTGTGGCTGCCGGGGAGAAAGTCACAACATTATTTAAATGTCTATAGTGACCAGGACATACAAAAAATGCAAAAAAATACATACCCCTGGAGAGTACAAGAGAGGGGTTCCACGACTCTTAGGAGCATTTAGCAACCTGAATTGTGGACTCCGGCAGGAAAAGGTCCAAAAACCTGTCGGTACCCACCCAAACAGGTGGAGGTAAGGAAAAGGAAAAAACATGAATTGGAACTCCTCAGCTGGAGGCGAGGACGAAAAAAAGAATACGGCCATAGTATGGGGTGGTCCTATTTAACATCTTGGGACGTCCTATTGGGGCATTGGGAGGCGGGATTGCCCAGTAGTATGCTGACATGGAGTCACCAGGGAAATCACACTGCGTGTGCTCACGTAGGTAGGTGGGTGCACTGAACAACAGGTAGGTATACGCAGTGATGGGTATTACAAATGTGCACATGTCACACACACGTACCGTGAACAGGTACAGTGACTGGTGGTATTAAATAGCACACTGCGTGCGCTCAGGTAGGTAGGTGGACTAAAAAGTGAACAGGTGCAGTGATTGGGATTACAAATGTGCAGCTGCCTGGCTGTCACACACACAGGTAGTCACTGAATGTGCTGGACCTGGCAGTGGCTCAGTAGGAATTAAGGAGCCAAAGGCCAGCCGCGACTGACTGACAGGGCTGTATATAAATATAATGCAAGTGGGCCACACACACACAAAAAAAAATAGATCACAAGTACAAGATTAGCTCTCAAAAGAGCTTTTGCGGGGTGCTTTTTTAGCAATAAGAATCAGCAAGGAGCAAGCTAACAAGCCTACAAGAGCCTAACTAAGCTTTCCCTATGAGAGTCTGCAGCAGTTCTCCCTTCTCTAATTACTGCAAGCACATGAGTGAGTCCAATGCCTGACGCTGCCAGCATTTTATAAGGGGTGGAGTGCCTCCAGGAGGGAGTGTAGCCTGATTGGCTACAATGTGCCTGCTGACTGTGATGTAGAGGGTCAAAGTTGACCTTAATGATGTACTATGGGGGTGAATCAAACTTCCGGAAAAGTTTGCGATTCTCAGCGATTGCGAACCTGGAAGATCGCCGGGAACCGTTCACCGGCGAACCGTTCGGGCCATCTCTAGTCACATATTTCTTTTAGGTGTGTGATTCAGACATTACTGCAGCCAAATAGATCAGCAGGGCTGCCAGGCAACTAGTATTGTTTAAAAGGAAATAAACATGGCAACCTCCATATCTCTCTTGCTTCAGTTGACCTTTAACTCAACATCCTGTCACCAGTTAAATAGCAGTGAGATATTGACATCCTGAACCAGATAAATAAAACATTTTTGAAGGAAAAAAAACACATTTCAAGTTCCTTTATTGTGACTGAAAATGTAAAATAAGTTTGCTTAGCTTTAACAGTATGTGCTGCCTCACAAAAACAGACTTAAATCATAATCGGCATGTCTTACCACAGATTTATGTGCGTGTGTTTGCATATTATATAAAATAACAGGCAAATGGGAAAAGTAACTATTACTTGAAAGGAAGGATCAATGGAATCAATGAAAAATAAATGGTTTAAAATCCATTCAATTGTCACTGAATAGGAGCAGAGACCCCTAAGGCTATTCAGGAGAAAGATTGTAATTGTAAATTCTTACATTCAAATCCAGTTACCTAGCAAAATACCATATGAAAACAGCAGTGTATAATCTGCCATTGAATGCCTCTTGTTTATGAATCTGATGCATTTGTTCACATTACAGGTACTTACTGCCATTATTTTTGCTTTGCTTATATGAGTCATGTATTTGTAGAAAGGGAAGATTTCTTGTATACCAAAGGACAACTATAATGAATAATTTAAAGCAGCCATCCTGTCCCGCACCGGTCCTCTACGATCCTACGTTCTCAGGTTCTACATTTCTTTTTTCACCGAGTGCGAGTTGGCGTGCCACTGCGCCTGCGTGGCCCTCTCCACGCGTAGCTTCGCTCGCATTCCTCCTGTCCACAATAGAGTCCTGCGCATGCTGCTATTCCTGCAGCCTGGTGACCTAAAGAGACATGTAGTCTGGTGCTGCTTGTGAAGCCTATGCTGTTTAGTGATTAGTTTCTGATCAGTTAAAGGACCTTTTACCTTGTATAAGTTGTGTTGAGATCGAATCTGGTATTGTTTAACCTGCTGAGCGGTCTGGACGAGCTCAGCTCGTCCAACACCGCCAGAGGCTGCCGCTCAGGCCCTGCTGGGCCGATTTTGATGAAATAAAAAGCAGCACACGCAGCCGGCACTTTGCCAGCCGCGTGTGCTGCCTGATCGCCGCCGCTCTGCGGCGATCCGCCGCGAGCAGCGGCGAAAGAGGGTCCCCCCAGCCGCCTTAGCCCAGCGTAGCCGGAACAGCGCTAAGGGCTGGATCGGAGGCGGCTGACGTCAGGACGTCGGCTGACGTCGATGACGTCACTCCGCTCGTCGCTATGGCGACGATGTAAGCAAAACAAGGAAGGCCGCTCATTGCAGCCTTCCTTGTTTATTCTGGGCGCCGGAGGCGATCGGAAGATCGCCTCCGGAGCGCCCTCTAGTGGGCTTTCATGCAGCCAACTTTCAGTTGGCTGCATGAAATAGTTTTTTTTTTATTTAAAAAAAACCCTCCCGCAGCCACCCTGGCGATTTAATCAGAACGCCAGGGTGGTTAAAAGGAGATTAATATAGCAGCCTCCATATACTTCTCGCTTCAGGTTCTTTAAAGGATTCTTCAAGCCCCAGAAGTCATTGGTGTCTCTCATCACAGCTCCAGTCTTCTCCTGGGTCCCGCTGGATGCCTCTAAGGATCGGTGAGCCCCAATGGCTTGTCTTCTGTACATGCATTGGTGTGCAGTGCATGAGAACACGCCCACATCATCGCTGACCTCTGAGGCTGCTAGCGGCCAGGACCCAGGAGCAGACTGGAGTTGCGGCAAGGGACGCAAATGACTTCTATGGGCTGGAAGAAACCCCTGAGCCCTGGGCCCCTCACTGCAGTGTCAGTTGTCCCCCCCTGATGGCTGCACTGTCCACACTTGTTTTATGACCCCTGTAAGATGGGCCACGAGACTGTGAGGGTCACTAGGGGTAGGCAAGGGAAGGGTGTGAACATTGGGGGGGGCAACATTTTGCTGGGGGGCTATGTGATTTTTAGTTGCGCGACTGTCCCCATCCAGGCTCTATGACTAAAAGTTTTAGAGGTTGAGAATCAGTAGGACAGCCAGGCAATTTGCATTGTTTATAAGGAAATAAATATGGCAACCGCCATACCTTCTCCCTTCATGTTTTGAGAAAGCTTAAAGCAGGCTTCTAACTTTCAGATGTGTGTATTGTTATTTGGTTGTGTATGCGTATTGCAGTGTTTGTGCACAGCAACCTAAAAGAAAAGTTGTAATTACTAACTGTTATATGTATACGGCTCACATCAATAGCAACATTTCAAGTTGATACAAATAAAGTCGGCTTTAGCTACACCCGCAGAGGTTGCAATTTGTGAACTGGTAAGAGGTACAGAGCATAGGCATGTTTAGGGGGGGGGGGGGATTACTGGTGCCCAGAATCCCCTCTCAGACCAGGGCCAGTGCTGTGTCTGGGGACAGGCACAAGTCGAGGCACCAGAATGTCTTCAGGCATCCTGCAGCTCACGGCACTGTGTGGCTGCCTGCACTATGTGCCACCCCGCCCCTTTCATCCCTGGTTACAGCTGACTTTGGATGTAGCAATAGTGTGTCTGCAGAGCATGGAGCAGCTCTGGGAAACTTGACAGAGCACCAAGTATAAGCACAGTCCTGTGCCCCTGCTGTGTGCTAGTAAGGGAGGAACCATGCAGAATGCTTCACTTCCCCCTTCATTACAGATGTTGGCTGTTCTCATTATTACCTGTATTCAATGAATATGCTGCAGAGACAAGTGGATGCACATAACAATGCTTGCTATCAGCCCACTTCTCCTGTCTCCTGTCACTCCATACTCCATACTCACTCATAGTGGGTTTCCCCCTGCAGATGGTTTCTTTTTCTGTTCAAAGAGCAAACATTCCACTCCTGTCAACTGACTGAGGCCTCTTTTCCACGGACAGTTGATAGGCAGTAAAATGCCTCACAAACTCTCACAACTGCTTGCTGCTGCCTGGCAACTGCTTGCTGCTGCCTGATAACTGCTCACTGCTGCCTGGTAGCTGCTTGCTGAGCACACAGTTCAACTGTCCGTGGAAAAGAGGCCTCAATCAGGAAATGACACGAATTAAAATGTTATCAGTACCATTGTTCAATATTAGTTGCAAGACAAAAACTCATTTTCATAATGTTTTATCAACTTTTTTCTGCCATTATATACAGCAATAAATCCACTGAAAGCAACTATGGCCTGCTCACATCTAATAAACCATCTTTTGATACGTAATGCTTTATTAATCAATGTTATAAAATGATACTTGACATAAGGCGCTCTTATGGATGGCTTTTTGATATTGCTTATTATAGCATGTGTGTTCACGCCATAAAGCTTTTGGGACGCAGCGATGCGCTGAGATGGGATGCTGGCTTGTGCATTGATTTGCTGCTCACTGGAGTCTAGATTCCATCAGATGAATAATCAGTATAAATATCCTTTAAGCCAAGGACACGCAGGAGAGAAAAGGTGTGACTAGGAAGGAGTTACCTAATGCCGCATGAAAATAGATCTGATCATTCGTTTCTGCTAGAGAAACAGCGGGCAGCAATATTTCAAAGATTTCACAGTATTTCTTTTCTTCTATTGTCTTCAAAAGGGTTGATTCTAAATACTTTGCTGCAAGTTTTTATCTACAAAATAATATTGTTTTCTTTACTTTAGTGTAAGTAAAAAATGCAACTTAACCAGTCCAAATCTGTCTGAAGAGTTAACACTTTTGGGGGCATTTTTTTAGACGGTGAAACAAACCGCCATCTGTTTACACCATACAGCGCTGCGATCTACGGCAGCGCTGTACTGGGGACAGCCTTGTTACACGGCTGTCCCCTCTGGAAGCATGGAAGAGATCCGCTGTAATAGGCTAAAGCCTATGACAGCCGATTGTGCTGATTGGCTGGTGGGGTGAGGGAGAGCGGGGATTTAAAATAAATAAATAGGCATATTGATTTAAAAAAAATACCAAATATTTATATAAAAATAAACAAACATCCTGGGAGTGATCACAGACCACCAACAGAAAGCTCTGTTGATGGGCAGAAAAGGGGGGGGGGAATCACTTGTGTGCTGAGTTGAACAGCCCTGCAGCGAGGCCTTAAAGCTGCTGTAGCCTACTGGCCTTAATTGTAAAAAATAGCCTGGTCACTAGGGGAGTGTAAGATCAGGGTCCTGAACAAGCCCTCTGTTTATCCATTGTAAAATATTTTCTCAAACCCATTTACATTCAGGCTGATTTCACAGTGGGACGTTACAGGCGCACGTTACAGCAGCCTGTAACGCAGCCCAACTGACAGCAATGATAAATGAATGGGCTGTTCACAGTGCCCACGTTGCGTTCGAGTATAACGCAGCACGGTAAATGAAAGTGCAGCATGCTGTGCATTATACTCGTATTTCCCTGCGTTAGAATGTTTGCACATGCTCAGTACTGTTTGTTTGTTTTTTATTTGACGCATTCGCCGTTTTCGTTCGATAGTATGCGTCAAAAAGTATGCATCACGGACGCATGAAGAGACGCATAACGCGGCTTTATATAACGTCCAACTTCAAAGCTAACATTCTTTGCGTTAAGGGGCACGTTATGCGACCTTAACGTTGCATCTAACGTTGCGTCCAAGTGTGAAAGAGCCCTCACTCATGAACCAGGCCTTAGCGCTTTCTAAGTGCCAGGAATTTGTAAAGCTCTTGCTAATGTAATGCTATGGGGGATTTTTGAAAAAAATCACATCCCTCAAATGGGATCACACCCATACCATTACATTAGCAAGAGCTTTTCAAATCACAAGTGCATAGAAAAGTCTTAGAAAAGCACTGCTATTGGGTTCCAGGCCTTACACACTGCAAATGCACTACACTCCAAAGTCTCCTGATTTTCGTTGAATGCTCATGGCAATTTTTTTTTTTAATTTACAAAACGATTGTGTTTGCATTTTTTCATAAATTTTGCAAAGAACAATATAAATGTAACCAATGAAATTACAATATAATTACATTGCATCTTGTTCAGTAAGCGATTTTTTTTTACTCCCATTCAGTCATTGGTTGCCCTTTGTAAAAAATTTACTCACGCTGATTTACATTCTGAATTTTTTCACAAGAGTTTACATCTTTAGTCCTGTCAGACGCATTGCTGTGGAATGTTTGTATACTTAGGCTGAAACCTGATAAACGATAAACATCGTTGTCAAACTTGGTTAACAATAAATACCTTTGTAAAAACAGACGGGAAATAATAACGAAAAGATATTAATGTTAAAAATCGTTACATAATTTAACAATACAGCTTAACCCAGCCCTACTCTCACACATAACCCTCCCCTGGTGGTACTTAAAACTAACCACTCACCTGGTGGTGCCTATTCCTAACCCTAACCACTTTACACATAGAAATATATATATATAAAAATATAAATATATATATATATATATATATATATATATATATATACACACACATATATATATATATATATATATATATATATATATATATATATATATGTAAAAAGATATATAATATCTTTGATAACATAAAATCTGTGTATACTAACAAAATAATGTAATAAAAACTAACACGATAACATACTTCAAAAACTATAATGTTCTAATGTTGTTAACGATATTTATTGAGCTGCCCTTTTTTCTGCTTTTTTCAACGAATTAACGATAATTGCATTAGAGTCAATGGCTGCGCCCTTTTCGTCCACCCTCAGCCGGTGCTCTTTTTTCCTGTTACCATAATTAGTGTTCCAAAGCCAGTACAATTAAGACCTGCTCTGCCAGAGTGCTCTGGGGGGGGGGGGGGGGGGGTGAATTCTGCATATCTAAACAGCCTAGGTTAAGTATCACAGGGAGGCCAGGGCTACATACCAATATACAAAAATATATAGATATAGGAAGTGACTCTGATGCTGAAATCAGGGGCATTACCGTAACAGTGGGTATTCTGAATATTCTGAGCTACTGGCTGAAGCTCAGTCAAGTGACTGCCAGCCCCGCGGAGATCGGCACTGTGCGGCATTGGAAACTGGGTAAACAATTTTTACAAAGCTTGTTGCAATAGTACATACCATAAAGGGAAATCAACCATGGGTATATTCATATCTACCTCTGAAACACGGAGCAACAACGACAGATCCTCTAAATAGAACTATATACCATTGGACAGAACTTTACACTGAGCACCTTTAGGCTAGGCTCACATTGGGATGTTGCGTTGTGATGCAACGTTAAAGAGACTCCGTAACAAAAATTGCATCCTGTTTTTTATCATCCTACAAGTTCCAAAAGCTATTCTAATGTGTTCTGGCTTACTGCAGCACTTTGTACTATCACAGTCTCTGTAATAAATGAACTTATCTCTCTCTTGTCAGACTTGTCAGCCTGTGTCTGGAAGGCTGCCAAGTTCTTCAGTGTTGTGGTTCTGTGATGCATCTACCCCCTCCAGGCCCCTCTCTGCACACTGCCTGTGTATTATTTAGATTAGTGCAGCTTCTCTCTGCTCTATTATCTTTTACAAGCTGGATAAATCCTCCTCTGAGCTGGCTGGGCTTTCACATACTGAGGAATTACATACAGGCAGAGCTGTCTGCACTCTGCAGGAAGAAACAGCCTGACACTTCAGTGGAAGATAGCTGCAGGGGGAAAGAAACACACAAATGATCTCTTGAGATTCAAAAGAAAGGGTGTATACAGCCTGCTTGTGTATGAATGTATTTTCTATGTGTGGACATACTGTACATCAACATACTTCCTGTTTTGGTGGCCATTTTGTTTGTTTATAAACAAACTTTTTAAAACTGTTTTTAACCACTTTTAATGTGGCGAGGAGCGGCGAAATTGTGACAGAGGGTAATAGGAGATGTCCCCTAACGCACTGGTATGTTTACTTTTGTGCGATTTTAACAATACAGATTCTCTTTAAAGTTACAACGCATTGCAAAGAAGATAGTAATACACTCCTGTACCTGGTAACATGTGAGTTTAGAGGTAACGTAGTGGTGCCTAAACCTAAGACCCCCCCCCCCCCCCCTCCTGATTGTGCCTAACCCTAAGACCGCCCTGGTGGTGCGGTGCCTAACCCTAAGATTGCCTGATGATTGTCAAATTATCATTTTAGCTGAAGTGCGGGACCTATCACCCTACTGGTATTCTGAATAAGTTGCTACATTCTACTCTATATCACTACATTGCTTCTTTATCAGCACTCCAACATAGCTCTGGAAATACACACAATTACAGCACTTCATTTCAAATAGTAAATATATTTCTAAAAGTAATATTTGAAGCATATAAAGCACACATTTATCTAGTCTGTGAAGCATGAAGATCTTATTGAAACAAACAATCTATTATGCAGTGGTTTTATACGCCCAGCCAGGGCAACTCTGCGCTTCAATGCAAACTGCTTTCCTTTGGTGCAATTCGAAACGGAAGGCTATTGGATTGTCTGTGATCCAGTGACCTCACAAATCATTATCTTCATCTGTAAGTGCAGATGATATCTCTTGCTATTCTCTCCATTTTTCATAATGTCTTTCCCTGTGGAGCAATCTGAAAAATAATCAATTTTTTTTCTGTTCTTTTTTTTTATATTCAATTGTTATCTTTGAATGTGTAGGCCTGCAATTTTAAAAATCCTTGTATGTATATTGACTATGAAAAACCTTCTAAAGTGTCTTATGCGGAAAACACAATTAGCTGGACTGTAGATACTGTTATTCAAGTGGAATTACCATTTGGTATAATGTAAAAAAAATAATTCCTGGCTCTTTTTTATACATACTTATTTTCTTTTAAACAATACCAGTTGCCTGGAAGAGCTGCTGATCTTTCTGGTCAGTAAGGTCTAAATCAAATACCTGCAACCAGCATGCAGCCAATTTTGTCATATTTGTCATAGACATTGGATAGGCATGTTTACAGAAATGCAGGTCTAGCGCCTCTCTACATTGCTGTACACTCCATCCCTATTGCCTGATGAAGCAGGGTCATTCCTGCGAAACGCATTGTACCAACTCTTGGAATGCTTAAATAAATTATCTTGTTGATACAACATCATAACTAGTTTGTGTCTACTTGGAGGAGGTAAATCCAGTGGCGTAGCTAAGGAGCTGTGGGCCCCGATGCAAGTTTTACAATGGGGCCCCCCAAGCACTCTATACGTAACAATTAATACGGCGCACTAAAACCTGCCAATGGCAACTACAGTGTCAGAGGTGCAAGAAAAGGATGGGAAACAGTTTGTTAAGGATTACCACTATTTCAAAGTATCTATAGAAGTGATTATTATGAGCACAAGACCAATAGAGAGCTAATACTGTAGTTGAGGGAGGGCCCTTTCGGGGCCCCTCTGGCTCAAGGGCCCCGATGCGGTCGCTACCTCTGCAACCCCTATTGCTACGCCCCTGGATAAATCCACCTCCGCCTCCTCTATTTTTAATCATTTTACCTTTTTTTATCCTACTGGCGGCTCTGTTTACATTTAATTGTAAAAGTCCACCCCTGGTGGAGAGGTGATACCCATTTTTTTTGATCTACGGAGAGTGACTTCTTAATCCTGAGTGGGGACAGGTCTAATCTCACCTCCTGCCTATACAGTGGTTGCCTGAGCGGTAACCCTCGTTTGTGAGTATAACTATACTTACTTTTTATTATCTCATCCATAACCAGTACATACTACACTATATTGGGCTCTTGGTGTCTCCTTTTTTGTATGATCTCGTATTACACACTGGCCATTTGCTAGTGATCACTAGGACCTCATGTGGCTGGAGATAATTTCACTGAAAAGCAGGTGATGCTGCTTCATAACGTCCCATTTTGTGTGTCAGATTTTACCGAACACAGAAAACCTTTAAAAAAGAGAACCTTTAATCAATTCTTAACGTTTTCTTCTCTAAAAGACAAAAATGTTGCCATCTTTAATATCAATATTTGATGTGTGTAAGAAATAAAAGTCTAAAGACAGCACAACTAATGCAAAACTAAAGAACATCTATATAACTCTGATTTTGCCCACATTCCTGTAGTTATGTAAAGAGTCCTATGGAGGGCATTAATTACAATACAATACAATACATTGAGCTCACCAGCAATGTTCACATCTCCTCCCCTTTGTACATATCCCCATCCCCCCTGAAGACATCTCCTACCCCTGTAGCCTCTAGCCCTGTGAACGATTCCCCACCCCCTGTGAACACATCCCCTTCCCCTGTGAATACATCCTCTCCCTGTGGACACATCCACTCCCCCTGTGAATGCATCCTCCCCCTGTGGACACACCCACTCCCCCCTGTGAACACATCCCCACCCCCTGTGAACATATTCCCTCCCCCTGTGAACACATCCACTCCCCCTGTGAATACATCCTCCCCCTGTGGACTTATCAATCCCCCTGTGAACACACCCCCTCCCCCTGTGTACCTATCCCCACCCCCTGGGAACATATCCCCTCCCCTGTTAACACATCCCCTCCCCTGTGAACACACCTGCTCCCTCTGAGGACACACCCCTCACACCTATAAACTCTATGCAGACAGTATCTGTGCCCAGATTCGATCTAAGGGCCCAGCACCGCAAGGCGAGAGTGCTAATTACTACACCACCCTTCTTCCAATATACACAATATTCATATTTAATTGTTCATACAGAACTGCTTAACACTGTTTAAATAATTTATAATACCTTTCTTCAAAATAACAGATTTTGTTGGGCTGAGTTGGAAGCTTTAATACCAGCTGCTTAGAGGGGGTCTGGATTTCTATTGCTATCCATGATATCTCCGTCTTGCAGATAACGAGGTTTAACAGGATTCATTCTAATGCTCTTTTGTATTTTTCTCAGGCAGCACAAAACAAATATAACTAATGAGGCATTTTATCTCTAGGGAGACACAAGTAATTACTGTATTAGCAAGATTCCTGAATTCAGTTTGTTAGTTTACAGATATAAGGGAGGAAATTCAAGCCTACCTCAATTAGGATTCCTCAGTAATTCCAGCATGAATTGGGTCCACGTTGTTAGAAATAACATGTTGCTTTAGATGGACTTAAAGCAAGTCTAATTAGTAGAAATTCATGGCGGACAGAGGGGCAACTACTACGGAGCAGCCCCTGCAACTGCAGGGGGGACCAGAGCTATGAGGGAGACCCAACTACTAACTGCCCCTTCCTCCAATAAAGGGGTCCATCCTTCAAATCAGGTGTTTTTGATGGGCCCACACCACAGTCTGTGAGGGTCACAAAGGGGAAGCAAGGGAACGACGGTAAACAATGGGGGGCCCAATCAAAGTTTTGCTGGGGGGGGGGGGCATGACTGTCTTAAAGTGTACCAGAGTTGAACCTCAGGTCAAAAATCAAATAAGTACCTAAGCAGAGCAAAGCCTCTGGGTCCTGTGGAGGATTTCCATGCCATCCTCTCTGGTCCACCATTGCCAACACTGAACCCCCCAAAGCATTACCCCAAGCTAAAGACTGAGCTTCTATTCAAACACCAGCGTGGCCACGTAAAGAGGAGTGCGGTCATGATATGCAGGAAGCTCTCAGGCAGCAGTGGCGGTCTGGAGGATGGTGTGGGGAGCCACTGGAGGAACCAGAGGCTTCCCTCTTCTAAGGCAAGTATTTTTTTTACCTAAGGTTCCCTCGGGATCACAGGAAGTAGAAAAGGAGTATAGCAGATTTCGGCCACCTCTGACGATCTCCTGGCTTTCTTAGTAGGATTTGGTGGGGGCTAGTAGGCACGCCGAAAAGCTTGTTGCTGGAGTGGAGTGCTGGGGCTAAATGCCCAAGCCATGGGAGAGGAGCCATACAAGTTGCTTGTCTCCCTAGAGTTCCTCTTTTCGGGATTTGGGGATTCGGGGATAGTTACCGAAATGTACCGATATTCTACTATTGGCATTGCCCTGCTCGCTTTTTAACTGGTGGCATTTTTAAATGTACTCGATGGTTGCCTTCCATGTAGTACAATGAAATAAAAATAGTTCAGAATATAGCAACATTACAGTCCACACATCACATTTGCTTTTGCACTGTGTCAATTAACTTTGAATCTAGTTATCTGTCTTGTGATGTAATTATTTTACATCCTGTATTTCGAGTAAAACATATGTTGCTATGGCTGCATGATTTCCACTGAACCGATGAGGGGAAGGATTTTATTGTGGCACACTGCCCTTTCTAATCCTGTTTATGTGATGGTCAAAAGAAACAGGATTTTTCCCTGTGCAGAAAAGGATTAAGATGAAATGGAGCCCTAGGCAGCAGTTTTTGCCCACTGCTGATGGTCACCTGGCTTTTCTTAAGGTGGCCACACATATACAATAAAATGATCCGATTTTACGGCAATTCGATAAAAATGATCGTATCTCCCGAAAAAAATCGAAAGCTTTTTTTTTCATTCGACTGAAAAATCTGATCGGATTTCCCGTTTTCTTCGATTTTTAGCGATCCAGAATGCCAGATATTTTTCTTCAATCTTTCTAAAGATTGTGTGGTGTGTGTTGGATTGTCAATTTATTAATATACACACCCTAGCAATTTTGTCAGAGTTTCCAATCATTTTTATCATAATTGGGAAAAAAATTAACATATGTGTGTGGTACATTGGTCAGATTTTTGAAATGTTACAGTCAGTCAGAAAAATGTATTGCAATTCTTAAATTGAACAGATATTTAAAGAATTGTATGGTGTGTAGCCACCTTTAGTGAGATTTGGTGGTAGCTAGCTTCCACCAAGCCCCAAGTCCCTCTCTGGGCCCTAGGCAACTGCATAGACTAGTCGTCTGGATGATCCGACCATGTGCAATATTGTGGAAGGTGAGATTCAGAATCTTTATAGCACACATTACAATTAATGTTTTTCACTTAATATACATCAGTAGACGATTATTAATTTCAAAAGGCAGAAGATCAGCGTGCCTGAAGATAAGTAAAAGGTGGGCTGAATCAAATATAGTTATAATTAAATTAATGAATAAATCAATGTCTATAGCAGTGCCTGTTACAAGATCCAATATACTTCTAGAGAAATAGGATGACTGATATGAATAATCAGGAGCCACTGCCTGCTGCTAGGTCTCTTATTGTTCTGGGCTATGATATATGTAGTGATAGTAAATTTAATCTTGCTGGGCTTCATGAATATGATAAATATTTTGCAACTAATCCTAAAGGCTTTTCACTTGAATGAGGTTAGGCAAAATCCCTAGCGCTTATTTATATGTATGTAATTGCCTTTTATGAAGTTTCATAGTGCTGGAATTGAATTTGAAATTGTATGCAAATTTACAATATTTTTGTCCTTTTTCAATATTGTCCAATTAGTATCTGTCTACTCTACTGAAGTATTTTCCCAGGACCCTGCGTCTTAAAGGGAATCTGAAGTGCGGATATTTAAAAAAAAAAAAAAACATGCTACCTAATCAGTGGATCTGGCCGGATGAGGTAGCCGCAATCCCCGCTGCTCTCTGCCGCTCCTGAGGCCTGCAATCCATCACTTTCTGTTTCCTTGACCCATGGGGTCATGACGCTGGAAGCGCTGCTCTACACAGAGCAGTGTGCGGGAAGGCGGGGGAGTGATGGGGGGAGTGGCCAGGGAGAGACAGAGCTGCCCAATGGCATTAGGAACGCCCCCAGTGGGCGTTTTGCAAGAGATCTTTTCCAGCTATTGAGCCCCAACCCCTCGATATTGGCAACAGTCTAAATGTCGGCAATTCTGGAGAGACACATCGCGGCACGGGGGGGGGGGGGGTCAGAGAGAGTGGCATAGGGGGGGATACAGAGGCAGGTCATATATCAGGGGACATGCCTCTGTGTCCCATCTGCCCTCTCATTTGCTGCCTCGGGTTCACTTTAAGCCAAGTACATTCCTTTGAATAAAGTCAGCGGGGGTGGCCAATAACGACCAATTACCCCAATCACCCCAATTACTAATCAGACATGTGTACAGAGGCACTTGACCGCTGATCCCCAACTCACAAGCCATCCGCCTGGTGAATCGGCTCACCCCATTGTACACGCAGCCCTGCACTGTAAAATTGACTAATCTATTATTGTATTGAAAGCATTTGTCTGGTCCGCTTACAAGCTGCATATATGTGCAGTAGCATTTGCATAATTCTGCATCAACTTAGAATTACATTTCAAGTAGAAATGTGTCAATGAGCCCAAACTTTGTAATAAACGCCTTTAAAGGGAACCTTAACTGAGAGGGGTATGGATACTTCCTTTTAAACAATACCAGTTGCCTGACAGTCCTGCCGACCTCTTTGGCTGCAGTAGTGGCTGAATCACACACCTGAAACAAGCATGCAGCTAAACCAGTCTGACTTCAGTCAGCGCACCTGATCTGCATGCTTGTTAAGGGGCCGCGGCTTAAAGTATCAAGAGGACACAGGATCAGCAAGAGAGTTCTGCAACTGGTATTATTGCAAAAGGAAAAATCCATATCTCAGTTTAGGTTCCCTTTAAGACGTCTATGGCACAGGAATAAGAGGAGACATAAGCACCTATAGACGTCCGCTGCAGGAGGAAGTCGTTTTGTACTAACATGCCTTTAGATGTCATTGACGTATTGATGCAAGAACACAGCACACTTATAGACATTCAGTCTAAGAGTTGATAACCATAAGCTACCCATTCAATTACCTCCACAATTTCTTATTTTTTACAATATTCATTTATAGATTATTTAGTCAGTGTTTGCCCATTGTAAAATCTTTCCTCTCCCTGATTTACATTCTGACATTTATCACTGGTGGTGAAATGTTTAGTTCTGTAGGTGATCTGCCCGGAATGTTTGTTACTGAGAGTTTTAGGCAGAGAGGGAAATTCTGCTTGCCTAGCAGTTGGATACAGCTGTTATTTCCCACAATGCAATGAGGTTCACAGACTGCATACTGTCAGGAACTTGGTCATCACATCACACTGTGGGAGGAGTTTCACCACAATATCAGCCATGCAGAAGCCCCTGATGATCTATATGAGAAAAGGTAAAGCTTTCTGGTGGGAAAGGGGGTATCAGCTACTGATTGAGATGAAGTTCAATTCTTGGTTAAAGTTCCGCTTTCAATGTATATAATGCTCCACCAGGGAAATAGTAACTAAATAGAGGAAGAAAGATCCTGGATGTTTGAGTATTATTAAATAACAGATCAATGTCATTATGGTTTATACCCCCCTAGTCACCAGGCGATTGTTTACAATTCAGCTCTTCACAGCTTTATCAGTTTATTGCTCGTTTAAACAACTTAGCACCCAAATGAATTTTACCTCATTTTCTGCCCATGAATAGAGCATTCTTTTGGTGGTATTTAATTGCATCTGCAATTTTTTTTTTATTAATTAAAATTAATTAATTTCCCCCTCCCCCACTTAAATTAGCCCTAGAAAGCGATACATACACTACACTCCACGTACATAGCATCAGCCTATGCATGGGATTAGATTGGGAGCCATTGGGAAGGACAGTTAGGTGACACAGATTTCCTCTGTACAGCGCTGCTCTAGATCGCAGCACTGTACACATGTTTGTGTGCTTTTTTTTATCATTTCAGCCTGCAAGCTCTGATCGCAGGCTGATCACCGAGCCCCGCTTTGTTGACAGCAGGGAATGCGTGCTCGAGCGAGGAGCGAGATGATGCCAATTGGCATGACTGAGACCTCAGAGCGCCACTTTCCTCCCACTGCCGAACGGCGTTAGGCGGTCGGGAGAGGGTTAAACAACTACATATATGACACGCAGGAAGAAAATTAAATCAGGCAAAATTATTTCCCTTCACAAAATATAGTCCACTATGCAAATACATATATATCAAACTATGAATCACCAAGTCAATCAAAAGGTCAAAGAAAATATCACATCAATCAAATGCTTAGCTATAAATTCATAAATGTCAGTGCAGGGATATACAATAAATGTATACAGTACAAATATCTTGCTCAAAAACTGTCTAGTGTATATCAATTCATATGTTTATTGAAGGCAACATTCACTGGCATCAATATCAATAGATATAAATAATAAAAGAAGATGGTGCCTTGTTTTCCGTCCCTGAAGGTGTGCAGTGTGGTCCGCTAGCCTGGGAGGCTGGTGCAGGTCTTGGGGAGTTCGGGAGTCTTGGGACCTGGAGTTTCTTCCACCTTGCCAGTGCTTGGGTTGATTGTCTCTGCAGGTACAGGTCGTATGGAGTCCACCGCTGCTACCCAGGAGGTTGGGGCCCCACTGAGGTAGGAAGACTCCGCGCTGATCGGGAAACCTTTGGCCTCGCTGGATGATAGCTCCATCAATCTAGCATAGGCTGCAGCTGCTACACTGCAGCAGGGACACCTTTGGTTCATCCCCTCCATAATACCCGTCCGCTAATCAGGAAGTAAGGATCACCTTACTTTTTGAAAAAAAAATATGGGGTAGATCAGTGGTGGAAAAATCAAGAAAATTCAGGAGATCAAAAAATTATGAAAATAAACTAGTTCACCCGGGCCAGAGGGGACCCTCCTTCAACAGCAGTATTAGCTCTTTATAGGTTCATGTGCTGGTAATAATCACTTCTATAGATGCGTTGAATAGTGGAAGTCATTAGCAAACTGTTCCCCATCCCTTTCTTTCACCTTCAATACTGTGGCAACTGGCAAGTGTTTGTGCTCCATATGAATTGTTATGTATAGAATGCTCAGGGGACCCAATGTAAAATTTGCACGGGGCCCAAAACTCCTTACCATCTTTATTGTTCTGTATTCAATTTCCACTCTTCAGTGGGCTTGTAGTCCTCACCAGCAAGGAAGTGCAGGAGTAGTGTCCTCTTCAGCCTGCGCTGCTAATTTTCAGTAATCCCAAGTAGTGTTGGGCGAACACCTGGATGTTCGGGTTCGGGCCGAACAGGCCGAACATGGGCCAGATGTTCGGCATGTTCGGCCCGAACGCCGAACTCAATGGAAGTCAATGGGACCCCCGAACATGGGGGCCCTATGGGGTCGCAGGCATAAGGGGGGAGCATGCCCCGGTCGCGGGGGGGGGTCGGAAATTCCCCCCACCCCCTCCGCTAGCGCTCCCCCCTCTGCCCGCTTCCCCATAAAAAAAAGTTATAGTACCTGGTGCCTGGTGGCTGGCAGTGGAGTGAGGAGGAGGAGGAGGAGTCCGAGTAGCAGAGTGGCGTTGAGGCCGGGCAGCGGGCGGTTCAGCGCTAGTACCCTTGTGGTACTTCCGCCCTTTCTCTGACCTCACGTCCTCTGCATACGAGGGTACGCATCACGCGTACCCTCGTATGCGTCATCACGCAGAGGACGTGAGGTCAGAGAAAGGGCGGAAGTACCACAAGGTACTAGCGCTGAACCGCCCGAACCGCCCGCTGCCCGGCCTCAACGCCACTCTGCTACTCGGACTCCTCCTCCTCCTCCTCCTCACTCCACTGCCAGCCACCAGGCACCAGGTACTATAACTTTTTTTATGGGGAAGCGGGCAGAGGGGGGAGCGCTAGCGGAGGGGGTGGGGGGAATTTCCGACCCCCCCGCGACCGGGGCATGCTCCCCCCTTATGCCTGCGACCCCATAGGGGGGCAGTATTCGGCCGAACAGGGCCCTGTTCGGCCGAACAGGGGCCCTGTTCGGCCATGTTCGGCCATGCATTCAACAGTTCGGGCGAACCCCGAACAGTTTGGCCGAACACCACCAGGTGTTCGGCCGAACTCGAACATCACCCGAACAGGGTGATGTTCTGCAGAACCCGAACAGTGGCGAACACTGTTCGCCCAACACTAATCCCAAGGCTGGCTTGTTTAAAATTTGTACCGGGGGTTCTTGGGGGGCATCATTTATGATAAATGGTTCTAACCATATATTTTATAAATATTCATTTAAATTACAAATTTCAACTCTTTTACCACAAATACCCATCAAAACCAATTGACACATATTTCAATGGCTCACACTGTTTATTTTTATTTTTTTGTATTATTATTTACTCTATTTTTTTATTTTAGGACATGTCTGTGGAGGCTTTCTGTAAATGCAGTTGACACTATTTTGTACATACATTTAGTACATACATACAGGTGAAACTCAAAAATGTGGATAGCGTGCAGAAGTCCATTTCTTTCAGTAAATCAACTTGAAAGGTGAGACTAATAAATGAAATAGGAACCCTTTGCAGGTTTTTTTTTTTTTCGATTTATTACCGTAGCTGATAGAGTGAGACACTTTGAGCCTAGAATATTGAACATTTTCACAATATTCTAATGGTGTGAGATTTTTAATTTGGGGTTTACATAAGCTGTAAGCCATAATCATCAAAATGATAACAAAGGCTTGGTAATAGAGTGAGGCTGGCGCCACAAAAAAAGTAAAAGATAGCTCTTTATTGAATCATCATTAAAAATGGCCATGTCAATTACTTTTTTCACTTTTATATGGACTTAATGTCATTTTAATGACGTTTCAATGAAGAGCTATCTTACTTTTTAATGGTGCCAGCCTCACTCGATAGCTGATGTAATTTCAGCTTAAATTTTAAAGTTGGATATCACTAATCAAAAATTTCAATGTATGGTGACGTAAAAATTACTAATATTGTTAATTCATTCGATGACAGCTATCTTAGGCCCGGTTCACATTAGCGTTCGCTATCTGGATTTTCCGGATCTGATCCGGACCGCATACTGTACAAACGGAACGTACGTTCCGCATAGCAATGTAAAGTCTATGCGGACGTTCACACGCGTCCGTTCCGTACGTATCGGAGCCGGATCGGATCCGGACTCCGGACTCTTTTCCAACATGCGCTATTTTTTGGGTCCGGATCTCCGGCCCACGCACCCGGACCGGAGCCGGACCTGAGCCTGACAGCACCATCCAGAACACAGAAACCAATGGGAAACGGAAGGCACAGAACACACTGCCTACAAAAACCTGACGTTCTACCCCACTTCCTATGCGTATCCAAGCGGCCATTTCGGATGGGGACACATGGGCCAAGCATGTCTGGAGTGGAGCAGCAGTGACAGACGTGCTGGAGCTGTTTGGCAGAATGTCGGAGGTGGAGGTGAGGCCTACAGCGGAGGAAACTGATTCTACAGGTGCACCAGGTGCACCTTTTGCTGACCCCAACATTTGTTTATTCAAATTTAACTATTTTTTGCCCACGGATCCGGATGGCAGTCTGATGCATGCCTGATACAAACGATCCGGATCCGAACCGCACGGTTCTGATCAGGATCAGGTCCTGATCCGATCAGGATCCGATCAGGATCCGGTCCGTTTACTTGCCAAAACGCAAGTGTGAACAGGGCCTAAATTAACCATTTAATCCTGTCACTTCCTGGGAAAGCAGAATGTGGGTGTTGGTAGAATTTTCAACTATTCAATATTTCTACTGCTATTTGAATGTGTAAAGCAGAGAAAGCTGTTATGCAGTTATTAAAGGGGCACTATGGCAAAAAATTGTAACATTTAAAATATGTGCAAACATAGACTAATAAGAAGTATGTTTATTCCAGAGTAAAAAAAAGCCATAAATTATTTTTCTCCTAAGTTGCTGTCACTTACAGTAGGTAGTAGAAATCTGACAGAAGTGACAGGTTTTGGACTAGTCCATCTCTTCATAGGGGATTCTCAGCAAGGCTTTTATTCTTCATAAAGATATTACCTAAAAAGGATTTAAACAATGATATGCTAGCCAGATTCCCTGCTCGCTACACAGTTTTTTTGGCAGTTGGACAGAGCAACTGCCATTCACGAAGTGCTTTTGAAAATAAATCCCTGAGAATCCCCTATGAAGAGATGGGCCAGTCCAAAACCTGTCACTTCTGTCAGATTTCTACTACCTACTGTAAGTGACAGCATTATAGGAGAAAAGTACTTGGCTCATTTTACTCTGTAAAAATGTACTTCTTATTTGTATATGTTTGCACATATTTTAAATGTTACATTTTCTCACCATAGTGCCCCTTTAAAGGGAAGGTCCAAGCACAAAAAAAAACAAAATCCACTTACCTGGGGCTTCCTCCAGCCCCTGGCTGCCATCCTGTGCCCTCGCCGTAGCTCAAGTGGCTCCCGGTGTCCCCTGCTGCAGAAGCCGACCTTGCCAGGTTGGCTTCCTGTGCGCTCCACAGTGGCGGGTCACGTGGTCCGGCTGACGTCATCAGGCCTGTACTGTGCAGGCGCAAGCCTACTGCGCCTGTGCAGTACAGACCTGATGACGTCAGCCGGACCACGTGACCCGCGCTGGGGAGCGCACAGGAAGCACTTCTGCAGTGGAGGACACCGGGAGCCACTTGAGCTGTGGCGAAGGCACAGGACGGCAGCCAGGGGCTGGAAGAAGCCCCAAGTAAGTGGATTTTGTTTTGTTTTTTTGTGCTTGGATGTTTCCTTTAACTGTGGGTTTTTCGGGTTTTTCAATTTTATGTTCTCTTATGGTGCCAGTTCATTTGCACATTTCCTTTCAAAACCACAAAGGTGTATTATGTAATGAGGACAAAGTTTCTTGCTTTTCAACAGTGAATCTCAACTTTTTATGTATGAAAAATGGTCATATTAAACTATTGTCCCCCAGATTACAACAAAAAAGCGTACAAAAGGCAGAAAGAGGATCTTTTTAGAAATAAGACTGCACTGAAGTAGCTTAAAGGGAACCTGATGTCAAAATAAACTTATAAGATAATGAGTTGTATGTGTAGTATAGCTAAGAAATAGAACATTACTTGCAAAGATATCAGTCTCATATTGTTTCCAGTACAGTAAAAGTTAAGAAACTTCAGTTGTTATCTAAGCTAAAGAGCTTCTCTGACCTCTTCAACCCAACTTGGGTTGAAGACAGTCCTGTTTTCTGAAGCATTTAAACAAACAAGAAACAGTGAGAGACAGGTTGTGATAAGGTTTTACTGCAGGAAAGTTCAAAGGGTCATTAGCTTTGCTCTGTTTAATAGTTTAAAATACAGAGGCGTATATGCAAGTAATTTTTTCTGAGTTTTCTTCTAGGAGATCATTTTTCATCTTCTATTTAAAAATAATTTTTCAGCACTTTGCAATTGAAAAAAAGCCCAAAAAGTAGGTGAAACAGTACTATCCAAATTATTTTGAGTATTTTCTTGCTTGCTGGTGTCTTAAAACGTATTTTATTTACAAACTGGGAAAATATAATCTAAGAGAAAACTCAGGAGAAATGTTCTATTCATTATCCGCACTACACATACAATTCATTATAAGTTGTTTCTGTTTTGCTTAAGGTTTTTTTAACAATGCAATTCCACATTTTTGCATAAAGTCAGTAGTGACTGTTTTGTATTTTGCTTTAAGCTAGATGAGAGAAGACATGAATTTTGACATTCTTCTTCCCTTTGCCAGCTTAGAGATGTGAGCTGAACGTCAATGTGAGCTCACTTATTTTTTTTTACAGAGTTAATGTACTGGAAAGTAGTTAAGATATCCATTGCTATTGCCTTTGGCTTTTTGTTCCTCAATCCATTATTGTTTTACAGGCCATTTACATTTAGGGTTTAGGGAATTTCTCAGTTGTTTAAGGACAGTGTCGCTGATATTTGCTTTCTTCACTTTCAAAGGAAAATAATTTGTTCATCCTACATTTAGATCACGAACTGCTAACCAGCAGCTTGACATGCCGCAGGTTGTTCCTGACATGTGACCAAGAATGGAAGTATAGCTAACAGTATGATGCTCAAATGCAGCATTTACTTAGCTATACTCATTATAGTGGTGTAAAAAGTGAATTTACTAAAATGAGCTGGGAAATACAAATACAGATACAGATAGGACATAGCCATAGCGTAGCAAGATGGCCATATACTTTCCAATCTGCCACCAGGTTGACCTTCAGAAAGATTCCTTTATGGTTGAATCTGATCAGTGAGTGATCTATTGCCTGCAGGCCCGGATTTACATCACATGAGCCTATAGGCACAGATGTTCTGGCACCCTAAACTTCGCCCTCCAGAAACCCAGAACCCCCCCCCCCCGAACTGCACCACAAGTGTGCTGGTTGACCCAGTTGTGACTTCTCCCTTACCAGTCATAGGCAGCTACAGGTGTCCCTTAGCATTAGGTAGCTAGCTAGTGGTGCCCCGACTGAAGGGAGATCTTGTCATTGGTAAGCTGAGAGCCAGGTGACTAACCTCTCATTTACGCTCTGCATAGGAAAAGAGGCCGGTGCTAGGGAAGGGGAGAGAGCCGCCCCTCCATCATCAGGCGCTTGTAGGCGCATGCCTACAGTGCCTCATGGTAAATCTGGCCCTGATTGCCTGCCCACACACTGCTGACAGATTTCCAATAGAAAATGTTTATAGTGGTACAGGCTACTCGCCGTGGCAAATCAGAAAGACAACGGAGGAGGAGAGGGAGAGGAGGTGTAGCAGGTAGAAAGAGGGGGGATCTATTTATTTTTATTCTTATATTATTACCTGGTCAGCAGCTTTAAATAGAGGCGCTGCTGACACAGGTTTGTTAAGTAAGGGCATTTTTCCCTTAGTTGTAATGGGCGCTGCTGTGTAGGTAGACAGGGCTGATGGCTGAGGGAAGGTTGCTAAGCAACCAGACACACAAGCAGGGGAGCTGTTAGGAAATAATAATGGCTCTCTGAGGGGTTGAGTTGGGAGTTGGAGCGGACAGAGGATGAGGAAGGACGCAACAGGCTGAGCTGAAGGAAAGCAGGCCAGAAGCTGCATCAGACGACATTTTGGGAAGAAAATAATGCGCTTAGATGATTCTTCCGGAGCTAGTCTACTTTAGGGGACCCACCGCAAATCCCCATAGACACTTTCAGCTGGGCTGCAAAACGGAACAAATGGCTTCCGTTTGCTTGTTGAAACCCCCACAAGCCTTATATCCCCGGGTAGCTACGCATGTCCTCTAACGAATTTTGCGGGTTTCGGTAAAAAAAAAAAAGTTTGAACTGACTGTGTTAGGAGCCGCGGAATGACCGCAATTTCGGGTCCGTCGGCCATCTTGGTTCTGCTCTGCAGGTCGTTTCTTCCTCCTCATTGGAGGGATTGTTAGGTGGGGGGCGTGCCAGCTAACAAACCCTCCAATGAGGAGGAAGAAAGAGACCTGCACAGCAGAATTAAGATGGCCGACGGAACCGAGATTTAGGCCGTTCGGTGGCTCCTACACGGCCAATTTAAACTTTCTGTTACCGAAAACCTCCCAATTCGTTACAGGGCATGCTTACCTATCCATGGGTATAAGGCTTGTGGGGGTTTCAACAAGCAAACGGAAGCCATTTGTTCCGTTTTGCAGCCCAGCTGAAAGTGTCTATGGGGATTTGCGGTGGGTCCCCTAAAGTAGACTAGCGCCATTCTTCCATCCTCCACAGACAGCCATCAGTCCTGTAAAGCTTACAAGGAGTGGGAAAGCCAGGAGAGAGATTTCAGACAGAGGAAAGAGAGCCAGACAGATGGTAGCCAGTGATTTTTGACACTGAAGTGCTGAAAAAGAAATCGTTTAAGATGACATGTATGAAATGTGATCAATGTGTTGAATGAATATAATCTCACTTGTATTTTATTTTGATTTTTATAAGGGGCCTGAATGGTTGCTGTAATGGGAAAACAGTTGTGTTATGGAAGGCAGAAACTGAATATTACCCATATACTAGGCCTGAGATTAAGAGATAGTGAGATTGTGAGGAAAGTGAATCTGCTTAAGGAAATGAGCTACTGTCCTGTCCACTAGAGGACTTTACCAAAGTAATAAATGCAAGAAGCCATTTTGTTTTGGTTATTTTATGTGTGGTGCACAAGATAGTGCGAAGTTATATTGGAAGTAATACTTACCTATGGGAAGAGTGGTCCGACTGGATTCCTGTAAAAGAAAGGAGAAATGATTAATATGTCCATTTACCAGTAGTGTTGAAAGATTTAGAAGAAGTACCTGTTAATAGACTGTTTCTCTGGCAATAGACTGGTCCTGCAAAAGAACAGAAGAGATTACATACAGGAGCGGCAGAAGCTGAGATTTATAAAGAAACTGTTGTGTTTTTATTTTTCTGCTGTTTTTTGGGCAAGCATATTGAGTAGTTTTGCTCATAGGAACAAGTGACAGAGTTATTTTCTTATTATTATTTAATTCTAGTAACTTCTTTAATTTATTAAGAATTTAGTAATTTACTAACCAATTTTATTTCTTTTATTATTTATTATTAACTTATTAACCAACCAATTTATTAACTTCTAACCATCTAACTTATACATTTATTATTCTGGCTTTTCCTAAGAAACGGCTGAACTATTGAATAAGAAAAATAGCCAAAATAATTGATCAGACTGAGAACAAAAAAACAAGAATACTCTATTTACTATTGAGTTATGAAAGATTTTGCTGATCAGCAAACTTAGAGGTTAAAGTACTATATAATAGTTTTTTCAGGGAAGCATTAAACTGAAATTACTTTAGTACTCAGGGTTTAGGAAATCCAAATAAGGTCCATTTTTCATTAAAGTGGGTGGGAACGCTGAGAAAATACTCAGGTGGGAAGGTTATGTGTTATTGTTAACCAGTAGAGTTGGGCCGAACGGTTCGCCTGCGAACGGTTCCATGCGAACTTCAGTGGTTCGCGTTCGCGTCCCGCAGGCAAACTTTTGCGGAAGTTCGGTTCGCCCCATAATGCACCATGAGGGTCAACTTTGACCCTCTACATCACAGTCAGCAGGCCCAGTGTAGCCAATTAGGCTACACTAGCCCCTGGAGCCAGTCCCCCCCTAATAAAAGGCAGGCAGCGGCGGCCATTACGCTCACTCGTGTGCCTGCGTTAGTGAGAGTAGGGCGAGCTGCTGCAGACTGTCTCTCATAGGGAAAGATTAGTTAGGCTTAGCTTGTTCCTGGCTGCATACCTGTTCTGTTCAGTGAGCCCACCACACCTGTTCTGTTCAGTAAGCCCACTGGATACCTGCATACCTGTTCAGTGAACCTGCCACTGCATACCTGTTCTGTGAACCCACCACTGCATACCTGTACTGTGAACCCACCACTGCATACCTGTTCAGTGAACCCACCACTGCATACCTGTTCAGTGAACCCACCACTGCATACCTGTTCAGTGAACCTGCCACTGCATACCTGTTCTGTGAACACACCACTGCATACCTGTTCAGTGAAACCACCACTGCATACCTGTTCAGTGAACCCACCACTGCATACCTGTTCAGTGAACCCACCACTGCATACCTGTTCAGTGAACCTGCCACTGCATACCTGTACTGTTCAGTGAACCCGCCACTGCATACCTGTTCTGTTCAGTGAACCCGCCACTGTATACCTGTTCAGTTAACCCGCCACTGCATACCTGTTGTGTTCAGTGAACCCGCCACTGTATACCTGTTCTGTTCAGTGAACCTGCCACTGTATACCTGTTCTGTTCAGTGAACCTGCCACTGCATACCTGTACTGTTCAGTGAACCTGCCACTGCATACCTGTTCTGTTCAGTGAACCTGCCACTGTATACCTGTTCTGTTCAGTGAACCTGCCACTGCATACCTGTACTGTTCAGTGAACCCGCCACTGCATACCTGTTCTGTTCAGTGAACCCGCCACTGCATACCTGTTCTGTTCAGTGAACCCGCCACTGTATACCTGTTCAGTTACCCCGCCACTGCATACCTGTTCTGTGAACCCACCACTGCATACCTGTTCTGTTCAGTGAACCTGCCACTGCATACCTGTTCTGTTCAGTGAACCCGCCACTGTATACCTGTTCAGTTAACCCGCCACTGCATACCTGTTGTGTTCAGTGAACCCGCCACTGTATACCTGTTCTGTTCAGTGAACCTGCCACTGTATACCTGTTCTGTTCAGTGAACCTGCCACTGCATACCTGTACTGTTCAGTGAACCCGCCACTGCATACCTGTTCTGTTCAGTGAACCTGCCACTGCATACCTGTACTGTTCAGTGAACCCGCCACTGCATACCTGTTCTGTAAACCCGCCACTACATACCTGTTGTGTTCAGTGAACCCGCCACTGTATACCTGTTTAGTGAACCTGCCACTGCATACCTGTTCTGTGAACCCGCCACTGTATACCTGTTCTGTTCAGTGAACCCGCCACTGCATACCTGTACTGTTCAGTGAACCCACCGCATCAGTGCGCATACCTGTGCAGTTAAGTGAACCCACCTACCTACGTGAGTGCACGCAGTGTGATATACCACTCCGTGCATACCCGATATGGACAAAACAGGTAGAGGAAGAGGTAGTGCCAGAGCCAGAGGAAGGCCACCGGCAGGTCTGTGCAAGGTCGTGTAAATGTAATTTCGTGTGGACCTGGCCCACAGTACAGTGCTCGGAAGAAGGCACGTCCCATCACCTCCCAAGATTGTCAGGACGTGGTTGAGTATTTAGCGACACAGAACACCTCATCTTGCTCAGCCACCAGCGCTACTACTAGCACCACTTCCGCTGCATTTGACACTTCGCGAGAATTATTTAGTGTTGAAATCACTGATGCACAGCCATTGTTGTTACAGCCAGATGAATTTTCACCAGCTCATATGTCTGAGTTACGCGACAACACTATGGATGTAACGTGTGAGGAGGAGGAAGGACCTACTGATGGTGCATGTTTGGATTTTTCTGAGGCAAGCGAAGCTGGGCAGGATGATTACGATCATGACGATGATACGGATCCTCTGTATGTTTCCAATAGAGGAGATGAAGAGGGGGACAGTTCAGAGGGGGAGTCAGAGAGTAGTAGGAGGAGAGAAGTTGCTGAAAGAAGCTGGGGCAGCTCTTCGTCAGAAACAGCTGGTGGCAGTGTCCGGCACCATGTATCGCCACCTATGTACAGCCAGCCAACTTGCCCTTCAGCATCAGCTGCTGAGGTCCCCATAGTGCCCACATCCCAGGGTGGCTCAGCGGTGTGGAAATGTTTTAATGTGTGTGCCTCAGATCGGAGCAAAG
Source organism: Hyperolius riggenbachi (assembly GCF_040937935.1). Lineage (NCBI taxonomy): Eukaryota > Metazoa > Chordata > Amphibia > Anura > Hyperoliidae > Hyperolius > Hyperolius riggenbachi. The sequence goes on from NC_090655.1 coordinate 75,442,356, forward strand.
CCATCTGTACGCTCTGCCAACAAAAATTGAGCCGTGGAAAGGCCAACACTCACGTAGGGACAAGTGCCTTACGAAGGCACCTGGAGAAAAGGCACAAACAGCAATGGGATGGCCACCTGAGCAAAAGCAGCAGCAGCACACAAAAGAAAAGTCACCCTCCTTTTCCTCTTCCTCCTTCAGGTGCATCATCTGCTTCTGCCGCTTTCTCCCTTGCACCTTCACAGGCACCCTCCTCCATTCCGCCTCTGCCCTTGAGCGGTTCCTGCTCCTCTGCCCACAGCAGCAGTCAGGTGTCCGTGAAGGAAATGTTTGAGCGGAAGAAGCCAATTTCGGCCAGTCACCCCCTTGCCCGGCGTCTGACAGCTGGCGTGGCGGAACTGTTAGCTCGCCAGCTGTTACCATACCGGCTGGTGGACTCTGAGGCCTTCTGTAAATTTGTGGCCATCGGGACACCGCAGTGGAAGATGCCAGGCCGCACTTATTTTTCTAGAAAGACCATACCCCAACTGCACCGTGAAGTTGAGAGGCAAGTGGTGTCATCTCTTGCGAAGAGCGTTGGGTCAAGGGTACACCTGACCACGGATGCCTGGTCTGCCAAGCACGGGCAGGGCCGCTACATTACGTACACAGCCCATTGGGTCAACCTGGTGCACGATGGCAAGCAGGGCGCAGCGGACCAAATTGTGACACCTCCACGGCTTGCAGGCAGGCCTCCTGCCACTTCCTCTCCTCCTGCTACATGCTCTTCGCTGTCCTCCTCCTCCTTGGATGAGTGGCGGTTCTCCTCTCCAGCTACACAGCCCCAGCTCCGCAGGGCCTATGCTGCATGCCAGGTACGACGGTGTCACGCCATCTTAGACATGTCTTGCCTCAAAGCGGAGAGTCACACTGGAGAAGCTCTCCTGGCTGCTCTTAAGAAACAGGTGGATGAGTGGCTGACCCCGCACCACCTGGAGATAGGCAACGTGGTGTGCGACAACGGCAGCAATCTCCTTGCCGCTTTGCATATGGGGAAGCTGGCACACATACCCTGCATGGCACATGTCATGAATCTAGTTGTTCAAAGATTTGTGGCAAAGTACCCTGGCTTAGCGGATGTCCTGAAGCAGACCAGGAAGTTCTGTGGGCATTTGAGGCGGTCTTACACAGCCATGGCACGCTTTGCGGAAATTCAGCGGAAAAACAACTTGCCGGTGAGACGCCTGATTTGCGATAGCCCGACTCGCTGGAATTCGACCCTGCTCATGGTCTGCCGCCTGCTAGAACAGGAGAAAGCCATCACCCAGTACCTCTACAACTACAGTAGAATGAAACAGTCTGGGAAGATGGGGATGTTCTGGCCCGACAACTGGACACTGATGAGAAATGCATGCAGGCTCATGCGGCCGTTTGAGGAGGTGACCAACCTGGTGAGCCGCAGTGAATGCACCATCAGCGACTTGATTCCCTACGCTTACTTCTTGGAGCGTGCTGTGCGTAGAGTGGTGGATGAAGCTGTGAATGAGCGTGACCAGGAACAGTTACGGCAGGAACAGGCATGGGACCAATTTTCATCAGACCCAGATTTTTCCTCAACACCTGCGGCAGCACAGAGGGGGGAGGAGGAGGAAGAAGAGAAGTCGTGTGCAGAAGACGAGTCAGACTCAGAGGATGATGAGCAAGGTGTTTCTTTGGGGGAGGAGGAGGAGGAGGAGGGGACGGCGGCAGGAGAACAACCGCAGCAGGCGTTGCAGGGGGCTTGTGCTGCTCAACCTTCCCGTGGTATTGTTCGCGGCTGGGGGGAGGAGGTTGACTTACGTGACGTCACTGAGGAAGAGCAAGAGGAGATGGATGGTACATCTGGATCCGACTTTGTGCAGATGTCGTATTTTATGCTGACCTGCCTGTTGAGGGACCCCCGTATAAAAAACCTCAAGGGGAGTGAGCTGTACTGGGTGGCCACACTACTAGACCCTCGGTACAGGCACAAAGTGGCGGACCTGTTACCAACTCACCTGAAGGTGGAAAGGATGCAGCACATGCAGAACAAGCTGTCAACTATGCTTTACAATGCCTTTAAGGGTGATGTGACAGCACAACGCCAGCAAGGTACCACTGCCACTAATCCTCCTCCCGTGTCCACGCAGTCAAAGACAGGACGCTCCAGCGATCTCATGGTGATGTCGGACATGCGGACGTTCTTTAGTCCAACGCCTCGCCGTAGCCCTTCCGGATCCACCCTCCACCAATGCCTGGAACGGCAGGTAGCCGACTACCTGGCCTTAAGTGTGGATGTAGACACTGCTGTGAACAGCGATGAGGAACCCTTGAACTACTGGGTGCGCAAGCTTGACCTGTGGCCAGAGCAGTCCCAATTTGCCAACCAACTTCTCTCCTGCCCTGCCGCAAGCGTCCTGTCAGAAAGGACCTTCAGCGCAGCTGGAGGCATTGTCACTGAGAAGAGAAGTCGCTTAAGTCACAAAACTGTTAAGTACCTCACCTTTATCAAAATAAATGAGGCATGGATGCCGGAGGGCTGCTGCCCGCCCCAAGACTAAGTCAGTCCCTGCACACACAGCATCTCTTCCTGCACGCCATGTGACTGGCTGCCTGGCCTGCCCCAAGAAGACTAAGTCGCTCCCAGTCCCTCCACACAGCATGTCTGCCTGCAGGCCGCTTGACTACCTTCTCCGCCACCACCAACAGGGTCCGGGACTCCAGGCGGATTGCTGATTTTTTTAGGCCGCTGCTAGCAGCGGCCGCTGTAATAATTTTTCTGGTGCGTGTACATGACTGCCTAATTTTTCTGGCTGCACTGCGGGCAGCTGCAACAACAAAAGAAAAGGCATGTACATGCGCCCATTCCCCTTCGTGATCATTACCTTGCCGTGGGGAAGGGGCTTGCGTATCACAATGAAGCAATGACCGGCGCCTAGATGAGTGTCTCGGGGGGCACACCCACGATAATAAGGTCGTTGCCTCATTGTGGTCAGACAAAATTTGATCAGCTGGACAGTCACTGTTCTGTCATTCAGCTACATCAGCCAGGCGACCATATGGGCTGTAAAGCCACCAAAACCTGCACTCTCACCATGGTGCGCACCAGTCCAGCACGGCCGTCACTACACAAACAGCTGTTTGCGGTGCGTTACACGGTGATTTGGTGTGTCAGTGTGAAGCAGTACCTTAATTACACTACCTGATTGATGTATACACATGCAAGATGTTTTAAAGCACTTTAGGCCTGTCATTTAGCATTCAATGGGATTTCTGCCCTTAAAGCGCTGCTTTGCGTCAAATCCAGATTTTTCCCGGGGACTTTTGGCATGTATCCCACTCCTCCACCTGGGGGTCCAGGCGTTAGACCCCTTGAAACATCTTTTCCATCACTTTTGTGGCCAGCATAATTTTTTTTTCAAAGTTCGCATCCCCATTGAAGTCTATTGCGGTTTGCGAACTTTTACGCGAACCGAACCTTACGCGGAAGTTCGCGAACCCGGTTCGCGAACCTAAAATCGGAGGTTCGGCCCCACTCTATTAACCAGTTGTTTTCCTCCTAGCTTCCGGAAGTGTCCTATAAAAAGAAGACCAGAAGATAATAAGAAGACTGTGATATTAGATTGTGTTGTTTGTAATTCTCATTGGTTACATGGAGTAGAAAGTGTATTTTTTATCTTTTATTTTGAATAAAACTTTTAAATTTTACAACCTGCATTGGTGTTTGTGGAGTTCTCCTTCAGTTGAAACCGTTTACAGAGGTGCGCCAGCGTGACAGGTGAGTATTCAACACTCATATATACTAAAGAAAGGATCAAGCTTGGGCTATAGTGTCAGCAAGAAATACAAAAATCTATGTATTAGTTTAATGACAGATCAATTCTCATGAAAAATACAAACCATACATATTAATAGTGCCAATCTATACATATACATGATAAAAACACAAGCACGGCAGATAGCCTCATAAACCAGCTGTCCATCATATATATACATGGCTTAATTGTACGATTAGTGAATATGAGCAGAATTACTCTGGCCAGAGATTCAAAACAAACCCATCTCACTCGTCTGCACATTCATACCACAAAGTTCACCGGGCTTCGCAGCAAAATAAGGTTGGGGGTCCCCCTTACGTAAGGTTAGCATCAAGAAAGGGTATGATACTTCATAGGATCAGAGACACCGCATCCAATGTTTATCCGTAACAAGTTCCGCCATGGCACATTATACCTGCCATCTGTTTTTTAGATTATATGGAAAGATTTGCATTTTCCCATCCAGGTCTCGCTTAGTATAGCTTCCTTTCAGCCAGTCCTTTTCCTCCTGTAAAGGTTGCGGCTTGTTGGTAGCTACCAGACCGCTGATATGGGTCGCAGTAACATTCCAGCGCTGCTGAGCTGACAGCAGGCCTCGGCCCAAGCTTGAGCCTTTTTTTAATGTATGTGCTGGATGGGACAGTGTCACTCTCCATAATTTTTGTGAGCATAAGGTGCTCTTGAATTGAATTGATGAACTGACATTGATCTGTGCATAAATCAAGCCATTTGTAATTATGTACGAGTATTCAACACTCACCATGGGCCCAGAGGGAACCCATACACTTGGGAGAAGACCATCTGGGGGTCCGTTGGTCATTGGGAAAGTGATTGCTATTACTGTTGTGCACTTGATCAAGCCTATACGGTCGAGATTTTCCAGCATGCCCAATTGATCCTTGACTTATTTCGGCTAGAAATCAATCAAAACAATCGGTTAGGTGGCCATGTTGCAGCATCAATATCTAGCAGATTAAATCATTATCGAATCAGCCGAATATCAATGAAAAAATCAATTAATGTATGGGCACCCTTACTGGTAGTAGGTAAACAAGAAAAGACAAATCTGGGTCTCAACCTTGATTCAGGACAATTTATTGACAGTTTTGCCAGTCTATTGCAAGTGCCACAGTGCAGAGCACAAGGTTTCGACCTGTGCCGTCTTTATCAGGACCGCACAGGTCTTATCAAGCACTTGATAAATTCGCAAAGGTCGAAACATCGTGCTCTGCACTGTGGCACTTGCAATAAATTGGCCAATTGGCCAAAATCCAGTTTGAGACCCAGCCTTATCTTTTCTTGTGTTGGAGCCAGTGGCATAGCAATAAAGGTTGCTGAGGTCTCGACCGCACCGGGGCCCTTGGGCCAAAGGGGCTCCCGTAGGGCCCTCCCTCAACCATAGTATTAGCTCTTTATTGGTCCTGTGCTTGTAATGATCACTTCTATAGATGCTTTGAATGATAATAATCATTACCAAGCTGTTTCCCACCCCCTTCTTGCACCTTTGACACTGTGGTTGTCCTTGGCATGTTTTGGTGCGCCTCATCAATTGTTATGTATACAGTTCTTGGTGGGGAGTAGTGTTGGGCGAACAGTGTTCGCCACTGTTCGGGTTCTGCAGAACATCACCCTGTTCGGGTGATGTTCGAGTTCGGCCGAACACCTGATGGTGTTCGGCCAAACCGTTCAGCCACATGGCCGAACTAAGAGCGCATGGCCGAACGTTCCCCGAACGTTCGGCTAGCGCTGTGGTTGGCCGAACGGGTCACGTGGTTCGGACCTGAACGCGCTCTGATTGGCCGAACTGTCACGTGGTTCGGGTAAATAAATACCCGAACCACGTCATATCTCCGCCATTTGTCTGTGGGTTTAGCTTTGGGTAGGCAGGCAGGGTAGTTCGCGCTCCAGCCACACTAGCCAGGGTCCCCCCAGTCATTGTGTATCGCTGCTGGGAACAGTAGTACACCGCTCGCTCAGCCACACTATATAGCATTGTGTTTACTGCCACTCTGTGTACCTCGCTCAGCCACACTATATAGCATTGTGTTTACTGCCACTCTGTGTCTGCTGGGAACAGTAGTACACTGCTCGCTCAGCCACACTATATAGCATTGTGTTTACTGCCACTCTGTGTACCTCGCTCAGCCACACTATATAGCATTGTGTTTACTGCCACTCTGTGTCTGCTGGGAACAGTAGTACACTGCTCGCTCAGCCACACTATATAGCATCCTCCTGTTCCATCACGTGTGCTGCTGCTGCTGCTGGGTTAGCGTTGCCGGTCCCTGTTTATTGAACCTCTCATCTTTATTACATTTATGACTGCATGGCGGCAAAAAACATTGCTATATCCGCACGCTATTTGTCCTCATGCAAGGCCTGGGTTGCGTCTCAAAAAGCGTGGCTTTCTCCTCCTGCGCCTCCTCCTGTTCCATCACGTGTGCTGCTGCTGCTGGGTTAGCGTTGCCGGTCCCTGTTTATTGAACCTCTCATCTTTATTACATTTATGACTGCATGGCGGCAAAAAGCATTGCTATATCCGCACGCTATTTGTCCTCATGCAAGGCCTGGGATGTTGTGTCTCAAAAAGCGTGGCCTTCTCCTCCTGCGCCTCCTCCTGTTCCATCACGTGTTCTGCTGCTTGTGCTGGGTTAGCGTTACCGGTCTCTTTTCCTGGAACCTCTTCTCTGTATTACATTTATGACTGCATGGCGACAAAAAGCATGTTACCTGTGCAAAGAAACATGACATTTTCCACATTTAAAAGACAGTTTTTCCTTTGAAACTTTACAATCAATTTTCTCAAAAACTATAAGCTCTTTTTCAAATATTTTTTTCCTCTTGTACCCACTCCCAAGGTGCACATACCCTGCAAATTTGGGGTATGTAGCATGTAAGGAAGCTTTACAAAGCACGAAAGTTCGGGTCCCCATTGACTTCCATCATGTTCGGAGTTCGGCGCGAACACCCGAACATCGCGGCGATGTTCGGCGAACGTTCGCGAACCCGAACATCTAGGTGTTCGCCCAACACTAGTGGGGAGGGCCCAATTCCCAATGTAAAAAGAGGCATACCTCTTGAGATATTGCATAATGTATAATTATATGATTCTTGAGCACTAGAGACTTGAGTACTAGAGACCTATGAAGTTTTGTACATCTAATAAAAAAAGGGACACTTCTTATACATCAAATGAGAAAGTGACACTTGTATGCACTTATAAACTAATAAGGACTGCATGTTGTTATTGATCCAAGGGAGTTAGACACTGAAAGTCCTACAAGTACTCTAATCAGATCTGTATTGGCGTCACCCAGTGTTGAAACCCAATTTTCCTAAATTTACTCAAAGCGATAGGGATGGTGTCGGTAAGCAAGTACAGACTTCCATTGTTTTTCTTAATTATTTCGTTTTCTACCCGCAATGACATCCATTTTGAAAAAAATAACAACAAAAAAACATTAAAACATTACTTCTATGAATTTGTAGTGCTGAACTAAATAGGTATCATATTTCTCCCAAAAATGTTTCACCCTAAAATGCAACTCCAGACAAAGACAGTATCTTCTAATGTCAGCTGCTATTTTACAGTAATGAGCAAAATTATATATTTATACCAGGTTTTTAAGCCTTCTGCTATTTTTAGAAAATTAGAATGGCAGCCCTCTTAAACCAAGCTCAACCTGACTCATACCGGAATGCAAAGCGCTGCTAAGCTTCTTAAAGGCACACACTGTGCTCATTACAGCTGCAGCTGGTGCTGAAAACTAATGAAGCTCTCACTACTACAGCTTTAAAGGGGACCTTGTTTTTCACTTTTTTAAGAGACATCCTGTGGGCGCTGTCCACACCGTGTCACTTTCCCATTTATGGTCAGCTTGCTCCCAGAACACTGTTTTAACTTATGTCAGAGTGAGAACCTGAGAGGTCCTTGGAACCATGGGTGTGTCGACCCTTCAAATGTGTATTGCAAAACATGGAACTTTAAGAAGTGAAGTTCCCTTTAAAGTTGTAGTAGTGAGAGCTTTATTAGTGTTTAGCACCTGTTGCAGCTGTAATGAGCACAGTGTGTGCCATTAAGAGGCTTAGGGGCTGATCAGCATCTCTGTCTCTGCAAATGTGCAGAAAATAATTTGGTTAGCTTTGGTGGCACTTCCCATTGTTCACTCCATGTGCCGAGATTACCGATTTTGGATGCTGCATGAAAAATGAGACGGCCGCCCGTCATTTGAATGGACAGTTTGAATGGACAGCGTTTAAACAGCAAATGCCGTGGCCATCATTTACCACCACAAAGACATCTATGTGAACTGGCCCTAAGCAGCCCTTTACAGCCAGTATGACTTAGGTCTAGCTTGGTTTAGGAACACTGCCATTCTAAGTTTCTCTTTGAAAACACTTTTTATAATTAGGTTTCCCTTTCACACTTGCGTTTCTTGACAAACGGACCGGATGACCGGACCGGATCCTGACTGGAACCATACGGTTCAGATCCGGATCCGGTCCGCATCCGCTCCGTTTGCACGCGTATTCCGTCCACTATGATTCTGTCTTTTTAAAGAGATAACACACTATATAAATTCCAGGGGTCTGGGAGGTCAGCTGAAGCGCTGGGGTCATTGTTGGAGAGAGCTTGACGTGTGCAGATCATCCTTGTATACAGAGACTGCAGTTTGGACCATGGATCCAGTGGTTTTGTACACCTTTTATCTGGGAATACTCTCCTTTTTGGTGTTTACATACTACTATGTGGGGAGAAGGCGTGCTCCTCGCAGAAGATGGTGGGTGCATCCTCTACTAGCCAGGAGGCAGAGGAAGGGAGAGTTCCAGACCCTCTACCGGGACCTGAGACGACACCCAGAGAAGTTCTACAGCTATACCTGGATGTCCATACCCCTGTAAGTATCCAGACCTAAACACACCATCCCTAAACACCCCACAACACCTCACCGCTGTATACCTAGATAAAACAACCCACCCTCACCCCTACACCCCAGTATACCTAGCTAAACACACAAGCCCCACCCTCCACAAAACACACAAACCCCTAAACACACCTCCCCCATCCTCCACCCAACACCTTGTCCCACAGCAAACTTTACAGCTTCTTCCTTTCCATCTCCTGTCAGCTTTGATACCCTCTTGGAGATGGTGAAGGATGACCTACGGAAGAAGGATACCATGTTCAAGAGAGCAGTCACACCACAAGAACAACTACTGATCACGCTGAGGTATGTAAAAACCAATTTTTTTTAATTTGAAAAACAAAGGCGCATGCGCTTGGTGATGTTCCGCACGCAGCTGGTCAAACTGTGCCCGGTGTACCTCGTGCATCAATTTTACTTCTTCCCGGTAGTGTCCATGTAGCTCACTTTGAAGTGAATCGATGTGTCTCTAATACTGTTCGATTAAATTGTCCCCTGTCCCCATCCTGCAGCTGCCTGGTGATTAGTGCCTCGTGGCTCTGTAGAATGCCGAGAAGTCCTAAGACAGCACCGGACATCTCAGCTTCGGTCTCCCTTCTGGTTGGAGGCTGGACAGGGGCCAATCGACGCCTCAGTGGGGGGAGGTAGCTTCATCACCCTGGCCTCTGCCTTGCGTAGGGGTTGCCCTGCGTAGCGGTTGTGCCCGAATGTCCTCTGCCGTTTGTTGTTCTTCTTCTTCTTGGGTCGTAGGAGCTTGAGGAGCTTCATCACTAGGAGCTGGGGCACTAGCTCCTGCCACCTCATCTTCCATGTCTTCCCCCAACTCCGAGTCAGTCGGGTCCACATCTTCCACATAACTTAATGACTGCTGCCTCCTCCTCCTTCTCTCTGGGACAAATGTGACATCCCTCATCTCATCATCATAGTCCTCGCTGGTGTACTGTGCCTCTGCCTCCTCTTGTTCCTCAAAATTGTCTTGAGTCCTGTCGATGATAAAAACAATATGTTGGTTTGCCAAACAACATCACATACAATGTGACCTAAATGTACAGAGCTTTGTCATACATTTATCAAACACTTTATCAAACGAGAAAGTGTTCGATAAATGTTTGATAAAGCCCTGTGAATTGAGGCCTGTTTTGTCAATACATAATCAAAGTCATGGTAGTTGTCTGTCAACGTCATATACAATGCCTTCTCAATTCATGGTCACAATAGTGGTACTTACTCTCTCGGTTTCACGCTTGCATTTAAGAACGTCAATTGTTAGGAGAATTGGTAATCTTTTTTTTTGGAGGCCCCACTGCCACTTCTTTCTTCCTCGGCTTTGCGCTGCAAAAACTTGACATAGGCATCCCGAATACTGCGCCAGCGTGTCTTGTACTTTTCACCTGCAAAGACATAAAAAATTGATTTTGATTATTTCTCTTGTAGGTACATCTCAACTGGACAAACTTATGCATCGCTACATGTCACTTTTCGGATTGGGAGGAGCACGGTTTCAGGCATCGTTGTGAGGACCTCAAGGATCATTTGGCGAACACTGAGGTCCACATATATGCCAGTGCCAGACACCCAGAAATGGCAGGAGATCGCCCAGCACTTCTGGACCCAGTGCAAGTTTCCAAATTGTGTTGGCGCGCTGGACGGCAAACACATTCGGATTCAGAAACCCGTGGGGAGTGGCAGCCATTATTTTAATTATAAAAAATACTTTAGCATTGTGCTAATGGCAGTGGCCGATGCGGACTACAACTTTGTCTATGTGGATGTGGGGTCGTACTGAAGTTCCAATGACTCTGGAATCTTCCAGCGTACGGCCCTTTGCCAGCGGATGGAGCAAGGCAGACTGCATCTCCCTGGTGACAGACCCTGGCCTGGGACAAGGGCACCGGCCTACCCCTATGTGTTTGTGGGGGACGAGGCCTTCGCCTTGTCCAACCATGTGATGCGGCCGTACCCAGACAGGGGCCTTGAAGCCAGGCAGCTACACTTCAACACTCGTTTGAGCCGAGCTTGGAGAATGGTGGAATGCACATTTGGGATCCTGGTGTCAAAGTGGAGGGTGTTCCACACGCCGATGCTGTTGAAGCCGGCCAACGCAGTCGACGTGGTGAAGGCAGCGTGCATCCTCCACAACTTTGTGCGCCAGGAGGAAAATGACACTCAGGAACCCCCAAATGTGCTTGCACTACTGCCGTTGAAGAGGTATGCCACCAGGCCAAGGGCAGTGTCCCTCCGCAACAGGGCAGGGATCTACTGAAAAACTATTTCTATACCCCGCCAGGGGGACCCTGAATACTGTTTTGTTTTTACTGTAGTTTGTTAGTTTTTACCATTTGTTAACATTTGTTACTTTTTAACAGTTTTTACTTTAATATTTTTAAATTTTTTAAAATGTGCAATAAAAATGTGGTTTACATTTTTCATTGGTCCATCTGCATGTTGTTTGCGCTCAGAGCATGCATGTCTAGGCCACAGGATTGCACTTGCGGCCCAGACACGCATGCTACAAGGGTGTGGCCGGGCCACAGTTGGCAGGGCAACAGGTGGGTAGGACACAGGTGGTAGGCCACGGCACAGGTGGGTGGGACACAGGTGGGTAGGCCACGGAACAGGTTGGTGGGACACAGGTGGGTAGGCCACGGAACAGGTGGGTGGGACACAGGTGGGTAGGCCACGGCACAGGTGGGTGAGACACAAGTGGGTAGGACACAGGTGGGTGGGACACAGGTGGGTAGGCCATGGAACAGGTGGGTGGGACACAGGTGGGTAGGCCACTGCACAGGTGGGTGGGACACAGGTGGGTAGGCCATGGCACAGGTGGGTGGGACACAGGTGGGTAGGCCACGTCACAGGTGGGTGGGACACAGGTGGGTAGGCCACTGCACAGGTGGGTGGGACACAAGTGGTTAGGACACAGGTGAGTGGGACACAGGTGGGTGGGACACAGGTGGGTAGGCCACTGCACAGGTGTGTGGGATACAGGTGGGTAGGCCACGGCACAGGTGGGTAGGCCACGGCACAGGTGGGTGGGACACAGGTGGGTAGGCCACGGCACAGGTGGGTAGGCCACGGCACAGGTGGGTGGGACACTGGTGGGTAGGCCACGGCACAGGTGGGTAGGCCACGGCACAGGTGGGTGGGACACAGGTGGGTAGGCCACTGCACAGGTGGGTAGGCCATGGCACAGGTGGGTGGGACACAGGTGGGTAGGCCACGGCACAGGTGGGTAGGCCACGGCACAGGTGGGTGGGCCACGGCACAGGTGGGTGGGCCACGGCACAGGTTGGTGGGACACGGCACAGGTGGGTGGGACACGGCACAGGTGGGTGGGACACGGCACAGGTGGGATACAGGTGGCAGGGCAAAAGGTGGGTGGGCAACACGTGGGTGGGTGACACACATCAATAGCAAAAGTGGAATACATCACAATCAAACAAAACACATATGAAAAGCCACAAACCCCCCAAAACAACACTTGTAGTCAACATACCCTCTGCCGTTTGCTGTTTGCGGTTCAGGTTTTCGAAACCCTCCGCATACAATCTTGATATATTCTGCCACAGCCTTCTGCAAAGCCTCACATTGCTGTGGTCTTTGTCCCCCTTGTCCCACAGGGCAGGTATCTGCTGCACCTGTAGAATCAGGTCCTCCGCTGTATAGGGCCTCAACTCCACCTCCGACATACTGTCAAACAGCTCCTGCAAAAAGTCACTGCTGCTCCACTCCAGAAATGCTGGGCCCATGTGTCCACATCCAAAATGGCCACCAGTACCATAGAGAACGCATAGGAAGTGGGTAGAACATCCTGTTTTTATAGCCAGTGTGTTCTGTGCTTTCCGTTTCCCATTGGTTTCTATGAGTTCATGGTGCAGCCAGGCTCCGGTCCAGCTCCGGTCCGGGTGCGTGGGCTGGATGATCCGGACCCAAAAAATAGCGCATGTTGGAAAAGAGTCCGGATCCGATCCGGCTCCGTTTCGTACGGAACGGACGCGTGTGAACGTCCGCATAGACTTTACATTGCTATGCGGAACATACGTTCCGTTTGTACAGTATACGGTCAAGATCTGATCAGGCGAATTCGGACAGCGAACGCTAATGTGAACCGGGCCTTAGAAAATAAACTACTTATGAATTGGCTGAAAGAGTTCTTTAAACCATTAATCAGTATTTTACATGCTGCCACCTCTGTGTACTGCGGATCTGTAGTTTCTCCAAATCAAAATTGCAGAAAAAATTGCAAATATCTTAATTTAAAGGGACTTAAATTGTGAAGTTTACTGTGAAATGGATGTTGCAAAAGTAGCTGGTTTATAACTGTTAATTATACAGTAAACAAGGGTTACAAATATGTACAATATATACAATATATACTGTACTGTTTTGAATAGCAAAGCAATGGAAGAACATTCAGTTTTATCTAGTTTTAAGGCAGCCATGCACTGGTGGATTGCCACCAGACGACCAACAGATAGATCCCTCTCTGATCTAATCTGATCACAGAGGGATCTATTGGCTGCCCAAACACTGGACACACACATATTTTGAATCAATTTCAGCATAAAATCGATTCACAATCTGTGGAGCTGCCGCTGCCCGCTGCTCCCAGCAATACATCACCTCTCCACTGGCGCGAGTCCCCCCTGTTCCTTCTGTCCGCGCTGGGCATCTTCTCTTTACTTCCTGTCCCATCCTGTGACCAGCGGAAGTTCAAACAGTAGAGGGCGCTCTACTGTTTGAACTTTCCCTGACAGGACAGAACAGGAAGTAAAGAGAAGATGCCCAGCTGGAGAAGGGACAGCAGGGACTTGTGCCAGCGGAGAGGTAATATATTGTTGCCGCTATGTGGCATCGGTCGTCGGCCAATCGAACGTGCTGCGTCGGTCGTCAGCCAATCGAACGCCGCTATTAAAGGGCTCCCAACCCTCCGGCGACCCAGAGAAATTTTCCCCTGGGACAGATCGATGAGATCGACCCATTTCAGATGGAAATCGGTTGATCGGTCAGCGTCTGCGTTATCAATTTAACAGCAGATTTAATCACCGCGAATCTGCTGCATATCGCGGGAATTTGACGCAGTGTATGGGCACTTTTAGGGTTTAGTGAATAGCGTGCTTCTGTTTTAGTTTCAAAAGTTTTTATTGAAGTTTTGTAACAAAACAGGTTATGCAGTAAGGTTGCCCCGATAGGGCCAAGGTTACAATGGTATGCTTGGAGGGTAGAACAAAATTAAAATAAACGGAGGTTGACATTGGGAAACAAAAGTGAGTTTGTTAAGTACAGAATCAGCAAGGGTAAAAGCAGAATTATGCATGTTCAAGCAGTCAGAATAGGAGCTCATATGCTTAAGACCGTGGCTCTTAATTGTTAGCATGCTTCTGTTTTGAATTCAAAGTGTGTATTTAAGTCCCGGGGGCGGGTGTTGTACACTTCTGTTGGTAATCATTTCAGTTGCAGCCTGAATAGGTGCACTCTCCATTGCTTTGCTGTTCTTTAGATTATGGCCTCAATTCACTAAGATCATGCTGAAGATAATAAGGCAAGAGAAAACTTACCTCCACACAGTGAGAGAGTTATTTTATCTCTTCATTCCTTAAGTTACCTCCCCTGTAGTTAATTTACCCCCTCTGTAGTTAATTTACCTCCTCTGTAGTTAATTTACCTCCTCTGTAGTTAATTTACCTACTCTGTAGTTAATTTACTTCCTCTGTAGTTATTTTCACATGCAGTTAATTAACAGCCTGTCTTTAACTCTGGAGTTATTTTAAGGATTGGAGAGTTAACTTAAAGACAGAAGAGTTAACTTTAGGTTTGCCTGAGGTAAAATGTTTCCTAAATACTACATGCCTTATCACCATGGTAACAACTCTAGAAGAGTTATTAAAGACAGGAGATAATCTTAGTGAATTGAGGCCAATGTGTATTCCATTTTATGGCTAGCTGCCCCAGGTTTACACTATGTTTAACTGTTAGTTAGAGGTTAGCTCTCTTCTGTGAGGACCCCTCAACGTGGTGGAAGAGTATAGTGCTGAACAATCTGTGCACAAAAAGTTTATTGGAGGCTAATGTACTCCATTTTTTTCATCTGTTTTGAATGCAAGTTGTGTAATCTGCCCATGTGTGGCCTCTGTACATCTATGCAGCTGGCCAATTCGGGTGCAGCCAGCATTTGGAAGCATTGCCATCTCCTCCTGTTGCACAATATATCAGGGCCACCTTCAGGGCATCACAGGGGGGACTGCTGTATGGGGCCCAAGTAAATCTGGGACCCGGCGACCAGTGCCACACATGGGCCCAGCTGCAGTCTGTGTCTGTCCGTGTCTGTCCTTCTGGCTGTCCATTAATATGGTGAGAAAGTGCCGGGAGGCTCATCCAGGAGTCACCTTAGTCAGTTAGTGATTAAAGTAACCTGAGACGTATGGGAGAAAAGGATTTTTACTTACCTGGGGCTCCTTCCAGCCCCCTGTAGTCCGTCAGCTCCCTCGATGCTCCTGTGAAGCGTGTACAATCCAGCATGGTTCGCGGACACTGCCCATGCACTTTTCCACACCGCGTACCTCCGTCATTGTGCTCCCATAGCTGTGAGTGTTTTGTACAAGCGCAGTTACAGTCTTACCGAACTAAGCACACATAGAATGTTCCCAGCCATGGGAGCGCAGGAAAAGTGGGCACATGGAAGTTAGTTTGTTCAGGCCTTCAGGGATTGTGATTTGCCACGTGGGGGCAGAGAGGAGTGAGGGGGGCCCAGTAGGTCTGCCCAGTATGGGGCCCAAACATTTCTGATGGCGGCCCTGCAGTATATACTGTGCTGCTCTGAATAGCAAGGCAAAGGAAGGACATTAGCCTAGTCTGTGAGAAACGGCGTGACCAAAGTTCTACGATGTCACTTTAGGGTGATAAAAACTCTGCAAATTCCACTTCAGTTATTTCATGTGCTCCAGGTAATTCTCCTGATACTGAATTATGGAGACAAGATAATAGATCCTACACAGATAATAGGTTCTACAAATCATGGTACCAACGGAGAAACGACCAGCAGTCAATAAATCTCCTCCGCGGCTCATACTCATGATGAGTTGGAAAATTAGCTTTAGAAGTATTTTTTTTTTAATGTTTGATATTAACAGCAGTAGGCTTCCGATAGGATATTGATTAACTTGTTAAAGTGAACCCGAGGTGAAAATAATCTGCTGAGTTAAACAATTGTATTCGTCTTCCTACTCCTAAGAATGTTATATATATATATATATATATATATATATATATATATATATATATATATATATATATATATATATATATATATAAATATATATATATATATGTGTGTATATATATATATATATATATATATATATATATATATATATATATATATATATATATATATATATATATATATATATATGTAGTACTTAAAGGGAATCTGAAGTGAAAATAAACTTATAATGATTTGTATGTGTAGTACTGCTAAGAAATAAGACATTGTTAGCACAGAACAGATGTAAGTCTCATATTTCCAGTACAGGACGAGTAAAGAAACTTCACTTGTTATCTATCCAAAAGAGCTTGACTTTATAAAGTCCTGGGCAGCACTGTGTTTTGAAGCACTTATCTCAGCTGTCTCTCATTGTTTCTTCTTTGTTTATGTTTTTTCTGCAGAGAAAAGTTCAAAGGGTCAGTAGCCAATAGCCTGCTCTGTGAAATCATTTAAAATGCTAAATGTATTGTGGAAACTGCAATACCTGCAAATAAAAATATGACGCTATTTTCTTTGCTGCTAATGTTCTATTAATTATCAGTATTACACAACCAATTCATTATATCATACTTTTTTTTCGCTTCAGTGTCAATTTAAATCTTTACAAAGTAGTTTGAATGCTTTATTGTCTCTGCTCAGCGGCATCCTATTAAAGTGGATCCGAGATGAACTTTTACACATTGCATAATTGGGTTCCTTTCCTATTGTTTATAGGGCATTCCTCAAGCCAAATACTTTTTTGTTTTTGTTTTAAACAAGCCACGCCCACAGGTTTTCAGAGAGCCAAGGCACTTTCAGACAGTAGCAAGGGCTCATGGGAGCTCAGTCTGGGCAGGAGGAGGGGGAGGTATTACTAGCCAGAGATTTCAGAGGCAGAGGGGAGGAGGGAGGAGGAGGGGAGATTAGGTTTTTTTGCTCAACATGCCGATAAGCCTGACTCTGTGTAATGTTTACAAACAACATGGCTATCCCTACTGAACAAGAAATTCTACAAAGAACAGATTTCCAACTGCATGCAGAAAAATTATGGTCAATGCTTTCTGACAATATACTACCTTTCGTGAACAAATCTAAGCAGTGAATCTCCTTATACCCAAGTACTAAACTCTTTATAAAATAATCTCTCGCATTTATAATGATAAAAACAATATGTTTGCTCCATTTACTATTCATACATAAGCTCAAAAGAAACAAACTGAGTCACTCTGTCTCATAAATACTTCAAACCCAATAATCCAGGGAATAAATAAAGTTTCTGCTCTTGTTATTATTGTTTTTGTTTGTTTATACTAATTTCGTTAAAATTGGGTAATACTTTAACTATTTTATTTTATGGAAATGAAAAATGGTAGTACTACTATATCTAACTATAAAAAAAATATCAAATCGTTTATATATAGTATGCGACTTTGGTGCCTTAGTAGGGTGTCTCCTAGGCCCCAGACTCCAGAGGACCTGCTCCTAGTTAACATCAAACTATATGCATCTTTAATTCAATATGCTACCATGATTAATGTATACACGTGAAAGTTCAAGTTCTTATAAATTCTGTCAAACATCATTTGTATATGCACTCTTGGTCCAATATTTTGGAAAACATAATCTAAATGTATATAATAATTTCATGCATAAAACGACCATTGTTAATTTTCTTTATTGAAAAAACCCAATAAAAACTATTTGAATACAAACAACATGGCTGCTGTCATTGTATCACAGGAAGAAAGAAAGAATTATATTCTATTAAAGCTGTTTGCAGTTAGATTTGTTGTGTAAACTATCTAAACTTTAGATAAGATATATAGACAAGTTACTTGCTTTAGTTAGTTTTTCATCTCGGATCCGTTGTGCCGCTAAATGAAAATACATGAACTACTGACCTTTTTTATCCCCACCTTCCCTGCTCTCAGGAGTTTTATTCTGCCAGGAAAACTTTTATGGCTGTACTTTGCTTATCAGTGATGTTTACTATATTCCCTACGAGACAGAAGCTGTCACTTCCATGCCTAAAAATTAACTATTTAAGGCAGCAAAATAAAGCAAGTAAAACAGCCTGGTTATTAATACGCTTTGCACTGTACATACACATGTTTATCTCATCATGTCACATGTCACCTTGGGTAAATTTTAATGTATGTATCTAGCATATCAGATTGAAAACCTCTTTTCTATGGTGAATTCCTCACTGCTTTTAGAAATAAATATTGAAGTTAATGTCCACACAAAACACCAAAATAAAAATTGTGATCTCAGCTATTTTGGTTGTGGCCTAATTATATAGAAAACAAATACGATGTCAGCTATTTCAATTGTGGCACGATTATTGGTGGCATATGGGCAAGTATTTCTGTAATTGTGAATGATCACACACAATTGTTCAAGAATAGTACAAAACATGAAAAATACCCAACAAGAGTTGCCTTAATGATGAGGTCAATGAGATGCAAATAATTATGGGTTGATGCAGGATTATGCAAACTTTGTATGCACATTTATTCAGCTTGAACATAAACCAGTCAAATCCTGCTGAGGCACAATGTGGTCCATTTTCAAGCTGCATACGTTTGCATACAATGCTGCATCAACTTGAAATTGTTTGCATCCGTGTTGATGAGCAAATACAGATTAAAGTGGACATACTGGTTTGATTGAATCTTGAATGATCATCGATCATGATTAGTCATGATAACACACACAACACAAAGATGTTCCCCTTCTCACACTAAAGTGATGCGGGGGGTTACCTATCAATACCGCCTCATTCTCTGAGTGACTGCCCTGTATCCAAGATGGGATAAGGAGGGCCCGGGTCAATGCTAAATTGGGATGGAGATTGTGAAATGTGAAAAATAGTACCCCAAAGCTTTAGTGCTCAATAATCAAGTAAATGGAAATTGATTAACCTCCTTGGCAGTAATCCCGAGCTAGGCTCGGGCTAGCCGCCGGGAGCTCTATGCAGAGTGTAGAGCACAGCAGGCACTTTTACTCACCTCCCAGGGGATCCAGACATTCGTAGCCATTCTCCTTCCTGTCCTCCGAGGCTCTGAATCACTTTGGTGAGATTGCTGTCATCGATCTCACCACAGAGTTACAGCGCCACCCGGAGGATGGAGGTAAAATTGCAGAGCTGGAACCCAGGGAGGTGAGCGAGAGCAGGGGCTGCTGCAGGCATGCTGGCAGCATGATTTTTTCCTGATCTTAGGGTCTGATACTTTTTAAAAAGACCATAAATCCAGAAATAATGATACCGCCAGGGAGATTAACGATGTTTATGAAGAAATAAGTGAGTCATTTATGAGAGTAAATGATGATGAGGGTACATGAATTAATATAATCACAATGCATGAGCTAATGGAAAGATGACATACCCAGGTCTCCGATGAGGGGAGGTGGGCAGAAGAAGTGCTCCATGCCATGTGGACCCATGGGATGTGGTCCTGTGTAAACACTTCGTCAGAAGCCGAGATCACTTTATTGTGTGAAGGGGGAACTTCTTCTAGAGTTGTGTGTCTAATTTTTAGAAGGTTTTAATCAATCGTTATGGATCGTGACTATATTGTTCTAATAAAATGTTCGGTAATTTGCATTTTGGTGATGATTTGGGATTTGATAGATGTGACTTATGGATATGGATATAAATATGCAGCAGATAAATCTGAAAAAAAAAAATAGATTTTGTCAGTGGCTGTCTTGGGAACAAATGATGATCCAAACAGTATTGGTAAGCGCCCAATGAGGGTATCGTTCAAGTGAATGTTGATATTCTTCCCTGGAATACTTCATGCTGCTTTTAAATACTGCTTAACACCTGGAGCACATTATAGGCTGCTGTATTGATGGGGAAGAAATCTGAGGACACAATGAAAATGTGGATACTGGTATACTAATAAAAATCCCCTTAGATTATAAACCTATTTGGAGGGCCCTCTTTCCTGTGTGCACTTCTCCATATGGACTCAATAACTCATCTTCTATATTGGTGCAATCTGTGCACCATTGTTTATTGTTTCACTGTTTTGTGTACCACTATTGTTTAACGCTGAAATGTTTCCGTGTTATATTGTTTGACATTATATTGTACCTATTGTACAGTGCTGCATAACATGTTAGAGCTTTATAAATAACGTTTAATAATTATTACAATAATAGCAGAGTATGGGGTTGAGACTGCATGCCAGAATATGTATTTAGTTGGATAAGTAAACAAAGAGGCTCTGCTGTCTTTTCATGTCTCCTTATAGGAGCAAAATCATCGAGTACCCAAGGCGACATGTGACATGATGAGATAAACAAATGTATGTACAGTGCACATAGTAATGACCAGGCTATTTTACTTGTTGTATTTTCCTGCCTGAAAGTGATTGTTTTTAGACATGGAAGACAGCGTCTGTCTTGTCGGTAGCTTGTAGGGAATACAGTAAACTTCACTGATAAGCAGATTACAACCATAAAAGTTTTCCTGGCAGTATACAACTTCTGAGAGTAGGAGGGGATGAAAAAAAGTCAATAGTTCATGTATTGTTAACTCTGGGGCACTTAATAGGCGGTCACTGAGCAGAGGCAACACAACATTTAGGGCTTGATTCACTAACCGGCGCTAAGTGTTAGCGCCGGAGTAAAAAAGAGTTTACCGGCGCTAAGCCAGTTTGTGTGCCTTATCTGAGGTTAGTGTGCCTTATCTGAGGTTAGTGTGCCTTATCTGAGTTAGTGTGCCTTATCTGAGGTTAGTGTGCCTTATCTGAGGTTAGTGTGCCTTATCTGAGTTAGTGTGCCTTATCTGAGGTTAGTGTGCCTTATCTGAGGTTTGTGTGCCTTATCTGAGGTTAGTGTGCCTTATCTGAGGTTAGTGTGCCTTATCTGAGGTTAGTGTGCCTTATCTGAGTTAGTGTGCCTTATCTGAGGTTAGTGTGCCTTATCTGAGGTTAGTGTGCCTTATCTGAGTTAGTGTGCCTTATCTGAGGTTAGTGTGCCTTATCTGAGGTTAGTGTGCCTTATCTGAGTTAGTGTGCCTTATCTGAGGTTAGTGTGCCTTATCTGAGGTTAGTGTGCCTTATCTGAGTTAGTGAGCCTTATCTGAACTTAGTGCCCCTTAAGTAGCTTTGTGCACACTAAAAGATGCACAAAGCTACATTGCGCACTGAACCACGCACAGTGTAATGCGCCGATCTTTGCGCACGGTGCAACGTGACGCGACGGTGCAGTGCGCAATGTAGCTTTGTGCATCTTTTAGTGTGCACAAAGCTACTTAAGGGGCACTAAGTTCAGATAAGGCACACTAACCTCAGATAAGGTTAGCGCTGTAGTTTGTGCCCACTAAGTGATAAGGCACACTAACTGGCTTAGTGCCGGTTAGTGAATCAAGGCCTTAATCTTCTTTGTAAATGTTTAAATATAAAATAAAACCATGGTATATCTAAAAAAAATCATTATTAGGAATAGGAGGATAAATACAATTGTTTATCTCATCAGATTATTTTCGCCTCGGGTTCACTTTAAGGCAAAATATTTGCTGTGCTTAAATGGTCTTACCTTTATAGTTTTGTGTGGGCAAGGTGTGCTTGTTTTATTTATTTATTTATTTTGCGCTATAAGAAAAAAGATCCATAATGTCATTTGATCTGTAAATATTCAGCTTTAATATTATATTTATTCATTTATTCTGTTTATAAAGCGCCAACATATTACGCAGCGCTGAAATTATATGCAGTATTGTATTTACATAGACTTTTTTACATAGACTTTTACTTTACTTATTATATCTAACTGCTGTGTGCATTAGGAGTAACTCCCTTTAATGGCACACAGTAGCTACACTACAGTGCATTTGGTGCATTTCTCTAGGGGTGAATTTTGCAGTACAGCAAGCTTCTTCATACTCTGTAGAACTATGATGGCTCACAGGTCATTAGACAGAAAGATATATTTCTGCTACATTAACATTAACAACTCTAGATTTGCCTTAAACATCTTACGTTCAAAAGAGACTATATGCAGCATGTACCCAAAGCAGGACAATTTTAATACAGTGTAGTGTATAGGAATATAGCCACATTTTTCTTTATATATTGCAAGTATGATTTGAAAAGCATTGTACACTGTATTTTGAATGTTGTATTATAATGGACTCAGGGCATAAAGCACATATGGAGGTAACTCAATACATTTTATAAAATGGGCGTTGATTTAACGGCTAGTAGAATATCGTTAAATTTACAGATATTCTACCATCTAATTTTACCATTAGTAAAATATCTGTAAATTTACAGAGATTTTATTGTTTTGATAAATTTACCAATATTCTACTATCACTTAGGATAACAAAAGGGTTAGTGTTAGGCATAGGTAGGGTGGGTTAGTGCTAGGCATAGGTAGGGTGGGTTAGTGTTAGGCATAGGTAGGGTGAGTTAGTGTTAGGTCAGGTGTAGGTAGGAGAGGGTTTTTACAGTTAAAGGACAACTGAAGTGAGAGGTATATGGAGGCTGCCATATTTATTTCCTTTTAAGCAATACCAGTTGCCTGGCAGCCCTGCTGGTCTATTTGGCTGCAGTAGTGTTTGAATACTACCAGAAACAAGCATGCAGCTAATCTTGTCAGATCTGACAATACTGTCAGAAATGCCTGATCTGCTGCATGCTTGTTTAGGGTCTATGGTCATTATATTAGTATTAGAGGCAGAGGATCAGAAGGTTAGCCAGGCATATAGTATTACTTAAAAGCAAATAAATATTTCAGCCTCTATGTCACTCTCACTTCAGTTGTCCTTTAACTATTACCTTACCCTCACATGAGCCCTCTCCTACCTACACTTAACACTAACTCCCCCACCTATGCCTAACACTAACCCCCTACCATTGCCTAACACTAACCCCCTATCTATGCCTAACACTAACCCCGTACCTATGCCTAACATTAACCCCATACCTATGCATAGCACCAGCCCCCAGCCTACTCCTACATTACACTTCCCCCCAGCTATGCTTAACACTAACCTCCCCTTACCTACACCTAACACTAACTCCCCCTACCTACACCTAACACTAGCCCCCCACCTATGCCTAACACAAACCTCTGTACCTATGCCTAGCGTTAGCCCCACCCCAAGGCAAAACAGTACTCAGAGATTAATAACAATAACTCATATAAGTAAAAGTGCCCATACACTCATCAAATTTTGTATTATATTCCCTGCAGATTCAGTTCATCTACTGGGAAATGGGAATCAGCTCCCAGTGGAATTTCAGATCAATCGAATTTTAATCCATTTTGACCAAAAATCAATAAAAAGTATTGATCAGACAGGACGTAAAAATTAGTTTGATTGGGGGAGAACATGAGCATTAGTAGATGGATGGCCCATAGCGTTGCACTGCAGCAAACAGCACCTTACTTTATGAGTCCATTTGCCTTCATACTTTCACTTGCACTTTATTAGTGTCACTGTGGTGAGATTGTTTCTTTCTTGATTGTTCTAACCTGGCTTTTTGCATCTTCCCATGGTTTTTGGCATGATTTATTCTTACAGTCCCAGCTTTTTATATTTATAAATGTATTTATGGCACTAGCACTTTATGCTCTTAACTACAGTGTGTTTATCATTTCCTATTGTCATTAGGAGCAGCTTGAGTGTGCGGGATTTATTATATTTTTGTGCATCATCATGTGACATATATTCACCCCGACTTTTATTGTTTTTATTGTTTCTGATTATTCAGGCAGGGGTCACACTTGTCTTTTAGTTTTCTACACTTTTTAGAAAACTGAAAGACAAGTGTGACCCCTGCCTTACAGCAGTGAATGTAATTTATAGTGAAAACTGACAAATTGTGCAAGATGTCAGTTTTTTTTTTTGTGCACGTGAAATCTACATGCAGGTATGATCTAGCCCATTGATTAACATGAGTTCTCAGTTAAAATCATTTTTCCCGTGCAGAAAACGTGCAAGCTGACAAGTGTGACCCCTGCCTAATATATGGAGTTGTGGTGCAGCTTTTGGGATCTACTTTTTCTTGTTGCTGACCCTTTTGTTATCCAGACATAATAGTAATTTACTAATTCAATCTTGCAAGCTTTTTCTCTGTGTTTGTTTCAATGAATAATTTAACATCTACTCTTTACGCTGCTAAACGGTGAGCTCAGTGTCGGAATCCCTGCACTGATGAGAAAATGTACAGAAGAGGTATATGATGACATGTGTTTTGTCATGTTTAATTCATACGCATCTCCGAAGCCGGCAGCACAATTCATGCAGAACTGACTGGGGGGAAGACAGAAAAAGAGAATAAAAGCACTTATGTGTATTTGTTACTCTGTTTCATGAGATGAATGATATCTGTAAAGGATAAATCACACACAAGAAACTCCATACAGTAAAATGTGATAATGCAGCAAATATCTCTATAACTAATCAAAGTCAATTTAAAAGCCAAATCTAAGCAGAAGAAGCCGCTGGTATGACAACTACATTCATCTGTGAGTAAATCACAGTCATCTATGGATCCTGTAAATAGACATACACGAGGCACAGCAGACATTAGGTGTTTGTGTTTGCAATGTTTACAGTGTGTTGTCACTTCACGAGAAACTGATGGGACATCATGAATTTAAAAATAAAAAGGAAATGCAGTTTAACTTTAAAGCGGAACTGTAAAGTTTTTTTAAACACATTGTTTCACTTACCTGGGGCTTCCCCAAGCCCCCAGCAGCCGTCCTGTCCTGTGCCGGTCCTGCCTGAGCCGCTGTTCTCCCGCCACCAGCTACTTTCGGTTTCGCCGCCGGGCCACTGCGCCTGCGCGGCTCTAGCCACGCGTATCCTTTCTTCGCGTCCCCTGCTATTGCAGAGGGGAACGCAATGAAAAAGATACGCTTTGCAGGGCTGCGCTGGCGTCAACTTAGAAGTCGCGGCACGGTGGCGGGAGAACGGAGGCTCGGGCAGGACCGGCGCAGGACAGGGCGGCTGCTGGGGGCTTGGGGAAGCCCCAGGTAAGTGAAACAATGTGTTTAAAACACTTTACAGTTCCGCTTTAAAAGCTTTCATGTCCCTTTCTGACTTAGCCTGCATGCAACATTATTTTAGAGTGTGACTGAGCTTTCTTCACTTAAAAATACATGAGAATCATTTTTTTTTGTTTTTTTTAAAGCAAGATACTTACCTAAGGAGAGGGAAGGCTATGGGTCCTAAAGAGTCTTCCCGCACCTCTCTCGGTCCCCTTCGTCCATCGCGGGGTCCCCAGGTAGCAGTATTCCAACAATTTGGTCAAATACTGTTCTCTACGCCACGGAAGGAGCCTTCAGGAGCCCGAGTGCTTTCGAAGAAGGGCCACTCCAAACTGCGCACACACAAGCGTCCTCTCTCGCGCACTTACGCATGTGCAGTATGGAGCTGCCTGTCTTCGGGAGGACTCAACTCCTGTAAACTTCTGAAGTCCCCCGAAGAGGGGGATTCAAATGGGGCAGCCGCCACTTAAACAAGAGGACCGGGAGAGGAGAGGGAAGGCTATAGGACCCAGAGCCTTCCTTCTCCTTAGGTAAGTATCTTGCTTTTAAATTTAAAAAAATTTCCATTGACTTTAAAGCAAACCTGAAGCGAAAATAGACTTATGAGATAATAATTTGTATGTGTAGTACAGCTAAGAAATAGAACATTAGTAGCAAAGAAAAGAGTCTCCTATTGTTTTCCAGTGAGAATTAAAAAAATCTTCAGTTGTTATCTATGCATTTCACTGCCTATCAACAGTCCATGGAAAAGAGGCCTTAAAGACAAACTCAGACCAAGCATTGAAGTTTATCCCAATCAGTAGCTGATACCCCCTTTTACATGAGAAATCTATTTCTTTTCACAAACAGACCATCAGGGGGCGCTGTATGGCTGATATTGTGGTGAAACCCCTCCCACAAGAAACTCCTGGCAGTTTCCTGTCCGTGAACCTTGCTACATTGTGGGAAATAGCTGTTTACAGCTGTTTCCAACTGCCAAAAATAGCATGCAGCAGCTACATCACCTGCCAACAGTAAAAATATCACCATGTAATAAATGTCAGAATGTAAATTAGGGATTGAAAAGATTTTACAATGGGCAAACACAGACTAAATCATTTATACATAATTATTGTAAAAATTAAGCACTTTTTTTATTACATTATTTTCTCTGGAGTTCCTCTTTAAGGAGACAGACATACGGAAGCTGACACATTTATTTCCTTTTAAACAATGCACGTTGCCTGGCTGTCCTGCTGATCCTCTGCTTCTAATACTTTTAGCCATGGACCCTGATGGATGAGAAGCAGGGACCAGGAGGCTCTTCCTATAGGCTGTCTGCTGTCTGCCATGTCTATCAGTCAGGGCCGGTTTAAGCAACAATGGGGCCCCAGGGCAAAATAAACCTGAGCCCCCCCCCCCCCCCCAACATATACCCCGGAACAAAAATCGGCATTAGGGGACCTTTTTTGCAGCTGGTATAGTCAGGGTGTGAAGCCCAATCGGTCGGAGCTCCACATTCTGGCTATCCCAGCCTGCATGGGGTACAAGGGGTTAAAAAGTTTCAGGAGGGGGGACCCCACATAATTTTTTTTTTTTAATTCCCACACTCTAAACATAAAAAAAAATTGGGAAAATAGGAAAAAATGCCAGGGATCTTCATACAGCCATATTGCGGCTGTATAGCGATCCCTGGCCAAAGCGATGCGGCTGCGTATAGACCCCCTGGAAACCCCGTCAGGAAATTTATTGCACTTTCGTTTGATGCATGTAAAAGTGCACTACCATTAGGTTTGCTACTAAAAGTTACATTTACCGCATTTAAAAGTATACTTTTTTCCTTAAAAACTTTAAAATCAATTTTCTCAAAAACTATAAGGTATTTTTAAAAAATTGTTTTTTCCTCTTATTCCTAATGATCTCCTTAACATATCCTGCAAATTTAGGGTTTCTAGCATTTAAGGTGGATTTGCTATTAACCATTAAATTCGGCAGGTTTTTAAATGTGTATTTTTTTTCCTTTGAAACTTTAAAATCGATTTTCTCAAAAACTATAAGGCCGATTTGAAAAAAAAAATGTCCTCTTGTAGCCACTGGGGGCCCCTACACGCTCTGGGGACCTGGGGCAGCTGACTCCTTTGCCTCTATGGTAGCGCCGGCCCTGCTATCAGTGTTATCGCATGGTAATTGTGAGTTAATGGCACGTCTAAATAGGTCTTGAAATACCCAACAGTTTATTTGCTTTACCAAATGCTCTGATCTTTGTGAATTGGCATTAGACGTTCTGTGTAAGTTAATTATCGCAAAAGCCGGTAATTTACCACTCTAGACAGTAATTTTATTTTTCACTGTGTGAATAGCTTTAGTGAATTGTTGTTTGATAAGATGTTGGGTAAAAGTTCCTGTTTTCTGCATTATTGATTGCATTAATGATTAGTGAATTGATGTCAAAGAGAGCATAGCATAGCACCAGAGAGCATTGCACCAAAAAGAGCATTGCACCAGTATATGTATTTCATGGTCACAGTTACAGATAGCTATCCAGGCATTGGTTGGGAAATGGCCGGATCAGTCCTCACTTCTATAATACACCTCCACCTCTCCACTCCACACAATCAGTTCACTTTTCCACCTTGCAGTGGTCCTCCCTCTCAGCATCTGTGTGAGACTTAAAGTGAACCTCCAGACTAAAAATCTACTCAGCAGCACTGAAAAGGCTTGGTGTTTCTTTAAAAGTTTCACAGCATCAGAACTTTGTTTTTCTTACATAAGCCTTATTTTTAGCTGCACAAAAGCTTAAGCTCCACCCCATCAAAGAAAACCGCCCGGGCTTTTTTCCCTGATGCTGTGCAAAGCATGATGGGATTTCCTATGTTGTTATTCACGTTGCCTAGCAACTGGTAGGGGTGAATAGGACACAGGACAGTTGGAACTGTGTCTCATACTCCCTGTCACCTCCTTTTAACCAAAAAGAAGACTGCCCTCATGAAATCACAAATTTGACTGTTATTTTAAAACAAGGTGGGTAATAGATTATATTACCTATCTATTTTAATTAACATAACTAATGTAACTTAATGACAGTATGTTTGTTTAGGCTGAAGTTCCTCCTTAAGGTGTCCGCACACCATACAATTTTTAAATATCTTTCCAATTCAAGAATTGCAATTAATTTTTCTGACTGATTGTAACATTTCAAAAATCTGACCAATGTATCACACACATACAGTATGTTCAATTCTTCCTCAATTATGATAAAAAAAAATATTGGAAACTCTGAGAAAATTTCTTGGGTGTATATATTAATAAATTGACAATCTACCACACACCATTCAACTTTCATTAAAATTGATCAGAAAAATCCACCATTCCCGATCAACTTTTATCGAATAAAAACAAGACATCCGATCGGACTTCTTGCTCCAATAAAAGAAAAAAAAGCTTTTGATGTTCAGGAAATCCAATTGTTTTTGTCAAGTTGCTGTAATATTGGATAATCTTTTTGTATCGTGTGTCGCCACCTTAACTGAGGGAGACTGCATTAGTGTAAGACTAACTTTTATTGACATCTACACTGGATCTGATCCGCCTCCTACCGGCTTTACCCAATGGATTTTGTTCTCAGGACTCATTGGTGGGGGTTCAAGCACCAAATAAGGTGGGAAGCTGCATTAAGTGAAAACAAAAAATCATGCAGCACAGTCAGAGTGCAAAGTAGTGCTTAGTCAGTCAGTGGATGGGAGCATGGAGATTAGACAAGTCAAGTTCACTCAGATCCATAGGATGGGTGTACAGTAATGGAGGTGCGTGATCAGGTAGGAGACATTAGGAGTAGGACCCTGCCCGAAGGCTTACAATCTAGAGGGAGGGGTGGGGACATGAAAGGTAGGGAAAATGTCATTAGCATACCAAAATAAATTTCGGGTGATAATTAAGAATTTATGATACCCCTCTGTGAAGTGCCCTAAAAGTTTCTGATTTCATGGTTTACAAAATTTTGATTGAAGCTTACAGGCCCAGTCAGGCTTCAATAGCTGACTGTAAACTGGATTAGAAAGATATATTTTTTAACAAATTGAAAAATGATTTGTGTAGCTAAATCTAAAAGCAATTTTCTATTTTTAATGAAAGTGGAAAATCAGCTGAAGCTAAAGCTGCTCTGGACAGATTATTGACTCAGGTGAGCTCTACCTGGGAATGCTGGTCCCAGCATACAGTTATTCTCAAATATTTGCAGCACTAGTTCATCTGTTATGCCTATTTGAAGCCAAAGCAGTTAGGATTTGGAGAGTTTACTCCCTGGGATTTTCATCTTGCTGGCAAAGGCTATTTGGATTTAATGGATATGATTATGACTTTTTTGGTGGCCAGTTTTTGCTTGTGGGATATATTGAAACTGCTATTGCAGTTTAATTATCCATGAATTTATTGAATTTATACCTCTTTCTTTAAAACCATTAGTCTATGCGTAAAATGTATTTATGTATTTTTTTACTTTCTTAGCTTGGAGCACTTCATTTTTTTACACTATGTTACTGCTTTTCACCTTTCTTATAGGTTAAGTGCATTTCATTCAAATGAGATACAATGGCAATTAACTATTCTTATAAGTGAGTGAAGTTTTTTTAATTAGCTTTTGTAACTACAGTCGTGCAGTTGTGCACATTATTTGATGTTAATAAGCCATGCAATATTAGCCCCACACGGTGTATATAAGAGATAAAGAGACGGATGTACACCGCTTGTACATTTTAGATTTTCTTTATAGAGAACTTATGCTATGTTTAACCTGTGCAGCACAGTAGTTATTTGAAAGTAATCTAATTGGATTGCCTGTCCTTGCGCTTTATAAGGTCAAGAACATGTAGCATGCATGACACATTTGACAAACCGTCATCATATGATAAAGCTCATCACAGTAATGGATGGAAGAGGAATTCCTATGAATTCTGCAGCCAGTAACTTTACAGGAAAAGTGACGTCAGTTTGGAACCCTCTGGGCCATCAGCTGGCCTGGATTTATATCACGGGAGCCTATAGGCACAGGTATTCTGGCATCCTACACTTCACCCTCCAATAACCTCTAAACCCCTGCTGAACCACACCGCAAATGTGCTGGTGCTGTCATGCTGTCATTTACAGTAGTTGGTAGAAATCTGATGGAACTGACATATTTCTGACTAGTCCATTTCTCAATGGGTGATTCCAAGTATTTCATTTATTCCATACAAAAGCACTCCCTGGAAAGGATTTTATACAAAGATGCAGCGCCACCCCTAGCTCCCCCCCCCCCACACACACACACACACACACATACACACACGCACACACACACACACACACACATACCTGTTTGCAGACTGATCTGGCAGTTGGACTGAGCAACTGCCATTCACTAATGGCTTTTGAAAATAAAGAAAATCCCCATGAGGAGATGAACCTGTCAGTTTTGTCAAATGTCTAGTACCTACTGTAAGTGACAGCAACATAGGAGAAAAGTCATTTATGGCTCATCTTACTCTCAGAGAAATTTACTTTTTATATTCTTAGCGTAACTTGATAAATAACTGGTATGCAGCCTGCACTATACATCGCACTTACTCAATCCTGGTAGGTATGGCGCGTATCGGGCTAATCAGCCCAGCGGTTATCACCCCCTCGTGTGGTGTCGGCGTCCCGCTCCTCCACCACGGTGTGCCCGCTAGTTTTCAATTCAGATCCCGGCCAGCTGGCGAGTGCCTCCGCAACCTGGTGACGTTAGTCACACCTGACTCCGCCCTACGCGTTTCGTTCTATGGACTTATCAGGGCCGCTGATGAGTCCATAGGACGAAACGCGTAAAAAACTTTATTGCCTGAGATGGAACAGTTTGGTGCCTAGTCATTGGTTGACTATAAAACGCTAGATCCACCTGGATGTGAGGTGGAAATCATCTGGTGAGCGGATAATCATACTGGGGTTCCGGATTTGTGTTTTTACACTGGTTTTTTATCACGCATGCTGCACTTTTTTCACTGGGGGAGAGTGGATATATGTATTTAATACAGTAATGCACTATGTGCAGTATGTTTACTTTTTGCAGACATTGAGTGAGCTAAAGAAGAGGAGCACTGTCATTCATCATTCATGAGTGGACCTTTAATGCAATTTAAAATTAAAATCTAAATTTCAATCATTATTTTGTGCATCTCTGTTGCTGGACTATCATTGGACTGAGATTTTGTTAAAAAAAAATTATGAGGGAGGTATAAACTCTCTTAACTGTTTAAACAACACTTTCCCGACCATATAACTGTTTCTCAGAAGATTAATATTAGCCAGGATTATGTGCTAAGTTCTGCTCTCCTTCACATTCTCCTTAAAACAATGTCAGTCATTTAATTCTACATTAAATGAAAACTATAGACAAGTGTATATTGCTTTACCAATACCAATTTCAAATATCACTGTTTTGAAATTGCCTTTTTGATTTTCCAATTTGTACTATAAAGCCATCAACTGATCTGAAAGGAATAGAATTGTTACCAGTCAAGACTGTGTGATGGTAGTTTAAAATCCGATTGTCATCTTTCTTTTTATATTCCGTTCTCGTCATTCTCTTCTCTCTGAGGGCTATAATCTCACTTTAATCTTTGTGTGTGAGAATAGTTAGGCGGCAGAGGGAATCGGACTCTGAAAACATTTCCAATGCGTTTTACTAAAATAGTTTGAATGATACTGCTGTAAAAATAAATAAATACACAATCAAACCAGGAAATACAGTTAGAAGAGTAATTATTCTACTACTAGTAGAGCAGCCTGCCCATTGAAAAATAGGTGCTAGGCTTTGGCTGCAACCGCTTCCCCCTTTGCAATGTGCACACGTCCTCAACTTGCGCGCTCACACGTCTGCGCATGCCCATGCCCCCTCCACTGTCCGAAATCCGTCCGTGTGCCACGCATGCACACCAGACACGACGCATGGATGCAGGGACACGAGGAATGCAGGATAGAGAGATTATTATCTATATATATAATAGAGTACGTGCCTCAACCTTCAAGCAAGAAGAAGAAGTAGCGCCCTGCCATCAGGGCCGGACCAAGCAAGAAGAAGGGGCCGGTCCAAGCAAGAAGAAGTAGTAGCGCCCTGCCCCCAGGGGGCGGTCCTAGACTTGCCCACAGTGGTGGGGAGGGGGGTCGGGTCCCCCCTCCCTCACCTGGGTCCCCCATCTGCGCTCCCCCTCTAGCTTAAGTTCAGCAGCCGCCGCCGCTATTAGTAAGATGCAGTGGGCGGGATGACTCCCCTCTTCCGCGTTCCAGCGTGCGTTCCACTGTCATCACTTCCTGCAATGCCGTCCACTTACAATACAGTGGGCGGCATTGCAGGAAGTAACGACAATGGAACGCAGAAGAGGTGAGTCATCCCTGCCCACTGCCTCTTACTAATAGCGGCGGCGGCTGCTGCTGAGCTTAAGCTGGAGGGGGAGCGCACATGGGGGACCCAGGTGAGGGAGGGGGGTCCTGCTGAGTTTAAGCTGGAGGGGGAGCGCACGCCGCACATGGGGGACTCAGGTGAGGGAGGGTGGGGGGTCCGGCTGAGCTTAAGCTGGAGGGGGAGTGCACATGGGGGACCCAGGTGAGGGAGGGGGGTTCTGCTGAGCTTAAGCTGGAGGGGAAGCGCACATGGGGGACCCAGGTGAGGGAGGGGGGTCCGACCCCCTCCCCGCTGCTGTGCCAATACCCCCTTCCTGCCCGCTATCCCCTTATGTGGCATTTGCTACGCCGCGGGCCGGCTAGTATAGGAAATTATACTATACCAGCTTGCTTATAAGAAGCTTTCCTCCAGCACTGTGAATATTAAGAGCAATCTAAAAATGTAATTTAGAAGATTTAGAATTAAAGTGTACCCGAGACGGACAGGGAGGGGCAGATGGGACACAAAGGCATGTTCCCTGCCACATGACATGCGTCTATGTCCCCCTGCGCCGCTCGCTGCCCCCTCACTGCCATGCTATCACCCCCTGGCTTGCAGCACAATCTCAAGGGGAAGGGAGGAGAGTTAATCCCTGCTAAACACCCACTGGGGAAGTTCCTGAAGGCCTTCCCCAGCTGCCATTTAGCAGCTCTGCCTCTCCATGGCCACTGCCCCACCACTCCCCCGCCTCCCGGCACTCCGCTTTGTGCGAGACACACAGAGTGGAGCTTCCAGCATCATGACCCCAGGGGTCTTGAATCAGAAAGTAATGGATCGCAGGCCACAGGAGTGGCAGAGGGAGGCGGGGGTTGCAGCTACCTGATCCAGCCAGAACCCCAGATCAGGTAGCATTGTTTTTTTAGTTCGGGAAATGGGTAACAAACATGACATTTGTAACAAACATGGGAATGCTTAGTAACAGTGATGATCGCAATATGCCAATTACGATTCCACAAAATCTCACATAATTTTCACAATTATGATTATGGTCATAATGAAAAAATCGTGATTATGAAAAATTACATGAATTTTCGCATAATTATCAACCATACAGTACATTAATTTTTGTAATTACAAGAGGACATTTTGGGAATCACGAAAATGTTTGAAATTACAAGTATTTTTCAGGACAAATTTTTTTATGTAAAACATGACATTATAATTTCATGTTACCCATCATTTTGTATAAATTTCTTGTTTTACAAAAATTATGAAACTAAGAGTAACACGAAATTAAACACAAAATTAAAATTTTACGCAAAATTATGACACAAGATAACGAATTAGAAAATTATGAATCATGAGTTTTCTAATAGTTACGATGTAATTCAAATTTTGTATCGTAATTTCGAAAACGTGAAATTTCGGCTCAGCACTACTTAGTATTACATCTTAAATTATCAAGCCGTGGCTAATTCATTACTAACTATATCTTATTAACGGTTTCATGAAATTATTTGTATCTTACTGTCAAATTACATGTAAGAATGAACTAAGCTCATAAAATAAGAACAATAATAAAAATGAGTACAGGAGGGTCTCGATAATCCGACACAGGTCACTAACACTAACACTTCCCTGCCCCCACCCCCCCGTAGAGCAGCATGCAGTGGAAACAAAAGCTCCAGGCACCGGTCCTCTTCAAAAGCTCGAGGCAGCGGGCGGGGATGACTCACCTGCTTCTAGCAGCTGCATTGCTGCATCTTCGTATGGCTCTCAATGCGTCCATGTGACTCAATGCAGGTGAGGTGACACATTGTGAGCCGTACGAGGAAGCAGCAATGCAGCTGCAGGAAGTAAAGAGGACCGGTGCCTGAAGCTCTTGTAAGTGCTGCGCTACATAATGATAGAAACATGCCCCCATGGCTCACTCAGTAACAGTTGAGACTGGCAGTTCGTAGAGTCCAGGATAATCGGGACTCTACTGTACTCATACACAAAGCCCCATAGGCAAGTAACTTTTTCATTTGAGTTTCCTTCTAGGAGATAATTCTTAAACTTTTTAAATAAAATACTGTACGTTTTCAGCACTTTGCAATTGAAAAAGTACCAAAAAGTGTGTGTGGGGGGGGGGGGGGGGGGAGAGTGTTTTCTCATGGCTAGTGGCTAAAAAGACATTTTATTGACAAGGTATGAAACTATCACCTAGGAGAAAACTCAGGAGATAAAGTTACTTTCATATGGGCCAAAGTCTATAAGAAAAATAGACATTTTACAAATAGTAGCTTCATTCACATATACACAATTTTGATACAATCAAATGTCAATCTTCAATTATGCATTGTTTTGTGAACGCACACTTTTAATAGATTCCATGCTGAAATCTGTTGAAAACCTGTGTGTAGTCTATGTAGGGATTTGATCAGGTAGATCCCTTTCTGATCAGATAATGATCTGAGAGTGATCTATCTGTTGGGCCACATCGACTAGTATATGGCCACTGGCCAGCAATGATGAGCGATAATGACAATATTCATTTTGTAATCATTTTTGCTAAAATAATGTAGAATTCGACTTTCAAGCAAAAATGGCATCAAAAATAATTTTGTAATGCACTTGTGGTTTTTTTTGCATTTTTTGTAAATTTTTGTGCTAAACTAAATGATTTTTGCTGTAAACAGGTTTTTTTGCGTTTTTTTGCTGTGTACAGATTTTTTGCGTTTTTCAATCATTTTCACATCAAAAAGAAAAAATTGTGAAATTCTAACCATATTGCAAAAATTCGATGTATTTTTGCAAATAATTTCTCAAAATCAAAAATAGCATTTTCAATGTGAAAATGACTTTGGCAAAAATTTACGAGAAACACTGCTGGCTAGCTTAACAACTTAAGGACCGCGGTGTTAAACCGCCCTAGTGACCAGGCCTTTTTTGACGAATTGGGCCACTGTAGCTTTAAAAGCCTCGCTGCAGGGCCGCACAACTCAGCACACAAGTAATCCCCCCCCCCTTTTCTCCCCACCAACAGAGCTTTCTGTTGGTGGGGTCAGATGGCCCAAGGAATGTTTATTTATTTTTAATAAATATTTATTTTATTTGTTTTTATTAAATTTCCATCTTTTTTTTATATTTTAACCACCCTCCCAGCAGCAGCCTATGACAGAGATCAGCTGTGATGTCACATGGCTGTCCCCAGTACAGCGCTGCCTTAGATCGCAGCGCTGTACTAACTAAATAGATGGCGTTTTCGCCGTCTAACAGTCTCCATGCGGCGATTGCCGCTGGGAGACTGAAGGCGGAGCCCAGCTCCACCTCCCAAGCGGAGATGCGCGCGCATCAGCCTGCGTGCTCTCCTAAAAAGCCCATTCCCAGCTGTTCACGCCAATCAGTGTGGAGCAGTCGGCAAGAAGTTAAGAAAAAATGTGCCAGTTTACAAAATTAATGAAAGCACAATTTACAAACCACAAATGAATCCACCTAGCAGTGCAGTAGAGTGCAAGACCAGTGTATTTAGAATTGGTATTTATCAGGAGGAACACGATAAAGATCGTGCCACTCATCGAGATTCCACAAGGCTATAATCACTACTGATTGTAGCTCTAGTTAATCATCTCTAAAGAATCCCAATTACTGCACCGGTGTGAATACGCAGGTTTAATATTAGGACAGCTCTCAAGCATAAAAAAGGCTTTCAGAGTTCTGTACATATTTCACAGAAAATAACAAATGCAGACTTCTAGAAAACAAACAGCCTTTTTCATGCAATAAAACTACCTTATGTTTTATTCTTGCGTTTTTATACATAAGAGTACATTATTACTGTTTTACAATTACTGTTAATGTTTTACAATGTTTAGTCGAGTTCAAAATGTATATTCCCCCCTATATTTATGGGGTATGAATTTGTTTTATGGTTGATTTTGCTTCTAATCTGGATACTTTTGCTCCATACTCTGATTCTCCTCTTTTTGGCTGCATTTCTGTTTTGTGTTTTGTTTTGCTATACTTTTATTTAACCACTTTACCCCCGTGCGTACGTATTTCTCCGCCCCTTTTTCCATCCTTTAACAACCAGCGACGGAGAAATACGTACTTTCCGCGTTACCGACGCTGTCCGCGCTCCCGCTCGTAAACACGCCGCCCGCCGCTAGTAAACACGCCGCCGCCCGCTCGCCCAGAGATCAATGAACGGGAAAATCCATTCCCGTTCGTTGATCTAAGCCCCGCAATGATCCGCTGCTCTCCTATGGGCAGCGCGATCATTGTGAGAAAAAACTCACGTGTCCAGCCTCCTTATACTTCCTCCAAGCTTCCGGAAGGAAGCTTGGAGGTCGCATTAAAACAAAAAGTTACTGTGGCCATCTTGTGGCCAAATAGTAAACTACACCCTACACATTTTTCACATACAAATAAATGACTTTTACACATAAAATTAACTCATTACCTCCCACACTCCCCATTTTTTTTTTTTTTTGTAATTAAAAAAAAATTAAAAAATTTACAATTAAAAAAAATACATAAATAGTTACCTTAGGGACTGAACTTTTTAAATATTTATGTCAAGAAGGTATAACACTGTTACTTTATAAACTATGGGCTTGTAATTAGGGATGGACGCAAAAATGAAAAAAATGCACCTTTATTTCCAAATAAAATATTGGCGCCAAACATTGTGATAGGGACATAATTTAAATGGTTTTATAACCGGGACAAAAGGGCAAATACATTTCATGGGTTTTAATTACAGTAGCATGCATTATTTAAAAGCTATAATGGCCGAAAACTGAAAAATAATTATTTTTTTCCCCACATTTTTCCTATTTTCCCATTAAAACACATTTAGAAAAAAATAATTCTTGGCATAATGTCCCACCTAAAGAAAGCCTAATTTGTGGCGGAAAAAAACAAGATATAGTTCATTTCATTGCGATAAGTAATGATAAAGTTATAGACGAATGAATGGAAGGAGCGCTGAAAGGTGAAAATTGCTCTGGTGCTCAGGGGGTAAAACCCCTCAGTGGTGAAGTGGTTAAAGGGACCCCAAGGAGAGAAGGATATGGAGGCTTACATGCTTATTTCCTTGTAAATAATGCATATTATCTGGCTGTCCTGCTGGTCCTCTGCCTCTGATACTTTCAGCTATACAGGATCTTCTCAAAAAATTAGCATATTGTGATAAAGTTCATTATTTTCTGTAATGTACTCATAAACATTAGACTTTCATATATTTTAGATTCAAATACACACAACTGAAGTAGTTCAAGCCTTTTATTGATTTAATATTGATGATTTTGGCATACAGCTCATGAAAACCCCAAATTCCTATCTCAAAAAATTGGCATATTTCATTCGACCAATAAAAGAAAAGTGTTTTTAAAACAAAAAAAAGTCAACCTTCAAATAAATATGTTCAGTTATGCACTCAATACTTGGCCGGGAATCCTTTTGCAGAAATGACTGCTTCAATGCGGCGTGGCATGGAGGCAATCAGCCTGCGGCACTGCTCAGGTGTTATGGAGGCCCAGGATGCTTCGATAGCGTGAAACAGACATTTTTTACCCTTCTGTTGCCAGAGCATTCACCCTTACTTCCCCTGTACCACCATCTGGGGCATATGATGAGTGGGGAGGCATTTTATGCTGCCCTAAAACACACAGATATTGACATTTGTAATTACCCTTTACTATGTTGTATACATTTTTTGGCATTACAGGTTCACTGAAGCTGCTATTATATTTGGTTAGCGTACAAGAAGTATTTTCAGCTTTTTCTTTTGGTTACATTTTACTGAAACTCCATTGCCTCCCATCTTGGTATCTGGTGGACTTATAATGCACTATGGAAAACACTTTAATCAAGCACACTCCCTACATCCATTTCCACTCCCAGGAATAGAAGTCATTGTTTTGGGATGGGGGGGGGAACCTATCCATGTTAACCTTTGTTCTCCTTTTCTTCAATTAGCTAAATTCTAGCCTTAAACCTAGTCAAGGAAAATCAAAATGATGGTGTTCAGTCCAGCAACATTGTTCACTGGTGTCCAAATAGTGGCCTAAATTAGGTTTTATTAAAGTTTTAAATACTGTCAGCTCTGATACAGTCTTGGATGGATCACAACATCTCCTGAGCAGGCAAGGTGATTGCAATTAAAATTACACTTTTACCAAAAGGTATGTATTACTTTAGGACCCTCCACAGTCCCTTGTCTAAAGGGATATTAGAGGGGTTGCAAAAAGAGCTAATCCACTTTATCTGTGGTCATCACTCTGTTTGCTCAAGAAGATTAGATCCCTGTAACGTTTGCGGAATTGTTTTCGTGGTCAGCGCACAAGCAATGCACCAGCAGAAGGCAATTCCCACCGACAGACAAACACAAAACAAAGAACGCGAGCGCTTGCTTAACGGTTACCTAACCGAGCCTACAGCAAGCGTTCGTATCAGACAGGACAGACAAACGGAAAACAGGAATACGAGAGGAAAGATCCACTGCTCTATGCGTCAGAGCGAGTGCGATCTGAGCTCAGGAACAAGAAAGCAGATCAGAAGGATCCACAGTTGCTACCGCTAGGGGCTAATGCGATCCAAGCACGACAGACAGATGAGATAGCAGGGAGCAACTGCTGCTCCAGCTATACTCCAAGAACAAAGATCATAAGGATCCACAGCCGCTACCGCTAGAGGCTAGTGCGATCCAAACAAGACAGACAGATTAACAGAAGGAGCTACCAGTAGCGACCGCTGCTCTGATTAGCACCCCAGACAGACAGAATGATTTCCTGACAACCACCATTGGTGACAGGACAATCGCAACAGAGAGGCAATACAGACAAAACAGATAGCAAGCTAACTGCACTAGGGAAGCTGCCTAGTGCAGTCCCAAGAATTACTCTAAGAAAACTTTAACAAGCAATAGCAGGGCTGACACTCTAGGAGTGTTTCAACAAACCATGAAGGATGACCAGCAAAGGACACTGGGAAACATAGCTCGTTATACTGCCAGCCTACAAAGGAGTTAGCTGGGTGATTTGCATAACCAATGTATGCAAATTCCTCAGCAGCAGAGCAAATCAGAAACTTGCAAAGGAAAGACAGGTCTCTCTTCCAGAGACCTGCAGCCCACAGACTAGAGGAATGGTCAAACAGCTGTCTGCCTGTGCAGCCAGCTAAGCAGATCATTACAATCCCTTTATGATCCCTTTTTAGATCCCTTTAGGTCCCTTTTTAGATCCCTTTATGTACCATTCCTTGATCCCTTTATTACCCTTGATCCCTTTATTACCATTCATTAGATCATTAGTAAATGGTAAAGGGATACCATTCATTAGATCCCTTTATGTACCATTCCTTGACTACAGGTAGCCCCCGACTTATGACTTACAAACGACCCGCCGATATGAACGCCCAAAGAACCGCCACAATGACGTCACGAAGTGGGGACTACCTCTTCTGCTGTCCATTCCTTGAGCAGAGTAGGTGCAGCCAAGCCCGGATTTACATCACAGGAGCCTATAGTCACAGATGTCTTAGCACCCTAGACTCCGCCTTCCATGAATCTACAAACCCCCACTGAACCACACCACAAGTGTGCTGGCTGTCCCAGCTGTCACCTCTCCCTTACTTCCCTTGCCTGTCATAGGTAGCTACAGGTGCCCCTTAACCACTTGAGGACCGTGGGCTTTACCCTCCTTAAGGACCAGGCACTTTTTTTCCATTCAGACCACTGAAGCTTTCACGGTTTATTGCTCGCTCATACAACCTACCACCTAAATGAATTTTGGCTCATTTTCTCGTCACTAATAAATACTTTTTATTATATTCAGCAAAAAAGACAGGAATTTTGTCAAAAAATGATTTTTTTCAACTTGCTGACATTTTTCAAATAAAGTAAAATTTCTGTATACATGCAGCACAAAAAATGTGGACAAACATGTTTTTAATAAAAAAAACCCATTCAGCCTATATTGATTGGTTTGGGTAAAAGTTATAGCGTTTACAAACTATGGTGCAGAAAGTGATTTTTCCTATTTTGAAGCATCTATGACTTTTCTGACCACCTGTCATGTTTCATGAGGGGCTAGAATTCCAGGATAGTATAAATACCCCCCAAATGACCCAATTTTGGAAAGAAGACATCCCAAAGTATTCACTGAGAGGCATGATGAGTTCATAGAAGATTTTATTTTTTGTCACAAGTTAGCGGAAAATGACACTTTGTGACAAAAAAGAAAAAAAAAAGTTTCCATTTCTGCTAACTTGCGCCAAAAAAAAAATGAAATCTGCCACGGACTCACTATGCTCCTCTCTGAATACCTTGAAGTGTCTACTTTCCAAAATGGGGTAATTTGTGTGGTGTGTTTACTGTCCTGGCATTTTGGGGGGTGCCTAATTGTAAGCACCCCTGTAAAGCCTAAAGGTGCTCATTGGACTTTGGGCCCCTTAGCGCAGTTAGGCTGCAAAAAAGTGCCACACATGTGGTATCGCCGTACTCAGGAGAAGTAGTATAATGTGTTTTGGGGTGTATTTTTACACATACCCATGCTGGGTGGGAGAAATATCTCTGTAAATGACAATTGTTTGATTTTTTTTTACACACAATTGTCCATTTACAGAGATATTTTTCCCACTCAGCATGGGTATGTGTAAAAATACACCCCAAAACACATTATACTACTTCTCCTGAGTACGGCGATACCACACGTGTGGCACTTTTTTGCACCCTAACTGCGCTAAGGGGCCCAAAGTCCAAGGAGTACCTTTAGGATTTCACAGGTCATTTTTGTTTCAAGACTACTCCTCACGGTTTAGGGCCCCTAAAATGCCATGGCAGTATAGGAACCCCACTAATGACCCCATTTTAGAAAGAAGACACCCCAAGGTATTCCGTTAGGAGTATGGTGAGTTCATAGAAGATTTTATTTTTTTGTCACAAGTTAGCGGAAATTGATTTTAATAGTTTTTTTTTCACAAAGTGTCATTTTCCGCTAACTTGTGACAAAAAATAAAATCTTCTATGAACTCACCATACTCCTAACAGAATACCTTTGGGTGTCTTCTTTCTAGAATGGGGTCATTTGTGGGGTTCCTATACTGCCCTGGCATTTTAGGGGCCCTAAACCGTGAGGAGTAGTCTTGAAACCAAATGTCGCAAAATGACCTGTGAAATCCTAAAGGTACTCATTGGACTTTGGGCCCCTTAGCGCACTTAGGGTGTAAAAAAGGGTAACAGTAAAAAAGGGCGCAGGGGGCTAGTGGACAAATCGGGCGCCACCATTCACTCCTATAATAATTATCGTTTAATGGGCGCCGAACAGGAAAAAAGGGCGCCCGAGAATAATAACGTTTTCCAACGGCGCCCGAAGATTTTTCATGTTTTATAACTGCTTGTGATGATTTACGTTTCTTATTTCAATAAAACATTATTTTAAATGTTATCCCTTACTGTTTGTAAAACATTATTATTCACGAAACAAAGCGATCAGTACGTAATGTAAATTGTAATATATTTTATCCCTTACTGTTTTTAAAACATTATTCTACACACAATACAGTGAGCACTAAGGAGGGTCTTAGGTTTAGGCACCAACAGGGTGGTCTTAGGTTTAGGCACCAACAGGGGGGTCTTAGGTTTAGGCACCAACAGGGGGGTCTTAGGTTTAGGCACCAACAGGGGGGTCTTAGGTTTAGGCACCAACAGGGGGGTCTTAGGTTTAGGCACCAACAGGGGGGTCTTAGGTTTAGGCACCAACAGGGGGGTCTTAGGTTTAGGCACCAACAGGGGGGTCTTAGGTTTAGGCACTAACAGGGGGGTCTAGGGGTTAGGGGTAGGTACAGGGAGGGTTACTTAGGCACCAACAGGGGGGGTCTTAGGTTTAGGCATAAGCAGGGGGGTCTAGGGGTTAGGGGTAGGTACAGGGAGGGTTACTCAGTAAAAAAAATTTAAACGTTATTATACGTTTCACTATTTAAACGGAAGATTAACGTTTTTACAATTGCCGATTTAATGCACATTATTTAATGATTTATAACTTTATAAAACATAAATTTTAAACGAAATACAGTACAACACATTTTTAAACGTTATCCATGCTTATCGTTTAAAACCCCGCGCGCCTTTTTTCCCAGCGCCCCTTTTTAACGTACGCGTAAAAAAGTGCCACACATGTGGTACCGCCGTACTTAAGAGAAGTAGTATAATGTGTTTTGGGTGTATTTTTACACATACCCATGCTGGGAGGGAGTAATATCTCTGTAGATGACAATTGTTTGATTTTTTTTACACACAATTGTCCATTTACAGAGAGATTTCTCCCACTCAGCATGGGTATGTGTAAAAATACACCCCAAAACTCATTATACTACTTCTCCTGAGTAAGGTGATACCACATGTGTGGCACTTTTTTGCACCCTAACTGCGCTAAGGGGTCCAAAGTCCAATGAGTACCTTTAGGATTTCACTGGTCATTTTTGTTTTAAGACTACTCCTCACGGTTTAGGGCCCCTAAAATTTCAGGGCAGTATAGGAACCCCACTAATGACCCCATTTTAGAAAGAAGACACCCCAAGGTATTCCATTAGGAGTATGGTGAGTTCATAGAAGATTTTATTTTTTGTCACAAGTTAGCGGAAATTGATTTTAATAGTTTTTTTTCACAAAGTGTCATTTTCCGCTAACTTGTGACAAAAAATATCTTGACATAAATTTCGTGACACAATCTTCTATGAACTCACCATACTCCTAACGGAATACCTTTGGGTGTCTTCTTTCTAGAATGGGGTCATTTGTGGGGTTCCTATACTGCCCTGGCATTTTAGGGGCCCTAAACCGTGAGGAGTAGTCTTGAAACCAAATGTCGCAAAATGACCTGTGAAATCCTAAAGTTACTCATTGGACTTTGGGCACCTTAGCGTAGTTAGGGTGTAAAAAAGTGCCACATATGTGGTACCACCACACTCAGGAGAAGTAGTATAATGTGTTTTGGGGTGTATTTTTACACACACCCATGCTGGGTGGGAGAAATCTCTCTGTAAATGACAATTGTTTGATTTTTTTTACACACAATTGTCCATTTACAGAGAGATTTCTCCCACCCAGCATGGGTATGTGTAAAAATACACCCCTAAACACATTATACTACTTCTCTTGAGTACGGCGGTACTACATGTGTGACACTTTTTTGCAGCCTAGGTGCGCTAAGGGGCCCAACGTCCTATTCACAGGTCATTTTGAGGCATTTGTTTTCTAGACTACTCCTCACGGTTTAGTGCCCCTAAAATGCCAGGGCAGTATAGGAACCCCACAAGTGACCCCATTTTAGAAAGAAGACACCCCAAGGTATTCCGTTAGGTGTATGGTGAGTTCATAGAAGATTTTATTTTTTGTCAGAAGTTAGTGAAAAATGACACTTTGTGAAAAAAAAACAATAAAAATCAATTTCCGCTAACTTTTGACAAAAAAAAAAAATCTTCTATGAACTCGTCATAAACCTAACAGAATACCTTGGGATGTCTTTTTTCTAAAATGGGGTCACTTGTGGGGTTCCTATACCGCCCTGGCATTTTACGGGCCCAAAACCGTGAGTAGTCTGGAAACCAAATGTCTCAAAATGACTGTTCAGGGGTATAAGCATCTGCAAATTTTGATGACAGGTGGTCTATGAGGGGGCGAATTTTGTGGAACCGGTCATAAGCAGGATGGCCTTTTAGATGACAGGTTGTATTGGGCCTGATCTGATGGATAGGAGTGCTAGGGGGGGTGACAGGAGGTGATTGATGGGTGTCTCAGGTAGTGTTGGGCGAACATCTAGATGTTCGGGTTCGGGCCGAACAGGCCGAACATGGCCGCGATGTTCGGGTGTTCGACCCGAACTCCGAACATAATGGAAGTCAATGGGGACCCGAACTTTTG
The DNA here is from genome assembly GCF_040937935.1 of Hyperolius riggenbachi. Taxonomy (NCBI): domain Eukaryota; kingdom Metazoa; phylum Chordata; class Amphibia; order Anura; family Hyperoliidae; genus Hyperolius; species Hyperolius riggenbachi. The sequence goes on from NC_090655.1 coordinate 75,486,610, forward strand.
TGCTTTGTAAAGCCTCCTTACATGCTACATACCCCAAATTTACAGGGTATGTGCACCTTGGGAGTGGGTACAAAAGGAAAAAAAATTTAGCAAAAAGAGCCTATAGTTTTTGAGAAAATCGATTTTAAAGTTTCAAAGGGAAAACTGTCTTTTAAATGCGGGAAATGTCTGTTTTCTTTGCACAGGTAACATGCTTTTTGTCGGCATGCAGTCATAAATGTAATACATATAAGAGGTTCCAGGAAAAGGGACCGGTAACGCTAACCCAGCAGCAGCACACGTGATGGAACAAGAGGAGGGTGGCGCAGGAGGAGAAGGCCACGCTTTAAGACACAACAACCCAGGCCTTGCATGAGGACAAGAAGCGTGCGGATAGCAATTTGCATTTTGTCGCCATGCAGTCATAAATGTAATACAGATGAGAGGTTCAATAAACAGGGACCGGAAACGCTAACCCATCACAGATGTTCATTGTTCATGTTACTTGGTTGGGGTCCGGGAGTGTTGCGTAGTCGTTTCCAATCCAGGATTGATTCATTTTAATTTGAGTCAGACGGTCTGCATTTTCTGTGGAGAGGCGGATACGCCGCCGATCTGTGACGATGCCTCCGGCAGCACTGAAACAGCGTTCCGACATAACGCTGGCTGCCGGGCAAGCCAGCACCTCTATTGCGTACATTGCCAGTTTGTGCCAGGTGTCTAGCTTCGATACCCAATAGTTGAAGGGTGCAGATGGATTGTTCAACACAGCTACGCCATCTGACATGTAGTCCTTGACCATCTTCTCCAGGCGATCGGTGTTGGAGGTGGATCTGCACGCTTGCTGTTCTGTGTGCTGCTGCATGGGTGTCAGAAAATTTTCCCACTCCAAGGACACTGCCGATACCATTCCTTTTTGGGCACTAGCTGCGGCTTGTGTTGTTTGCTGCCCTCCTGGTCGTCCTGGGTTTGCGGAAGTCAGTCTGTCGGCGTACAACTGGCTAGAGGAGGGGGAGGATGTCAATCTCCTCTCTAAAGTCTCCACAAGGGCCTGCTGGTATTCTTCCATTTTGACCTGTCTGGCTCTTTCTTCAAGCAGTTTTGGAACATTGTGTTTGTACCGTGCATCCAGAAGGGTATAAACCCAGTAATTGGTGTTGTCCAGAATGCGCACAATGCGTGGGTCGCGTTCAATGCAGTCCTAGGCCGAAGAGGTCATAGCCTAGGGTCACAAAACCTGTTTATTGGGCAATTTCAATGGTGGCGAGTCTGACGTACATAAATCGCAGCAATGGCCGTTAGCAACGTCTGAATCTCACGAAATGTCTCATGCAGGTAGAAGACATATTGTTAGACTTGGGCTCCAAAGATGGGTTCCCTACATCTCTGCAAACCAGAGTTACAGGGCTCCAAATTTGGTAAAATCCCCCATAGGCTTTCATTGGGCCTCCTATTTACAGTTCCAAAATCTCACATCTTTTCAAAGGGCAATTACTCAGCAGTGGCAAATTTTCTAGCATTGTAGGGACCCTTAGGGGGAACATGACTGGTGAGTTTCGGGCCCCTAGGCCAAAGAGGTCATAGCCTAGGGTCACAAAAACCTGTTTATTGGGGCTATTTCAATGGTAGTGATGGTGACGTACATAAATCGCAGCAATGGCCGTTAGCAAAGTCTGAATCTCACGAAATGTCTCATGCAGGTAGAAGACATATTGTTAGACTTGGATTCCAAAGATGGGGTCCCTACATCTCTGCAAACCAGAGTTACAGGGGTCCAAAATTGGTAAAATCCCCCATAGGATTTCATTGGCTTCCTATTTCACTTTCCAAAATCTCACATCTTTTCAAAGGGCAATGGCTCAGCAGTACCAAATTTTCTAGCATTGTAGGGACCCTTAGGGGGAACATGACTGGTGAGTTTCGGGCCCCTAGGCCGAAGAGGTCATAGCCTAGGGTCACAAAAACCTGTTTATTGGGGCTATTTCAATGGTAGTGATGGTGACGTACATAAATCGCAGCAATGGCCGTTAGCAAAGTCTGAATCTCACGAAATGTCTCATGCAGGTAGAAGACATATTGTTAGACTTGGATTCCAAAGATGGGGTCCCTACATCTCTGCAAACCAGAGTTACAGGGGTCCAAAATTGGTAAAATCCCCCATAGGATTTCATTGGCTCCCTATTTCACTTTCCAAAATCTCACATCTTTTCAAAGGGCAATGGCTCAGCAGTACCAAATTTTCTAGCATTGTAGGGACCCTTAGGGGGAACATGACTGGTGAGTTTCGGGCCCCTAGGCCGAAGAGGTCATAGCCTAGGGTCACAAAAACCTGTTTATTTGGGCTATTTCAATGGTAGTGATGGTGGCGTACATAAATCTCAGCCATGGCCGTTAGCAACGTCTGAATCTCACGAAATGTCTCATGCAGGTAGAAGACATATTGTTAGACTTGGATTCCAAAGATGGGGTCCCTACATCTCTGCAAACCAGAGTTACAGGGGTCCAAAATTGGTAAAATCCCCCATAGGCTTTCATTGGGCCTCCTATTTACCGTTCCAAAATCTCACACCATTTCAAAGGGCAATGGCTCAGCAGTGGCAAAACTCACCAGTCATGATCCCCCTAAGGGTCCCTACAATGCTAGAAAATTTGGTACTGCTGAGCCATTGCCCTTTGAAAAGATGTGAGATTTTGGAAAGTGAAATAGGGAGCCAATGAAATCCTATGGGGGATTTTACCAATTTTGGACCCCTGTAACTCTGGTTTGCAGAGATGTAGGGACCCCATCTTTGGAATCCAAGTCTAACAATATGTCTTCTACTTGCATGAGACATTTCGTGAGATTCAGACTTTGCTAACGGCCATTGCTGCGATTTATGTACGTCACCATCACTACCATTGAAATAACCCCAATAAACAGGTTTTTGTGACCCTAGGCTATGACCTCTTCGGCCTAGGGGCCCGAAACTCACCAGTCATGTTCCCCCTAAGGGTCCCTACAATGCTAGAAAATTTGGTACTGCTGAGCCATTGCCCTTTGAAAAGATGTGAGATTTTGGAAAGTGAAATAGGGAGCCAATGAAATCCTATGGGGGATTTTACCAATTTTGGACCCCTGTAACTCTGGTTTGCAGAGATGTAGGGACCCCATCTTTGGAATCCAAGTCTAACAATATGTCTTCTACCTGCATGAGACATTTCGTGAGATTCAGACTTTGCTAACGGCCATTGCTGCGATTTATGTACGTCACCATCACTACCATTGAAATAGCCCCAATAAACAGGTTTTTGTGACCCTAGGCTATGACCTCTTCGGCCTAGGGGCCCGAAACTCACCAGTCATGTTCCCCCTAAGGGTCCCTACAATGCTAGAAAATTTGGTACTGCTGAGCAATTGCCCTTTGAAAAGATGTGAGATTTTGGAAAGTGAAATAGGGAGCCAATGAAATCCTATGGGGGATTTTACCAATTTTGGACCCCTGTAACTCTGGTTTGCAGAGATGTAGGGACCCCATCTTTGGAATCCAAGTCTAACAATATGTCTTCTACCTGCATGAGACATTTCGTGAGATTCAGACTTTGCTAACGGCCATTGCTGCGATTTATGTACGTCACCATCACTACCATTGAAATAGCCCCAATAAACAGGTTTTTGTGACCCTAGGCTATGACCTCTTCGGCCTAGGGGCCCGAAACTCACCAGTCATGTTCCCCCTAAGGGTCCCTACAATGCTAGAAAATTTGGTACTGCTGAGCCATTGCCCTTTGAAAAGATGTGAGATTTTGGAAAGTGAAATAGGGAGCCAATGAAATCCTAGGGGGGATTTTACCAATTTTGGACCCCTGTAACTCTGGTTTGCAGAGATGTAGGGACCCCATCTTTGGAATCCAAGTCTAACAATATGTCTTCTACCTGCATGAGACATTTCGTGAGATTCAGACTTTGCTAACGGCCATTGCTGCGATTTATGTACGTCACCATCACTACCATTGAAATAGCCCCAATAAACAGGTTTTTGTGACCCTAGGCTATGACCTCTTCGGCCTAGGGGCCCGAAACTCACCAGTCATGTTCCCCCTAAGGGTCCCTACAATGCTAGAAAATTTGGTACTGCTGAGCCATTGCCCTTTGAAAAGATGTGAGATTTTGGAAAGTGAAATAGGGAGCCAATGAAATCCTATGGGGGATTTTACCAATTTTGGACCCCTGTAACTCTGGTTTGCAGAGATGTAGGGACCCCATCTTTGGAATCCAAGTCTAACAATATGTCTTCTACCTGCATGAGACATTTCGTGAGATTCAGACTTTGCTAACGGCCATTGCTGCGATTTATGTACGTCACCATCACTACCATTGAAATAGCCCCAATAAACAGGTTTTTGTGACCCTAGGCTATGACCTCTTCGGCCTAGGGGCCCGAAACTCACCAGTCATGTTCCCCCTAAGGGTCCCTACAATGCTAGAAAATTTGCCACTGCTGAGTAATTGCCCTTTGAAAAGATGTGAGATTTTGGAACTGTAAATAGGAGGCCCAATGAAAGCCTATGGGGGATTTTACCAAATTTGGAGCCCTGTAACTCTGGTTTGCAGAGATGTAGGGAACCCATCTTTGGAGCCCAAGTCTAACAATATGTCTTCTACCTGCATGAGACATTTCGTGAGATTCAGACGTTGCTAACGGACATTGCTGCGATTTATGTACGTCAGACTCGCCACCATTGAAATTGCCCAATAAACAGGTTTTGTGACCCTAGGCTATGACCTCTTCGGCCTAGGACTGCATTGAACGCGACCCACGCATTGTGCGCATTCTGGACAACACCAATTACTGGGTTTATACCCTTCTGGATCCACGGTACAAACACAATGTTCCAAAACTGCTTGAAGAAAGAGCCAGACAGGTCAAAATGGAAGAATACCAGCAGGCCCTTGTGGAGACTTTAGAGAGGAGATTGACATCCTCCCCCTCCTCTAGCCAGTTGTACGCCGACAGACTGACTTCCGCAAACCCAGGACGACCAGGAGGGCAGCAAACAACACAAGCCGCAGCTAGTGCCCAAAAGGGAATGGTATCGGCAGTGTCCTTGGAGTGGGAAAATTTTCTGACACCCATGCAGCAGCACACAGAACAGCAAGCGTGCAGATCCACCTCCAACACCGATCGCCTGGAGAAGATGGTCAAGGACTACATGTCAGATGGCGTAGCTGTGTTGAACAATCCATCTGCACCCTTCAACTATTGGGTATCGAAGCTAGACACCTGGCACAAACTGGCAATGTACGCAATAGAGGTGCTGGCTTGCCCGGCAGCCAGCGTTATGTCGGAACGCTGTTTCAGTGCTGCCAGAGGCATCGTCACAGATCGGCGGCGTATCCGCCTCTCCACAGAAAATGCAGACCGTCTGACTCAAATTAAAATGAATCAATCCTGGATTGGAAACGACTACGCAACACTCCCGGACCCCAACCAAGTAACATGAACAATGAACATCTGTGATGGGTTAGCGTTTCCGGTCCCTGTTTATTGAACCTCTCATCTGTATTACATTTATGACTGCATGGCGACAAAATGCAAATTGCTATCCGCACGCTTCTTGTCCTCATGCAAGGCCTGGGTTGTTGTGTCTCAAAGCGTGGCCTTCTCCTCCTGCGCCACCCTCCTCTTGTTCCATCACGTGTGCTGCTGCTGGGTTAGCGTTACCGGTCCCTTTTCCTGGAACCTCTTATATGTATTACATTTATGACTGCATGCCGACAAAAAGCATGTTACCTGTGCAAAGAAAACAGACATTTCCCGCATTTAAAAGACAGTTTTCCCTTTGAAACTTTAAAATCGATTTTCTCAAAAACTATAAGCTCTTTTTGCTAAAAAATTTTTCCTCTTGTACCCACTCCCAAGGTGCACATACCCTGTAAATTTGGGGTATGTAGCATGTAAGGAGGCTTTACAAAGCACGAAAGTTCGGGTCCCCATTGACTTCCATTATGTTCGGAGTTCGGCCATGTTCGGCCCGAACCCGAACATCTAGATGTTCGCCCAACACTACACGTGACCCGTTCGGCCAATCACAGCGCTAGCCGAACGTTCGGGTAACGTTCGGCCATGCGCTCTTAGTTCGGCCATATGGCCGAACAGTTTGGCCGAACACCATCAGGTGTTCGGCCGAACCCGAACATCACCCGAACAGGGTGATGTTCTGCAGAACCCGAACAGTGGCGAACACTGTTCGCCCAACACTAGTCTCAGGGGGTGGTTAGAGGGGAAAATAGATGCAATCAATGCACTGGGGAGTTGATCGGAAGGGGGTCTGAGGGGGATCTGAGGGTTTGGCCGAGTGATCAGGAGCCCACACGGGGCAAATTAGGGCCTGATCTGATGGGTAGGTGTGCTAGGGGGTGACAGGAGGTGATTGATGGGTGTCTCAAGGTGTGATTAGAGGGGGGAATAGATGCAAGTAATGCACTGGCGAGGTGATCAGGGCTGGTGTCTGAGGGCGTTCTGAGGGTGTGGGCAGGTGATTGAGTGCCCTAGGGGCAGATAGGGGTCTAATCTGATGGGTAGCAGTGACAGGGGGTGATTGATGGTTAATTAGTGGGTGTTTAGGGTAGAGAACAGATGTAAACACTGCACTTGGGTGGTGTGGGTGGGTGATCAGATTGCCCGCAAGGGGCAGGTTAGGGGCTGATTGATGGGTGGCAGTGACAGGGGGTGATTGATGGGTGGCAATGACAGGGGTTGATTGATGGGTGATTGACAGGTGATCAGTGGGTTATTACAGGGAAGAACAGATGTAAATATTGCACTGGCGAATTGATAAGGGGGGGTCTGAGGGCAATCTGAGCGTGTAGACGGGTGATTGGGTGCCCGCAAGGGGCAGATTAGGGTCTGATCTGATGGGTAACAGTGACAGGTGGTGATAGGTGGTGATTGATGGGTGATTGATGGGTAATTAGTGGGTGTTTAGGGTAGAGAACAGATGTAAACACTGCACTTGGGAGGTGATCTGACGTGGGATCTGCGGGCGATCTATTGGTGTGGGTGGGTGATCAGATTGCCCGCAAGGGGCAGGTTAGGGCTGATTGATGGGTGTCAGTGACAGGGGGCGATTGATGGGTGATTGACAGGTGATTGACAGGTGATTGACAGGTGATCAGGGGGATAGATGCATACAGTACACAGAGGGGGGGGGGGGGGGGGTCTGGGGAGAATCTGAGGGGTGGAGGGGGTGATCAGTGTTATAAACTGTTCTTATCACCTTGCTTCGACACCATTGTCTCACAGACTGTGAGATCACTTGACTCTCCACACAGCAAACAGGATATAGACTTGCTCAGGCTTCTTTCAATGTTTCCGTTATTTATTCAAGTCACAGGAATACAGATAGATACATTCATCATATCCTAGCCATGCCAATCTTCATGTTGCGTTATAAGCTCATGATTAGACTCCCTCTTGAAGTCAATCAGGTACCTTCTTCCTAACTACGTTACACTAAACTACATATGTACAACATACATTATATCAGATTACAGAAAGGACGAACATGCTTAGGTCCCAGTCGGCCTTGCGAGCTAGTGCAGAAGGAAGAAGCAGAAGTGAGTTCTCCATTGCTTGCTCCAGCTTTAATACCGGCTAGGAAAGAGTTAAATATGACATCATCTTCGCCACCCCCTATATCAGTCTATTGGTGGACCCACTCATGGTGTCATCATACCCGCCTACTCGATTAATAATCGATGAGACATTTGACATACATGCAGGAATGTGAATATTTACAAAACATGACTGATGTTTATTGTTCCAGGCCCAGGTCAGGGAGACCTGCGGCCTTGATCAGAACAGCTTCTTGGTATGTTCTAGTTCTGCTGACAGAACTGCAGATTTTCTCTCTTCAGAGAAAATCCCCTTAAAGGGCAGGTCTGCTCATCAAGCCTTTTTGACTAACTCAGTCCAAATAACTGAGGCCTACTTAAATTATAACAATCCCCCCTAAAACGGCTTGACCCGCAGATCCCAGCGTCTGAACCTCCCAGTACCTGGTTTCTTTCTTGTATGTTTCACTTTTCGATGTTCGTGCTCACACAACTTCTCTGCTCTCGGTGGTTACCCCTGGAAGAGAGAGAGCAAGACCTCTTGGTCTTCCTGTAACCAGGCTCTCTGGGGAAGCCCTACTTCTAAGTCCCTCAACACCACATGCTCAGCATTTGCGTCACTTGCGTATCACTCACAAACTTGCATGACCACAGAAAAGTGAAACTCGTTTGGTTGTTACAAAACGGAGCAGTGCCAGGTGCCTTCTAAAAGAGCGCCTTTATACAATCAGCTCCTAGGTACTACTAAACCTTTACCCGTAACCCTGTATATCCCTTAATTTAAACTATTGGTTCCGGAGATTGTTTATGAGGCACCAATCTCTGGACCAGGTTAATTTATTTTACGTAATTTTAACCCGCAACCTCACCTGGATAACGATGCCTAAAGTTGTCATCCCCATCCAGACGACCAGTGGGTGTAGAAAGAACTTTGGAACTGCAGATGCCCCGTCCGAGTGTCCCTGGAACATCACCGGAACCTTTGTCCACCAGGGCAGACTGGAACTCACCTGCTCATTTTTGTGTTCTACCTCGTTAAGATCACCTGTATCATGGTGAAATCTTACCTCTAACTTAGTGTACTGTTTGTTTAACCTTTGTAACAACATGTGGCCGTCTTGGATCAAACCCTGTTCCCCTTTGTCCCATGTCGTGTTCTCTTTCAGGACGGGAACTACTCGTGAAACTTTGACCTTTAGAGTTCTCTTAACAATTTGAGAAACAACGTCATCCAGCCTGGATGACAGGATCCATATGGGATCTCCACTCACACAATATGTTCCCCTTGGAAAATCCCCCTTATCGGAACAATTATGAGAATATACCTTGAATGTATCATTAGACCTTATGTTAAAAAACCAAACCCTTCCTTCAGCCACCGGAACTATTGGTTTGGCTTCAGGGTGGATCTTTTGAATGGTAGCCTCGCAGTCTGCGTTATTGAACCCGCAGGCTTCTTCACTAAATTTGGCTTGCCCCGGCCAACGCAGATACTTCTGCAAGAATTGCCCGCATGAGGACAACTCTACTTGCTTCACCTCCCCGTCTAGCACCAAAAAAGGTTGACCTCTCAGGTCCTGGTGTAAGACATGTGTTGAGGTGGGAACTAAGGAAGTGGCGGTGCCTAAAGGAATGTTGCACCGTTTCCATTTGTTCACCCAAACATCTCGAAGATGCCATGCAAAAGATCCTTCTCCAGAAAAGTTACTATACCTCCCCTTGTCCAATCTCTCGCTGACAAAATATGTCCCCAGCTGTCCTGATTGGACCTCTTCCCCCCTTACGTCCTGAGGCACAATATGTACCTGAGGTCGGGAAGACTGTACTCTCTGCAATCTTTCGATTAAGAGTACCTCTTCACTTACCCAACTATCATGAGGATAAGCTGCTGCATATGGACTGTGTAATATCGTCCCCTGTTGTGACCCGTGTAGTGTGGATGGGGTTCCCTGTGTTGGCTTTCCCTCCCCCGGGACCGCTCTCCCCACCCTCTTTGTCACCTGGAAATGTGGCTTGATCTCGATTGTTACTTCTTGTTTCGAGAACCACCCACCCTTGGCTTTCCAGCCTTTACGTGTGTATAGTTGTTTCAGAGGCACTCTCTGTTGGTCGCTCCAGAGTGTGATGTTGTCCCCTGCGTCTCTCTGGTAAGAGAATTGACGCCTCCTGCTCGTTCCTCTCCAATCTGGAACCATCTCACTCTGCATAACCAATACAAGGTACCCCTGAATCACACACTCCACCTTTTGCATGTACCCATTATACTGCAATGTACCTTTTAACAAACCTTTGGATCGGTGCATTGATTCTGGGAGTGTGGCATTCAATAGCAGATTTACACTGCCATTAAATTCCCACTGCCCACACACTTGACCCTTCAGACCTTTCACCCACCTTGTGCCATGAAATTTGCTTTCTCCTGGCACAAGTGCTCTTTTCCTCCGTCCCTGCATGGTCCATCTGTGCCAAGCGGAGGGAGGTGTGAAAGGATCAGTACCTTTGTCACCCAACATTAACATGCTTGGGCCTTGCATTCTCATTAACCCCTTATTATACATGAGAATGTCCTCTCTTCGTTCTCCTAGGACGAAATGGCAACCTAGGATCGCCATCAGCACGGTACTCCTCATTATAAAAGCACCACCCTGGGAAAGAAAAACATTAGCACTTTGCATTATGCTTTGCTCCGACAGTTTTGTTAGTCTCTTTCCGATTTCAGGAATCTCGCGGTTTAGTCTCTTTCCAATTTCAGGAATCTCGTGTTTTAGTCTCTTTCCGATTTCAGGAATCTCATGTTCCTCCAAGCTTAGATTGGCATCTGGAACCTTTCGCTTATCCGACTGACATCTCCATCTTTGCTGCCAGCACTGCAGCTGTCTCAATTCCATATTGCCAAACACCTGAAATCGAAATACAAACAAATCAATTCTTATTAATGATTTGGGATTCGCCCTGCGGCTTGTACTCTTTACCCTTTAAATTGATCAATATATATCGTAATTGATCTCGTTGCTTTATGGTTCTCCTGAACTCTGTTTACTCTTATTGGTAGATTGGAGTTAAACTTCACCCCCCTACCTCAGTACTATCCTCAGTACTTACCTGTTTAAAATATGCTCCCGCGGACTTCACCTATGGAAGCTCGCTTCACCTTTGGAAGCTCTCACCCCATTGCAGCTCACTCCACATCCCCCCTTATCTGTCCATGCGCGGCCGTCGCATGCACAGATTACGGATGCCACACCTGATGCTGCTTTGCGGGTGAGCCTGCAATGCTCTTACTCATTATCGCATTTACTTATCTAGAACTTCATCGCGATACCAGCTCTGCTAGAAGTTCTGTGTGTTGTACCCTCTGACCAGTGTTTGCCGTGCCACCACCTAAACTACCAAAAAAAACTGGCTGCCTCCCTGTAGGAAGGAGCACTTTGCACTTAAACTACACAGGGTGCAGGGCTAAGCATACCAGCGTCACCTGCCTGTATGCAGATCCCTGAATGCCCACATGGAAGGTAGTCACATGGCAAACAGCGTACTGATACACTGTCACTCTGTAAACGGCAATTCTATCATCTGTATAATTGCCTCATGAACTGCTGTCAGTCCTTGTTCTTTGTGCTACAATTGACAGGAGCTGGAAAAAACATATTTGACCAACCAAAAAAAAAACCGCACAAAAAAAACAGCCCAGCATAGACCTCTCAGTCAAGCTCTGGCCCTGTCCACGACAAAAACCGGAAAAAACGTTACCGCTCTGCATCAGCGGCGACGGAAACCCGTATTGGTCAACTCCCTTTTTTTCCACCTCCGGCACCCCCCTGATGCACTGTCCCCCCCTATACTCTATTGGGAACTCATGCTGCACCACCCATTAAGGTGCCCCACTTACAGGAAGAATCCCATAAGCAACACAGTACAGACACTTTCCTGACCTGCACTGCTACGTGTGTCCCTGCCCCTAGCTGGGACACTTTTCCTATCCGTGCTCCTGCTAATCATACAGTAATAGCTTGTTGCACGTATCCTGGCATTCCTCTCCACGGACTCAGGGAAAACCTCTGGGGAAATACTTTGAGACCCGAGACACACAGTAGCACGTCTCTGTATTTCTACCCCCCTCCCTTTCAGCTGCTCTGCCCGGAGCCGCGAGCCCAGCCTGACGTGACGTGGATCCCCCCCAGCCCCTCCTCCCCCCCTGCCATGACGTGTGGGGGCCATGACTCTCGGGGGCGGGCTCTCTCCACTGCCGCCATTTTGAGTCCTGGACTGCCAGCTAAAATGGCTGCTCCCATAGCAGCCTCTCGTTTCCTATATCCTAGGAGAGAACACAAAATGCAAATAGAACATACATTTTTTATGCAGTTACACACAGATCAGCCTCCGCATTCCTTCACGTCTCAGCTGTAATCCGAACTGCAATCAGACATACGGATCCCCAGAGACGCGGGAATCTTTCTCACTCTAACACAGACATAACTAAGAACCGCCCGAGCGAGCTATACGACTCCAAACCACTTTAACTGTTTTAACTGTTAACATCCCAGCTAGAACATCAACACAATACAGACATTGACAAAACATGTTATCAGCAGCACCGACTGGAAATGCGAGAAACGTGCAGAACATCTCACAAACAGAAAGACACTCGCTTTCCTCTTCTCTCCCTCTATCCCCTCTCTCCCCAACTCATCTGCAGCTCATCTCAGCCATAACTCGGAACTATTACGGCGCTATTACTGAGACGAACAACAGACGAGCTGGCTGAACAACATAACAGATGCAGATATTTACAAGCATGTTAGCAATGTTAACGCGCGGAGGAAAGACACACAAAAACCTCACCCATTATCTCAGCTGTCCCTCTGCGAAATTCCACAGCTACCCAGAGACAAGGGCTGTGCCTTCCTGTCTAACCAAAAAAGAAAAAGAAGAAGAGGAAAAAAAAACAGCTTACCCCTGTCTCTCACAGTTTACAACTGTCTTCTCTCCCCTCTCCTCTCCCCCCTATCCATTAACTACCAGACTGGAACACTGCTGTCCTCTCTCTGCCGCGGGGGACCCCCCCCATTTGTCTGGCACCCTTCCCAGTCTCTGGACGGGGAGAAAAAAACAAAACAAAACCCAGAGAGAGAGAAAAAAAACATCTGCCACACAGGAATATCGAATCCTAAGAAACAATCAAAGCGCATAAACTCTGAAAACACATTCTGTATTTACATCGAAGCTGTAATCAACACAGAATATACACATTAACACATTATACTCTCCTTGTTATAATACCCAAATACAACACAGATAAGGCCATACAACAACGTAAACAAACTTGCCTGAGCAGCAGATTCTTCGCAATTCACCAGCATTCCGCAACTTTTTCCCACGACACCTCTGTGGACACCGGAACGTCAGTGGAGGGCATCCACCCTCCCCCACAGCGGATCAATCTCCAGCGGCAGTTGCGAGCAGCCGTAGCCTCGGAGAGTTCCTTCTGACCCAGGTTTTTAGGCTTGTAACTGTGTGCACATGCAGTTACAGTGTAACGTCCAAGAGTTTCGCCGCTGATTTTTTGAATCGCTGCCGTGTGCTTGACTCCCGCACACATCCCACACCACTTATCAGTATCAGCTTGATAAGCTTTACCGTCTGCGTCCGTCTATTCCGCTTGTTTTGCTGTGGAATATCTTGAAACCATTTTCCGTCGGCCCCGGCCCCGTCTGCCTGTATAGTTAGGCAGGGAAGGATTTCAGGCACCACTGTTATAAACTGTTCTTATCACCTTGCTTCGACACCATCGTCTCACAGACTGTGAGATCACTTGACTCTCCACACAGCAAACAGGATATAGACTTGCTCAGGCTTCTTTCAATGTTTCCGTTATTTATTCAAGTCACAGGAATACAGATAGATACATTCATCATATCCTAGCCATGCCAATCTTCATGTTGCGTTATAAGCTCATGATTAGACTCCCTCTTGAAGTCAATCAGGTACCTTCTTCCTAACTACGTTACACTAAACTACATATGTACAACATACATTATATCAGATTACAGAAAGGACGAACATGCTTAGGTCCCAGTCGGCCTTGCGAGCTAGTGCAGAAGGAAGAAGCAGAAGTGAGTTCTCCATTGCTTGCTCCAGCTTTAATACCGGCTAGGAAAGAGTTAAATATGACATCATCTTCGCCACCCCCTATATCAGTCTATTGGTGGACCCACTCATGGTGTCATCATACCCGCCTACTCGATTAATAATCGATGAGACATTTGACATACATGCAGGAATGTGAATATTTACAAAACATGACTGATGTTTATTGTTCCAGGCCCAGGTCAGGGAGACCTGCGGCCTTGATCAGAACAGCTTCTTGGTATGTTCTAGTTCTGCTGACAGAACTGCAGATTTTCTCTCTTCAGAGAAAATCCCCTTAAAGGGCAGGTCTGCTCATCAAGCCTTTTTGACTAACTCAGTCCAAATAACTGAGGCCTACTTAAATTATAACAATCAGGAGGGAGCAGGGGGCAGTTTAGGGCATAAAAAAAATTAGCGTTTATAGATAGTGACAGGGAGTGATTGATGGGTGATTAGGGGGGTGATTGGGTGCAAACAGTGGTCTGGGGGGTGGGCATGGGGGGTCTGAGAGGTGCTGTGGGCGATCAGGGGGCAGGGGTGGGGAATCAGTGTGCTTGGGTGCAGACTAGGGTGGCTGCAGCCTGCCCTGGTGGTCCCTCGGACACTGGGACCACCAGGGCAGGAGGCAGCCTGTATAATACACTTTGTATACATTACAAAGTGTGTTATACAATTTGTATGCGGCGATCCGGGTGCTAGTAACCCACCGGCGCTTCCGAACGGTCGGCGGGTTACAACGCGAGGTGGGCGGAGCCAGTCCCCGGCGAAGGATCGCGTTACGAATGACGCAATCGCTCCGCCCATGCCAGTACAAGGTCCACCGCCAATTGTATATGCGGCGGTCCTTGCGGGATCCACTTCCCGGCTGCCATTTGTACATGCAGCGGTCGGGAAGTGGTTAATATTAGGTAGGCAGAGAAACCCTCAGTATTAAGTAGCTAGAGGTGCCCCCAAGTATAAGGCAGCTAGAGGTGCCCCTGAAAGGAGATCTCATCAGTGGAATACCGAGAGCTGGGTGAGTAACTTCTCATTTGAATCTGTATAAGAAAGGAAGGAGGGACTTGGGGAAGGGAGTGAGCCGCCTTTTCATCATCAAGCGCCTGTAGGCACGTGCCTACAGTGCCGTATGGTAAATCCGTCCCTGGGTGCAGCGTAAGCCACATCAGGGACATCTCATTAGTTCCATGGCGATGTAATGTCAGTTCGTGCTGCCCTCCTCTCTCTCTTCACTGTTCCACCGGTGGCTTCTCTTGTGTCGCGTAATGACACAATCAGGAGGTGCCACTAGGGGCTTCTCCTGAATGCCAATCAATTTTCAGCAAAAACATTTATAGCTTCCCAATGGTGTCAACAGTCCTTAACCTTCAGTTGTGCTCTTGAGCGAATTTGCGACACTATGCTGAATGAAACAATTAAAGCCACCCTTGCGGATAGGGTACTTAATTTAGATATAATATGGCAACCTTAGCTTCAGAATGTCACCTCTCCGGAGATTTCTAATTGATTGTCTTATTGCAATTTATTGTGTTTGATGTGTCCATTAAAAAAAAATATTCCCCTTTTATGCTTATTATAAGCTTCCATGTCCTACTTTGTTTGATTGTAATGATCTGTGGGCGATTTCCGGTCAGCGCACGCCACGTGCACTGAAGCAGAAGGAAATCCCACAGTCACAGAAGCAGAGTACCCAGTGTATATTTGTAGAGGAGAATTCCAACCAGCAGATGGAGCTGTGGAGTACAGAGGGATAAGTCCTCTGTACAGCCACAGATGCCAGATTGAAATTGCACGATTAAGCAAGACTGGGCAACAAAGTAGCAACTCAGAAGAAAGCAAGAACAGAGACAGACTATATGAATGTCTACCAATCTAGTCGCCACCCAGCGACGGTAGACATATCATATCAGAACAGACCAGAATGAGAAAGCTAATCGCAAGAGAGGCGATTGCTATCAGCAACACAAGACTAAGCAAAGACAGAGCGTGAATTGAGTAAGGAAGACACAGCGAATAACAACAATCTGAACGCCAAGGAAAATAACAAATGAACTAGCTAAACGCGGTCACTGCACGTTATGCCCAACAGTGACAAGCGCGTTAATAGTACGGTCATCGCACGTTAAGTGCAACAGTGACAAAACGTACCAACCCTGACTGACAAATGAACAAGGAAAACAAAGACAAACAGATAGCGGGAATGCTTGCTAATCGGTTGTCTCACACCAGACAACAGCAAGCGTTCGTTCCGGACAAGACAGACTGAAGGAGTAACCAGTAGCAACCGCAGCTAAGGTTATACTCCAATATGCAGACAAGAGGGGAACACCTGCTAATCGGTTGCCTCACACCAGACAACAGCAAGCGTTCATTCCAGACAAGACAGACAGAAGGAGTAACCAGTAGCAACTGCAGCTAAGGTTACACTCCAAGATTCAGACAAGGGAGATCCACCGCCTCTACCGCTAGGGCGAATGCGATCTAGGTACAGGACAGAACTATTTACTATCAGCCACCGCTGGCGATAGTACAATCGCACTGACAAGACAAGACAGAATAGGCAGTACAAATTAAACACAAACCTGACTGCACTAATAGGAGTGCAAGGTGCACTCCCCAAGAATAAACTACACTAGAATATAGCAACAAAGATGCTGAGGCTCTAAGGTTAGTTTCACTAAACTGGACCTATGACGAGCAAGGAATTTTGGCAGGAAGTGACATTTATACTGGAAACCTTCAAAGGAAGCAGACAAGCAGATTGCAAGATAAGTAGATGCAAATCAGTCAGCCTTGAAAACTGACAAAAAGGCTTCTTTTCCCTGGATTGAACTATGCAACCTGCATAGGAAACAAAACTGTCCAGGGAATCAATCAGAATCAGAATCAGAATCAGCTTTATTCGCCAAGTATGCCAGAGACATACCCGGAATTGTTTTTGGAGCATATGGCATGGCGTTTATACATACATACATAAGACTTACCGTATTTTTCGGACTATAAGACGCTCCGGACTATAAGACGCACCTAGGTTTAGAGAGTAAAAAATCAGGTAAAAAAAAGAAATACTAAACCTGGTGCGTTCATGGTCCAGGAGCTTTTTATGGACCTCCCCCCCCCCCCCCCCCCCAAATTGCCTCTATCTAAGCTACACTGCCCAGCTACACTAACTTGTTGCCTCCACCAGATAAACTTACTACAGTCCCAATTACACTATCTACACTCTCTACACTTAGCTATAGTACACTCCTTACACTTAGTTACAATACACTCCCTACAATACATTTCCTACACTCAGCTATAGTACACTCCTTACACTTAGTTACAATACACTCCCTACAATACATTTCCTACACTCAGCTATAGTACACTCCTTACACTTAGTTACAATACACTCCCTACAATACATTTCCTACACTTAGCTATAGTACACTCCTTACACTCAGCTACAGTACACTTAGCTACCGTACACTCATTACAGAGGCTCTTACCCATCCAATTGTGCGCTCCATCTGTCCAGCACTTGCACATTCAGAGCTATGCTAGGTGTTATTTGCGGGTCACGCGATGAGGCACGCGTTCTCCCCCCATTCCTTAATGTCCATTAACCACAGGGTGGCCGCGACCCCGTGACAGCCCAGCTGCTGTCGTATTGTGAAAACGCTGAAGTCTGTCGTGCATCGCAGGGCAAAGAGGAGCTGCGCAGAGATCCAGAGCTGGAAGTTCACAGCATGACCAAGCTGCCCGATGCCCGCGGGACTCTGGATGCATGTGAGGATGATGGGAAGCCAGAACACCAGTTCACCGAGCGGGAGTGGACCTTGACAGCCCGACAGTCCAGCCGTTGCAGTAGCGCGATAACAACATTGAAGTCCATACTGCATCACAGGACAAAGAGAAACTGCGCAGCTGAATGGCTGTGCTGGGGCCAGAAGGACAGGTCACCGAGCGGAAATGGAAGAGATCCAGAGCTGGAAGTTAACTGCATGACCGAGTTGCCAGATGCCTGCCAGACCCTGGATGCTTGTGAGGACGGGAAGCCAGAACGGACAGTTCACCGAGCGGACCGCGACAGCCCGACAATCCAGCCACTGCAGAAGCGTGATAAGATGGTAGTCTGTCCCACAGCTGAATGGCTGTGCTGGGCCCAGAAGGACAAGTCATTAAGCGAGAGGGAGGAGATCCAGAGCCGGGAGCTCACTGCATGACCGAGCTGCCAGATGCCCGCCGGACCCTGGATGACATGGCCAGGAAGAGCTAACCAGCATAGCACAGCAGAGAGCAGCTGATGGACAGTACTAAAAGAGGCAGAGGATTCGGCACGCACTACTGGGTGCGGTAAGAGCTGGCGGGGAGGGGGGATGATGGAGGAAAGGACACCTTACATTCTTACATTCGCACTATAAGACGCACTGACTTTCTTCCCCCAATTTTGGGGAAGAAAAAGTGCGTCTTATAGTCCGAAAAATACAGTACATACATACGGCCTAGGGTGGGCTACATAAACATGAACATAAGCATGAACATAGTAAGAGGCATTCAGCCCTGTAGCGGCGGCCCAGTGGAAGGAGCTTGAAGAACCGACTGCCCGGGTGGGAGGGGTCGGTCGAGATCTTGGTGGCCCTCGTCCTCATTCTGGCCGTGTGGAGGTGATCGAGGGGTGGCAGTGGCAGACCGATGATCTTTTCTGCAGTGCTGATTACTCTGTGGAGTTTGTACTTGTCGCTAGCAGATGCCCCAGCGTACCAGACGATGAGGGATGAGCAGAGAATGGACTCCACAGTGGCAGTGTAAAAGCTCCTGAGCAACTCGCGTGGGATGCCAAATTTTTTCAGTTGGCGCAAGAAAAATAGCCTCTGCTGTGCCTTTTTCTGAGTTATGATGGTGTTCTGCCCCCATTTTAGGTGATTAGTGATAGTAGTGCAGAGGAACCGAACACAGGGGACCCTGAAGACTTCGTTCTCCCTTATGAGGATTGGGTGGAGGGGGGGGGGGGGGGGCGTCTCCTGAAGTCCACAACCAGTTCCACTGTCTTTGCTGCATTGAGGACTAAATTGTTATCAGTGCACCAGTTGCAGATCCTGTCTATCTCGCTGCAGTAGGCATCCTCGTTGTTGCCACTGATGAGTCCAATGATTGTGGTGTCGTCCGCAAACTTGATGACCTTGACAGAGTCATCAGTTGAAGTACAGCTGTTGGTGTACAGGGAGAACAGGAGCGGGGACAGGACACACCCTTGCGGAGCACCTATGTTGGTAGTTCTCACCTTGGAGTAGCAGTTGCCTAGCTTGACCCTCTGCGTTCTATTGGAAAGGAAGTCGCCGACCCACCTGCAGAGGGTGGTGGCTACTCCCAGCTGAGCGAGGTTGGCAAGCAGGATGTCAGGGCAGATGGTATTGAAGGCGGAACTGAAATCCAAGAACAGGAGCCTGGCGTATGAGTTGGGCCTGTCGAGGTGCTCCGTGATGTACGCCAGGCTGATATTGATGGCGTCCTCCACCGACCGGTTTGCCCTGTATGCGAATTGAGTCCAGGAGGGCATTGGTGGAGTGCTTCAGGGAGGCAAGGACCAGCCGTTCAAAGATCTTCATGATGGTGGGGGTTAGGGCCACTGGTCTGTAATTGTTGAGATCAGTGTTACCCGTCTTTTTGGGGATTGGGATAATCGTGGACCTTTTGAAGCAGGAGGGGACCTTGCCCTCCGTAAGAGACCTGTTTTAAATGGAGGAGAGGACAGGGGCCGGCTGGTCTGCACACACCTTCAGACAGATCGACGTCACACCATCCGGGCCCGAGGCTCTCCTAGGGTCAAGCTTGCGTAGGTGTCTTAGTACATCCTCCTCGCAGACTGCGATCGGTGTGTCACCACCGTCTCCCAGGATGGGTAGAGGGGGGTGCGCCCCGTTGTCCATGGCCGTTGTCGTGCCAGGCTGCTTGGGTAGTTTATCGAACCTGCAATAAAACTCGTTGAGTTCATCGGCCAGTTTAGTGCTGGGGGTTGCTTGCTGGGGTGGAGGCTTGAGGTTTGTCGCTGCCCTCAGGCCTTTCCATACCTCCCGTGAATTGTTGGACTGGAGGCTCAGGCTCAGCTTGTCCGAGAAGGCCCTCTTTGCGTTTTTTAGCTCCCGATTTAAGGCATTTCTGGCAGCTCTGAACTCCTCCAAGGAACCAGACTTGTGCGCCTCCTCCTTCATTTTCCTGAGCCGTCGCAACTTGCTGTTGAACCAAGGCTTGTTGTTGGGGTACACCTTAAAGGTCTTGGTTGGTTTGCAGGTGTCTTCACAGAAACTGATGTAGGAGGTGACATTCTCTGCCCATTCCTCCAGAGAGGGAGCTGCCAGGGCTGACCAGTCCGTGCAATCGAAGCATGCCTGGAGCTCCAGCTTTGCCTCCTCTGTCCACCTTTTGGTTGACCTGACGACAGGCTTGATGGTGTCAAGGTGCCTTCTATAGGTGGGGATCAGATGAATTAGACTGTGATCGGAGTTCCCCAGGGCAGCTCCTTGAGCAGCCTTGTACGCGTTCTTGTGGGCAGTGTAACAGTGGTCAAGGGTGCGGTCGTTTCTGGAGGGGCCAGCAGAGCGGATTCTGACATTGATACTTTTATTCTATAACTGAACAAATTTATTATGATAAGATGTTCTCTCATCTGTATTTTTATAGACAAATACGGGTTGACAGTCAACCCAAAACTGCATGTTCACCTGTATCAGCATACCGCGATAAAAGTATTTTTGAAACAAAAAAAATAAGTTTTAAATACAAGGTTCCATGGGTCCTGTGGTAATGTACAGAATACCTTTATTTGCAGCTTGCATAAGACCATCTATCCTTTTGTATTGTAGTGGTGGGTCTTTGAGGTAAACAAAAAAGAAACAAACTGGTGTATATATAGTACAAGTTAACACTATTTCAGCTACGTTGTTTTTTTTGTTTACTCCTAAGATGCTTTCTTTTTAAAGCACTCTTTCTGCATAGCAAGTATTGAGTTGCCAGTTTCAAAGTGTACCTTCATTTAGCTCTGTATATGTGGACTCAGTCTGTGAAAGGTCTCGGAGAAATTGGCAATGTGGAAAGGTGTTGGTGTTTCCTGTAGTAAGCTCATCCTCCTGGAACCCCAAGGGGGTAAACAGAGAAACATAAATACATTCATATATCTGCGCCAGAGAAACCAAAAAATAGTCCCATCAGCTGCCAAGAGGCAAAAAGTCCTAGGATAGACTCCAATAGTACAGTTCTTCCAATCACCTTAGCGCTACAGGCCATTCCACAATTATCTTTCTGTCACCAAACACCCATAACTTCATGGGTCCCTCTCGGAAGGGCCCGGAGGTGAGTATCAAAGACTGTATTGAGCTTGTATTTGACATGGATGTGCAATAAATGGAGTGTTTTTAAATGGTATACGCTCAGATCTGTTTTGGTTTTATATTATTTTATTGGGAGCGACTGATATAAAGAGAAGAGGTGATTGCTGAGGACCAAGGACGTGTTGGTGATCGTAGTTGTGATCTGGCTGAACGCTTTAGGACCTTATAACTTGGGTCTTAGTATTATCCAGTAAGCCTGCACTTTAAAGGGTGTTTGGTGATGGAAAGATAGTTGTGGAATGTCCTGTAGTGCTGAGGTGAATGGAGGAACGGTAAACAGAGAGAGACCAGGACCTCAATGGTGCAGTACCGTTAAGTTTGGGGATAGGTTTTGGTGTTTCCTGTAGTAAGCTCATACTCCTGGAACACCTAGGTTGTAATACTGTAGTGTGTGAAACCTGATTTCAAATCATCTGCTTCAATATTACACTATTCTTAGCATGTCAGGCAGCAGAGATTCATACCCCTGCAAATGAGACATTCTAAATGTAGCTAAAATCTACATATAATGAATTACAGCTTTTGCCTCTGATATTAAACATGAAAACTAGGAAAATGTTTACACGGCTACTTAGACATTATTTGTACATTGTCATTTTAGAACACTTGGGTATTGATAGAATTCCTTTAAGTTTGGAGGAAGGTTTTGGTGTTTCCTGTAGTAAGCTCGTACTCCTGGAACACTTAGGTGGTAAGCAGAGAGGGGCCAAGCGCCCAATGGTGTAGTACCATTAAGTTTGGTTTGCTAACCATATATTATATACTACTACAGTATATAACTTTCTATAATATAATGATTTTACAATAACACTATCACAATGCATTATAAGCTACTTGTAATTAATACGATTGTAAACTGTGAAGGGACCACTATGCACTTATGAAATGTTACATTTTTGAGGGGTAACATATTCCTACTTATTTTTACATATATTGCAAATGTTTATGATTGTATTGTTATTTATAGTCATATGATGTCAATTATATTGAACTAAGGGATTTTTATGGACTCATCATTTTGGATATTTTTGCTACTGGCATATGGCCAATAAGACATATACTATGGGAATGTGCTAGAAATGGGCGCTATTTTATATATTGCCTATTATATTATATACTGTATATCAGGGGTCTAGTCCTGGAAAAAGAGGTGAGCGGACTCACCCTAAAAACCCCTGCGCCGCGCACAGCGTGGCGTGCCAAAAAATGGGCGTAGTCAAACATAATGTGGGTGTGGTCATGGGTGGGGCCAAATATACATGACCTTAGCAGTGATTTAAAAGGTCTGCCGGGGAAGTTTGAGCTCTGCCATAGTGTATCCCCAAAGAATAGATGTAATCTGACAGCATTTCACCAAAAAGACACATAATCTGGTAGAAGTTCCTCCTAAATACAGATAATATGGCAGTGGTTCCTCCAAAATAGACAATGTGGCAGCAGCAGTTCCCCCAACATACACATAATTTGGAAGCATTTCCCCAAAATACGCAAAACCTGGCAGTGATTCACCCAAAATACACGTAACACCCAAAATACACGTAACACCCAAAATACATATAATCTGGCAGCAGTGGTCCCCCAAACATACACAATCTGGCAGCAGTTCCCCAAAATACACGTAATCTGGCAGCAGCCGTTCCCCTAACATACACATAATCTGGCAGCTGTTCCCCAAAATACATAACAGCGGTTCCACAAAAATGCAGATAATTTGACAGCAGTTCCCCCAAAATAGGTACCCCCAGCATAGGTAGCCAGGTCTATAAGTGTCCCCAGTATAAGTAGCCATGAGTATAGTAGTCCCCAGTATATGTAGCCAGGGGTATATGTGCCCAGTATATGTAGTCAGGGGTTAAGTAGTCCCCAGTATATGTAGCCAGAGGTATAGGTGTCCAGTATATGTAGCCAGGGGTATAGGTGTCCAGTATATGTAGCCAGGGGTATAGGTGCCCAGTATATGTAGTCAGGGGTATATGTGCCCAGTATATGTAGTCAGGGGTATATGTGCCCAGTATATGTAGCCAGAGGTATATGTCCCCAGTATATGTAGTCAGGGGTATATGTGCCCAGTATATGTAGCCAGAGGTATATGTCCCCAGTATATGTAGTCAGGGGTATATGTGCCCAGTATATGTAGCCAGGGGAATATGTCCCCAGTAAACGTAGTCAGGGGTATATGTCCCCAGTATATGTAGTCAGGGGTATATGTGCCAGTATATGTAGTCAGGGGTATATGTGCCCAGTATATGTAGTCAGAGGTATATGTTCCCAGTATATTTAGTCAGGGGTATATGTTCCCAGTATATGTAGCCAGGGATATATGTCCCCAGTATATGTAGTCAGGCAGCACAGAGAGGAGGGATTGGTGGGCACAGCGGGGAATGTCTCCTCCCCTCCTTAGGGCTCCCCCTTCCTCCCTCTCCCCCTCCAGTCCAGAACTAAAATTTGTGGGAGCCTGACAGCAGCGTGACTTACCTCTTCCTTCCGGGTAAGCCGGGTAAGTAGTGATGTCCGGTTCATTTGAGCCGGTTCTTTCCTGTGAGTTGTGGAGGAGACAGGAACTGCAGTTCAGTGGAGGAATCAGTTCAGTGGAGGAGACAGGAACTGCAGCTAAACACTGGTTCAGCTGCAGTTCCTGTTTCCTCCACTGAACTGATTCAATTCAGTGTGATGAGCCGGATCACACAACTCACAGAAAAGAACCGGCTCAAATGAACCGGACATCACTACTTACTAATAGTTTGGAACAAGAGTGAGGTAAGTTTCGACTCCCGCCCGCTGCCAGCCGGCGGTACGTTAGTTTTGGAGGGGAGAGCGGGGGATGGAGAGCCCCAAGGTGAGGGAAGGAGGGGGGAGATGGCCCCCCTTCCCCACCGCTGCTCACAGCTCTCCTTCCACTGCGCTCTCTCCCTCCACAGATGCCAGGGTGGACGGCGTCCACTCTCTGAAAAAAGCAAGTGGACGTCATCCACCTGCGTCCACGCCCCACTCGACCCCTGCTGTATATGTATATATGTATACATTTATTGTTTTAGGCACTGTGTATTGAAGAAGCAGGGTAGTACCTGAGAAACGCGTTGTCTATCTGTGTTTTAGGCACTGTGTATTGACGAAGCAGGGTAGTACCTGAGAAACGCGTTGTCTATCTGTGTTTTGAATAAATAATTTCCAGTTGAACTGGTGTCCTATCTTATGGAGAGGTAATATAATACCTCACCTTGTTTTATTGATTTTACTACCCTTATACTCTGGGCACCTCCATCTACACAAATTGCCAGTCTGTGAAAGGCCAGCCGAGCTGTTATATAAAATATTGCTTTATCTGTATACCTCTTTGCCTGCTCAGCCTATTGAGCAAATTACAAATCATCTCATCTGTGTTTTAAGGCAGCGCGGTAAACAGGGGACTTACACAGCCGTGCATTTATTGATTTGTGTCTATTGCTCTTATGTGGTTGTTTTTGCGGAATCATATTATCTTGCACTGATTGAACATGCAGTCTGTTGAAAAAAATTTTTTAATAAAGAGCTGAGCTTTTTAACGCCTTTTTCAATGTTGTAATAAATATGAATGTGTTTATGTGCAAGCTGGTTCAACTGTTTTTTTAGTTTCAAAACCCATTTTATTAGGTATCACATAAGTACATACAAAACAAAAACAGTGCTGTATAGTGCGCCCATCGGCCTTAAGGCTTAATTAAAGTAACACACTTATATTGTAAACAGAATTTAACAGCTAAAATCGTGTTACAATGAGGTATAGTTACATAATGGTATCAAAGACATATATTCTGCCATTTAGATGAGAGAAGCAGAACATCTTGTGCAATTTAACGGATCAAAGGTTGTATTCAGTGCAGTATAAGCAAGCAGTCTAGACTAAACATATAATAGCATACTTTCTCCAAGTGGTGGTTTCTGTCAGCCAAGTAAGCTTTGATCATTTCATTAATCATAGTTTAGTGTATGCAGATGAGAACATTCGAGTAAGATAATGATTTTTTAAACTACTGGGAAGCTATATTGGTCTTAGTAGCATTCATAATGAATAGAGACCAGGGATGGTCGTAGTCAGCCAACTTCGCTACGCTGGAATTACGCGTAGTTTTACGCAATTACGCTTCGCCAAACTACGGCTTCGAAAACAAATATTCGCTTCGTATGCATTTCGTAGAATACGCGTTAAAATACGCAATTACGCGTAGTGCGAGGCATAGTGTATGCGGATACTTATGCCCGTATGCAGAAAATTGTACGCATTAATTTCTTTAGAAATGCATATGCTGGGAACCCTTCTATGCGTACATTCCCCTTTCCAATGCGTAAATTTGTATGCATACAATCGCATGCGGAAAATTAGACGCGAGTAACGCATTCGTAGTTAACTACGCAATACACATGTTAACCACGCATAGTGGGCGTAAGCTACGCGTAGCGGTACTTCTCTACGCGTAAATTCGTAAGCGTAGGTTTGAAACTTTGCCTATGAACTACGATGCGTAGATGCGAACTACGATGCGTAAATTCGCACTGGCATAGTTTCTGCTCATCCCTGATAGAGACTTCGCGAACATTAAATTTTGGGTTCATGGACACCGAATTCCAACTTCCATAAAACTTCGAGTTCGCGTGAACCGGGCGAACCGCCATAGACTTCAAGGGGCAGGTGAATTTTAAAACCTACAGGGACTCTTCCTGGCCACAAAAGTGATGGAAAAGTTGTCCCAAGGGGTCCAACACCTGAACTGCGGCATGCCAGAGGGGGATCCATGCCAAAAGTCCCAAGAAAAATTATGTAGTTGGCGTAGTCAGGTTTTAATCGGTAAAGGGCAGAAATCACAGTACATTACTACATTTGAGGAATAAAGGGCTGCTTTTAAATGTCCAGAGTGGTAATGTAAGGGTTAGGCCTGCTTCAAACTGACATACCAAAAGCTGCGTTTACCAACAGACCAGCAATGCTAGAAGTTTTACCAGACAGGCTCAGTGTACAGCCCACTTTTGTTTTTTAACCTAATTGTGAACTTGACCATGCTAACTAGTTACTATGTGGGATTGAGTGTAAAAGGTCTGTAAGGCCCTTAGATGTGCGGGTGCTGCATGTGCGCTCAACTGAACGGGAAAGCATTGCTACAAGTTTTACCACACAGACACAGGCTTAGTGTCTTTTTGGCCTATTTGTGAACTCCACCATGCTAACTAGCTATGCAACCATACAGCCACGTGAGATGGATGAATGTAACTTAGACATGCAGGTGCTGCATGCATGCTCAACTGAATGGACCAGCGTTGCTAGAAGTTTTACCAAACAGACAGGCGGTGTGTACACGTGGTAGTGTAAGGGTTATGTCCGCTTCACACTTTCAGACCAAACTCTGATAGACCAAACTCCCTTTTTAATGCACCACAAACAACCACAAAGAGTTTTTAATAGTTGACACTCTCAGGACTTAAATGTTAGTCCTCTCTGCGGCAATCTTTGTGTAGTGGTCGCCGTGCTAATGTGCGCACGTTGGCGAGAGTGCAGGCTATGGCGGTTTTATAGCCCCGATGGTTGTGCTGAGGTAGTTCAATTACCCAGAAAACACTGATTCTGCAGTGTGCGCCCAGTGTTGGCCTAGTAGGCTTTATTTAATGATCACCTGAGGTGACCATAAAACAAGGTTTTGCCAAAACTTATCCAGCCAAACAAATTTGGTCTGTCCACAATGAAGCAACGCCTAATCTTGAGTGTGCCCCCAACACATTCATATAGGTCATTGCTTCATTGTGATAGGCAAGCCCCTTCACCACGACAAGGTAACGATCACTAAGGGGAATTCACATCATTTACTGCCATTTTTTTTTGGTTGTTGCAGCCACTGTGTAACACTAGAGGCCAGAAACATTGGGCATGTACAGTCACATGCCTGAAAAGGTGGTGGAGAAGTCATGTGGCATGCAGAGAGGATACACACAGGCCCGCCATCAGCGGATACAACTGTGACTTCCGTCACAGGCCCGGGGCGGGCCCAAAGCCCGCAGCCTCGGGCCCCCCCAGGCATTAACCTCCTGACTGTTCTCTTACCGCCCCCCCTCCCCCAGCGGCCGCCGCTGTTAATACCTTAGCAGCGGCCGCTCTCCTCTCTCCGGCGTGTGTACTTATTCCAGCAGCATCTCCCGGCTGCTGTGTGTGATGCGGCAGGAAGCAGGGCTCGGTTCCCATAGTAACGGCGATACACTACAGGAAGCCGCTGCCCTGCTTCCTGCCGCATCACACACAGCAGCCGGGAGATGCTGCTGAAATAAGTACACGAGCCAGAGAGGAAAGAGCGGCCGCTGTTAAGGTAACAACAGCGGCCGGGAAGGAGCGGGGGGCACCACCTACCCATACTGAGGCACTATACTGGCTATACTGGGGCACTATACTAGCTATACTGGGGCACTATACTGGCGCGCTATACTGGCTATACTGGGGCACTGTACTGGCTATACTGGGGCTCTATACTGGCTATACTGGGGCACTATACTGGCTATACTGGGCACTATACTGGGGCACTATACTGGCTATACTGGGGCACTATACTGGCTATACTGGGGCACTATACTGGGGCACTATACTGGCTATATTGGGGCACTGTACTGGCTATACTGGGGCACTGTACTGGCTATACTGGGGCACTATACTGGCTATACCGGGGCACTATACTGGCTATACTGGGGCACTATACTGGGGCACTATACTGGCTATACTGGGGCACTATACTGGGGCACTATACTGGCTATACTGGGGCACTATACTGGCTATACTGGGGCCTTATACTGGGGCACTATACTGGCCATCATGCAGGGCACATATGTTCACTTTCCCAAATTCAATGCCGCCAACAGTCACACACAACTTTGATGATCTCCATTTGGTGCGGGGTCAGCCACTGATACACCTGTTCATTCCAAGTGGCCAGGAGTGCTTTTTTGGTGTGACTCTTGGCTTGCAGGCAAGTCAGGCCCAGGATGGAGTGACACTGTCGTTGTGATATGGAATAGGCCCTGAGGAACTGGGGTGTACAGTTGTAGAGAAAGCCACAGCAGCAGAAGAGGACTCAGCCGACGAGGATAGTGAAAAGGATGAAGGAGAGTAGGAGGAGAAGAAGAGGTGACAGCAGGCCTGTCTGCAAGTCGTGGCGGTGTCACCAACTCCGTTGCACGCATACCTTGCTTGCAGCCGTCGACAGGTTTACCCAAGGCGCCGTGTATGCAATATTCCTGCCCTGACCGTGCTTTAAAGATGAGGTATCAGTGGTCAGATGGACCCTTGCCCCAACACTGTGTGCCAGAGACTTGTCTTTCCACATGAGGGTACAGGTTGGGAATTGCCTTTTTGGAGAAAAATTTCTGCCCGGTACCTTTCACTGCGGTGTCCCAATAGCAACACATTTTTTAAAGACCTCAGACTCCTCCAGCTTGTGTGGTAAAAGCTGGCGGGTTAACAATTCCGAGCTTTCAGACGCCAGCTGTCAGACGCTGGTCAGGGGTCTGACTCTGAGGCATTGGCTTCTTCCGCTCAAAAACTTCCTTGACAGACAGCTGACTGTGGGCAAATGAGCAGGAACTGCTCAAGGTGAGAGGCGACGGAATGGAGGGTGGTTGAGACAACAAGGACAGCAGAGGTTGACGTGGCTGAAGATGCTGGACCAGGAGGAGGAGGGTGGCTTTGAGTTTGTGTGCTGCTTTTCCTGATGCGTTCATCCCATAGGTATTTAAGATCATGTGCCTTCACAAATCAGTTGTCCCTAGAGTGCTGCATTGCATTTCAATCCATTTTAATTGTCCCTAGAGTGCTGCATTGCATTTCAATCCACTTTAATCCAAACCAAATATTTGCAGAATCTCCGCCATATAGCGTTACACAATCATGCTGAGTGCTTTGTACTTATCCAGTGAAAACACTGCAAAGTGTTATTTACAGCCCTGAATTCTTAAGATGTACCAGAGACCAAATAATAGAAATAATCAATACTTACCTACGGCTTTCTCCAGCCCCATAAGCATCGCTGAGTCTCCCGCCGTCCTCCGGCGGTCTGCCATTCAGCTGCTATCAGCCCCGGTAACTGGCTTAGTCGCGATAGTCGTGGTCTTCTGCGCATGTGTGGGACCTCCGCGCATGCGCAGAAGACCATAGCTGACGCGACTGAGCCAGTTACCGGGGCTGATTGCGGCTGAACAGCAGACCATGGGAGGATGGTGAGGTGTGCTTATGGGGCTGGAGGAAGCCCCGGTTAAGTATTGATTCTTTCTATTTTTTGCCCCCTGGTACACTAACACTTTAACCCCTAGCGTGAAAAAAGGAACACAGCTTAGTTGCACATAGGCATGTGAGTGACTGTACATACACATGTTTATATCATCCTGTCACATACGGTATCTTTCAAGGAGGGAGATTAAAACAGACTGGAAAAGGGTAGTCACCACAATGAATCAATCTAGTTATGTATCTTAGTTGGACCTGTCGTGAGATAAGCTTTTACCTCAGAGGCGTCTCTGTCACCAGGCAACTATACATTTTGGTCTGGAGCGCCATGGGTGGGTGTGGGAGTTCTTTCGCCGCGCTGTCTGTGTGTTTTCTTTTTTTTCCCATAATTAGTTCGGCACCGGGCCAGCTGTGACAGGCAGCTCAGCCTGTGCCCGGTGCCGC
Organism: Hyperolius riggenbachi; assembly: GCF_040937935.1. Classification (NCBI taxonomy): domain Eukaryota; kingdom Metazoa; phylum Chordata; class Amphibia; order Anura; family Hyperoliidae; genus Hyperolius; species Hyperolius riggenbachi. The sequence goes on from NC_090655.1 coordinate 75,516,353, forward strand.
CTACTGGTCCGCTCCCTCCCTCACCCTTCAGAGCGAGCAGCAGCACGTTAGTTAGTTTATACGCGCGGTGCCGCCGCCTACTGGTCCGCCCCCTCTCCCTCCCTGTGCAGAGTGAGCTGCTGCACGCTAGTTTGTTTATTCGTGCGGTGCTGCCCCTAACTCCGCCCCTGCCTGTCACACGTGCTTGAAGGCATCGTGTGACGCACCATCGACCAGTGCCTCCGCCGGCTGGCTACACTGCACACACACTATCTGCAGAGGCGACACCTCATAGTGAGTGCCCTCTGCTCATGATAATTTTTTATATGCCCCCCTGGCTGGCCCTGAGTCCCCCCCCCCCCGGCCCGCCCGCCCATAACACTTGGCACTGGCCACATGCGATTATTTCCTGGTGAATGCTGGCCACATACGATTCTTTCCGGGTGAACGCTGGCCACATACGATTATTTTCTGGTGAACGCTGGCCACATTACGATTATTTCCTGGTGAACGCTGGCCACATACGATTATTTCCTGGTGAAAGCTGGCCACATTATGATTATTTCCTGGTGAACGCTGGCCACATACGATTATTTTCTGGTGAACACAGGCCACATACGATTATTTCCTGGTGAACGCTGGCCACATTACGATTATTTTATGGTGAATGCTGCCCACATTACGATTATTTTATGGTGAATCATTGCTGCGTTATAATTATTTTATGGTGAATCATTGCTGCATTATGATTATTTTATGGTGAATCATTGCTGCATTATGGTTATTTTCTGGTGAAAGATTGTCGCATTACGATTATTTTAAGTGAATCATTGCTGCGTTATGATTATTTTCTGGTGAAAGATTGCCGCATTACTTTTACCTTATGGTGAAACATTGCTGCGTTACGATTATTTTCATCGGGGGCACCACACTGGGGGGGGGAGGGGGCGCCACAGATTTTCTCACCTGGAGTGACAAAATGGCTAGGGACGTCCCTGTTTTACCTGAAACATGATCTGTAACATAACACACAGGCTCTTCTGAGCTACCCATCCCTGTCCAGGCTTTCCATAGCACAGTGACAAACACATTATCCTTTCATTTTCATTTAATGCACTATGCATGGAAATATAAAAAGCAGAAAGCCAGAGAGGGAATGGATAGCATTGTTTATTAAACATGCAAAATGTTGGAGTCTATTTGTTTTTTACAACAACGCAATTCCAGTTAGCCTTTAATTGTGTCCTAGGAAATGTGCTTTGATTTCATTTGAAACCCCTGCCATGATGTGCTTTCAGCGGTACACCATCATTATGCACACTGCTTATTAAAATAGTTAGTTTTATTGTGACTCGGAGAAAGGAGATACAAAAATAGTTGTATGTTGTGGGGCTATATTTAGGACAATCCAGGTGATATTTAACTAGCCCAATTCAAAAAGAACCATACATTTAGACATTTCAGATATCCAACGTCAAGATCCCCCCGCTGTAATTTGAGACTTTGGTTATATATAGGTTATAGCTGAACTTGCTGCTGTTTTGCCAACCTGTGTATCAAGGAGAGAGAAAAAAGCTTTAATTATAATGATGAAGTTGAATATATTTAAAGGACTTACGAGGCCAGATTTGTAAAAAATACATAAAAAAAGTTAGATACCTGTGCGTGTTTGCAAGGCACGGAGGACGCCGTCCGCGCCCTCCGTGTCGTTCCGCCTGGTCCCCGCTGCTTAATATGCCCCCGAACGACCCCCGACCGCACGGCCCGGGTCGGGCTCTCTAGCCTTCACAAAGATGGTGGCCGGTGCTGGCCGCGGCTGCGCAGTCCGCATAGCCGCGAGTGCGGCTGCGCAGCTCTAAGGCCAACTCCCCGATCCTCCTCTTGCTAATTGTGTATTCGTTACCTGCCCTCTTCCCAGAGTCTGCAGACACTCCCATTGAGGTCTATACTAGAAAGTGCACTTTCTTATGTCATTAGAAGGAAGGGGAAATAAAGGGAAGAGGAAGAATATATTATAGATAAAAAGACCCCCACCCCCCGCCCCAGCATGCAACTGTTTGGCAATTGCAATTAAAGGGCCAGTGCTCCTAAGGTATTTGGTAACTCCAAACCATAACAGCAGAAACAATTTTGAAAGTTTTGAATGCAGGATTAGCAACAGTATCACTTAATACACTCAGACCAGTTGCTGTTGAAATTAGATTTTTATGGTTACAATACCCCTTTAACTTAAAAAAAACCCTGATGCGGTGTTTAAAAAAACAAACACACAACACACTGCTTTTTTGTCTTTCTCCACCACTCTGTTCCTGGGTTATAGAGATTAGAAAAAAAATATTTGTAAAATAAAAATGCCCGTGATCCCGGAAGTACTTCAAGTCACAGCACGTCTTTGCGTCTCAGCTCTGAAATCACGTCGCAGAAGAAAGGAGACCAGAGCTCAGAAAAGCCGCAGCGTCTGAAGAGACGCTGTCGGCTTTTCTCCGGGGGGGGTCCGATCAGCGAAAGGGATTTATAATCCCTTTCACTGATCGGTGGGCTAACGGCCAGCAGCGGGGGCTCTCACGGGGGGGCCCGCGGGAGGGTGCGCGACCCGAGGGAGTGCACGCAGCCTAACTGGACGAAAATTTTCGTCCAGTTAGGCTGAAGTGGTTAAAATAATACCAGTTGCCTGACTCTCCTGCTGATCCTTTGTCTCTAATACTTTTTAACCACAGCCCCTCAACAAGCATGCAGATCAGGTGTTCTGACTGAAGTCAGACTGGATTAGCTGCATGCTTGTTTCAGGTGTGTGATTCAGCCACTACTGCAGCCAAAGAGATCAGCAGGACTGACAAGTAACTGGTATTATTTAAAAGGAAACATCCATATCCCTCTCAGTTTAGGTTCCCTTTAACTTACCTGAGACTTCTTGCAGCCCCCTTCAGTAATCCTGTGCCCGCCCCATCCTTCCATCCTGTGCATGCACAGTCCCGAGCCGTACGCACCCTGATCGCACTCCAGTTGCTAGGAGTGTTCTGGACATGCACAGTAGCGATTTTCCCATACTGCACCTGCGCAGAACACTGCCGCGCACAGGGATGTGATGAGGAGGCATGTGGCTGGCCAGCTTTGAGGGGATTGTGGCTGCAGGCTGGAGGGTCGGGAAAGGATGGTACAGGCGCAGGATGACTGCGGGGGGCTGCAGGAGGCCCCAGGTAAGTTAAAGTGGACCTGAACTCACAGAACAGAAGGAAAATATAGATAAATTCACCCTGTATATATTTAGAGAGTTTAGTCTGTCCATTTCCCTCTCATCTGTGTCTAATCACAAGTTGTAATTTGATCTCCCCCCTTTGTCACCTGCCTGCCAGAGCAGATAAGTCCATTTGAAAGCACATGCTGTTAACAATATGTCTGCTTCCATGAAAGCAGGAAGTATAAACATTTCAGATTTATTTTCGGATTTGTATCAGTTTTAACAGAGAAATGTTTTTTTTTTAAAGGTTGTTATGCTGTTTTGCTTATCTTTTAGAGCAGAGAGGAAATTCTAAGTTTAGGTCCATTTAAAACTTAAAAACTTTTTTTTTTAAGATTTCCTTTAAGAAAAAAACCAAAACAAACCATTGAGGTGTGCTCCTTAACATTATACCGTATATAGATACAGAATATGCATTCACATTTTTGCTTTATTTTCGAGTTTAGAAAATGGTAGATGTTAAAACTCCTTTAGCATAAATACATGTAACAAAGTCCTTTGGTAAAGCTGCATAATTTCCTTAAACGCCCTTTGTCGCGAAAATCTTAAAATGTAAAATATATGAAAACATATACAATTAAGAAGTACCGTTCTTCCAGAGTAAAATGAGCCATAAATTGCTTTTCTCCTATGTTGCTGTCACTTACAGTAGGTAGTAATCTGACAGAACCAACAGGTTTTGGACTAGCCCATCTCCTCATGGGGGGTTCACAGGGATTTTTTTTAATTTTCAAAATGCACTTAGTGAATGGCAGTTGCTCCATCCAACTGCCAAAAAAGTGTGCAATGAGCATGGAGGCTGGCCAGCATCTTTGTATAAATCTTTTTCAGGGAGTGTCTTTATAAAAAATATAGGTCGTGCTGTGAATCACCTATAAAGAGATGGACTAGCCAAAAATCTGTCAGTAATGTCAGATTTGTAACATAGGAGATAAGTAATTTATGACTCATTTTACTCAGAAAGAAACATAGTTCTTATTTGTGTGTGTTTTACATTTTAAGATTTTCACGACAGTTCCTCTTTAAGCTCATGTGTTTTTTTAAAAGACAGTTGTGTTGCATGACACGTGTGAATCCCACCATATGTCCCCCCTTTCTGCTGTTTATACAAAATCGGGCTCATGTTACAAAAATGAAGCAGATTTCTACCATCTGAATGCAATCATCCACTGTGAGCAATAATTTCAATTTACATTTTGTAAAAGCCTATTGATTAACGAGAAAGAAAGTTCATGCAGACACTAGACTTCATATTTTCGAACAACAAGCAGGAACTAATTTATTCTGTGCTGTATTTTCATCAGTGCTCAGGAGTGGAGAATTGAACATAATGTACGATTATAGCTGAATGCCTTAGAATGCTGTTAATTTGGACTTTTTGTTGAGTGCCCAGAGTGGCTCTGCCTCTGTGTAAGTGAAGCCACTAAGCGGAAGGATAGTACTGCCTAGGTTGTATATGTTTTTGTAGAAAGCCAGAAATAGGCTGGTGGGATAAAGTGTGGGTGTGTGTGTGTGAGGGGGGGGGGGCAATCAGGGACCTCTTGAAGATGAAACAATCCTAAATAAAAGCGGTTCTTTACACTGCATGAATGGAGGGGAGAACTGGCTCATTACAAAGCGGTTCATTACTCCGGAAGGCCATCATGGGCAGACCCGCAGGAAATGGGTGGAGGGAGAGTGGCTCATTGCGCTGACAGCTGCCTCCCTCAACACCTGCGGGGGTCCTTCTGGGGTAGGCTGATGATGGGGAAGATGGCAGCAGGTGAGCGCACATTGTACAGTTTTGGCAGTTAGGTAGAGAAGGGCTAAACCAGGGCCAGATTTACCATAAGGCCCTGTAGGCACGTGCCCACAGGCACCTGATGGTGGAAAGGCGGGTACTTCCCCTCCTCTAGTGCCTCCCTCCCTCCCTATGCCGAGTACTTAGCAGAGCATAAATGAGAGGTTACTCACCTTGCTCTCGGCATTCCATTGATGAGAGCCACCAGTCAACTTGAGGCATCTTTAGCTACCTAATACCTGGGGGCATCAGTACCTACTTAATACTGAGTTTACCTCTGGCTTCATAATACTGAGTGGCAGTTGTGACTACCTACACTGGGCAAGGGGAAGTAAGGAAGTAGTGACAGCTGCAACAACTAGCACACAGAAGTGACAGCCAGGACATCTGTGCCTATAGGCGCCTGTGATGTAAATTCGGGCCTGGGCTAAACCAACTGGTTTTTTTTTTCAATACCTGAAGAGGCTCCTCCTGCTATTACTTTTTAGTTACAAAAGTCTGTCAGCATTACTTCAGGGACTGACGGACACAGACTACAGTGAAATATGGTAAATAAAAGGGCCATGACAAAAAATTTTTTAAAAAAAGGACACAGTAAGGCTTCTGTATACTTGCTATATCTACTGTGAGGTAATTGAAAATGAAATGATTTGCGAATTGCGATAGTGGTCCTTTAAGATGTGTGGATTTCCATGCATTGCATTCTGCTCACAACAAAAGAAAACCTCTTTCGAAATTAACTTTGTGTGGCACTTCACTTATTATCTATAAGGGAACAGAAGAGAAAATAGCCTTCGCAATATCAAAGCTGTGCCTTCTGTCTGGTCTGTGCAATAAGTCAAAGCCATCACTAACTAATGACTTTTCCAGTTGCTAGACTACTGGGTCATTAAGAGCTTGCAGCAAACTACAGCTGGAAAAGGCTTTCTTTTTCTCCTCAACTTAAGCTGCAAGTAAAAAAAAAAATATTTGAGTTAAATAAAGTTTATGTAAAGAATGACTTAGAACACTGTAGTTTCAAAGTATAGCCACCCCTCGAATTAATTAACATATAAAGAACCAAATCAACAAAATGAGGGTTTAATGGCACAGTAGTATCAAATTAAATATAAAATGGAACGTTTAAATACAGCAGTCATAATTGGTCACATATGACATAGCATAAAATAGTCCGTGTTACACGTTTAACACAATCGATTGCCTTACACACGTTTCGCGGCCCATAACAGGATCACTTCTTCGGAGACTTACTATTTCAGGTACTGTATACAGTTCATGAAAGAAAGGACCGTTTAAACCATAAAGTGTGCAGCCGCATAAGAAGATATTATGCATGTTGTTATTGTCCAGTCAGCCCAAACATCAACATTTGGATCAGTATCCTATAGTGGCCACTATAGTTTGTGTCAGCAGACTTAGGCTCCTTTGTAATAGATGTTAGCTTTAACGTAAGCAGTCCAATACAGCTGGTGAATTACCACAGACTTTGTTAGCTTTACAAAGTTTAAACCTCCATCATGAAGGGGGTTGTGGGTGGGGGCACGCCTGTGTTAAAGTGGTCTGAAACTCTGACATAACATTTAATAAAAATGTGTTTTCCTACTTTTGCTTTTGTGCATAAGTAATATTGTCTGTTTACAAATTACAAGTTTCAAATGTGTAGTTTATCTTGCCCTGCCATTGCATTTTAACTGCTTTTTATTATATATTAACATCTTCTAATTAGCTTTTTAGAGCTGTTGGTGTGCTTGAAGCACAGAGAGCTTTACAGAGAGTTCCTTTTCACTTGTTACACTGTGTTTACACACATGTATCAACATTGAAATGCAAACAAAGATACTTTTATCTCCAGTTTGGATACAGATTTGAAGCTGAATAGCAGGACAAAGTGCTTTGTTTAACCATTTCAGTGATGTTCTGCTAAAAAAAAAATTCTGGGATAGTAGCTTTCAATCTAGCATGAGAAGGGAGTCCTCCGACATTGTTGGCTCTATAGTAAATTGGACAACCCTTATTGTAATCCCTGCAGCAGTGTGCCTCCCATCCTTTCTCCTTCTCCATTATAATAATCAGAATCAGGATCAATTTATTCGGCCAAGTAAGTTTGCAACTACAGTACAAGGAATTTGACTTGGCAGTTGCTTAACAGACAGAAATAAAACAATACAAGGACATAAAGTATATACAGTATATTACAAGCCTTTTATTGTTCCTGGTTGCTTCTCTGTTATACCACTACTCAGGGCCGGCCCTAGACTTTTTGCCGCCTGATGCAATATTTAGAAAAAACTGCCACTCCCCCAAGCCATGGGTGGGGGGCCGCCGAGCTGGAGGTTGTAGCGGGCAGGAAGGGGATATTGGGCCTAGCAGTGGGGAAGGGGGTCGGACCCCACCTCCCTAGCCTGAGTCCCCCTCCCAAGCCTGGGTCCCCCGATCTGCGCCCCACTCCGGTTCCAGAGGTGAGTGATCCCCGCCCGTCCCTCTTACTATAGGCAGCTACGGAATTATTTAAAGCTGGAGGTGGAGCGCAGATTGGGGGACCCAGGCGAGGGAGGGTGTTCCGACCCCCCTCCCCACCGCTAGGCCCAATAGCCCCTTCCTGCCCGCTACCCCTCCAGCTCGGCGGCTGGCCCCCCGCACCCATGTTCGGGCGGTTGCCGCCCCCCAAGAAGTGCCGCCTGAGGCAAAAGTTTCACCCCGCGTCATGAGCGGACCGGCCCTGCCACTACTCAAAGGGTACCATGGTGTATGTTAAATGAGTGACCTAGCCTCCCTGTGTCTTTTCTTTGATTGTCAGAACCACCACATGCAGTAATTGGGACCATGAGAGAGATAACACCTTACCATCCATGTCATTTGAAGTCACTCCCCTTATCTTTCCATAGTCTCTGTTACCAGAAAGGGCTGGACACAGCAGGTACCTTTGAAGATAGTTGGAAAATGTCCACTGCAGTATCCGGGCGACAAAAGAGCTTCACTGGGACTCTTGAAGGAGAGATGAGTATGGGGATTTCCTCTTATACATTTTTTATGCTGGGTAATGCACAGGGTTCTGCTTTGAGTACTTCTAATGTTGCCTGGTGAGAGAGGGTTTGGAGAAGGGTATGAGGTATGGCTGATCAGGGTTGAGTGTGACTTCAGTGAAGAAGCAATCTGCTAAACTTTCAGGGTATGAACACCAAGGCTGGGTCAGGAGCTACAATCTGGCAAGTAGAATCCCTACAATGTGTCATAAAGTAAATTGGCCGTATGCAATTCACTTTTTCTTCTAGATTTACTCCTAGGAGATACTTCTTCATCTTCTGTTTAAGATCAGTTTTCAGCACTCTGCAAATGTAAAAGTAACAAAAAGTGGGTAAAAAAAAGAACTGTCAAAAATATTTTGAGTGTTGTCTTGCTTGCTGGTGGCATAAAATGCTTTATATTGACATGGTTGAACTGAGCCGTCTGGAGCTCGGGATTTTGCCCGGTAGGCCCTTTAATTACACGTTCCTGGGGGCCCCGAGCACTGTAGGAGGGTCACAGGCACAGCGCAGGAAGGAGGAGAAGCGGGGAGGGGGGGGAAGTCCCCCCCCCCTCACCTGGGAGCCCCCCCTTCCATGCAGCCCGAATCCTTTCTTACAGTGACAGACCTCAGATCGCAGCGACAGCAAAGTCACAGAACACGCACGCTATCCACACTGAACATATTCCAAATGCGGAAGTGACATCATTGACCTCTGATGTCCCTTCCGCATTTGGAGTACATTGAGCACGGATAGCGTGCACGGCCTGTGACTCTGCTTTCGCCACGATCTGAGGTCTGTCACTATAAGAAGAGATTCGGGGACAGGTGGCGGGGACCGGTCGCCACCAGATCTGAGGTCTGTAACTGCACCCTGTCCCTGCACCCTGCCCCAGCACCCTGAACCCTGCCCCTGCACTTTGCCCCAGCACACTGTCCCTGCAACCTGCTCCAGCCACAACTGCCCTAGCCAGAACCCTGTCCCTGCACCCAGCACCCTGTCCCTGCACCCTGCCCCAGCACCCTGTCCCTGCACCCTGCCCAGCACCCTGTCCTTGCACCCTGCCCAGCACCCTGTCCCTTCACCCTGCCCCAGCACCCTGTCCCTGCACCCAGCACCCTGTCCCTGCACCCTGCCCAAGCACCCTGTCCCTGCACCTGCCCCAGCACCCTGTCCTTGCACCCTGCCCAGCACCCTGTCCCTTCACCCTGCCCCAGCACACTGTCCCTGCACCCTGCCCCAGCCAAAACTACCCTAACCAGAACCCTGTCCATGCACCCTGTCCCAGCACCCTGTCCCTGCACCCTATTCCTGCCCCCTGTCCCTGCACCCTACAACAGCCATAACTGCCCTAACCGCCACCCTGCCCCAGCACTCTGTCCCTGCACCCTGCCCCAGCACCCTGTCCCTGCACCCTGCCACAGCCACAACTGCCCTAACCAGCACCCTGTCTCTGCCCCAATCACAACTGTCCCAGCCACTAGCCTGAACTTCCCTAACCACCAGCACCCTGTCCCTGCACCCTGTCCCAGCCTGAACTGCCCTAACCACCAGCACCCTGTCATGCACCCTGCCCCAGCCTGAACTGCACTAACCAGCACCCTGTCCCTGCCTCTGCACCAGGCACTAGCCTGAACTGTCCTAACCACCAACACCCTGTCCTTGCACCCTGCCCCAGCCTGAACTGCCCTAACTAGCACCCTCTCCCTGTACCCTGCCCCAGCCTGCACACTGCCCTAACCAGCACCCTGTCCCTGCACCCAGCCACCAGCGTGCACACTGCCCTAACCAGCACCCTGTCCCTGCACCCAGCCACGAGCCTGCACACTGCCCTAACCAGCACCCTGTCCCTGCACCCAGCCACCAGCCTGCACACTGCCCTAACCAACACCCTGTCCCTGCACCCATCCTGCACACTGCCCTAACCTGCACCCTGTCCCTACACCCATCCTACACATTGCCCTAACCAGCACCCTGTCCCTGCACCCTGCCCCAGCCTGCATACTGCCCTAACCAGCACCCTGTCCCTGCACCCAGCCACCAGCCTGCACACTGCCCTAACCAGCACCCTGTCCCTGCACCCATCCTGCACACTGCCCTAACCAGCACCCTGTCCCTGCACCCATCCTACACACTGCCCTAACCTGCACCCTGTCCCTGCACTCATCCTGCACACTGCCCTAACCTGCACCCTGTCACTGCAACCTGCCACCAGCCTGCACACTGCCCTAACCAGCACCCAGCAAGCACCCTGCACTCAGCCAGCAATTGGGGGTCTGCTATGGCTACCTAATATCTAGGGGCACATTTTTCTACTTAATACTGATATCTATAGGCACATAGCTATCTAATTATTTTATTTGGTTAACATGGCTGTTTAATTTATATATCCAGGGTGGACTTGGCTACTAAATTATCTTGAGGCATCTGTCTATGTAATTTGTTTATTCTGAGGCACCTGGCTACTTAATTATTTTATCTGGTTGACTGTTACAACTTTATTTTTATTGGGCAGCATGTGACTACTTGATGAATTATCTGATGGCATGTGACTACTTGATGAATTATCTGATGGCATGTGACTACTTGATGAATTATCTGATGGCATGAGACTGCTTGATGAATTATCTGATGGCATGTGACTACTTGATGAATTATCTGATGGCATGTGACTGCTTGATGAATTATTTGATGGCATGTGACGATTTGATGAATTATCTAATGGCATGCGATGACTTGATGAATTATCTGATGGCATGAGACTGCTTGATAAAATATCTGATGGCATGTGATTACTTGATGAATTATCTGACGGCATGAGACTGCTTGATGAATTATCTGATAGCATGTGACTGCTTGATGAATTATCTGATGGCATGAGACTGCTTGATGAAATATCTGATGGCATGTGATTACTTGATGAATTATCTGATGGCATGAGACTGCTTGATGAATTATCTGATAGCATGTGACTGCTTGATGAATTATCTGATGGCATGTGACTACTTGATGAATTTTCTGATGGCATGAGATTGCTTGATGAATTATCTGATGGCATGTGACTACTTGATGGATTATCAGATGGCATGTGACTGCTTGATGAATTATCTGATAGCATGTGATTACTTGATGAATTATCTGATGGCATGTAACTACTTGATGAATTATCTGATGACATGTGACTACTTGATGAATTATCTGATGGCATGTGATTACTTGATGAATTATCTGATGGCATGAGACTGCTTGATGAATTATCTGATGGCATGCGATTACTTGATGAATTATCTGATGGCATGTGACTGCTTGATGAATTATCTGATGGCATGTGATTACTTGATGAATTATCTGATGGCATGAGACTGCTTGATGAATTATCTGATAGCATGTGACTGCCTGATGAATTATCTGATGGCATGGGACTGCTTGATGAAATATCTGATGGCATGTGATTACTTGATGAATTATCTGATGGCATGAGATTACTTGATGAATTATCTGATGGCATGAGACTGCTTGATGAATTATCTGATAGCATGTGACTGCTTGATGAAATATCTGATGGCATGTGATTACTTGATGAATTATCTGATGGCATGTGATTATTTGATGAATTATCTGATGGCATGTGACTGCTTGATGAAATATCTGATAGCATGTGATTACTTGATGAATTATCTGATGGCATGTGATGATTTGATGAATTATCTAATGGCATGCGATGACTTGATGAATTATCTGATGGCATGTAACTACTTGATGAATTATCTGATGACATGTGACTACTTGATGAATTATCTGATGGCATGTGATTCCTTGATGAATTATCTGATGGCATGTGACTGCTTGATGAATTATCTGATGGCATGTGATTACTTGATGAATTATCTGATGGCATGAGACTGCTTGATGAATTATCTGATAGCATGTGACTGCCTGATGAATTATCTGATGGCATGGGACTGCTTGATGAAATATCTGATGGCATGTGATTACTTGATGAATTATCTGATGGCATGAGATTACTTGATGAATTATCTGATGGCATGAGACTGCTTGATGAATTATCTGATAGCATGTGACTGCTTGATGAAATATCTGATGGCATGTAATTACTTGATGAATTATCTGATGGCATGAGATTACTTGATGAATTATCTGATGGCATGAGACTGCTTGATGAATTATCTGATAGCATGTGACTGCTTGATGAAATATCTGATGGCATGTGATTACTTGATGAATAATCTGATGGCATGTGATTATTTGATGAATTATCTGATGGCATGTGACTGCTTGATGAAATATCTGATAGCATGTGATTACTTGATGAATTATCTGATGGCATGTGATTATTTGATGAATTATCTAATGGCATGCGATGACTTGATGAATTATCTGATGGCATGTGACTGCTTGATGAATTATCTGATGGCATGTGACTACTTGATGAATTATCTGATGGCATGTGACTACTTGATGAATTATCTGATGGCATGAGACTGCTTGATGAATTATCTGATAGCATGTGACTGCTTGATGAATTATCTGATGGCATGAGACTGCTTGATGAATTATCTGATGGCATGTGATTGCTTGATGAATTATCTGATGGCATGTGATTACTTGATGAATTATATGATGGCATGAGACTGCTTGATGAATTATCTGATAGCATGTGATTACTTGATAAATTATCTGATGGCATGTGACTGTTTGATGAATTATCTGATAGCATGTGACTGCTTGATGAATTATCTGATAGCATGTGACTGTTTGATGAATTATCTGATAGCATGTGACTGCTTGATGAATTATCTGATAGCATGTAACTGCTTGATGAATTATCTGATGGCATTTGATTACTTGATGAATTATCTCTGATGGCATGTGACTGTTTGATGAATTATCTGATAGCATGTGACTGCTTGATGAATTATCTGATAGCATGTGACTGCTTGATGAATTATCTGATAGCATGTAACTGCTTGATGAATTATCTGATGGCATTTGATTACTTGATGAATTATCTCTGATGGCATGCTACTTAATTTATGTATACAGGGCCCATTTGGCTACTGAATTATTATTTTTTTACGCAACTGGCTATTTATTTTGTTTATTGCAAGGCACCTGGCTACTTAATTATTTTATCTGGAGGTGTGTGACTACTTAATATTTTTATTTAGCGGCATTTGAATTATCATAAGGCATGTAACTACTTGATTATTTTATCTAACGTTTATCTGGTCAGCCCCACTCTCTGTCAATAGCACCGCTACTTATTTTGTGTATGCTGCGCACGCCGCATGTGTCCGTCCCCCTGTTATGGACTGTCCTCAGAAGTGCTCACAATGTATTCTCTACCATAATCTAATGGGTCCTTACTACTGATGTATTTATATAGTGCAAAATTTCTGTTGTACATGCGCAAGTGAGCTCAAAATGGCGGAGGGCGATCCCGTGCCGCGCGCACACGTGAGTGTGTGGGGGCCCAGGCTGAAACTTTCCTGGTAGGCCCTTAGTGTCCCAGTCCGACTCTGTATATTGATAAGGTGTAAATAGATCACCTAGGAGAAAAAGTGGCATATGGCCCAATGTTTCTTTGTTAAAATTTTGTCCAGGCAGCTGTCAGATGATTTTTCCATTTTCTCCATCCCCCCCCCCCCCCCCCCCATTTTCTTTAATTATTTTTCCTTTTACTTATGGCTTTCTTATTTTCATTTACTTATATGTTCTTCAATTTCATTTTTCTTGTCTGTCTTCTGTGATGATCCGCTCAGCTGGCTGCACTGGCAGACAGCTGTTTGACCATTCCTCTAGTCTGTGGGCTGCAGGTCTCTGGAAGAGAGACCTGTCTTTCCATTGCAAGTTTCTGGTCTGTTCTGCTGCTGAGGAATTTGCATACATTCGTTATGCAAATCCCCTACCTGCCTCCTTTGATGACTGGCAGTATAAAGAGCTATGTTTCCCAGAGTCCTTTGCTGGTCATTCCTTCAGGGTTTGTATTAAACACTCCTAGAGTGTCAGCCATGCTACTTCTTGTTAAAGTTATCTTAGAGTAATCCTTGGGACTGCACTAGGCAGGTTCCCTAGTGCAGTTAGGATTGCATATCTGTTTTGTTTGTCTGTTGCGATTGTCCTGTCCCAGCGGTGGTCGACAGGAAATCGTTCTGATCTTTGTTCTTGGAGTGTAAGCTGGAGCAGCGGTTGCTACCGGCTTCCTCATCTATCTGTCGTGTTTGGATCGCACAAGCCTCTAGCGGTAGCGGCAGCGGCTGTGGATCCTTCTGATCTTTGTTCTTGGAGTATAGCTGGAGCAGCGGTTGCTACCAGCTATCTCATCTGATCTGTCTTGCCTGGATCGCACTTGCCTTGCACTAGTGCTGTGGATCCTTCTGTTCTGTCTTCCTGGATCGAACTCGCCTTGCGCTAGTGCTGTGGATCCTTCTGTTCTGTCTTCCTGGATCGCACTAGCCTCTAGCGCTAGCGCTGTGGATCCTTCTGATCTGTTTTCTTGTTCCTGAGTTTAGATCGCACTAGCCGCTAGCGTTAGCGGCTGTGGATCTTTCTGATCTGTGTTCCTGCTTGGATCACACTTGCTCTGGTGGAAGAGCGGTGGATCCTGTCTGCCTAGTTACTGTTTCTTGTTTGTCTGTCTTGTCTGATACTGGCGCTTGCTGTAGGCTCGGTGAGGTAACCGTTAAGCAAGCGTTCACGTTCTGTTTCGTGTTTGTCTGTCTTTGGTTAGTTAGGCAAGCTTGTCTCTGTTGTGCTTAACACGCGTAGACCGCGCTGTAACGCATTCGCTGTTGCGAATGAGTGCGGTGTTCGCGTTTAGTTAGCGTTTGTTATTTTCTTTATCACTCTCATTGTATTATTTGCTGTGCCTTTGCTCCTCTTTGTGTTCTGTTCTAGTCTGTCTTGTGTCACTTCTGGCGATCGCCTTTCTCGCGATCGCGTTCCTACTTTTGTTTCTGCTGATGTGTGTTCACCGTCGCAGGGTCACGACTAGATTGGTGAACACACATTCGTCCTGTCCCTGTGCTCTTTCTCTTTATGGGCTGTTCAGCCCCGCATTGTCTTGATCCGTACAATCCCCATCTGGCATCTGTGGCCGTGCAGCGATTGTACTCGTCTGCACTCCACAGCGCCATCTGCCGGTGGGAATTGCCCTCTGCTGGTGCATTGCACCTAGCCTGGGTTCACCCAATTATACGCTTGTGGAAGGTTTTCGCTGTGTCAGTGCGCATCTCGTGCGCTGACCGTGAAAACGATTCCGCAAACGTTACATTTTCTATTTCTTTTTTTAAGGTTGGAGTTAGCTCTGAGATTTCTTGCAGTGCATCTCTACTGAAATATGCAAGCAATTTTTTGTTTTCCATAGCATTTTAGTAAGAGGGCTTTTTGGTCCATTGTACTGTAGCCCCTTACACACTCCAAAGAGTTCTGGTTCACCATGAGCTTGCTGGGTAGTCTATTTCTTTTTTTTTCAACGTAGCTGAAGATTGTGGTGGAGATCAGAAAACAGCAGCAGCAGGGACAGGCGAGTTGTTTCAAGTCAGCTCCCAACATGCAGAGCGGGGGGCCATGGGAGTAGTGAGACCACCTGGGGGAGTGGTTGGGCCCCGGGGCAATTGCTCCATTTGAAGCGCTGGCCATGTCTGGGGATTTTGCAAAGGTCACAAAAGCCCTCAATGAATAGTAATATCCTATGGCCTACATACCTTATCACATTATCCTGTCTTGCATAGACAAGGTGACACATCTCAGCAAATGCTGACAGATCTATAGCATGAAGGACATGGACGAATACACACGATAAAGAACTACTAACATGTTTATCATATATGAAACAAGATTAAATATCAAAAGAAAGTAGTTTTGCGGATCCACCAAGGATATAGATGTACAATTTTTGCAGTCATAGAGTCATGAAATTCATATTAAAGTTAATAAGAAATGGCTGTCCATCATGTTCCTTTGCTTACTGGTTGCTCGGCAACTGAAAGAAATATTAAATACCGTAAGTGTTAATGATGTCTGTATGTGTGTGATAGAAATTGGCAGGAATAGAACAAAAAACACTTAGAGTAGAACTACAGTGACTGTTACACTGTGCCTAAAATGGGCAATATTTCAGGTGGCAGAAAATATACCGCACTGCAGAATTAAGTTTTGTTTGAAAGTTTTTAGCATTAAAAAAAATCTACATTTGGCATGCAATATATTTATATGCTAAAGGAAGTGCAAAGTATTTAATCTAGACACTGACGCTGACTTAACACTTTTAAAAGGAACTGTAGTGAAAATAACAATGAATACAATTGCTTATTGTTTACAGTATTCATTTATAGATTATTTAGTCAGTGATTGACCATTGTAAAATATTTCCTCACCATGATTTACATTCTGAAATTTATCACAGGTGGTGACATAATTAGTTCTGCCAGGCGATCTGTACAGAATGTTTGTTACTGAGAGTTCTATGCACAGAGGGAGATATTGCTTGTTTGGCATTTGGAAACAGACATTATTTCCCGCAATGCTACGAGGTTCACAGACAGCAAACTGTCAGGACCATGGTGCTGACATCATGCTGTGGGAGGGGTTTCACCACAATATCAGCCATACAGAGCCCCCTGATGATCTATTCGAGAAAAGGTAAAGATTTCTCATGTAAAAGGGGGTATCAGCTACTGATTGGGATGAAGTTTAATTATTGGTTAAAGTTCCTCTTTAAGGGGAGTTAATGGGGTGTGGAAGAGGAGGGAGTAGGAGAGTGATGGGAAGGAATTTCGCTGCAAGTCTACCTGTTCCTGACTGAAAATGTGACTTTCACTGAAAATCCCACTGCGAATAAGCCCTCAATGTTAAAAATATGCCTCGCTAACACAGTACTATACCCCACTCTATACAGTAATTGAAAGTATAATTAACTTTAGAGAGCTGTGGAACCCAGTCTTTATGCACAGCAGAGCCTACAAAAAGCTGTGGACTTCACCACTGTCGGAAATTTGTTCTGGTTGGTTGAGACTGCTGGTTAGTTGAGTTCTGGATAAATAGGGCTTTACTGTATATAGATGTTACAGGAAAATTCTGCTGCGTTTAATACATAGGGGTCGATTCATAAAAGGCTGTGCGGTAAAAAAAAAAATCTGGTCGGGAAAATACCGCATTAGGTATTTTAGACTTTTGTGTGCTAATTCATACACATTTTCACAGGTGTGGTAAATTACCAAAGCCCATTGACAAAAACCTTTGCGGTAACAGCTTGTTAAAAGATGTTCCATGCAGTGAGGGCATTGCGAGGCATCCCGACATCCCTTTAGATGTACATGTTTTGTTATACTGCCTCTGCTTGCTCTGATTCTGCTCTGAATCTGTCTATTAGTCTTTCTTTACATTCTATTTAATTGCCACAGCTTAGATTAACTTCCGGTTTCAATGGTTTTTGTTGAAATTTTTTTTTTATAGAACATATAAGTCATATTTATGACATATTTTACATCATGTAGTAAAATTTTTAACATTAAAGGATAAACAGTTGTACAGATCAAGATCTGAATATTACCATAAAAGTACATTTGGTCAATAACATAGCTTGTAACATAGTAGTCTTAGTAAATTATTAACATGCTATAGTGTACCAACCAATTGTTGTTTTCCAAGACGGAGCAGATCCTCCTGGAATTGGGGGACTAGGATCCACCCTACAAAGTTCCAGGTGTTGCATCCATCGCTTAAGAGGTTATGCAGTGTAGTTGTGTCTATTTTAAAATAAAACTTTATAAGATACTGCTTAATTATAGATATGCTTGCTTATGAACAGAAAAATATCTTGATAGATAGTGCTATCTCTTGCTAGTTATACTTTACCACCACCAGATAGAGTATATATGCCGCTGTGTTTACCAAATATAAGCAAATAATAAAAACTTGGTTCTGTTTCTATTTTTAGAACACACATAAGGCTCGTACACACATCTGACGGAAGGCAACAACGGGTCCGTCGTCACCTCCCGCTGGGCGGGTTTTCAGCAGACCATACAGCGTGTGTACAGTCTGTCGGTGGACTGATAAAGATCCGCCGGGCGGATTGCTCAGAAACAGCCTTATCAGTCCACCGACAGACTGTACACATGCTGTACTGTCTGCTGAAAGCCGCCCAGCGGGAGGTGACGACGGTCCCGTCATTGCCTTCCGTCAGACGTGTGTACAAACCTTAACTCTGTATCTCCATCTTGTGGCCAAAAAGTAAAACCACATCCAAATACCCTATTATACACCTTCCCATAGAAAAATGAAATATATTTTCATTATTTTTAAAAACCCTTGGAGGTCAAGTGGTTAATGTTAGTAGAATGTTCAAAGAACAAACAAAAATGCTTAGATTAACTTCCAAGAAACTTTACACATGCCCTGCTTTGGTGATGTTCCCCACTAGCTTCTAACAGGTACCCGAGAGGTTAAACAGACACACAGCCTAAGGTACTCAGGGCATGCCTGTTCTGTTCCATTCTCGATCTGCTGCTGCCTGGAGGGTATAAAAGCTTTTCCCACCGGCGAAGGCTGCAGGTCCTATCAGATTCCATCATTCAGACTTGCAGAAGACAGGGGCTGTTTCTATCGGCTCCCTGCTCTTGTCAGCCCCCACAGTCTACTCTCCGTATTCTTTTCGCCACTTCAAAGCAGACGGTATTGCTTCATGGCTTTACCGCTTGTTGTCTGCTTTATGAATTGACATTTACTGACATGTGTTGAGGTAATTACCGCACAAGTCGGTAATTTATCTCACTGCTTGATAATTTTAGCTTTTCACGTGGTAACAGGGTTTATGAATTGACATTTTCCTAAGTGCTCAGTAAAGTCAGCTGTTTTTTGCATTACCGAATGCAGTAATGCTTTATGAATCGGCCCCGATATGTACATATGGACTGAAATGTTTGCAAATACACCATTACAATATGTCTTTATCCAAAAAACAGAAACCCTCCATTTAGGTCAAATAAATAATTGTTTAAATAAGGCACATACAGTACCCTTCGTACCTTCTGATGGACGACCTTTTAGAAATATGAAAAATAAAACTTATTTCAGAAGTAATGTCAGTTAAAAATATGGCTCACAACACACGCAGATTCCAGACTTGTATGGCCCCAAGTGGAAACAAGCTAGTTGAAACTAGATGGCCCCTACTGGAAACAAGCTAGTGGAAACAAGATGGCCCCTACTGGAAACAAGCTAGTGGAAACAAGATGGCCCATACTGGAAACAAGCTAGTGGAAACAAGATGGCCCATACTGGAAACAAGCTAGTGGAAACAAGATGGCCCCTACTGGAAACAAGCTAGTGGAAACAAGATGGCCCCTACTGGAAACAAGCTAGTGGAAACAAGATGGCCCCTACTGGAAACAAGCTAGTGGAAACAAGATGGCCCATACTGGAAACAAGCTAGTGGAAACAAGATGGCCCATACTGGAAACAAGCTAGTGGAAACAAGATGGCCCATACTGGAAACAAGCTAGTGGAAACAAGATGGCCCCTACTGGAAACAAGCCAGTGGAAACTAGATGGCCCCTACTGGAAACAAGCTAGTGGAAACAAGATGGCCCATACTGGAAACAATCTAGTGGAAACAAGATGGCCCATACTGGAAACAAGCTAGTGGAAACAAGATGGCCCATACTGGAAACAAGCTAGAGGAAACTAAAAATGGCCCCTACTGGAAACAAGCTAGTGGAAACAAGATGGCCCCTACTGGAAACAAGCTAGTGGAAACAAGATGGCCCATACTGGAAACAATCTAGTGGAAACAAGATGGCCCCTACTGGAAACAAGCTAGTGGAAACAAGATGGCCCCTACTGGAAACAAGCTGGTGGAAACAAGATGGCCCCTACTGGAAACAAGCTGGTGGAAACAAGATGGCCCCTACTGGAAACAAGCTAGTGGAAACAAGATGGCCCCTACTGGAAACAAGCTAGTGGAAACAAGATGGCCCCTACTGGAAACAAGCTAGTGGAAACAAGATGGCCCCTACTGGAAACAAGCTAGTGGAAACAAGATGGCCCCTACTGGAAACAAGCTAGTGGAAACAAGATGGCCCCTACTGGAAACAAGCTAGTGGAAAGAAGATGGCCCCTACTGGAAACAAGCTAGTGGAAAGAAGATGGCCCCTACTGGAAACAAGCTAGTGGAAACAAGATGGCCCATACTGGAAACAAGCTAGTGGAAACAAGATGGCCCATACTGGAAACAAGCTAGTGGAAACAAGATGGCCCCTACTGGAAACAATCTAGTGGAAACAAGATGGCCTCTACTGGAAACAATCTAGTGGAAACAAGATGGCCCCTACTGGAAACAATCTAGTGGAAACAAGATGGCCCCTACTGGAAACAAGCTAGTGGAAACAAGATGGCCCCTACTGGAAACAAGCTAGTGGAAACAAGATGGCCCCTACTGGAAACAATCTAGTGGAAACAAGATGGCCCCTACTGGAAACAATCTAGTGGAAACAAGATGGCCTATTCTGGAAACAAGCTAGTGGAAACAAGATGGCCCCTACTGGAAACAAGCTAGTGGAAACAAGATGGCCCCTACTGGAAACAATCTAGTGGAAACAAGATGGCCTCTACTAGAAACAATCGAGTGGAAACAAGATGGCCCCTACTGGAAACAATCTAGTGGAAACAAGATGGCCCCTACTGGAAACAAGCTAGTGGAAACAAGATGGCCCCTACTGGAAACAAGCTAGTGGAAACAAGATGGCCCCTACTGGAAACAATCTAGTGGAAACAAGATGGCCCATTCTGGAAACAAGCTAGTGGAAACAAGATGGCCCCTACTGGAAACAAGCCAGTGGAAACAAGATGGCCCCTACTGGAAACAAGCTAGTGGAAACAAGATGGCCCCTACTGGAAACAATCTAGTGGAAACAAGATGGCCCATACTGGAAACAAGCTAGTGGAAACAAGATGGCCCATACTGGAAACAAGTTAGTGGAAACAAGATGGCCCCTACTGGAAACAAGCTAGTGGAATCAAGATGGCCCCTACTGGAAACAAGCTAGTGGAAACAAGATGGCCCATACTGGAAACAATCCAGTGGAAACAAGATGGTCCATACTGGAAACAAGCTAGTGGAAACAAGATGGCCCCTACTGGAAACAAGCTAGTGGAAACAAGATGGCCCCTACTGGAAACAAGCTGGTGGAAACAAGATGGCCCCGCTTGGAAACAAGCTAGTGGAAACAAGATGGCCCCTACTGGAAACAAGCTAGTGGAAACAAGATGGCCCCTACTGGAAACAAGCTAGTGGAAACAAGATGGCCCCTACTAGAAACAAGCTAGTGGAAACAAGATGGCCCCTACTGGAAACAAGCTAGTGGAAACAAGATGGCCCCTACTGGAAATGAGCCCTGGGTGAACTTTTCCCCTGCAACAAAAACTTTCACATCATTAAGCTACAGTGGGAGAAATAATTATTTGGTCTTCGGTCTTTCCCATAATGAGCCACAATGCTGTCTGGGTTGTAGGGTATCTAATATTTTTTTCACTCAATGGCATGCAAATCAATTTATAACTTTTATGCAATGTGTTTTTTTCAGATTTTTTAATTGTTATTCTGTCTCTCTCTTCATTAACCTTTTGGGGACCGACGTAGTTTGAATCTACATCCAGCAGGTGGTGCTGCCACCCTGACTGGACGTTGATTAAATGTTCACGCTAAGGAACCGTCCCGATGCGATCGTGCGCAACGGAGAGGGGAGATTAAGCTGTTCGTATGACAGCTGACATCTCCCCTCAGGGATCAGCAGCCATCGCGTATGGCTGCTGATCACATGATCACTATGATCGCCGGCGGATTATAGTGATCACATACAGAGCTGCGGCGGTAGGGGGGAAAAAAGAGGATCCACTCACCTTCCTGCCGTTCCCTCGACGATCGGTGCTCCCCTCCGCTGTGGCCGGCATCCCTGCTGTATTGACGCTAAGTGCCGGGTCCCAGCTTGATGACGTCATCAAGCCTCGACCCGGGACTTAGCGTCAGTACGAGCCAGGAAGCCAGCGAGAGTGGAGGTGTCCACAGCTGCTCATCGCTGGAGCCTAGGAGGTGAGTAAAGGCTGCTGGCGAAAGGGGGGACATCTGGAGGAAGGGGGGACACACAGCCCAGCAAACCATCTCTCCGCACGTAAAATGCCTAGTCCTTAAGGGGTGGGTAGGCAGCCGGTTCCGAAGGGGTTAAAGTGAAACAACCATAAAAAAGACAAACTGTTTATTTCTCTGTCACTAGTGTTTCTTATTCTTCTGCAATTTATCATATGAACACGTGTGCCAGCATTGTTGATGTCTCAAACCACACATGAACTATTTATGTATTTGTATTTGTATTGGAGGATGTCCTGATCGTACAAAGTTTTGAACATCTCATGTATCTATGTTACCCACCATTTGTTTTGTACTGTGTGCAGTGCTATGGAAGATGTTGGTGCTATATAAATAAATAATAACATAGACATGTAGCAGGGGATCAAATAATTATTGCCCCCACTGTATATTTACTGTGCACTCTAAAAATCAGAATTGAATATTCAGAAATGTAGGAGTCTGATGTTATTATTATTTATTGGGGATAACCGACAACACAATGAAGGTAATAAGCAATAAGGTACACAATGCCAGATCATACACTGGAGTAGTAATCCCAATAATACAAGTTCACATTATTCTGTGGTTGGAGTACACAATCAAGTAT
Organism: Hyperolius riggenbachi; assembly: GCF_040937935.1. Lineage (NCBI taxonomy): Eukaryota > Metazoa > Chordata > Amphibia > Anura > Hyperoliidae > Hyperolius > Hyperolius riggenbachi. The sequence goes on from NC_090655.1 coordinate 75,539,111, forward strand.
GATACTCAAGAAGGTAGGGCCTTGCCAAAGGCTTACAATCTGGGGGTGCGGGGTGAAACAAAAGGAGGTGGGCCGCATTGAGAGGTTCTCGGTAGAGAGAGTTAGGGCATTGGTGTATTGGGGTAGGCCTCCTTGAAGAGGTAGGTTTTGAGGGTTTGTTTTAAGGTGTTGAAGGAGGGGGCAAGCCTATTGAACAGTGGGAGTGAGTTCCACAGGATGGCGGCAGCTCTAGTCAAGTCCTGTATGGGAGTGCGATATGTGGGTTGGTTATGAGGAGGTTGTTGGAGAAACAAAGTGGGTGGCCAGGTGTGTATCTGTTGACCAGGTCACACATGTAGGTCGGGCAGGACTTGTGGATAGATTTGTAGGCCAAACATAGAAACTTGAAGCTGATTCTGAAGCGGATCGGGAGCCAGTGAAGGAATTTGCATGATATAGAATAAGGAATGCATCATTTATTTTATGAGAATTGTACCAATGTTAATGACGCTTTGTAAAAGCTCTGCTTGCTTTCTGAATTACTTAGCGTACCGTCAACAGAGTTTGAAGGTCAGGAGTATTTGGAAACAAATATTCTTCACAATCTGTTATTGGCAAAGACAGATGTAATGGAATTCTTAGTTGGCATAATAGTGCTGCAATATCCCCTCGTATTTGTAATTAGTGTGATAGCCAGCCAAAAGAAATGCTTCTAGAATTTTAATTTAAAGCACATATTTTACACACACTCTGAGAAAATAATTAAAAAAAGAAATGAGAACAAAGACAATAAAAGCATGAAGGTGTTGGCGATCTTATACAATAGAACCTGTTGCAGATGTTTTACTTAGATTACGGAAAGAGAGGTGGAGGGAGGTTACAACTTTTGGAACAATTCTTTCATCTGTTCATCTTTCAGTAATCTGTCATTCAGACAAGAGATAACATGCTATGGGTATGACTGCTGGCAAATGTGACAAACCATTTGCAATGTATCTAGCCCTCTGAACGCGCTCCAATTTAGCAATATCTGAAATTCCATCCTGTCACTACTTTGGTGTTATTGTATACAGCGGCACTGCACAAAGAGATGAGCTACAATATGGTAGAAATATCACAACTCCTGGATAGTAATTCCAATAAATGTCTGATTTCTAGGGGGCCAGGTGGACTGACTACTTACCAAGATGTACATAATAGAGCATATGTAATTGTATAATGTTAACATTAAAGGGATCCAAGCAGCTCTTAGCTTCATATAGCTGCAAGGGCTGCCATCGTTCAGAAGCTCAACCCCTGCTATTTTACAACTAGCATTGTCCAGGCTAGGTGTGAAATTCTTCAACTGTAACTGATGTTTTCTGTTTGAAGTACAATGGGGGTTTGTTTGTGGTTGTAACGATTGTGGAATCGTCTCCGTGGTCAGCGCACCAGACGTGCGCTGACACGGCGGATTTCCTCCACAAGCGTATAAATTTGCAGGAACCCAGCAGTAGGTGCAATGCACCTGCAGAGGGAAATTCCTGTCGGCAGGTGGAGCTGTGGAGTGCAGAGGAACAGCTCCTCTGCCCTACCACACACGCCAGACAGGAATTGTACGAAGGGAAGAAACGCAATCGCAAGAGAAGCGATTGAGAGTGAGCACAGAGACAGATTGTGCGTGTGTGCATAAAACTAGTCGCCAACCCACGACTGTGCACACACCACAGCAGATACGAAGCAGGAACGCGATCGCGAGAGGTGTGATCGCCAGACGTGACACAAGGCTACAGCAAGGCGGAGCACGAGATTAGCAAAGGCACAGCAAATCATACAATGAGGAGATACGGAAAATAACAAACGCTAGCTAACCGCAAACACCGCACTCATTCGCAACAGTGCACGCGGTTATGCGCGGTCTCCACGTGATAAGCACAATAGAGACAAGCACGCCTAACTAACCATCGACAGACAAACATGAAACAGAGGACGCAAACGCTTGCTTAACGGTTACCTCACCGAGACTCCAGCAAGCGTCCGTAGCAGACAAAACAGACACACGAAAACAGGGACAAGCAAGAGATAGGATCCACAGCACTAGCGAGAAGCGAGTGCGATCCAGGTACAGAGTAGCAGAACAGAAGGATCCACAGCACTAGCGAAAAGTGGCTAGCGCGATCCCAGGAGACAGAACAGAAGGATCCACAGCGCTAGCGAAAAGTGGCTAGCGCGATCCCAGGAGACAGAACAGAAGGATCCACAGCGCTAGCGAAAAGTGCCTAGCGCGATCCCAGGAGACAGAACAGAAGGATCCACAGCGCTAGCGAAAAGTGGCTAGCGCGATCCCAGGAGACAGAACAGAAGAGATAGCTGGTAGCAACCGCTGCACCAGCTATACTCCAAGAACAGAGATCAGAACCATTTCCTGTCGACCACCGCTGGGACAGGACAACAGCAGCAGAACAAACAAACAGAATCCTAACTGCACTTAGGGAATCTGCCAAGCACAGTTTCCAGGAATTACTCTAAGCTGATCTTCAAACTAAAAGCATGGCTGACACTCTCCAGAGTGTTACACAGGAAGACTCCTTATGACCAGCCAAGCATTGTGGGAAAGACATAGTACTTACCGTATTTTTCGGACTATAAGACGCTCCGGACTATAAGACGCACCTAGGTTTAGAGGACAAAAACCAAGGGAAAAAAAAAAAAACTAAACCTGGTGTGTCTATGGGTCAGGGACATCTTGTAGACCTTTCCCCCCCAAGCCTTCACAAAGCTACCCCACTGATAAACAACAACAATCAAAGGAAGAGCTTACTTAACCCATTCCTTCCCAAAGAGCAATGTTAATCTATACAGCCAGCTTCTTACTATCTCTCAGGCCATTGAGAGCTGCATCTCACATTGGAAAAAAACAAGCTAATTTGCTGGAATCTCTAGGGATTTTAAATAAAACGCACAGAGGTAAAAAAAGGTGGCCAGGCCCATAAAAAGTGCCACACTCAGTCTCAGTCCAACTTCAGGGACCCAGGTCCATTCAAAGAAAAGAACTTTCCAGCGATCTCTAGTGATGTGTACTGGAAATCAGAGGCTGAAAGTAGCAGAAGTTACCATGTCCCTAGTCAGAGATGCAGTAACACCCCGGCAGTGAACCCAGTCGCCATTGCTAAGCCCCATGCAGTCACTGCATTGCTCTGCAATGCCCGCTCTATAAACAATAAGACAGCCATTATTGCGGACCTTATTCAGACATGCGATTTTTCATGCATCACTGAAACCTGGATTGATGCCAATGCGGGCCCCACATTGGAAGCAACCATCCCATACAATTACTCAGTCCTAAGTGAGGGAAGACGAGACCGCAGAGGAGGGGGTGTAGCAATTTGTGGCAAAACAACTCTGCAGCTCAGGGCCCTGAATGTTGGCTCAACAAAGTCCTTTGAATGTATAGGTGCCCAGATCTCAGCTGGTAAAGGCTTCAAAATTTTAGTGGTTTATCGTCCCCCCGGAGATGCTGACCCTTTCCTACAGGAATTCCCAGAACTTCTGGCCATGCTGGCTCTGTCTTATCCGAGATGGATCATCCTTGGTGACTTCAACATCCGGGTTGATAACACTCAATCACAAGATGCAAATGAACTAATAAATCTCATGGGTGGACTAGGCTTCACACAAGTTGTAAAATCTGCTACCCACAGAGGAGGGCATACGCTAGACTTACTGTTCCACCTCGGAATGGACATTAGTAACATAACAGTAACCCCAGTGGTGTGGTCAGACCATCACATAATACAGTTTACTATTGAACATCACCCTATCAAGCAGCTCCCTAAAGAAACAATCAAAACCCATCCCCTGAGTAAATTAACACCGGAGAGGATAACTGCCAACCTGGATTTTACAAATCTGCTCCACAGTCAAATGGACCCAAACTCTCTAGTAACCCAGTACAACAACACGATATATGAAACACTTGACAGTATTGCCCCATGGCGCACCAAATCAGCAACCAAAAAGCAGAAAGCTAATTGGTTTGACAAAACCATCATGGATCTAAAAAAGAAAGGGCGCAGACTAGAAAGACAGTGGCGTAAATCAGGGACTGGGGAGCACAAATCTAGCCTAGTTCAACACCTCAGACAATACCAACAAGCAATAACCAAGAAAAAATCAGACTTTATCTCGCACAAAATATCTACAGCCAACAACAGAGCTGCTCAACTCTTCCACACAGTGGAATCACTCTGCAATCCTTCCTGCCTAAAAGCCCCAACCACATACTCCAGGGAAAGGTGTGAAGAATTCTCTGCCTTCTTCACAAACAAGGTGTCTACCATCCGTGCCAGCATTACACCAACAACATCAATTGACCACTGGACGTTGCATATGCCTACTACCGTACCACCATGGCAAGTCTTTGACACTCTGAGTGTAGAAGATTTTGGAATTCTCATTCAAAGTCTCCGCCCCACTACCTGCGACCTGGATCCTGGCCCAACTGGATCCTTAATGCAGTGCCCAGCGCTGTTCAGGCCAGCACTTCACAAAATCACTCAGTGCTCCTTGCAAAGTGGACTTTTCCCAGAAGAACTAAAGAAAGCAATCATAAAACCCCTCCTGAAGAAACCATCACTAGATCCTGATTCTGTAACCAACTACAGACCTGTGGCGAACTTACCATTCCTATCAAAAGTTATCGAGAAAGCAGTCGCCAACCAGCTAGAAGCCAGGCTTACAGATAACAACATCTTTGATACTTTTCAGTCAGGATTCAGGAAAAGGCACAGCACTGAAACAGCATTAGTCCGAGTAATGAATGATCTACTTACTGCAAGGGACAAGGGTGATTGCTCAATTCTGATTCTTCTTGACTTGTCAGCACTCAGCAGCATTTGATACTGTGGACCATGAAATACTAATCCAGCGACTGAAGAATTACTGTGGCCTAAGGGGTACTGTTCTTAGCTGGTTTCAGACCTTCCTATCTGGCAGGACACAGCAAGTATGTCTGGGCACACACTACTCTAATCCAGTGTCACTTGCCTATGGAGTTCCACAGGGTTCTGTACTATCACCATTACTCTTTGCAGTCTACATGCTCCCACTGGGCAAAATAATCCAGAACTATGGTTTAGGATACCATTGTTAGGCAGATGACACACAACTGTATCTGTCCTTCAAGCCTGGCACCAAAGACCCATCAGCATCCATAAATGCGTGTCTAGTGGATTTACAAAATTGGATGAACACCAGCTGGCTGAGGCTGAACTCTGACAAAACAGAGGTGTTGGTGGTAGGTGGTCCACACATGATGGATAAAGTTCAAAACGCTCACCACCTCAAACTAGCAATTGGGGGAGATACTGTACAGTATAAAGACTCTGTGCGAAACCTTGGGGTGATCCTGGATGGAAATCTAAAACTCAGACAGCAGGTATCAGCTGTCGTCAAGTCTTCCTTCTTCCATCTAAGAAATATAGCGAAAATAAAACACCTAATCCCAGCTGAAGACCTACCTGCCCTGGTTCACGCATTTGTATCCTCCCGCCTAGACTACTGCAACGCCCTGCTAATCGGATCTACAGATAAGGTTCTGCGCCCCTTACAGCTAGTACAGAATGCTGCAGCCAGACTCCTAGCCAATGCCCCCCGCAGCTCACACATCACCCCAGTACTGCAAACTCTTCACTGGTTGCCAGTAAAATGGAGAATCAATTTTAAGATCTGCCTGCTGACATTCAAGGCTCTACACCACATGGGACCCAAATACAAAGCGGATCTATTGGAACTTTATGCCCCTCCACGCACCCTCCGCTCTGCCAACAAGATGAAGCTGGTTATTCCCAGGATACACTTAACATTTGGTGCTCGGGCCTTTTCCTATGCAGCCCCTACTCTATGGAACTCACTTCCACAATCAGTACGAGAGGCTCCTTCTCTGGACAGCTTTAAAAAAAGGCTAAAAACTCACCTCTTTTCCCTAGCCTTTGAGACTGCATAATGCAGGGTCACAGCGCTTTGAGTCCCCAGGGAGAAAAGCGCTATATAAATATTATTGTTATTGTTGTTATTGTTACTCTGTTTGAGCCAACCTGCTGCCCCCTCCAGCTACATTACACTACACTAACCCCTGCTGCATCCTCCGAGCTACATTACACTTCACTTCACTAATCCCTGCTGCACCCTCCCCCAGCTACAATACACTTCACTACACTAATCCCTGCTGCACCCTCCCCCAGCTACAATACACTTCACTACACTAATTCCTGATGCACCCTCCCTAAGCTACAATACACTTTACTACACTAATCCCTGCTGCACCCTCCTCCAGCTACAATACACTTCACTACACTAATCCCTGCTGCACCCTCCCCCAGCTACAATACACTTCACTACACTAATCCCTGCTGCACCCTACCCCAGCTACAATACACTTCACTACACTAATCCCTGCTGCACCCTCCCCCAGCTACAATACACTTCACTACACTAATCCCTGCTGCACCCTCCCCCAGCTACAATACACTACAATACAATACAATTCTACTCACAGCATGAGGAGCCACTCACCAGTTCTTAGAAAACACCTCAGACCATCGGTATTCCGCTGTTATATGCCGGTATTAGCATTGTCTTGAGATCCGGTAAGCATGTGACATCAGATTGTCCTGTCCCCTGCACCAGTATTAGCAGCGCTGAGGCCGTTGCAGCACAGGGCTTAAATCACCAGTCCCTCTCAAAACTCTCTCTAGGCAGCCGCAATCCCATGTCCAGATGCCAATGCCCGCATTGCTAAGAGATCGGGAACATCGGGGAAACACGTGCTATCAGATTTCGCTGCCATCCCCTGCACTAGTACTCGGAGGACACTACTTCCTGCTTACTGATGCCCCCTGCAGGAAGCAGGAAGTACAGCGTCATCCGAGTACTGCACGGGGATGGCAGCAAAATCTGACAGCACGTGTTTCCCCGATGTCCCCGATCTCTTAGCAATGCAGGCAGCGGCATCTGGACATTGGATCGCGGCTGTCTAGGGAGAGCTTGGAGAAGGGCTGGTGATTTAAGCCCTGTGCTGCGACGGCCTCAGCGCTGCTAATACTGGTGCAGGGGACAGGACAATCTGATGTCATGCTTACCGGATCTCCCGACAATGCGGATACCGGCATATAACAGCGGAATACCGGTGGCCTGAGGTGTTTGCTGAGAACTGGTAAGTGGCTCCTCGTGCTGTGACGGCCTGTGGGTTGTCGGAGCTGCTCAATTATGCATGCGACAGGGGACCTGTAGGGCACATTCGGACTATCAGACGCGCCCACTTTTTCCCCCCACATTTGGGGGACAAAAAGTGCGTCTTATAGTCCGAAAAATACGGTATAGTACACGCCTCCAATGAATGTGGCCAGGCAAATTGCATGACAACGTAAGCAAATTCCTCTGCAAGCACAAGCTGCAAAACTGACAGAAGCTCTTCTTTCCAGAGTCCTGCAGCATGCAAACCTACACAATGGTCAGAAAGCTGCCTGCCTGCACAGGCAGCTGAGCAAATCATCACAGTGGTCAATTAATTCTAATGAGGTGATTTCTTATCTGTGTTCCACCATCTCCTGCTCATCAACCACAGGTCCTTTAGGGACGGACAAAGTGGCTATTTTAACCCTTAGATGTAAAAAAATGAGGTAAAGTGAAAGTTTTTTTTAATAATAAACCACATTTTTAGAATGCATTTTTAATTTGCTATAGAGCTGCCCTGCGTGTTAAAAGTGATTCGGTTCACTTTAATGGCCATTCAAAATCAGACATGAATTTATATTTGAACAACGAAAAACAAATGAGGGTTTCAGTTTCATAAGTTTTCATTATATAAAACATAACTTTAAATCAGTTCCATACGTTTCCATTATATGAAACATAACTTTTAATAAAGTCACATATAACCCCATACAGAAGAACAGGTACATATAAAACAAATATGTCATGGTAGTAATATTCAAGCACAGCCTGGTGCATATGGTCACTGCAGATACCAGGGTGTCTGGGAGCACCAAGAAGCACCAATAGTGTAGCATTTTCACAAATAAGGGAAATTATTCCACAAAAAATACTACTTACAAACACAGGTTTCTATTAGGCAACCACTGTTTTGAGCATGTGGAGAAATCCATCTCTACTTGGATAGAAAGTCTTCTCCTGGACTTGGGTCCCACCCCAATCGAAAAATGTCTACTGGAACCACTCATTATTGGTTGCAGGCATGACACCTAAGAGGAGAGCTAGACTATACTGGGTGGCAGAAGGTGCCCCAATATGAGTGTCAGAAGACAATGTTGGTGTTAGTAAGTAAGGAACAATCTTACCTCAATGTGGAGTAAATGTATTGGACACCAATATAAACCGACATATTTTATATTGGTGTCCTATAACTTGTCCATTGTCTTCTGATACTCACATTGTGGTGCCTCCTCTCCCCACCCGATATAACTTCTTCAGAAGGCACACATTATACATATACAATACAGTCGAGTTTTGGTTATCTGGCACTGACGGGGATCGGCTGATGCCAGATAAGTGTGCTTTGAGACTCAATGTTAAAAATAGTCCTAGCTCATACAGTACTATACCCCACTCTATATACATACCATGAACTCTTTATTAAATGTTAAGATACAGTCATTGAAAGTTCTTTATTGGGGGAGTCATGGAACACAGGCTTTAAGCACAGCAGAGCTCACAAACAGCCTAAGAAGTTGGCCTTCACCACTGTGTACTGCTGGCGATTTGTACTGGTTGGTTGAGAGACTGCTGGTTAGTTTAGTTCTGGATAACTGAAACGCTACTGTACCTTCTTTCCCAGAAAATAAGACCTACTCTGAAAATAAACTCTAGCATGATTTTTCAGGACTTTTGAGGATACCCGAAATATAAGCCCTACTCCAAAAATAACCCCTATGAAATGTAGTCATTAGAAGCCGACACTAGAGGAAGCCGCATAGCGAAGCCGGATGTCTTCAATCGCCGCGGGCAAGATGGAGGAGGTAAGCTGTTGCCGCTACCGCTGTTTACACGGGCGGGGGACCCGGAGACAGAAAGAGGAGGGGGGAGAGGCAAGACAGGGGGAGACAGCCACAGATGCACGCATGAAGGAGACTGGAGGCACTGGGGGAGACATGACACATGGGGCGACAGTACAACACATGGGGTGACAGGAGGACACATGGTGGGGTGACAGGAGGACACATGGTGGGGTGACATGAGGTCGCATGGTGGGCTGACATGAGGACACATGTTGCTGTGACAGGAGGACTCATGGGGTGACAGGAGAACACATAGAGGTGACAGGAGGACCCATGGTGGGGTGACAGGAGGACACATGGTGGGGTGACAGGAGGACACATAGGGGAGATAGGAGGACACATGGTGGGGTGACATGAGGACACATGGTGGGTGACAGGAGGACACATGGTGGGGTGACAGGAGGACCCATGGTGGGGTGACAGAAGGACACATGAGGGAGACAGGAGGACACATAGGGGAGATAGGAGGACACATGGTGGGGTGACAGGAGGACCCATGGTGGGGTGACAGGAGGACCCATGGTGGGGTGACAGGAGGACACATGAGGGAGACAGGAGGATACATAGGGGAGACAGGAGGACACTTGGGGTGACAGGAGGATCCTTAGGAGAGACAAGAGGACACATGGGGATTTCTTGCAATAGCTTCTAATTTTTTACTTCTGACTTTGCAATGTCTTGATTTATTTATTTATTTTACCCCACTATTTTCTTTCGGTAAAGTTCCTCTTAAATTTGAAGCTTGAATAAATTACAATCCCTGATGAAACCAATTATTGCTAAAAATGTTCCTGGCCGGAAAAAAAGAGTTACAGCGAATTCATGTGTTGGAAAACAAAACTAGTAGCTCATAATCAGAAACTATGATTTCTAAATTAAATGTTATCTATGAACACACATTGGCTGTAAAATGTAATTATGCTCGTAAATTAATGTGTTGCAACATTGGTTGAACTATGTGAAGCATAAAGGAATGCAGGCTTATTGAAAAGAATCATAGAAGGGAGTCATTCTTATCAATTTGTGCTATGTAGCCTAGTTACCTTTTCTGTTTTGTTTTTTTGTATAGCCTGTTAAACCAGGGGAAAAAATGGTATTACTTAGAGAAATGGATAGGACATACAGTATATTGTACTACATGATGTTAGTAGCAAAGAATTTCTGTACTGTGTTAGCTAATAAAATTATATAGGTAAAAAAACAAAGTTTTGTAAAAGATACAGTTCATAGCAAACCTGAAGCAGAAAAAAAACAACTTATGATGTAATGAATTGTTTTTGTAGTACGGATAATGAATAGAACATTAGTAGCAAAAAAAAAATTCTCATATTTTTATGTTCAATTATATCGCTTTATTTTATAAACTTTGCATCCTTCGGTCATATTTGCAGTTTAGAAACCACACTCTGGCCCATATGCAATTCACCTTTTCACCTGACTTTTCTCCTAGGAGAAAAAATTTCACCTTTGATTTAAAATAACTTTTTAACACTTTGCAATTTATTATTTATTTATTATTTATTGTATTTATAAAGCGCCAACATATTACGCAGCGCTGAACATTAATTTAGGTTACAGACAATATTTAGGGGTGACATACAGCAATATGACAATACAGGAATAATAGAAAACCAGATCACACGGCACAGTATGAGTGCCAGGTAATGCTTAGTCATTGGATTGAGCATGTACTGTAGATTAGGCAAGTTAGGTTCACTCAGATGCATAGCATGGGTTCACAGTAATGGAGGTGCATGATCAGGTAGGACACAAAAAGTAGGTAAAAAGTACAATCAAAATTATTTTGAGTATTCTTTTGCTTGCTGGTGGTTTAAAAAGGATTTATTGACACGTTTTGAAATATCAAAATATTTAAAATTGATTTTCTCAAAAAATATAAGGTCTTTTTGAAAAAACAAAATTTCCTCTTGTAGTCAGTGACCCCCTCCACGTACTCTGCAAATTTGGTGTTTCTACTATGTAAGGGGGCTTTGCTATTAATCGATAAAGTCTGCACCTTTAAAGTCTATGGGAAAAATGCGAACCCAAACTTTTTTGGAAAAAATATGCGGTCCGCGTCGAATGCGAACCGCTGAGGTTGCGCGAACAAGTTCACCGGCGAACCATTCGGGACATCTCTAAGGGTCAGTGTCAAAATAGAGGGCCGGGGAAGTCTATAGTAAAATATCAGTAATATTACATCGGCATCACTCAGCACCCAATTCAACATGCAGAGCTGCCATTACATGTACCCCTATGTGGACCTCTGCAGAGGTCTTAGAATCTATGAACATGTCCATTTTTCACCAAGTTTGCCGCAATCCTTTTCCATGAAAAAAGTCAAGAGAGATCTCTATTTGGTAATTTTTATAACTACGCATTATCTATGCTAAAGCATTCCACTGATGTACACATAGCATTATTGCATTTACACAGACTGATTATACATTTGGGGGCAGAATTATTCAGAATAACTGATTATTCAGAATAACCATGTTTTCTCCGATGCCGTCACTCCATGTCCTTGATCCTTTCCATTATGAAGATGCCTCCCGTCACGTGAGTAACTCCTCTATCTCAGCATCAGGAATTGTTATGGCTTTTGGAATAAAGTACAGGCTGTACTTTAAAAAAAAAAAATTACACGTAGGCTTTGATCAAACAATGACACATACCGAGCAGCCTGTTAATTATAGGCCATGAGCAGCTCTTTACATCTCCCGGGAGTACAGTGTAAATGCAGTTAGGTGATGCTTCAAGAGAACAGGATGCAATTTGGAGAAATTCTAAGTACCAATTAGAAAGCAATTTGTTTATTTATTAGATTTGACTGGTCATCATGTTATGAGGTGCTGAGCACTATTTCCCACTGCATGATATTACACCTGTCATTGTTTCGCAATTATATGCTTTAAAACCTGTTAGAGCTACGGTGATCCTGACCCTGTGTGTCATTCTGTTCAGTTTAAAAACCTTGCCACTGCTATTGGCAGACTACGATGGTATCCCTGGGAGACAGGTTTGGTGCTTGTCTGCAGGGCCGGTTCTCTCGTGAAGCAAGGTGAAACATTTGCATCAAGCGCAGAGATTACAGAGGCAGCATGTTTGTACGTGTTCACTCTTACAGCATGCAGTCAGAGTAGTAAGAGAAGTGAGAGGAGAGCAAGGTGAAGAGGACATCATTGGGGGAAAGCAGCTTGTTGTGCTGTGTGAGGAGTCTGACAGTGAGTGAGGAGGGGAAGGCAGGAGAGCAGCAGTGTCCAATTTGACTTGCACAGCAGAAGGGAGGAGGTGGCACTTTTGTCTTGACTGAGGAAGAATGGAGTGGCCGAGGGTAAGCAGCAGTTTGTCGCGGACTCACAGCCAGCCAGTGTGCTATTATGTTGAGCTGCAGCATGTCATGTGAGAACATTAAATGAAGCAGAACAATCATTCCAAATTGGAGGGGGGGGGGATGCATCCTCACGAGATTGCCTCAGGCAGCAGTAAGTCTAGAACCCTGCCTGTATGACTTGTTTCATGCTAACCTAACAGCTTATTCTGGTATGATTAAAACAGGAAGAAAAAAAAAAGAACTAATGCAGGTCTGGAGCAAATCTAAAGATGCCCATACATGGTACAATTTTTTCTTTTTTTTTTCATTAGATAATTTTGCTCAATTATTCTGCTAGAGCGAATATAAAGATTTCTCCAATATGTCTGATCAGATTTTTATTTTAAAAAACTGGATAATCATATGTTTTTCGAAAAAAAAGATTATTTTCAGTTTTCATTCGATTTGATCGTTTAGGTTGAATAAATGGGAAAATCGGGAAAAAAAAATTGGACTGTGTATGGGCACTATTAAAAATATATGAAGGCTGCCATACTTATTTACTTTTAAAGATGTTCCTCTCTGCTCTAAAAGATATGCAACAGCATGATAAACTTTAAAGAAAAATATTTCTTTGTTACAGCTGATACAAATTGTGAAATAAATCTGCACCGTTTCTACTCCCTGCTTTCATGGAAACAGACATATTGTTAACATCATGTGTATTCAAATGAGCCTATCTGTCTTATTTGCCATGGCAAATCACAAAATTGTGACTGATCAATAGATACACAGGAAGTTCCCTGAGAGTACGTGAGCACACGTACGTGCAGAATTACTGCGCCTGCGCAGCACACCGTGGACAACGTGGGCTTGATTGACAGCGGTGCTTCACGCAGGTGCAGTAAGAACAACCTCAAGGTCAGCCTCTGCACCGTGCTGGGATCCCGGTACGGCGGCGGAGAGCGGAGCCGTCAGTGTGGAACAGTCGTCTACAAGGGAATGGAAAAAGCCCCAGGTAAGTAAAGCTAAAGAATTTTTTTATTGTAGCTGATGATTCCTTTTAGGCCTCTTTCAAAGTGCGACGTTAAAGTCGCACGTTAGAAAATGTTTTAACGTGGACTAACGCACAGCAATATTAGGTCTGTGCAACATTCACAGTGCACACGTTGCGTTGTGTGTAACGTGTAGAAATATTTAGAAAGTGCTGCATGCTGTGCATTTAGCAATTAATCTGCTGCATTAGTTGTGTTGCACATGCTCAGTAATGTTTTTTTTTATGTAACGCTTGCGTTAAGCTATTTTTTTGGGTTCTGAATCTTCTTTTGTTTTTGCTCATTTTTTAATGTACACTTAAAGAGAACCCGAGGTGTGTTTGAAGAATGTTATCTGCATACAGAGGCTGGATCTGCCTATACAGCCCAGCCTCTTTTGCTATCTTAAACCCCCCTAAGGTCCCCCTGCACTCTGCAATCCCTCATAAATCACAGCCTCGCTGCGCAGGCTGTGTTTACATCTGTAGTGTCAGTCTCGGCTGCTCCCCCGCCTCCTGCATAGCTTCGGTCCCCAGGGCCGGTTTAAGCAACAATGGGGCCCCAGGGCAAAATAAACCTGGGGGGCTCCCCCAACATATACCCCGGAACAAAAATTGGCATTAGGGGACCTTTTTTGCAGCTGGTATAGTCAGGGCCGGATTTGTACTTTTTACCGCCCAAGGCCAACTATACCATCTGTATGGTTGTTATCTCTGTGTGCCCCAATGAGAATTCGCCTTTCTTTCCATCATTAGTGCCACAGAAAATAGCTATTTTAGTAATACATGTAAAGATTAGAAGTTATGTTTTGAAATGTTATGTTATGTTTGACATCTCATTAATGATGGACCCATTGCGTCACCAAGAAAGTTAGACTGATGTAAACCTGCAGGATAGAGCTTACAGGTCTTGCAGGGACGGCACAAGTACAGGACAGAGAGTTCAAAGGTTAAAGCTGTTGTTGTAGATAGGGATGACTGCATAGAACAGCTTTCCTGCCCCTCACTGAGCCGCCCCTAAACTTCTGGTGCCCTAGGCCATGGCCTATGTGGCCTTGCCAGAAATCCGGCCCTGGGTATAGTCAGGGTGTGAAGTCCCAATCGGTCAGAGCTCCACATTCTGGCTATCCCAGCCTGCATGGGGGACAAGGGATTAAAAAGTTTCAGGAGAGGGGACCCCACATAATTTAAAAAAAATAAAAATTCCCACACTCTAAACATAAAAAAAAATTGGGAAAATAGGAAAAAATGCCAGGGATCTTCATACAGCCATATTGCGGCTGTATAGCGATCCCTGGCCAAAGCACTGCGGCTGCGTATAGACCCCCTAGAAACCCCGTCAGGAAATGTATTGCGCTTTCGTTTGATGCATGTAAAATTACACTACCGTTAGGTTTGCTACTAAAAGTTACATTTACTGCATTTAAAACTATACTTTTTTACTTCTAAACTTTAAAATCGATTTTCTCAAAAACTATAAGGTCTTTTTGAAAAATTGTTTTTTCCTCTTATTCCTAATGATCTTCTTAACATATCCTGCAAATTTAGGGTTTTTAAATGTGTTTTTTTTCCTTTGAAACTTTAAAATCGATTTTCTCAAAAACTATAAGGCCGATTTGAAAAAAAATGTTTCCCTCTTGTAGCCACTGGGGGCCCCTACAAGCTCTGGGGCCCTGGGGCAGCTGCCTCCTTTGCCTTAATGGTAGCGCCGGCCCTGCCGGTCCCTGCCCCCGTCCCTTTCCTCCAATCAGCAGGGAGGGAAGGGACGCAGGCGGGGACCGGAGTTCTGCAGGAGGTGGGGAGTACAGCAGACTGACACAATAGAGATAAACACAGCCAGCTCTGACAAGCTGCTTGTCAGCATCGCTGGCTGTGATTTATGAGGGATTGCAGAGTGCAGGGGGACCTTAGGGAAGTTTGGGATAGCAACAGAGGCTGGGTTGTATAGGCAGATCCAGCCTCTGTATGCAGATAATATTCTTCAAACCCACCTCGGGTTCTCTTTAAGGACTGGGCTATTTTGGATGATTCTGTGCTGCGTGGGCTCTCCAGACCTCATTTTTTCCCCACTAGAGGATTTCCTGCTGGGGGGGGTCTGATCGACGCCGGCTTGCTGCGTGTAGCAGGGGGGCTCCTCAAAGCCCCCCTCCGCAGCGATTCCCAGCCTCCCTGTACTTCCCTCCCTCCACTCCTTCCTATGGGCGGCACAGGACGGCGATCCGTCCTGCGCCGCCTCTGATAGGCTTCAGCCTATCAGACTGCAGCGATCTCCGGCCAATCAGAGGCCGGGGATCGCCGATCTCCTTTACGGCGCTGCTGCGCAGCAGCGCCGCATGATGTATACAGCGGGGATTTCTTCCCTGCGTGTTTACAATTAGCCTGCGAGCCACGATCGGAGGCTCTCAGGCTGTTCACGGAGACACCCTCCATGAACTGACATGTTTCCATGTAAAACCACTAATGACCTGCCGACGCCTTTCGGCGTTAGGCAGTTGTTAAGTGGTTTAATGTACATTTTTCATGCATACCAATGAAGTAATTTCATGAAAGCATAATCTAATGTGTTTTTCGCATTGCTAATGTGAAAATTTGCAAACCCCATTGACATGTATCGATATGCGAATCGCATGCTCATTGCAAAAAAAAAAAAATTCTGCAGAAAATTCACATCTAAAATATTGCACAATTTAACGCAAGTCAAATATAGTGCTATCCACTTGCATTAGATGTGCAGCTAACACAAATTAGCAAAAACCCTAAATTGTAAACAAATTCTGCACTTTTCAGTGCAAAATGGACATTTTAAAATGATCCGTTTGCAGGGCAGACAATCAAGATAGAGTGGATGCCGCTGGGGTACACACACACGTACACGGCCACTTTCCACCGCTGTTCAAAGTCAAAGAGACACTAAAGCGAGAAAAAAAATATGATATCATGAATTGTATGTGTAGTATGGATAATTACTTGAACATTAGTAGCAAAGAAAATATTCCATTATTTTAATTTTCAGTTAAATATTTGCATCATTCTCTAATATTTGCAGTTTACACACTAACCAGCATTCTAAATGTTTTCACAGAGCAGGCCAGTAAACTTTTGAACTGATCTCTGCAGGAAAAAAAACAATACAGCTAGAGACACTTGAGATAATGAGCTTCAGTAGACTCAGCTCTCTGCGACTTTGAAAGTCATGGAGCTCAATGGCTCTTTTAAATATATGTCAACTAGAGTTTCTTAATTTTCCTGTACTGGAAACAATATTAGACTCATGTCTCTGCTCCTGTTTTATTTCTTAGCTGTACTACACATACAAATCATTATATCATATTTTTTTTTCGCTTCAGTGTCTCTTTAAGGAAGTAATTGTGGTAGCCTCTGTGGTCTGCACTAATGGTAAGCTAACAATCCTCCTAACCTGCAAATCTTAGCTGACCCAGGTAGATATTTCAATACTGCCAAATAAGGTCTATGGTTACTTAAACAGCTACTAACAAATTATCAACTACTGGCTTTCCTGGGTTTATTTTTTTGTTTACTGGGGTAATGTAAATTTCCACGTTAAGAGTAGGGCATAGCTACAGAGCCATGTTCCGCCTACCCTCGGTGTAAATTTAGACAACCCACAATCCCTTTCCGAAACACTGTATATATAATAATTACACTATACAGACCACCAAAACCTGCTTTCCAAGGCCAGCCACTATGCAATTGTGACCATATCCACCACAGTACATATAAGGAATAGAGCACCTGCCAATCCTCCTCCTCTTCATTTGTTAAAGAACAAGCGACACCCATGCTAACCTAGAAATAAAAAACACATATAAGTAGATAAATACTACTACTTACATAACAGATGTATTGAGCTATCCATGTAATGATTCCTGTGAATTTTACAAAGGAAAAACAGAAAATCCTATTCTAGGCAGTGGCCATCTTGCCAAGCTAATGCTGACATCATATCCTCCCTGACTCTTGTTTTCTCTCCTCCTTTCTCTTGCTCATTGTGTATTCATTATCTGCCCTCCTCCCCAGAGTCTTCAGACACTCCCACTGAGGTGTATACTAACAACTGAACTGTCTTTTTTTATTTACACATCCAATCACTGAGTCACCTCAGCCTTGCTTGTAAACACAAGTAATCAGAGGGCGTTTCTGATAAGCAGCTAGGCAGGGAAATAAATGGAAGAGGAGCAATATATTATAGATAAAAAGAACTCCCGGCATTCAACTCATTGGCACTGTTTGGCACTAGGGCCAGTGCTCCTAAAGTATGTGATAACTACAAACCATAACAGCAGAAAAAAATTAGCAAGTTTTGAATGCAGGATTAGCATCTTTATCACTTAATACACTCAGACCAGTTGCTGTTGAAATTTGATTTTTATGGTGACAATACCGCTTTAAGTCGACTCCGACTCTTCAAGAACATATGTACTTCTGTATGCCAGATATGTCTGTTAATCTTGGCTTCTTTCAGCTGTTGCATATACATTTTTAAATATTTTTTTTTCATTGAACTATCCCATAAGGGATGTTTGTAATGTAGTATGCTGTTGGAGGGCCATGGCCTAGGGCACGACAGGAGCAAGGGCACCAAAGCAGCAGGCTAAATTGGTGCAGCATTTGCAAGCTTGCAAATGGCAAGCGCCTTATCGCGGTACTCTGCTGCCAGCAGCCTGTGCAGAGGCCGCCCTGCTGTCTCTGCACGTTGGCGCTGTGGCCGGCGGCTATGGACTTGGGCAATATTGCAGAGTTACAAGCAGAGGAGGTAGAATAGCAGCCGCCAGTCGCTCACATTTCCACTAGTCTTCAACGTATAAGCTTCCTCTTCCTATCTGACTCACTGGTAAAATGCCAGCAAGTCACAAGTGAAAGATGCTGGTTGGAGGGACAGATGTACAGCAGCGGCTGATGGAGACGGAGGGGAAGAGGAATCTTCTGCACTGGAGACGAGCGGAGAGGTTACACTGATGGCTACTGCAGTGTGGAGGCAAGTTGGCTACCTATACTGAAAGGTGGGATTGGGAAAAGGAGGGATTAACCCCCCTGGCGGTTTAATTCCCGCGGCTGCGCGGCCACGGGAGGGTTTTTTTCACCTTTTTTTTTTTTTAGCATGTAGCTAGCCTAGCGCTAGCTACATGCTTCCCCCCTCCCTGCGGCATCCCCCCGTATGCTCTGATCGCCGCCGGCGCAGCTTGCCCTTAAGGAAATCCCGTTCTGGATGGGATTTCCTTGAGGGCTTCCCCCGTCGCCATGGCGACGAACGGAGTGACGTCATCGACGTCATGGACGTCGTGATGTCACAGGGAGTCCCGATCCACCCCATAGTGCAGCCTGGCGGCGATTGGCCAGGCTGCGCAAAGGGTATGCGGGGGGAGGGCCTGTGTCCGCGGCGGGTAGTGGCGCATCGGCGGCGGGCGGCAGCGATCAGACCAATCACGCAGCTACCAAAGTGCTAGCTGCGTGTTTGGTTAAAAAAATATGTAAATCGGCCCAGCAGGGCCTGAGCGGCACCCTCCAGCGGGCTTACCCCGTGTCACACACGGGGTTACCGCTAAGGAGGTTAAGGGAGTCATCTAGCTACCTATATGTGAAGTGGAGAGGGCATCAGGCTACCTATACTATAGGGAAAGGGTTAGGGGTCACCTGGCTACCTATACTGAAAGGGGGTGGCTGGTGACAGTGGCCTTGGGCGGTAAAGAGTACAAATCCGGCCCTGGTTATGTGACAAGACAATATACTTTGTACAGTGCTGCGGAAGATGTCGGCTCTATATCAAATACTAAATAATATTAATAATAATATAATCAGTTTATACTATAAAATCTCATCAGACTTTAGTTTGTCAGGACATACCACCCACATTCACAAGCAATCAGGGTTTTCCATGTATTCTAGTTCATATTAAAAAGACAAAAGCATAAAACTAAAAACATGCAGACATTGTTAACTCTGCTCCTACAAAAACACATTGTTGATTTAATTCACTTGGAGCCAGACAATTGATTTTTAGAGATTCATCTAGATTCTTTCCACTCACCGGTGGCAACTCTTGTCCAGCTGTTCTCATGTTCCAAGAACCTAAGGCATAAAGGCTCTGCTGTAGACCACAGAGTTGTTATTGCTATTTTTACTTTAGTTTCCTTATAAAGCTTTTCACCTCCTCCAGATTCTACAACAATTCTACAAAGTGTCCAATTAATTCCTAAAGAGCCGAGGAGGTGTGAGATCTCCCACTGGCGACAGAGCTGCAGAGAGGAGTCACAGATCTGTAACTGACACCAGTGCCAGCAAATGTTCATTAATTTACAATGAAGTATAAGTTAGATCAGACTCTGTCTATGTCAGTAAAGAGGTTGTTACTTGGTGGTGGGAAAGTGCAGGGGTGTTTTAGCTGAGCCCTGACATCAATTCCAACTAACCTTATTACCAGGTTGTTTTTATACACAATATAACACCTTAAAGCGGACCGAACTTCCTCTCTGCGCTAAAAGATACACAGCAGCATAACAACCTTTATTAGCACTTTGCAATTGAAAAAGTACCAAAAAGGTGGTGGAAAGTACTAACAAGTTTTTTTTAAAGTATTTTCTTGCTTGCTGGTGATTTTAAAGGCATTTTATTGACAAGTTTGAAAATATCCCTTAGGAGAAAACTCACTAGAAAAAAAATTCATTGCATATGGGCCCCTGTATTTACAAATTAGCTGCTCTGACATGGCAGAGGAGATTCCTGAGCTGACACAGTTGAGAGATCAAATTACAGTGGTGATTAGTCATAGATGAGGGGGAATTAGACAGGCTAAACTCTCTAAATACACACAGGGTACATGTCTCTATGTTTTCCTTCTGCCCTGTGCAAGAGTTCGGGTCCACTTTAACCACTTGAGGACCGTGGGCTTTACCCCCCTTAAGAACCAGGCACTGTTTTTCCATTCAGACCCTTGCAGCTTTAACGGTTTATTGCTCTCTCATACAACCTACCACCTAAATGAATTTTGGCTCCTTTTCTTGTCACTAATAAAGCTTTCTTTTGGTGCTATTTGATTGCTGCTGCAATTTTTACTTTTTATTATATTCATCAAAAAAGACATGAATTTTGGCAAAAATTTTTTTTTTATTTTTTAAATAAAGTAAAATTTCTGTATACATGCAGCGTGAAAAATTTGGACAAACATGTTTTTGATTAAAAAAAAACCCCATTCAGCCTATATTTATTGGTTTGGGTAAAAGTTATAGCGTTTACAAACTATGGTGCAAAAAGTGAATTTTCCCATTTTCCAGCATCTCTGCCTTTTCTGACCCCTGTCATGTTTCATGAGGGGCTAGAATTCCAGGATAGTATAAATACCCCCCAAATGACCCCATTTTTGAAAGAAGACATCCCAAAGTATTCACTGAGAGGCATAGTGAGTTCATAGACGATATTATTTTTTGTCACAAGTAAGCGGAAAATGACACTTTGGGCTCGATTCACCAAGCGGTGCAAAGTGTTAGCACCGTGGTGAAAAGGCCCTTATCACGCCTAAAGTCACTTTAGGCATGATAAGTAGAAACTCGCGCGAAGTGCGCGCGCAACACCCGACGCTTCGCGCGAAGCTCCCATTAAGCCCTATGGGACTTTGCGCGCGCTCTCACGCGCGTACGCGCGGTAACTTCGCGCGGAGAGCAGGAAAAATCGGTGATAACTCAGTGGTGAAAAGGTCATCACGCCTAAAGTCTTTTAGGCGTGATAACTGGGTTATCACCGCTTTGTGAATCGAGGCCTTTGTGACAAAAAAAAAAGAAAAAAGTTTCCATTTCTTCTAACTTGCGACAAAAAAAAAATGAAATCTGCCACGAACTCACTATGCTCCTCTCTGAATACCTTGAAGTGTCTACTTTCCAAAATGGGGTCATTTGTGGGGTGTGTTTACTGTCCTGACATTTTGGGGGTGCTGCTAAATTGTAAGCACCCCTGTAAAGCCTAAAGGTGCTCATTGGACTTTGGTCCCCTTAGCGCAGTTAGGCTGCAAAAAAGTGCCACACATGTGGTATTGTCGTACTCAGGAGAAGTAGTATAATGTGTTTTGGGGTGTATTTTTACACATACCCATGCTGGGTGGGAGAAATATCTCTGTAAATGACAATTGTTTGATTTTTTTTTTTACACACAATTGTCCATTTACAGAGAGATTTCTCCCAATCAGCATGGGTATGTGTAAAAATACACCCCAAAGTACGGCGATACCACATGTGTGGCACTTTTTTGCACCCTAACTGCGCTAAGGGGCCCAAAGTCCAATGAGTACCTTTAGGATTTCACAGGTCATTTTTGTTTCAAGACTACTCCTCACGGTTTAGGGCCCCTAAAATGCCAGGGCAGTATAGGAACCCCACTAATGACCCCATTTTAGAAAGAAGACACCCCAAGGTATTCCGTTAGGAGTATGGCGAGTTCATAGAAGATTTTATTTTTTGTCGCAAGTTAGCGGAAATTGATTTTAATTGTTTTTTTCACAAAGTGTCATTTTCCGCTAATTTGTGACAAAAAATAAAATCTTCTATGAACTCACCATACTCCTAACGGAATACCTTTGGGTGTCTTCTTTCTAGAATGGGGTCATTTGTGGGGTTCCTATACTGCCCTGGCATTTTAGGGGCCCTAAACCGTGAGGAGTAGTCTTGACTCATTGGACTTTGGGCCCCTTAGCGTACTTAGGGTGTAAAAAAGTGCCACACATGTGGTACCGTCGTACTCAGGAGAAGTAGTATAATGTGTTTTGGGGTGTATTTTTACACATACACATGCTGGGTGGGAGAAATATATCTGTAAATGACAATTGTTTGATTTTTTTTACACAATTGTCCATTTACAGAGAGATTTCTCCCACCCAGCATGGGTATGTGTAAAAATACACCCCAAAACACATTATACTACTTTTCCTGAGTACGGCGGTACCACTGTGTGACACTTTTTTGCAGCCTAGGTGCGCTAAGGGGCCCAACGTCCTATTCACAGGTCATTTTGAGGCATTTGTTTTCTAGACTACTCCTCACGGTTTAGGGCCCCTAAAATGCCAGGGCAGTATAGGAACCCCACAAGTGACCCCATTTTAGAAAGAAGACACCCCAAGGTATTCCGTTAGGTGTATGGCGAGTTCATAGAAGATTTTATTTTTTGTCACAAGTTAGTGAAAAATGACACTTTGTGAAAAAAAAAACAATAAAAATCAATTTCCGCTAACTTTTGACAAAAAATAAAATCTTCTATGAACTTGTCATACACCTAACAGAATACCTTGGGGTGTCTTTTTTCTAAAATGGGGTCACTTGTAGGGTTCCTATACCGCCCTGGCATTTTACGGGCCCAAAACCGTGAGTAGTCTGGAAACCAAATGTCTCAAAATGACTGTTCAGGGGTATAAGCATCTGCAAATTTTGATGACAGGTGGTCTATGAGGGGGCGAATTTTGTGGAACCAGTCATAAGCAGGGTGGCCTTTTAGATGACAGGTTGTATTGGGCCTGATCTGATGGATAGGAGTGCTAGGGGGGTGACAGGAGGTGATTGATGGGTGTCTCAGGGGGTGGTTAGAGGGGAAAATAGATGCAATCAATGCACTGGGGAGGTGATCGGAAGGGGGTCTGAGGGGGATCTGAGGGTTTGGCCGAGTGATCAGGAGCCCACACGGGGCAAATTAGGGCCTGATCTGATGGTTAGGTGTGCTAGGGGGTGACAGGAGGTGATTGATGGGTGTCTCAAGGTGTGATTAGAGGGGGGAATAGATGCAAGCAATGCACTGGCGAGGTGATCAGGGCTGGGGTCTGAGGGCGTTCTGAGGGTGTGGACGGGTGATTGAGTGCCCTAGGGGTCTAATCTGATAGGTAGCAGTGACAGGGGGTGATTGATGGGTAATTAGTGGGTGTTTAGGGTAGAGAACAGATGTAAACACTGCACTTGGGAGGCGATCGGACGTCGGATCTGCGGGCGATCTATTGGTGTGGGTGGGTGATCAGATTGCCCGCAAGGGGCAGGTTAGGGGCTGATTGATGGGTGGCAGTGACAGGGGGTGATTGATGGGTGGCAGTGACAGGGGGTGATTGATGGGTGATTGACAGGTGACCATGGGTTATTACAGGGAAGAACAGATGTAAATATTGCACTGGCGAATTGATAAGGTGGGGTCTGAGGGCAATCTGAGCGTGTAGGCGGGTGATTGGGTGCCCACAAGGGGCAGATTAGGGTCTGATCTGATGGGTAACAGTGACAGGTGGTGATAGGGGGTGATTGATGGGTAATTAGTGGGTGTTTAGGGTAGAGAACAGATGTAAACACTGCACTTGGGAGGTGATCTGACGTCGGATCTTCGTGCGATCTATTGGTGTGGGTGGGTGATCAGATTGCCCGCAAGGGGCAGGTTAGGGGCTGATTGATGGGTGGCAGTGACAGGGGGTGATTGATGGGTGGCAGTGACAGGGGGTGATTGATGGGTGATTGACAGGTGATTGACAGGTGATCAGTGAGTTATTACAGGGAAGAACAGATGTAAATATTGCACTGGTGAATTGATAAGGGGGGGTCTGAGCGCAATCTGAGCGTGTAGGCGGGTGATTGCGTGCCCGCAAGGGGCAGATTAGGGTCTGATCTGATGGGTAACAGTGACAGGTGGTGATAGGGGGTGATTGATGGGTGATTGATGGGTAATTAGTGGGTGTTTAGGGTAGAGAACAGATGTAAACACTGCACTTGGGAGGTGATCTGACGTCGGATCTGCAGGCGATCTATTGGTGTGGGTGGGTGATCAGATTGCCCGCAAGGGGCAGGTTAGGGGCTGATTGATGGGTGGCAGTAACAGGGGGTGATTGATGGGTGATTGACAGGTGATTGATAGGTGATTGACAGGGGATTGACAGGTGATCAGGGGGATAGATGCATACAGTACACAGGGGGGGGGGGGTCTGGGGAGAATCTGAGGGGTGGGGGGTGATCAGGAGGGAGCAGGAGACAGTTTAGGGAATAAAAAAAAATAGCATTGACAGATAGTGACAGGGAGTGATTGATGGGTGATTAGGGGGGTGATTGGGTGCAAACAGTGGTCTGGGGGGTGGGCAGGGGGGGGTCTGAGGGGTGCTGTGGGCGATCAGGAGGCAGGGGGGGGGAATTAGTGTGCTTGGGTGCAGACTAGGGTGGCTGCAGCCTGCCCTGGTGGTCCCTTGGACACTGGGACCACCAGGGCAGGAGGCAGCCTGTATAATACACTTTGTATACATTACAAAGTGTATTATACACTTTGTATGCAGCGATCCGGGTGCTAGTAACCCGCCGGCGCTTCCGAACGGCCGGCGGGTTACAGCGCGAGGTGGGCGGAGGCAGTCCCCGGCGGCCGATCGAGTCACGAATGACGCGATCGCGCCGCCCATGCCCCTACAAGGACCACCGCCTCTGTGCATGCGGCGGTCCTTGCGGGGTCCACTTCCCGGGCGCCTCTGTGCGTTGGGCGGTCGGGAAATGGTTAATGGATACCCGAAGTGACATGTGACATGATGAGATAGACATGGGTATGTACAGTACCTAGCACACAAATAACTAGGCTGTGTTCCTTTTTTTTCTTTCTATGCCTGAAAGAGTTAAACATCAGGTATGTAAGTGGTTGACTCAGCCCTGACTCAGACAGAAAGTGACTACAGTGTGACCCTCACTGATAAGAAATTCCTTTTTTATCTCTTTCTTGCTCTCATAAGCCATTTTCTGCTAGGAAATTGTTTTATAGTTGGAATTTCTTATCAATGAGGATCACACTGTAGTCACTTCCTGTCTAAGTCAGGACTGAGTCAGCCATTTACATACCCAATATTTAACTCTTTCAGGCAGAGAAAGAAAAAAAGGAACACAGCATAGTTATTTGTGTGCTAGGCACTGTACATACACATACAAACGAAGATATCCTGCGCTCCAAGTCAAAGTCACACAGCCAAAGGTGGTTCTCCTTTAAAGTTCAAACACTGCAGCACTCCTGAGTAGGGTGGTTTGCAGTAAAACTAAAACAAGATGGAGCGCGCCATAGTGCATTAAACGTTTCAGGGAGTTTTATTCGCAATAAAAAGTTATACTCACAAACAATAGTTGTATATTTCGCGTATCAGCGGACAGCCAACCGCTTGCCTCGCAGTGGAGGATGACACGCTGTGGCCAGCAGCGCTAATCCCGATGTCCTGGGCTCTGTCTCACTGGGAGGTGGGTGTGGCTGGAGTACAGCAAGCGTGTGACGCCATTACGCGTTTCGGCGCACAGCGCCTTCGTCAGATCTGACAAAGGCGCTGTGCACCGAAACGCGAAATGCGAATAAAACTCCCTGAAACGTTTAATGCACTATGGCGCGCTCCATCTTGTTTTACTGTACATACACATGTCTATCTCATGTCACATGTCACTTCAGGTATCCTTTAACCAACTTGGCGGCATGGACTTTGCTTGCTGCGTGTTGGTCCCGCTCGCCGCTGTTGCACCACTACCCACTGCATAGCGCCACCCCCCCCCCCCCCGCCGAGACCCCTGCGCAGCCTGACCAATCAGCGCCAGGCAGCGCTGAGAGGTGGATCGGGACTCCGTCTGACGTCACAACGTCGATGACGTCGATGACATCATCGCGATCGTCGTCATGGCAACGGGTGAAGCCCTCAAGGAAATCCCGTTCAGAACGGGATTTCCTTACGTGGATACGCGCCGGAGGCGATCGAAAGGTAAGCGCCGGGCACCACAGGGAGGGAGGTATCATGTAGCTAGCGCTAGGCTAGCTACATGATTTAAGAAAAAAAAATATTTTAAAAAAACTGCTGCGTCGCCACCCTGGCGCAGTTAATAGAAGGCCAGGGTGGTTAATGAATATTTTTATAAATGTCCATCACATAGTTAATAAGACATCTGCTGCAGATAAATTTGAGTCCAGCACTTTAAATCAAATGCCAGCAGCGTTGTAGTAAACATACACATTATGTATGCAATGGCTTATAAGTGCATGATTAAGCATCCACTGCCACATCTAATTGAGTGATTTTAATCTTGTGCCCCGTCAGCCAGCATGCAACTTAGTTAATATAACGCCTGCCAAATATTCTGGCATATTACTGATGCAGCATTAGATGCACCGTACTTTATGTGATGGGAATTTCCAAAGAGCATTTTCTAACTGGACGTGAAATCCAGAAAAGAACATTCGCTTCAACTCAAATTCAGAAAACAAGTTAACATTTAAAGATAATTAAACTTGCCCTTGTGTGTTTCCTTGTTTTATAAATGTTTCTTTCTTAAAAAATGAGCAGACTTTTTATAAGCACAAGGATTATTTAGAATAACAGAATCACTGTACTGGAATAGTAAAAGTTCAACAGGATTGATTCACATAAGCTTGTGTCAGATCAGTACATAGTGATGTGTTATGCCTAATACACACGTTACGATTTTCCGTGCGATAGATGGATAGATGCGATAGATGGATCCGATTGACAAAATCCATCATGTCCAATATTGCTCCCGATCGTTTCTACGCTCGATTTCTCATAGCAGTGAATGGAAAAAGATAAGAAAAATGAATGAAGATAAAAGAAACTAGTGCAGAATCAAGTGCAGAATCGTGCAGAAAAAATGATCGGGTCGCAAAATCGCACGGAAGATCTTAGCGTGTGTACAAGGATGGTCATAGTCAGCCATCTTTGCTACGCTGGAACTACGCGTAGTTTTACGCAATTACGCTTCGCCAAACTATGGCTTCGAAATCAAATATTCACTTCGTATGCATTTCGTAGACTACACGTTAAAATATGCAATTACGCGTAGTGTGAAGCGTAGTGTATGCGGATGCTTATGCCTGTATGCAGAAAATTTTACGCATTAATTCCTCATGCAATGCTTACAACAGGAACTCTTGTATGCGTACATTCCCCTTTCCAATGCGTAAATTTGAAGCATACAATCGTACGCGGAAAATTAGACGCGAGTAACACATTCGTAGTTCACTACGTAATACACATGTAACTACATGTAGTGGGCGTAAGCTACGCGTAGCGGTACTTCACTACGCGTACATTTGTAAGCATAGTTTTGAAACTTCACCTACAAACTACGATGCGTAGATGCGAACTACGATGCGTAACTTTGCACTGGCATAGTTTCTGCTCGTCCCTGCGTGTGTACCCAGAATTACAGAAGAAAATTATGTGATCATAAATTCCAGGCTAAACTAGCTTTTCAGTTTTAATTTAAACACCACCAGGGGTGGAGCTATATTGACTGGGTGTGGCACAGCGTTCCAAAATCTAGGGCAGCATGACAGAAGGGTCTGGCTCCCAAGGTTTTTAGTTGGACTCTGGGGGTGGGTAAATTGTTAGATCTTTTTGATCTGAGATTGTGGGGGGTGTGACACAGTTGCAATAATAAATCCTTCAGGTATCCGGGGCCTAGGTGGTGTTGGGATTTGAATGTTAGCATGTCAATTTTGAAGAGGATTCTTCATTTTATGGGTAACCAGTGTAGTAAGCAAGGATCAGTGTGATGTGGCAATGGCGGAGTTGGCTTGTTAACAGTATTGCAGCATTCTGTACTACGGTAGCTGCAGGCGATGTAGGTCTTTATTTGGAAGGCCTACATAGGGGGCGATGCAATAGTCCAGCCATGATATGATGAAGGCGTGAACTAGGGTTGTGAGATCCTCTCAAAGTGAACCAGAGATGAAGCACCCTCATGTATTTTAGCATATATATCAGTGGGAACACAGACGCGGAGCTAGGGGGGGTCGGGGTAGGACAGGTGCCCCGGGGCGCCGGGTCCCCGAGGGCGCCCAGCTGAGCTGCAGAGTTTTGGTTTTTTTTGGGGAGGGGAGCAGCGCATAGAAGAGGGAGAGCTGTAAGCAGAAGAGCCATCTCCCCCCTCCTTCTCTCACCTTAGGTGCTCTCCCTCCCTCGCTGTCCCCTCCATAACTAATGTCCGGGTGGCTGGCAGCGGCGGGCGGGACTTACCTCCATCTCACTCCAGCGCCAGAAGTTCGGGTCCTGCAGCCGCTGCTCTGGTCTGGACTAGACCAGAGAGTAGCGGCAGATCCATCCGGCGCTGCGACGAGACGCAGGTAAGTCCCGCCCGCCGCTGCCAGCCACCCGGACGGACATTAGTTATGGAGGGGACACCGAGGGAGGGAGAGCACCTAAGGTGAGAGAAGGAGGGGGGAGATGGCCCCCCTTCTCCACCGCTGCTCACAGCTCTCCCTCTTCTATGCGCTGCTTCCCTCCCAAAAAACATACATATACTGGGGACATATACCCCCTGCCTACATATACTGGGGACATATACCCCCTGCCTACATATACTGGGGACATATACCCCCTGACTACATATATTGGGCGCATATATACCCTCTGACTACATATACTGGGGACATATACCCCCTGCCTACATATACTGGGGACATATACCCCCTGCCTACATATACTGGGGACATATACCCCCTGTCTAAATATACTGGGGACATATACCCCCTGACTACATATACTGGGCGCATATATACCCTCTGACTACATATACTGGGCGAATATACCCCTGACTACATATACTGGGCACATATACCCCCTGGCTACATATACTGGGGACATATACCCCCTGCCTACATATACTGGGGACATATACCCCCTGCCTACATATACTGGGGACATATACCCCCTGCCTACATATACTGGGCACATATACCCCCTGACTACATATATTGGGCGCATATATACCCTCTGACTACATATACTGGGCGCATATACTCCCTGACTACATATACTGGGCACATATACCCCCTGGCTACATATACTGGGGACATATACCCCCTGTCTACATATACTGGGGACATATACCCCCTGCCTACATATACTGGGGACATATACCCCCTGCCTACATATACTGGGGACATATACCCCCTGCCTACATATACTGGGCACATATACCCCCTGACTACATATACTGGGCGCATATATACCCTCTGACTACATATACTGGGCGCATATACCCCCTGACTACATATACTGGGCACATATACCCCCTGGCTACATATACTGGGGACATATACCCCCTGCCTACATATACTGGGGACATATACCCCCTGCCTACATATACTGGGGACATATACCCCCTGCCTACATATACTGGGGACATATACCCCCTGCCTACATATACTGGGCGCATATACCCCCTGCCTACATATACTGGGGACATATACCCCCTGCCTACATATACTGGGGACATATACCCCCTGGCTACATATACTGGGGACATATACCCCCTGCCTACATATATTGGGGACATATACCCCCTGCCTACATATACTGGGGACATAAACCCCCTGCCTACATATACTGGAGACATATACCCCCTGCCTACATATACTGGGGACATATACCCCCTGCCTACATATACTGGGCACATATACCCCCTGACTACACATACTGGTCACATATACCCCTGGCTACCTGTTCTGTGGACATCTCTACCTCTGGCTACCTGTTCTGGGGACATCTATACCGCTGGCCACCTATTCTGGGGACATCTATACTGCTGGCCACCTATTCTGGGGACACCTATAGACCTGGGGCTACCTATTTTTGGGGAACCACTGCTGTCGGATTGAGTGTATTTTGGGGAACTGCTGCCAGGTGAGAGGTGTCTACCATATTAAGGGGGCATTCTGCCTATTTATGTGAAATGCTGTCTATTTATGTGCCTCGTGACTGCTGAATTTGTCTTGTTGGGGGCCTCATGATTTGTTGGGGGCCTCAAGATCGCTGAATTTGTCTTGTTGGGGGCCTCAAGATCGCTGAATTTGTCTTGTTGGGGGCCTCGTGATTTGTTTGGGGCCTCAAGATCGCTGAATTTGTCTTGTTGGGGGCCTCATGATTTGTTGGGGGCCTCAAGATCGCTGAATTTGTCTTGTTGGGGGCCTCATGATTGCTGAATTTGTCTTGTTGGGGGCCTCATGATTGCTAAATTTGTCTTGTTGGGGGCCTCATGATTGCTGAGTTGGTCATGTTGGGGGCCTCATGATTGCTGAATTTGTCTTGATGGGGGGGCTCATGATTGCTGTATTTGTCTTGGAACATGCTGGAAGGTACATACTGAGGGTGGGTGGGTGAGCGTGAGCCTGCTAACTTCCTGTACATTTGGCTCCACCCATAACCACGCCCACATTTATTATATAGCCACGCCCCTTTTTGGCACGGCGCAGCCTTCCCCTTAGGGGGCGCATTAATAGTCTTTGTCCCCGGGCGCTGAAAGCCCTAGCTACGCCTCTGTGGGAACATTACAGAAAACACCTACCCTGCTCTCTGTTTCATTCTTCACTGCTCAGCTTGCTTCTTCTGCGCATTCATTCTGGCCTTGCTTAGGAATCATTATAGCTGAGTCTGTCTTCTCTGATGTCTTTTCAAGCCCAAGCCTGCCCCCCTTCTGACTCAGCTATAGTGATTCCTCAACAAAGCTAGACTGAATGCTCAGTCAGAGATTTTATCAGGGCTGATAAGAAGCAGGCTGAGCAGTGAAGAATGAAACAGAAAGCAGGGTAGGTGTTTTCTCTAATGTTCCCACTGCTATATATGAGGGTGCTTTGTCTCTGGTTCACTTTAAGGATTAAGGTAATTAATTTTTGCAATGTTCCTTAGGTGAAAAAAGGAATGTTATATAACAATTGAAATGTGATCCCTGAAGATTAATTCCCCATCAATCATTACACCCAAGCTGTGCACAGTGTTGCAGCTAGTAAGTTCTGAGTCCCCTACCCTCAGTGGTACTGAACCTGTGTTTATTTTTGGATTGGGGTCTGCCATATCAGGTTTGAATGACAAATATAGCTGGGTGTCATCAGCATAATTGTATGTGAATAAAAGTAAACTCTAAGGCCCCATTCACACACAACAGGATTCACATGTGGGTTTGTGTTTTGCAAATTTGCATTTGATGGCATCACATTTAACTTGCATTGTTGTGCGATTTTTTCAGATTTGATTTTTCTGCATGTTAAATCACGCTCCAGTGCTGCGTCAGAAAGTTAAACTGATTTAACTTATTGTTGTTTTGTGTAGGTTCACACCCAAAATACATCCATTTCATGTAATGACCACAACAGTGGAATGGGGCATGTAGACAGATCCTATGCTAAGCCCCAATTTGTCCATTCCATTGCGCCCAGTGGCAGAATGCAAAGTCCTGACTTGCATGAATTTTGCAGAAACTGGAAAAAAGTTGAACGTGACTATAAACAATTGTCATGGGTGAGGAAGATCTAGTGTGTGTAAAAAGCTTAAATGACCAAAATAGCAAAAGAAAAATGTAAAATACATGTAAAATGTAAATTTGACCCAGAGTAAAATGCATAATGAAGTACTTTTTTCTTATGTCACTTTCACTTACAGTAGGCACTAAAAATTTCATGAGTCCATCTCCTCATGGGGGTTTCTCAGAATCTCCTTAATATGTCACAAAAGCACTCACTGGAATGGAGCTATACAAAAATCCCAGATGGCAAGCCTCACCATTTTACTCTATTCTGGCTACTGAATTGAGCGACTGCTATTCAGTAAGTGTTTTTTTTTTTTTTTTAAGAAAACCCAGAGAATCCCCCTTGAGGAGATGGAATAGTCTAAAATCTTTCAGAAATTACAGATTTTAACTACCTACCTTAAGTGACATCAATATAGGAGAAAACCACGCATGGAGCATTTTACTCAAGGACAAATGTTCATATGATATGTACGCATACACATGTACCTTGAATTTTACAAGTTTTGTGATGGTGGTCCTTTTAGACCAAAAGGCAGCTGCAGAACAGACTTGGAGAAATCTTAAACATTGGACTTATAAAAAAAAATAGTGAATATTGAATTAAAAACAAAAAACAAAGCACAATTACTTTTCCAAGAATAACAGTGGTAAAGGCTGTAGGCCCTGCTGGTTTTCAAGTTCAATATTCTGATGCCTTTTTGCAGAGCTTGGTAGCTCATTTCTAATAGGGGAAACAATGGAAGCTGATTGCACGTTATATTAAGGAGGCAAGAATGAAACATGTCAAAGTCATCAAGAAAAGTTGCTCACATTATATATCCTGCAAATAGTGTAAGAAATATAACTCTTGACTTCTCTTCCTTAAAGGAATACCAAAGTGAAAATAATTCTATCCTCCTTGACTTTTTTTTTTTAGATAGCCCACAGTTTTATTGTATGTTTAAATTTACTTTTTAATTTTTTACTGATTTATTATCTCTGCTCAATGACACATTCATTGAAGTATGGCAGAGCTAAAATCTATGAACTAGTTTGCATATGTGTATCAGCGCCAAGGAAACAAAGTGGCCGCTGCTGAGAGAAGAACAATGTCCAGAGTTTACAAACAGGTAAATTATAAATGATCAGCGCAGAGTCCAAGAACAGAAGACGAGTCTTCAACAAAGAATAAGAGCAGGCAAATCTCCACCACAATAAGTATGGGGGTCACGGCACAGCTCTGCAGTCATGGATACCCAGAAAAATGAAAGAGGCTTACCAGCTGGTGACAACCCACATTATAAGGTTGTATCAACGCTTTTGTAGGACATCAGGAAGCAACAGTCTGTCCAGGATCCACCAATTCAGCAATGATTCATCTCACGAATGGATATCAGTGGTAAACATCATAAAAAACAAACAAACGGCAACTCTAAGTGTAAACCGTTTAATATAGAGTTTTCATGGTAAAAACAGCATAAAAAATAGCATAAAA
Organism: Hyperolius riggenbachi; assembly: GCF_040937935.1. Lineage (NCBI taxonomy): Eukaryota > Metazoa > Chordata > Amphibia > Anura > Hyperoliidae > Hyperolius > Hyperolius riggenbachi. Next base: position 75,572,250 of record NC_090655.1, read on the forward strand.
ACAAAAAACGTACATACTGGGTCCATGCAATGGGAACCCCGAGAAAGTTGCACACATGTATGGGTAAGCAGTAAAGGGCAGTTTCAAGGTGCCGCCTGTCTCCTGTTTTTACTATGAAAACTCTATATGAAACGGTTTACACTTAGAGTTGCTGTTTGTTTGTTTGTTTCTTATGATGTTTACTACTGATATCCATTCGTGAAATGAATCATTGCTGAATTGGCGGATCCTGAACAGACTGTTGCTTCCTGATGTCCTACCAAATCGCACATACAATCTATGAACTATTGATGCTTTTTATCTCTTTCCTGCTATCAGAAGCCATTTATTTTCTGCCTGTGTTTTATGGCAGTAATTCCTTATTAGTGGGTTACGCTATTGTACGGCCAGTTCCCGACCCGGAAAGAAACTGTCACTTGCATTCCTGATGTTTAACTCTTTCAGGCAGATAAAGAAAAAAAGGAACACAGCCTAGTTATTTGTGTGCTCGGCACTGTACATACACATGTCTATCTCCTATGTCACATGTCACCTCGGTATTCGTTGAAGGTTTCTTCTGTTTTGCATATCTAGAAGGAAACCAAAGCCAAGTGAAGGTCAACCTAAAGGCACATTTTTAAATGAATTATAATCATTGTGTATTTATATGGAGCTGACATCTTCTACAGGGCATATATAGTCATATTGCTAATCATGACATAGGCAAGCTCACAATGTAACAGCCCTGTGTCTTTCATAATCTAAAGTCAATTGTGGGGGAGAACGAGTTAAATTTCCAGTATATTTGTGAATGTGGTGGGAAGCTGGGATGCCTGGTGGAAACTTAGGCAAAGACAGGGAGACCATACAAACTCCATGCAGATAGTGTCTTTGTTCAGATTTTAATTAGTGGTCCTGGCGCTGCAAGAATGCTATGCAATACTCCACTGTGCAGAGTTTGTAGTTAGGTAACTGCAGCGGTTTAACAAATCATTTGATAAAATAACACACAAAGACATACTCTGACTTGACTAAATGCTTAGTTTTGTTTCCTGTTATGCTTCATTGATAATTGTTTAGTCACAAGATAACAGCATTCCATATTAATATGTGCATCTCAAAGTAGATTTGACAAACAGTACATTTGTTAATAGCCTCAGTGGCCGTGTATTTCTACATGTTCACATCTGAGTTCAGGTGGTGCAGCCAGAGGGATGACCAGGAGGGAGGGCTTGCTACAGTCCCTTTGATTGCAGTCCTTCAGTGTACATCAGAAATGTTGGACACAATTTTAAAACCTTTATCAGGGTAAAGGACTCCAAGCACCTATTAATCAAAATATATAAAACGAACCTTCCCCTAAGGGAGCGGCGTAAATGGAGTGTGCTGTGGGTGGTGGCTGGCATTTTGACCTTTGGGGGGCTGATCCCTAGATCCTGTTCTATATGCTGGTATCTGTCCTCTCCAGGAGACTTACAGGTGCAGAAGATTGAAGCTCCACCACACGTTCCAGACATCCGCAATACATGGTGGAAGATGCAATCCTTCAATGAGCGTACGTCTCCTTGCCCAAGAGAGGTACTGACATCGAAGGACGGCATGCATTGTGGTGGCCGAGAGTGTGCAACACTGCAACTGCCTGCTCATCATCTGCAGTAGTGTTGATCGAACACCTGGATGTTTGGGTGCGGGCCGGTTCGGCCGAACATCATCCAGATGTTCGGCATATTCGGCCGAACACCGAACCCCATTAAAGTCTATAGGGACCCGAGCCGTGGGGGGCCGCAGAGCTGGAGGGGATAGCGGGAAGGACGGGGGTAATGGGCAAACCGGCGGGGAGGGGGGTCGGATCCTCACCTGGGTCCCCCGACCTCCGCTCCCCTTCAGCTTTAAAAAAGTTAAGTAGCATCGGCTACTATTAAGAGGTAACGGGCGGGGATCACTCACCTCTTCTGCATTCCAGCGTGCACTCCACTGACGTCACTTCCTGCAATGCCGTCCACTTACAATACAGTGGGCGGCGTTGCAGGAAGTGACGTCAGTGGAACGCACGCTGGAACGCAGGAGAGGTGAGTGATCCCCGCCCATTACCTCTTAATAGTAGCCGATGCTACTTAACTTTTTAAAGCTGGAGGGGAGTGGAGGTTGGGGGACCCAGGTGAGGGAGGGAGGGGATCCAACCTCCCTCCCCACCACTTTGCCTAATACCCCCGTCCTGCCCGCTACCCCTCCAGCTGGGCGGCTGCCCCCCCCCCTCTGTTCGGATGGGTTCGAGCAGAGCCCAAACACCCCGATATTCGGGGAATAACGAACAGTGGCGAACACTGTTCGACCAACACTAATCTGCAGCTGTGGGTTACTATGGAGAGGATAGATGCCATTTCCAGCTAGAGATGAAGGTCCTTTCTGACAGGATGCTTGAGGCAGGGCAATACAGAAGTTGGATGGGAAATTGGAACAGCTCTGACCACAGGTCAAACCTGCGCAGCCAGTAGTCCAAGGGTTCATCGCTGTGGAGGGTAGGAGGGTGGAGGGTAGGAGGGTGGAGGGTAGGAGGGTGGAGGGTAGGAGGGTGGGGAGTAGGAGGGTTGGAGGGTAGGAGGGTGGAGGGTAGTAGGGTAGGAGGGTGGAGGGTAGGAGGGTGGAGGGTAGGAGGGTGGAGGGTAGAAGGGTGGAGGGTAGGAGGGTAGGAGGGTGAAGGGTGGCGGGTAGGAGGGTGGAGGGTAGAAGGGTAGGAGGGTGGAGGGTAGGAGGGTGGAGGGTAGGAGGGTTGGAGGGTGGAGGGTAGGAGGGTGGAGGGTAGAAGGGTGGTGGGTGGAGGGTAGGAGGGTAGGAGGGTGGAGGGTAGGAGGGTGGAGGGTAGGGGGGTGGAGGGTAGGAGGGTGGAGGGAGGAGGGTAGAGGGTGGAGGGTTGGAGGGTAGGAGGGTGGAGGGTGGAGGGTAGGAGGGTGGAGGGTAGGAGGGTGGAGGGTGGAGGGTGGAGGGTAGGAGGGAGATATACAACAGCCTAATTAAACTCTCCCTAGCAGAGTGTGTGTAGCAGCTCTCCCTTAACTAATTAGTATAGGCAGACAAGTGAGTAAAACGGCACAAGGACCTTGCCTTTTATAAGGGGGGTGGGGCTCCAGGCGTGAATGCAGTCTGATTGGTAACAATATGCCTGCTGACTGTGATGTAGAGGGTCAAAGTTCTGCTCCATAGAGCATTATGGGGCGAATCGAACTAACGCAAAAGTTCGCCTTTGCATGGCGAACGCGAACCACCGAAGTTCGCCTGGAACCGGTCACCGGCGAACCGTTCGCTACATCTCTACTGGCTGGCTGTCCATAGGTGGCGATACATGGTGCCGGACACTGCTACCAACTGTTTCTGACGACGAACTCCCCCTGCTTCTTTCAGGAACTGCTTCTTTCAGCTTCACTTGCCTGAGACACCTCATAAACTGCACCAACAGCAGGTACTTCATCATTCTCCTCCTCACACCTTACGCCCATAGTGTTGCCTAACTCAGACATATGAGGTGGTGTAACTTGCTTAGCGCCTTCAACTTGTTGTAACAGTAGTTGCTGTGAATCAGTTAATTCCCCACCAAATAACTCCTGCGAAGTGTCAAATGGAATGGATGTGGTGCTAGTAGTAGCGCTGGTGGCTGCGGAAGATGAAGTGTTCTGTGTTAAATAGTCAACCACGTCCTGACAATCTTGGGAGTTGATGGGACGTGCCTTCTTCTGAGCACTGTACTTCGGTCCAGGGCTGCACAAAATCACATCAGTACCACCTCGAACAGACCTGCCGGGTGGCCTTCCTCTGGGTCTTCCTCTGCCTCTACCTGTTTTGTCCATATCGGGGGGATGAAGTGAAAGGTATGCACTGACTTGACTAATACAATGTGCAGTCACACAGGTGCAGTTTACAGGTATGCACGGAGCGGTATATCACACTGTGTGCACTCACGTAGGTAGGTGGGTGCACTGAACAACAGGTAGGTATATGCAGTGATGGGTATTACAAATGTACAACTGTCACACACACGTACCGTGAACAGGTACAGTGACTGGTGGTATTAAATAGCACACTGCGTGCACTCACGTAGGGAGGTGGGTGCACTGAACAACAGGTAGGTATATACAGTGATGGGTATTACAAATGTGCACCTGTCACACACGTACCGTGAACAGGTACGGTGACTGGTGGTATTAAATAGCACACTGCGTGCGCTCACGTGGGTAGGTGGTTGCACTGAACAACAGGTAGGTAGGTATATGCAGTGCTGCTGGGTATTACAAATGTGCACCTGTCACACACACACACATACTGTGAACAGGTGCAATGACTGGTGGTATTAACAATGCAAGCGCTCACGTAGGTAGGTAGGTAGGTAGGTAGGTAGGTGGACTAAACAGTGAACAGGTGCAGTGATTGGGATTACAAATGTGCAGCTGCCTGTCACACACACAGGTAGTCACTGAATGTGCTGGGCCTGGCAGTGGCACAGTAGGAATTAAGGGGCCAAAGGCCAGCTGCGACTGACTGACAGGGCTGTAAATAAATATAATGCAAGTGGGACACACACACACACACACACACACACACACACACAAAATAGATCACAAGAACCAGATTAGCTCTCATAAGAGCTGTTGAGGGGTGCTCTTTTAGCAATAAGAATCAGCAAGGAGCAAGCTAACAAGCTTACAAGAGCCTAACTAAGCTTTCCCTATGAGAGTCTGCAGCAGCTCTCCCTTCTCTAATTACTGCAGGCACACGAGTGAGTCCAATGCCTGACGCTGCCTAAATTTTATAAGGGGGGAGGGCCTCCAGGAGGGAGTGTAGCCTGATTGGCTACAAAGTGCCTGCTGACTGTGATGTGGAGGGTCAAAGTTGACCCTTATGATGTACTATGGGGGCGAATCGAACTTCCGGAAAAGTTTGCGGTTCTCCGCGATCACGAACCACGGAAGTTCGCCGGGAACCATTCGGGCCATCTCTATTACCAGCATAAAGACTGGGGTTAGAAAGCAGCCTTCCCACCAAAGATAAGTAATGGCTGTCTCCCTACCAATACCACCAACACCATTGCACACCCCATTTTCAAACCTCCGTTAGGGAGAACCTGAATTTTTTAGGTTCCTTCAAGTAAGGGGATTTGTAAACAAAAAATTGACGATTCTTTACCTGGTGGCCAATCTATTTAATAGAATCTGAGTACAGCACTAAATCCCTCCACCCAGGTATGATTACTGTTCTATACTCTATACTGTGGTACCAGCAGCTCCAAAATACCACCCCAGCTTTGGTCAAGTGGCAGGAGAGGCTCTCGTCTACCCTAGATTCTGATAAATGGGACACGGTGTTTGGTGGGATGGGAAAAGCCTCTCTTTTATAGGAATGCTACAGAACTCTTCACAGGCTTTTCCGGGAGGGGTCTGTCAGCTATGAATGAATACTTTAGGGGCTGTGGTGCAGTTGCTGATAGACACACTGCTGGTGGACTTGCCCTACAGACAGTGTCTTCTGGGACGTGTTTTCAGGTAATTTCAGAAGTGTTGGAAATTTCTGTAAGCAAGGATGCCTGGGTAGCCCTGTTTCAAAAGCCCTCCCCCTTCTGTAAAAGGTATCAGAACATTTTTGTTAATCATGTTTGTAATGCTGCCAAGGCACATTTGGAGGCTCACTGGACATGTCACCCACTTCCTAGACCCTTCCTGCTATTGAAAATCAATTTTATATACCTAATGGAAATCCTGACTCATTCCAATACAAACTCATCTATTGCTTTGGTGACACATGGAACACCTTGACGGCTTGGGACACTTTGAATACGTAGTTGATGTAATACATTGCGAATAGTGTGACAAAGTTTGATGTTGATGCTTCTTTTATATCTTGTTATGTATGGGTTACTCTAGTATGCTTTGTCAGTCCACCAATTCCTTGATGGGTATTTATATGACTTGTCTTTGTATAGTTTATTTTATTTCCTGTTTTGTACAAAAACTTGAAAAATGCACAATAAATTGAAATTATGTTGAATGCTGAAAAAAAATGAAATAAAAGAGGCGTAAAACTAAAGAATTTAGATGATGTCCTGAGGAGTCCAAAAACTTTATTAAACATCTTCAAGATAAAACTGTTCTTACATCTTACTTTGTTGTCGTTATGTGCTTATTTTTTTATGAGTTATGTGCCCTAAGTACTTTTTCATAATAAAACAAGTTATGAACGCTGAAAAATAATATGAAAACAGTTCTTAATGTACAAAGGGGAATATAATGAACTTTGTCTGATTAGTTTCCTAAAGGGATCTGTATTCATAAATCACGGCCAAGTGCAAGCTTCTAAATTTGGAGCATTCAGAAGGCTTTGAAAATGTTATTATGTAGAATAGGACGCATCTGGTAAAAAGTAAATGAATTAAATGTTAGTCCTCCTCCATCACATTCAGTCTTGTTAACATGAGTAAAAACTCTGCTAAAGACAGACAGCCTGCATTGCGTGATGTTTTATAAGGACACAGTAAAGGGTTATTTACGTATTCTTGTCTCCTGCCCCTAGAGATACTCATCATAGATTTAGGTCGCCATTGAAAAGATTTTTTTTTTCTCTTGGGATTAAAGTTAATTATAGTCATTGACATTGTTAATGGATTAAAGCAAACACACATCAATGTCCTGATGGAGTTAATCAGTGGTTGTTTTACACAGAATAAAATGTAATAACAACCAGGGATATTAACTTCCCTCCTTTCTAGTCAAAGAAAACTCATTTGATCTTTCTTAGTCATATAGAATATGAAAGAAAATGTAAGAAAAAAGGCATAAAATACCTATTATATGATTGTGTGAAGGTTTGAGGATTTTTAAAGTGTTAGTTTACAAGAAGTATAGTCACATACAATGATTTATACTATACATACTGGCAGGGGCACATCTAGAGGGGACCAGCCCCTGCAGTTGCAGGAGGGCCCAGAGCTGTGGGGGCCCCTCAACTATCAGGGCCGGTTTAAATCCAAGGCCACGTAGGCCATGGCCTAGGGCACCACTGGATCAAGGGCGGGTGGGCAGCATGCTATTCTGGGGGGAGAGGGTCTCCTGGCTACCTATACTATACTGGAGGGGGGGGCATCAGGCTATCTGTATGGAAGTAGGAGAGGGTCATCTGGCATTAATACCAGAAGGAAGGGGGGAGGGGTCATCAGGCTATCTAAACTGGAGGGTAGGGAAGGGTTATCTAGCTACCTATACTGGAGGCGGAGGGTCATCTGGCTCCCTATACTAGAGGGAAAAGTCAATGGGCTACCTATACCAGAGGGAGGTGGTAGGGTCATGTGGTTACCTATACTGAAGGGGGGTGGCTGCTGACAGTGGCCTTGGGTGGTAAAGAGTAAAAATCCGGCCCTGCTTCCCTCCCACCGATAAAAAGGACTATGCTTCAGATCGGGTTTTTTGTGGCTACACTTGTTATGGGTGTGAATATTATTATTATTGATTTATAAAGCGCCAACATGACGATCATAATGGCCACATCAGTTTTATGCCCCTTGTGAGATGGGCCCCGAGGTCGTAAAAGGCACCAAGGGAGGCAAGAAGTTGATTTACAATGGGCAAACACTGACTAAATAATTTATAAAGGAATATTGTAAAAACACAAGCAATTTTATTCATTACATTATTTTCACTACAGTTACACTCCCTGAGCAGTGCATACAAATGAAAATCTGCGCTTACCTGGGGCTTCCTCCAGCCCCCTATAGCCCGCGAGTTCCCTTAGAGTCCTCTGGGTCCCCTCCCCGTGGTACCGCTGTTGGTTCCATTAAGCAACTGACTTCGGCTGAAGTCGTGAGCAACTGCATCTGCGTGGCCCGTCCATGCATCTGACTCTATCACCCGCCCTTCGCTGTAAGCCTCCTGCACATGTGCGGTTCTCAAATACTGAAACGCGCATGCGCAGAAGGCTTATGGCGACAGGCGCGTGATAGAGTCGGTTGTGTGGATGGGCTGCGCAGGCGCAGTTGCTCGCGACTTCAGCCAAAGTTACAAGCTTAACGGAGCCATCAGCTGGACCACGAAGGGGACCCAGAGGTTGCCGAGGGACCTTGTGGGCTACAAAGGGGGGGGGGGGGGGGGGGGCTGGAGGAAGTTGCTAAGGGCTAATGTTTTTGTTGCTCTGTAGAGGATTTAGCCCCTTATTATCAGCTAGGAGGAATTGATAACGCTGTATTCTATAAATAAGGCATAATTCATTAGTACTGCAGGAGGAGTGATTTTTATTTTTATTTTTCAATGGTATAACATTGATCTGTCATACCAGTTTTCAGGCTGTAATATTTTTTTTTAATTAAATGAGTGCGCGTATTTAGTCTACCTTGGCCTTAATAACATGATGTTATATTTGTATTTGGGTTGAATAGTGAAACTGGGAAACAATGTCAATCAGCTTATGGCAAATGTATTTTTAGTTAAAAAAAAAAAAAGTATTTATTCTTTTGGCTCCAACTTGTCATGCTCTAATTCTTTCACACATGAATAGTTGGTCTGTGTTTGTGTTATTTTTAGCGCTGCTTGGTTGTGTGTTTGCCTTGGCTGGGAGGAAAGGAGGTGAGTGAACAATTTTGCACCTGCGTTTTTAGTCTTTAGGGTATTTTTCTACTCAGCTGGCCATAAATCTCTTATCCAAGTAACTGTGACGTTTCCAAGTTAGACCTTAGATCCCTATTATTATTATTAAACTTTATATCTAAAGCGCTAACAATATGTGGCAGTCTTGTACAATAGATAGGGCAGACTTTGCGACATTAACCACTTCCCCCCAAGGGTTTTTACCCTAACGCACCAGAACAATATTCACCTGTCAGCGCTCATAACTTTTATTCGCCAATAATGTTATCACTATTTGTCACAACAATATGATCTATAGCTTGTTTTTCACCACCAATTAGGCTTTCTTTGGGTGGTACATTGTGCTTAGAATTATTTTATTCTAAATGCATTTTAACAATTTTAACCGGAATAATAAGAAAAGAATGGCGAAAAAAATCATTATTTCTCAGTTTTCGGCCATTATAGTTTTAAAATAAAATGTACTACTGTGAATAAAACCCACATATTTTATTTGTCCATTTGTTCCGATTATTACAAGAATTTAAATATGTCCCTAGTACAATGTATGGTGACAATATTTTATTTGGAAATAAAGGTCCATCACTAATTACAAGCTTATATAAGCAAATATAACAGTAATATACCCTCATGCTATACATAGTAAAAAAGCGGAGTCCCTAATGTAACTATTTAAAACATTTTTTTTATAATGCTGTCATTTCTTTTTTTATAAGTGTTTTATATTGGTTACTATAGGGGAGTGGGGAGGGAGGAATAGAGGTATTAAATTATTTTTATTTAATTTACCACTAGATATCCTTACACTCACTGTCTCTGGGCTTATAACGAGATAGAGAAAGTGTTTGTTACAGCAAAAGTCAATGGCTTCTCATTGAAGTCATGGTCTTTGCCTTACAGGCACTTTGATTGGTTCAGGGAACACTTCTTCCCTTTCACCAATTGCTGGTGGGTTACAAACGGTACGCGCAGTGGGTGGGGGGAGAAGGGCACGCATTTGTGCACGGTAACGGCGGCATGGGAAGACATTTTAATATGTTCTGTGGTCCGTTAAAAGGGACCAACAGGATGTTTTAAAACATTGTGCGAGCGGGTAGTGGTTAAACAATGGCCTCAATTCACTAAGCTTATCTCCTTTCTTTAATAACGTTTCTGGAGTTACCACCATGGTGATAAGGCATGTAGTATTCAGGAAACATTTTACCTCAGGCAAACCTAAAGTTAACTCTTCAATTCTTAAAATAACTCCAGAATGCTAAAATTAAACACAGGCTGTTAATTAACTGCGTGTGAAAATAACTACAGAGGATGTAACTTAAGGAATGAAGAGAAAAGAGAACTCTCTCACTGTGTAGTGGCAAGTTATCTCTTGCCTTATTATCTCCAGCATGATCTTAGTGAATTGAGGCCATTGTTTCATAAGGATAATACAGCTTTAAACGTTGGCAATAGTGCTGTAACAACACCAACATTAATTCTAGACTATGACTATGATAGGGATTAAATTGTGAGCTTCTATGAAGGACAATCAGAGGCATGATTATAGACTTTGTAAAGCACCTCAGGAGATGACATCACTATACTGTACGCACGGTGGCGTAGTGGGCAGCACGGTGGCGTAGTGGTTAGCTCTCTCGCCTTGCAGCACTGGGTCCCTGGTTCGAATCCCAGCCAGGGCACTATCTGCAAAGAGTTTGTATGTTCTCTCCGTGGAAGCGTGGGTTTCCTCCGGGCACTCCGGTTTCCTCCCACATTCCAAAAACATATAGATAAGTTAATTGGCTCCCTCTAAAAAAAAAAAAAAAAAAAAAAAAAAAAATTGGCCCTAGACTACAGTACTTACACTACATAATATAGACATATGGCAATGGTAGGGATTAGATTGTGAGCTCCTCTGAGGGACAGTTAGTGACAAGATATATATATATATATATACACTGTACAGCGCTGCGTAATATGTCGGCGCTATATAAATACTAAATAATAATAATAAAAATAATAATTAGTAAACAATAATAATAACAAAGTAGAAGAGATGCCGAGGTAGAGTAACATTTTATTACAACCAATAAAATAGAAACAAAAAAGAGTTGGCCTACTTCTCACACCACACTAAAATGTATTGTAAGAAAGATTTAATTTGCTCAAGCAACATGTTTTGTGGGTCTGAGAACACTTCCTCAGGCCAACTGTAGTGCAAGGTAACTGTAACAGCCAAAGCACGGAGCACCTTTCACACATTATTAATAATTAATTGCATGAATACAAAGGAAATATGTATAGCATGAAATAATTTTGTTGTTATTTTTGTGTAAGGAAAGGAAAAAGGTTTTTTTTTAATTACAGCAATTATATGTAAATTATAAAATCAATTACACATTACTCTCAAATTAAATGTGTATTTTTTGCTAATGGGGTGTAACGATCGGTGAAGCACAGAGAGGATCTGATTACCGGTGATCTGCAGTATCACTAAGAATACAGATGTATACAAGATTATAAGTGATCTGCAGTATCACCGATAATCCAATATACAAGCTAACCTCTGTTCACCTGAGTAGAGTGTAGTGTTTGGTGTAACAGTAATACTTAGAGGACAAGCCTCAGTGCAGCAAGGAGTACTGCACAGATTCCTTCCGCAGACCTGAGCTCTCCAAGACGGGAGGAGTCAGACTGACAGTAGGAAGGATTGTCTGAAAGTGACCCTCAGGGGGAAGGGTCGCTAACAGAGCGAGGAACCGCCTCTAACGGTAAGGCCGGTTCTCGAGGTCGGACAAGCCAGGTAGTACACACACGGACAGATACAGTACAATATCAGAAGACAAAGGCGGAGTCTAAGTACAGGCAGGGTTCGGCAACGGGGAATCAGATATATCGAGGTACAGAATCAGGAGGCAGAAGCGGAGTCTAGGTACAAGCCGGGGTTCGGCAACAGAGTATCAGAAGTATCGAGGTACAAGATCAGAGTTCAAGGGGATAGTCAAGGCAGGCAAAGGTCATAACAGATAATCACAATCAACTAGTACTTTAGCTATCAACAGAATCTAGCTAAGTGTAGGATTACAGCTCCAGCTGGTCCCGGCACACTTGCGGATCTGACTACGGATCTGGGTGCTCCCACGTATGTGATCGCAACGCCAGACAAAGAGCAAGTGAACAGCCAGCAGTATATATACTCAAGGACCTTTCCAGGACCTCCCTAATTGCTGGACCAATGAGAGTTGTGGAAAATGTCAGCTGACCCGCCTGGTCAGCTGACTCACTTCTGGCTGTTATTTAAACTCGGCCTCTGTGCGCGCGCGCGTGTCACTCTGAATCTTGGTGGACTATCAGTCCCAGCCACACCAGTACTGTCTTGCAATGTATCTTGTGAACCGCTTGGGGGGGCCGCCTCCAATGCGGATTCCGCCGTTCCCAATGCGGATTCCGCCGCTCTGCCTAAGCGGCATGCGGCGGTTTTTCCGCGTTGTGACGCCCTGCTGGACGCGGAAACAGCCGCCTCACTTTGAGAGACAGCGGCTTTTCCGCGTTTCCTCACAGTACCCCCCCCCCCCCCGAGGAGTGGACTCCGGACAACTCCCACCAGGTTTCTTGGGATGTAAGGCATGAAATTCCCATTGCCTCTCCTCAATGCCGTACCCTTTCCAGTGTACGAGATATTGTACCGAGTTTTGTACAGTGCGTGAATCTAGGATCTTTTCCACCTCATATTCGGGTTGAGCATCTACCAACACAGGAGGAGGAGGAGTGGGACCCACCTGGACTGCTGGTTTAAGAAGGGATACGTGGAAGGACCTTACCCCCCGCATGCTAGTGGGAAGATCGACAGTATAAGTAACATCGTTGATTTTCTTGGTTACCGGGAATGGACCCACAAACCTGGGACCAAGCTTATTAGAAGGTTGTCTTAGGGTCAAGTGACGTGTGGACACCCAGACCAAGTCTCCTGGTCGGAACCTCCACTCCAACGACCGTCTCTTGTCGGCTTGACCCTTCTGACTCAGAAAGGCCTTCTCCAGGTTACTTCTTACCGTCCCCCAAAGGTCCTTAAATGACCTTTGCCAGGCCTCCAGGGCTGGGAACGGAGTGGAGGCTATAGGTAATGGGGAAAATTTGGGTGATCTCCCCGTCACTACCTGAAAAGGGGAAAATCCGGAGGACGAGTTTTTTAAATTATTTTGGGCAAATTCCGCGAAGGGCAGGAATCTGACCCAATCGTCTTGCGCCTCTGCCACATAACACCTTAAAAACTGCTCTAAAGACTGATTTATCCTCTCAGTCTGGCCATTGGTCTGTGGGTGATAGCCAGACGAGAAAGACAGCTTTATGCCCATGAGCTGGCAAAAAGCTTTCCAAAATCGTGAGACAAATTGGACTCCCCTGTCTGAGACTATGTCTTCGGGAATGCTGTGTAATCGGAAGACATGAGTGATGAACAACTCGGCCAATTCCTGAGCCGAGGGGAGTCCTTTCAAAGGCACAAAATGGGCCATTTTGCTAAAGCGGTCGACTACCACCCAAATGACCGCCATACCCTCAGACCTGGGAAGCTCACCCACAAAATCCATGGACAGGTGGGTCCACGGCTCACTCGGGGTGGGCAAAGGCTGCAAGGTACCGACAGGTGCCAGCCGGGAGGGTTTACTCTTGGCACATATCACACACTCCTTCACGTATTCCTTGCAATCCGCTGCCAAGGAAGGCCACCAGGCGCATCTGGCTACCAAATCCTGTGTTCTAGATGCCAGAGGATGCCCTGCATTCTTATGCGCATGGAACATCTCTAGAACCTGGAGGCGAAACGGCAGAGGAACGAACAGAACCCCTGCAGGCTTCCCTTCCGGGATGTCCTGCTGAAAGGGAATCAACGTCTCCCTCCAATCCTCCCAAGTTCCAGTGGCTGCCAGTATCAACCTCTGGGGAATAATGGTCTCTGGAATGGAGGGCTGTGCTGTCTCTGACTCGAAGCATCTGGATAAAGCATCCGCCTTAACATTCTTGCTCCCCGGGGTGTACGTAATAATGAAAGTGAACCTGGAGAAGAATAACGACCATCGAGCCTGACGAGGGCTCAACCTCTTAGCCCCCTCGATGTATTCTAAGTTTTTGTGATCGGTGTAAACCATGATGGTATGCTCAGCTCCCTCAAACCAATTTTGCCATTCCTCGAAAGCCAATTTAATGGCCAGGAGCTCCCTGTTGCCAATATCGTAATTCCTCTCTGCAGGGGAGAACCTGCGAGAGAAGTAAGCACACGGGTGCATTCTACCCTGCAAGCCTGACCGCTGAGACAGCACAGCCCCCACCCCAACTTCCGAGGCATCCACCTCCACGATGAACGGGAAGGACGTATCCACATGTCTGAGGATGGGTGCTGAACAGAATAGGCCCTTCAGGGTGGCAAAAGCATGTAAAGCCTCAGGAGACCAGTGAGTGGTATCTGCCCCTTTCTTAGTGTGAGACTGGTAAGGGGAGAAATGACCGTGGAGTACCCCTTTATAAACCTTCTATAATAATTGGCAAAGCCAAGAAAGCGCTGAAGGGACTTCAACCCAACCGGCTGCGGCCACTCCAGCACAGCGGAGACCTTGGCAGGATCCATAGACAGGCCCGTGGTGGAAATTATGTACCCCAAGAAAGCGACAGATGTTACTTCAAAGATGCATTTTTCAAGCTTTGCGTATAAAGAGTTCTGCCTTAACTGATTCAAAACAAACCTCACATGGTTTCTATGTTCAGAGAGGTTGTTGGAGAAGATAAGGATATCATCTAGATAGACTAGAACAAATCTCCCCAACACCTCCCTGAATACCTCGTTAATGAGTTCCTGGAAAACGGCCGGAGCATTACATAGCCCGAAGGGCATCACCAGGTACTCATAATGCCCGTCTGGTGTGTTAAAGGCCGTCTTCCACTCATCGCCCTTTCTTATGCGTATCAGGTTGTACGCGCCCCGCAAATCTAGCTTAGAAAAGATCTTAGCGTCTGTAATCTGTGTGAACAAATCGTCTATCAGTGGCAGCGGATAGCGATTTTTTACTGTAATTTTGTTAAGGCCGCGATAGTCGATGCAGGGTCGCAGATCTCCGTCTTTCTTTTTAACAAAAAAGAAACCTGCTCCAGCAGGCGACCGGGATGGGCGAATGAAACCCTTGGCCAAATTTTCACGGATGTATTCCTGCATGGCTAATTTTTCTGGCCCCGACAAATTGTACAAATGACCCGGGAGGGGTACATAACCTGAACGGAGATCAATGGGACAATCGAAAGGGCGATGTGGGGGCAACTTGTCTGCTGCCTTGGGACAGAACACGTTGGAATACTCAGAGTACTGGTCGGGTACCCCTCCCACCTGAATTCTGGTTTGCCCCAGGATCAACTTTCCCAAACACCGCTGAAAACAACGAGGTGACCAAGTAGTTAACTGACCCCTGGCCCAGTCTATTTGAGGTGAATGGACTTGCAACCACGGCATGCCTAGGATAATAGTGGAGGTTGACATGTGCAATGCAAAAAATGATAATTGTTCCCCATGCAGTACCCCTATGGTGACCTTCACCTCCGGAGTCTGAGACAGAGCACGATTCCGTTGCAGAGGGGAAACGTCTACTGCCGTGACCTGAATGGGGGGTCTCACAGGGGTGAGGGGAATACCCAACTCCTGAGCAAACTCAAAGTTCATAAAATTGGCCGCTGAGCCAGAATCAATAAAAGCCTCAGTGGCCACAGACTTATTCTCCCATGTAATCGTACAGGGGAGCAGTAATTTCTTTTCTTTAAGAGGTGAAAATTGTGTGCCTAGGGTGTCACCCCCCACTACTCCTAGGCAAACTCGTTTCCCGACTTGTTCCGGCAGTTTCGCACCCTATGCCCTGCTTCTGCACAGTATAGGCACAGTTGTTCCGTCATTCTCCGCCTTCGCTCCATCTGGGTCAGTTTCGACCGACCAATCTGCATTGGTTCGGGTGGAGGCAAGGCCGGAGAGGGTGAGACAGACGGAGATGGCGTTACTAGGGGTGCAGCGGAGGATGCCGCATAAGATGTCACCCTGACACGGTGACTGCCCTGAATCTGCCTCTGATGGCGTAATCGACGGTCGACTCGAATGGCCGATGTGATGGCCTCATCGACTGTCTTGGGCTTGGGTAAGGTTAACATTAGATCAGAGACCTCTTCCGACAACCCAGACAGGAAGTAATCCATCAGGGCAAAATTGTCAAATCTGGCGGTGACTGACCATCTACGAAATTCTGCCGCGTAATCCTCAACTGAGCCTCTGCCTTGTCGCAAAAGTTTGAGCTTCCGCTCAGAGGTTGCCGCAAGGTCAGGGTCGTCGTATATCACTGCCATGGCCTTAAAAAACTCCTCTACCGAGGTCAGAGCTGTATCTGTGGGAGGCAGATTGTATGCCCAGGTCTGGGAATCACCAGTTAACAATGTTTTAATAAAAATGACCCGTTGAGTCTCAGTCCCCGAGGATCGGGGTCTCAACTCGAAGTAAGATAACGCTCTACTCTTAAAATTCCGGAAGTCAGACTTGTGGCCGGAAAATTTGTCTGGTACGGGCATCCGTATATCATCACTAGGAGGGGATCGCACCGAATCAACTGACGTCTGAAGGGTTCGCACAGAGCCTGTTAGGGCATCAATCAAAGCTTTGTGCTGACCCAGTGCTTGATGGATAGTATCCACCGAAGTGGCAAGCACAGTCAGAGGGTCAGCGCGTGCGTCCATCGATATTTTGGTCTGGCGTTCTGTAACGATCGGTGAAGCACAGAGAGGATCTGATTACCGGTGATCTGCAGTATCACTGGGAATACAGATGTATACCAGATTATAAGTGATCTGCAGTATCACCGATAATCCGATATACAAGCTAACCTCTGTTCACCTGAGTAGAGTGTAGTGTGTTTGGTGTAACAGTAATACTTAGAGGACAAGCCTCAGTGCAGCAAGGAGTACTGCACAGATTCCTTCCGCAGACCTGAGCTCTCCAAGACGGGAGGAGTCAGACTGACAGTAGGAAGGATTGTCTGAAAGTGACCCTCAGGAGGAAGGGTCGCTAACAGAGCGAGGAACCGCCTCTAACGGTAAGGTCGGTTCTCGAGGTCGGACAAGCCAGGTAGTACACACACGGACAGATACAGTACAATATCAGAAGACAAAGGCGGAGTCTAAGTACAGGCAGGGTTCGGCAACGGGGAATCAGATATATTGAGGTACAGAATCAGGAGGCAAAAGCGGAGTCTAGGTACAAGCCGGGGTTCGGCAACAGAGTATCAGAAGTATCGAGGTACAAGATCAGAGTTCAAGGGGATAGTCAAGGCAGGCAAAGGTCATAACAGATAATCACAATCAACTAGTACTTTAGCTATCAACAGAATCTAGCTAAGTGTAGGATTACAGCTCCAGCTGGTCCCGGCACACTTGCGGATCTGACTACGGATCTGGGTGCTCCCACGTATGTGATCGCAACGCCAGACAATGAGCAAGTGAACAGCCAGCAGTATATATACTCAAGAACCTTTCCAGGACCTCCCTAATTGCTGGACCAATGAGAGTTGTGGAAAATGTCAGCTGACCCGCCTGGTCAGCTGACTCACTTCTGGCTGTTATTTAAACTCAGCCTCTGTGCGCACACGCGTGTCACTCTGAATCTTGGTGGACTATCAGTCCCAGCCACACCAGTACTGTCTTGCAATGTATCTTGTGAACCGCTTGCGGGGGCCGCCTCCAATGTGGATTCCGCCGTTCCCAATGCGGATTCCGTCGTTCCCAATGCGGATTCCGCCGCTCTGCCTAAGCGGCATGCGGCGGTTTTTCCGTGTTGTGACGCCCTGCTGGACGCGGAAACAGCCGCCTCACTTTGAGAGACAGCGGCGTTTCCGCGTTTCCTCACAAGGGGGTAAAAAATTACCAATGAATTATTTATGAAACTGGTCCAAATAATGTACGGTAAATGTTAATAGCAACCATGGCCCTATTTTCCTCAGCAACATAATTTATAAGCACAAGCGTTGGAGCCAATGTGAAATATTTTAGACATTTATTTTGTTCCTATAGTTCCTACAGTATACATGCAACAAAATTAAATAATAACATCGCAAATGTAATGTTTAATTAAGCCTGAACAGTAGACGTCCTCTAGGTAGGGCTTTAGTTTAATTTTGTCTGCCAAAAATAAATCTCTTTTGGGAATAAAAGACTGTCCTAGATTCTGCACAATACGATGTGTCATTGAACAACTGATGTAAATAATTGGTCATATTTACCAAGAAAATAGGTGTTTTCCATTCATGGCTCATAAAAGTGCGGAGCTGTGTAAAGGCGCCGTAATGTACAGACAAGACGAAGGTCCTGACAGGTTGAAACATAAAAGCTCAAATCTGAGCAATACAAAGGAATTATTGGGGGAAGTTTTCTGTTTTCTACATTCAGCAAAATAATCATGTACTTGTGCAGAAAATGGCCATTTTGTGCTCCTTATAAAAGGGGAAGATTTTAGCTATACTTGGTGTGGCTATCAAATAACAAGATTGTTTGTGAAAATGTGGTTTAGGCTGGGTTCTCACTGTACCGAGTTTGTTATTTTGGGCAACAGTTTTTCATCCAGTTTTCCATTCCGTATCACATTGCCATCCGGCCAACTATTATTATTATTATAATTATGTAGTATTTATATAGAGCTGACATCTTCCGCAGCGCTGTACAAAGCATATAGTCTTGTCATTTAACTGTCCTTCAGAGGGGCTCACAGTCTAAACCTAACCATAGTCATATGTCTATGTATGTATTGTGTAGTGTATGGATCGTAGTCTAGGGACAATTTAGGGGAAAGCCAATTAACTTAACTGTATGTTTTTGGGATGTGGGAGGAAACCGGGGTGCCCGGAGGAAAGACACAGGGAGAACATACAAACTCCTTGCAGATAGTTCCCTGGCTGTTATCGGTACCAGGAACTCATCACTGCAAGGCAAGAGTGCTAACCGCTATGCCACTGTGCTGCCCCATGTTGCCATCACATTCGCTTACCTCTGCCACTGCTGATACAGCTGCTCGGGTCCACTGCACAGGAGCAGGGCCGGCGCTACCATAGAGGCAAAGGAGGCAGCTGCCCCAGGGCCCCAGAGCTTGTAGGGGGCCCCAGTGGCTACAAGAGGAAAAAAAATCAAATCGACCTTATAGTTTTTGAGAAAATCGATTTTAAAGTTTCAAAGGAAAAAAAATACACATTTAAAAACCAGCCGACTTTAATGGTTAATAGCAAATCCACCTTAAACTCTAAAAACCCTACATTTGCAGGATATGTTAAGGAGATCATTGGGAATAAGAGGAAAAAACAATTTTTCAAAAAGACCTTATAGTTTTTGAGAAAATCGATTTTAAAGTTTCGAAGGAAAAAAGTATACTTTTAAATGCGGTAAATGTCACTTTTAGTACCTAACGGTAGTGTAATTTTACATGTATCAAAAGAAAGAGCAATACATTTCCTGACAGGGTTTCCAGGGGGTCCATACGCAGCCGCAGCGCTTTGGCCAGGGATCGCTATACAGCCGCAATATGGCTGTATGAAGATCCCTGGCATTTTTTTCCTATTTTCCTAAAAAAAAAATTATGTTTAGAGTGTGGGAATATTTTTTTTTTTTAAATGACCGTATATTCCGGCGTATAAGACGACTGGGCATATAAGAAGACCCCCTAACTTTTCCAGTTAAAATATAGAGTTTGGGATATACTCGCCGTATAACACTACCCCTCTTCCAACGCACACCAAATTAAAATAAAAATTAAAAAATCATGTACTGGTGCTGTGTATGAACAGATACTGGTGCTGTACTGTATGTGTTACCCAGTATATAACAGTATATAGTCAAATGACTTGTTGCATTGGTCAACTCTCCTTAAGTAGACTGGTCAGCTCTCCTTGTCTACCTGTTTATCAGAGCGGTATGGAAGAATAGAGTGCGCTCCCTCGGCAGGGAGCGGTAACAGGATAGGGCATATCACCCGGCATCAATGACACCTGGCGTATAAGACGACCACCAACTTTTCAGAAGATTTTCAATGGTTAAAAAGTAGTCTTATACGCAGGAATATACAGTATGTGGGGTCCCCCCTCCTGAAACTTTTTAACCCCTTGTCCCCCATGCAGGCTGGGGTAGCCAGAATGTGGAGCTTCGACCGATTGGGGCTTCAAACCCCGACTATACCAGCTGCAAAACAAGTCCCTTAATGCCAATTTTTGCTCTGGGGTATCTGTTGGGGGGGGGGGGGCCCAGGTTTATTTTTCCCTGGGGCCCCATTGTTGCTTAAACCGGCCCTGCACAGGAGAAGCGCTGGTACATGGATTGGAAACCACAGAAGCGTTGAGGCTCCTTATTGGCTTGCACGTACACAACTCACAAAACACCCAGTCTTGATATTTAATAGCCTCTCCTCGTGTACATGTAGACTAGTAGGTTTCATTAAAGCAACTAGTCAGTTAGACATACTGTTGTAGGCTCAGTTCACATTGGAGCGGACAGTTTACTGTCCACTCTGATGGTGTTTCATGTCCGGAGAAGATGTGTTTGTGCTATAGGCTTTCAATGGGGATAAACTTCAGCTGTCTGGAAATATCATGCCGATGGGATTTTTGTGTTCCATTAACCAGAATGGCCAAGCAGATCCATTCTGGACTGACAGTGTGAACAAATCATATTAATAACATAGCATGGCCCATATGCAGTTCACTTTTTCTCTCAAGTTTTCTACTAGGAGATAATTTTTCATCCTCTATTTAACCACTTGAGGACCGCGGTGTTAAACCCTCCTAGTGACTAGGACATTTTTTTACTAAAATGGCCACTGCAGCTTTAAGGCCTAGCTGCAGGGCCGCACAACTCAGCACACAAGTGATTCCCCCCCCCCCCCCCCCCCAACCCCCCTTTTCTCCCCACCAACAGAGCTATCTATTGGTGGGGTCTGATCGCGTCCCAGTTTATTTTTATTTTTTTTTATAAATATTTATTTTATTATTTTTTTTAATAAAAGTGCCTTTTTTATTTATTTTATACTGTGTCCTCCCTCCCCCTGCCAGCCAATCAGCGTGATTGGCTGTCATAGGCTTCAGTCTATGACAGTCGATCACTCCCCAGCCTATGGAGGGGACAGCTGTGTCACACGGCTGTGCCCAGTACAGTGCTGCCTTAGATCGCAGCTCTGTACGGGGTAATTAGACAGCGGCTTCAACATATATCAGTCAGGCCTGTTTTTAGGGCTGTGTGGCCCTTGCGCCCGCCCTGAATGCTGAGGAAAGGGGGGGGCGCCGTGATGGAGGGGGGGGTCAACCCGACCTCTCCCTCCCTTCCTCTCCATGCTCCCCCTCCACTGCACACTGCAGAGTGAGCACAGGGAAGCGCTGTGCAGAGCAGTAACTCACCTGCCTGTGTTCCAATCACCGCTCACTTGCCGCTGGTCTTCTGTTCTGCTGATAGACACCCTCCTTCATGCTAAACAGGAAGTATAGTGTGTATTACGGCTATGCAGAGCAGGAGACCAGCGGCAAGTGATCGGCGATTGGAATGCAGGGAGGTGAGTTGCTGCTCTATACAGCGCTTCCCTGTGCTCACTCTGCAGTCTGCAGTGGAGGGGGGAGCATGGAGGGCGGCCCGGGAGAGGAAGGGAGGGAGAGGTTGGGTCGGCCTCCCCACGGCTGACTCCACCTCCATTATGGGGGGTGGGGGGCCACCTACCTATCTAACTTATATTGCGAGTACCTACCTATCTAACCTGTACTGGGGGCTTCTACCTATCTAGCCTATACTGGGGGTACCTACAGAACTAATCTGTACTGGGGGCACCTGTACTGGGGGCACATACCTATCTAGTCTATGCTGGGGGCACCTACCTACCTAGCCTATACTGGGGGCACCTACCTATCTAGCCTATACTGGGGGCACCTACTTATGTAACCTACACTGGGGGCAGCTACCTATCTAACCTATACTGAGGGTACCTACCTATTTATCCTGTACTTTGAGATTCTACCTATCTAGCCTATACTGGTGGCACCCACCTATGTAACCTACACTGTGGGCAGCTACCTATCTAACCTATACTGGGAGCACCTACCTATCTAACTTGTACTGGGGGCTCCTACCTAGCTAGCCTATACTGGGGGCACCTACCTATAGAACTTATGCTGGAGGCACCTACCTATGTAACCTATACTGGGGGCACCTACCTATCTAACCTGTACATGGGGCTTCTACCTATCTAGCCTATACTGGGGGCACTTAATCATCTAATCTATACTGGGGGCACCTATCTATCTAACCCTATACTGGGGGCACCTATCTATCTAACCAATGCTGGGGGCAACTATCCTGGCTACCTATATTGGAGACACCCACCTAGCTAACCTGTACTGGGGGCACCTACCTATCTAACCTATACTGGGGGCACCTGCCTATCTAACCTATACTGGGGGCAACTATACTGGCTACCTATACTGGAGGCACCTACCTGGTTAACCTATACTGGGGGCAATTATACTGTGGCGCCTATGCCTGGCTAACTATATTGCGGCGACCTATACATGGCTACCTATACTGAGTGCAACTAGACCTGGCTAACCTATACTGCGGTCACGTTATACCTGGCTCCACGGCGGGGGTGGGCCGTA
This sequence comes from Hyperolius riggenbachi, assembly GCF_040937935.1. Classification (NCBI taxonomy): domain Eukaryota; kingdom Metazoa; phylum Chordata; class Amphibia; order Anura; family Hyperoliidae; genus Hyperolius; species Hyperolius riggenbachi. Next base: position 75,594,514 of record NC_090655.1, read on the forward strand.
ATTTTTACACCCTCGCCCTGAGTGCATTTTAGCCTACAAACTGCCCTGATAACAGTCTCCGAGTGGTGATCGCCGCTGGGAGACTGAAGCCTTACAAGCGGAGATGCGCGTGCCTGCTAGCTCCATAGAAGGCAGTTCACGCCAATCGGCATGGAGCGGTCCTGGGGCTGCCGCCGCGTCCACGCCAATTGGCGTGGATCAGTCGGCAAGCAGTTAAAATAACTTTCCTGCATTTTTCAACTGAAAAAGTACTGAAAATCAGGTGAGAAAGTACCTACAAAATTATTTTCTTGCTATTTTCTAGTGGCTTAAAGGGCATTTTATTGACAAGTTTAAAAATATCACCTAGGAGAAAACTCAGAAGGAAAAGTGAATTGCATGTGGACCCATGCGTCAAATATCAGTTTTTGCGATCTTGCAAAATGGCCCATTTGGCTTTACAGTCTGAGGTTTTAAAAGGACAAATATATTTTAGAACTACAAACAATAAATAAAGGAGTAAATATAATAGGTAAGGAATTAATTACCATATTTTTCAGACTATAAGACACTTCGGACTATAAGGCACACCCAGGTTTAGAGGGCAAAAGCCAGGGGGAAAAAATATACAAAACCTGGTGCGTCTATGGTCCAGGGGCGTCTTATAGACGCCCCCCCCAATTATTGTGTCCTCCTCCTGTCTCCCTTTGTGTCCCCCTTGGTGTCTTATTCCTGTCCCCATTGGCATCCTCCACCTATCCCCTCTGTGTCTGTCTCATGCCCCCTCTGTGTCTGCCTTTTGTCTATTTGGACTATAAGATGCAGGGGGCCATATGCAATTTACTTTTCTCCTGAGTTTTCTCCTAAGAGATCATTTTTTAGCTTTAATTTAAAATAGCTTTCCAGCACTTTGCAATTGAAAAGATACCAAAAAGTGGGTGAAAAAGTACAGTCAAAATTATTTTGAGAATTTTGATGCTTGCTAGTGGTTTAAAATGCATTCTATGACAAGTTGTGAAAATATCACCTAGGAGAAAACTTGAATTGCATATGGGCCAGGGACTTTTTCTCCCCACTTTCAGGGGGTAATACAGTACACTTGTTTTTTTTTTCCAGTCAGTCCACTGGTTTTTTGCCATTTGCATGTTGTTCTAATCAAGTCACATATAAGCATGCAGTAATAGTAGGGGTGGTTCAGCACCCTGTAGGAAAAGGCACAGGAGACAGAAAACGGGAGCCCAGTAGTGCAATACATCAAAAACACAATAGATGTAAGTAAGTAAAAGGCACTACTCACAAGGGGAGGTTGCTGGGGGCAACCAACCACAGGAAGCAGGTGGAGACAATAAACCCGACTCCACTCGGGGCGGTCCTAGCCAGAACCAGAATGATGGTCGTTCTCTTGGTAAAAAAAAAATAATTGAAACTCCACTAGTGGTGGCTCCACTAGTGGTATGTCACCACCCCTTGGACAGGGTCTATTCAGGGGTAAATTTAGCACAACTAAGGAAAGAGGCGCCCTGGTATAATAAAAACATCTAAAATCAGCTTAAAAATTATGAATAATATGAGGTATCTTACCTCAGTGACGAAATCACTGTAATTTATACAGAAGATTTTTATTAGCACAGGCAACGAGTTTTGCGGGTCTCAGCCCGCTTCATCAGGCCAATAGCAGTCCCAAATAGAAAAAATCCTTTAGCATAGGGGTCTCCCTATGCTAAAGGATTTTTTCTATTTGGCACTGCTATATATGCTTTGACTCTGAAATCCACAGCACCCAATTTCTTTTAATAACCAACCAATTCCAATTAAATATTCCTGGATTATACTGCAAAAATGTTTTCTGTATTCCAGTGGCGTAGCTAAGGAGCTATGGGCCCCGATGCAAGTTTTAAAATGGGGCCCCCAAGCACTCTATACATAACAATTGATTCGGCACACCAAAACCTGCCAATGGCAACTACAGTGTCAGAGGTGCAAGAAGGGGATGGGGAACAGCTTGTTAATGATTACCACTATTCATAGTATCTATAGAAGTGATTATTATGAGCACAGGACCAACAGAAAGCTAATACTGTAGTTGAGGGAGGGCCCTTCGGGGCCCCTCTGGCCCAAGGGCCCCGATGCGGTCGCTACCTCTGCACCCCCTATTGCTACGCCCCTGCTGTATTCTGCATCAGACTGCATCCCTCGGTGATTGTTATAAACAATTGACTGTGTCCAAATTGTTTGCCAGGCATAAAGGATTTAGTCAATTGTAACTAAACGTCATGTGTTGGAGAAAAAGTCAATAATGGCATTGAGGTACTTTGCTGCATGATTTACAACATATTTAAAGCCACACATTGCAGATTAACTGTCTCTTAAAGTAATATACTGGACAAAATGATATTTTGTAACACAGCTCAGTTTAAAACATTTTTAAGTCAAACCAAATGTATGTGCAAAGTCGCTGATAGCATTCTGTTCTTTTTTGCCTATAGGTGTTGTAATTCATGCTCTAAATCTCTGATTGCCATAAATGGGCACAAAAAGTGCAGTTCAACCTTTTTACAGAAGAAGAATTATGCCTTGTACACATGGTAGATGGAACTTGGCTGAGGTGGCCATTTTAACAGTGTTTATGGATAATTTAGCATGTCTACTCTACAAATGTCCCTTGAGGCTGCTTGGAGATCCAGCATACTAATTAACACCGACCAGTAAGTGTGTTGTTCTTATGTTTATCCGCCAGAAGCTTCTCCATCATTTTCTGCCTCATCCTTCCTCCTCCCCTCATGACTCAGTACTCAGTGCAAAGCTTTACTAGAGCAATGCTCCTGTATGGCACTTCTTGCTTGCAGTGTTGCCCTAAGGATAAAGCTAGAGATTTACAGGTGACACTAAATGGAAGTTTTGTCCACACCTTCATACTGAGATAATTGGAGACCAGTGGAGACACTGGTCATTGGCCAACAGCAGCCGGGTACTAAGGCAGGAAAGTGCAGGTGCAATTTACAGCTCATGTACATATTTTTAAAAAGGAGTTTCAGAGTAAAAGGAATATATAGGTAGTAAAAACAATGTTTTGTAAAAAATAATACCTTTTAATGGCTAACTGATAGAGTTAAATTATGCAAGCTTTATGGGATCTAGTCCCCTAAAAAGTAAAAGGAAAAAATGAAACCAGATATGGAATCATACGTTAGCAACATGTGTGTAATATCCTACCTAATAAATCGCCTGTGTCTCTGCATCCCACGTCCCTGTGTGTGTGTTTTTTCGCAGTGTGCATGTGCAGTGATGCAGAGACACTGAGAGGGAATGACGTGCGGCTTGCAGGAGAGGACGGGGCCAGGAGGGGTGGGTAGGCTTGTGCGCACGCAGCAGGGGGCGCATGTGCGAGCGTGGCAGACGTGTGCGCGCGGCGGGCGCATGCGTGCTGACATGTGGTGGTGACAGAGCTAGAGCCCGTTTTTAAGCTGGCTTAGGTCGCCTAGTCTTCACAGAATTGCTTTATTTCCCCAGATAGGGATCCAGGTTAATTTTAACAAATTCAGTGAGACTTATTTATTGTATTTATACATGTGCAAAATGGTCGGCATAACTTTAAAGCAAGGGTCCCCAAACTTGTTCGGTCAAGGGCAGGGTCAACATACTTCAGACTGCTGGGGGGCCGAAACGTACATAAAATGATGTTGAAAAACATTACATTGAATCTAGGTATTGCCCAGAGGAGACCTACCAGTAGCAGCCATTCAGTCATGCGGCGCCTGATGAACGTCTTTGTGCACCAGACAGTGAAGCATACCCAGGTGACAACCTGCCGTCCAGTTGGACAGCAGTGTCACCTGGTGCAGACTTGAATTGGAAGCCAGCGTATGACTGCTCGCTGGCTTCCACAGTATGTGGATGGGTGGTGCCAGCACTGCTATTCTATATACGGGCAACTGATATTTATAGTTGCAGTGGGCCACATCTATCAGTTTTACATTTTGTGTTTGGGGGCCAGTGAAAAAGCCTTGGGGGGCCACTTTCGGCCCGCGGGTCATAGTTTGAGGACCACTGCCTTAAAGTGTACCTGAGATAAAAGACCATCTCAGGTACCATACTTACCTGGGGCTTCCTTAAGACCCCTTGAGGCCACTCATTCCCTCACCATTTCCCCGGGTGGCTCCTGTCACCCACAGTAAGGCTTGGTAGCCTGGCCTAGCCGACCTTTGTCACACATGTGACCTGAACTCTTGCACATGACACAAGGAAAACAGAGAGAAGTGCGCCCTGTGTGTTTTTAGAGAGAAGAGCCTGTCTAATACCCCCTCATCTTCAAGTAATCACACGTGTTATTTTATCAGCTGTGTCAGCACAGAAATTCGGCAGTCTTCAGAAGACAAAGCTAACATGTAAACACAGGATGTTAACCCCGTGTCTGCTTCCATGAAAGCAGGAAGTAGACACAAATACATTTTTTTCTTTAAAGGTATTATGCTGTTGCTAATCTTGCACAGCAGATAGTAAGGTCTGAGTTCAGATCCGCTTTAACCATTTTCCACTTTTGACCTTCTGTGTCCATTGTGGTCTATTGTGGTTCCAAAAAACACTGATGACACACACCATTTTGATACCCTCTCCTCTTGCATGTGTTTGCTCTAACAACACTATTTAGCTTTTGGTGAAACATGGGACCAATGCCAATGCACAAAATCATGGCAATACTGTAGTCTACTGACTGCGCATAGCAACATTACCCGGCAAGTTACGCTAAAAGTATGACCCACGGTCGTCAGGTAGCATTAGTAATGCTTGTTAGTAACACTGGTTACCGTAGCAATGTTTATGCTACTTGAGGTCACGCTAATAGCATAACTTGTGGTACTCGCTGCCGGAAGTAACGGTAATATTGCTGTGCACTGTCTGTGCATGGCAGTATTACCGCAATTTTGCGCATCAGAAACTTAGATTCTGAAATGGTTGCTCAAAAACTATTGCTCTAGATGCTTTGCACCTGTTTCCATAAGTCAACCCCACAGAGCTTAAATTTGATGTAGCACGACCACTCATGACTTACAATTATTGCCTTGAACTACTGGCATTCTTTGTTCATGTATTGCAAATTATATCAGTTACCGCATTTAATTTGTAACTAGCATTTACCTTGCCTGCAATGTGTTTGAAAGTTCTCTTAAACATCTTGTTTGCTTTTGTAAAGTCTGTATAATTACTTGCCGTACCAACGCCCGCTGTGCCAACAATAAGCAATTTATTTCTTCCAGTAAAAATCCACCCCTGTGGTGCTTGGCGCTGCCTCTATTGTAACTGTCAGTCAAGGAGAAGTTTGTCTGGTTGCCGGGGAAATAGAGTGCTGACTACACAAACAAGTTTTGGAATATTAAAACTTTTGCAACTAATCATTTTGAAGTACAAAAAGAGTTGTTATATACATAAGAAACATTATTCTTATTAGATATCCATTCCAATGGAATGCAATAGACGTTAAGATGTAGGGTCATCCCTTTGTTACCAGTTCCACCAAGATGGGAACTCATATGGTTGATGTAATGTTCTGCGAATGAGGCACTATTCATCAGTTTCTTGAGCTCGTATATTTTCCTCCAATATGCGCGTCCGGTAAGTTTTGGAAGTCAGCACTATTCTGGGCAAAATTGCTGAGTTGCTACTTTCTAAATTTTACATACATTTTTTCCAAACTATTCCTGCCAGACCAGTTAAAGTAGACCTTTACTGAAAAATACATTACAAATGAGACAGAGAGGAGAGATCAAGAAATGATTGATATTCGTCAGGTAATTCGTTCATACATGTTGTTAAATCCACAATGAGCCAGCATGTCATCATCTTTACTACTGGCAGACAAGAACAAAACTAGACAGTGCCAACTGCCATTATCTATAACCACACCCCCTAACAATGCGATAGGCTAAAAGTTTTTTTTTTTTTTTTATAGATATACTTATGCACAGTGGGAGATACTTAGCAGCTGGAAACAGATGTTATTTCCCACAATGCAGCAAAGTTCACAGAAAGGAAACTGTCATGACCTTGGTCATGATATCACACTGTGGGAGGGGTTTCTCTACAATATCAGCCACACAGACCCTCCTGTTGATCTATTTGCGAAAAGATTTCTCATGGAAAACAGGGTATCAGCTACTGATTAGGATGAAGTTCAATCCTTGGTTAAAGTTCCTCTTTAAAGGAAGACACACTACCTGCGCGTCTTACCCTAGGTTGGTCATTCAGGATATGTTTTATTGCAATTGACAGCAAACAGCTGAAGTTAGGAATTGAATGCCTGGGTTTCTTTAAATTGTATTTGAAATCATTTAGTATTTTAGATTTTTCTGCGAAAGAAAAACTTGCAGAAGTGTTTTGATGTTTAAAGAGAACCTGGGCCGAAGCTCGGGCTCAGAAAGACATAATTACGTAATGAGAGGGAAGCCTCTGGATCCTAATGAGGCTTCCCTCCCTGTCCTCTGGTCCCTGTTGCTGCGTGCGGACTCTCCAACTGATCAGGGCTGCATTCCTCTTCTGATACGAGCGTGGCCGTGCCTGTGCAGTAGAACCAGTGGCTCCGGCTTACTGTTTAGGTGCGGCCGCACTCATGCTTGAAGAGGAGTGCAGCCTCAATCAGATTTTGGATTAGATTGCTGACAATGCCTCTTTGTGAGGCATTAAATGTGGAGGAGGGAACTAAAAAGGGAAAGTATGCGGGGGGCACTCTTAGCCACTTTGGGACCAAGGACGATACAGTTAAACCTTCAGTGTGGCTGTCTCTGTGGCTAATAGCAAGTAACTGTAACTCCCCCCTTGAAGACCCGCCGCTCCCGACGTGATCGCACGCACCCGAGAGGGGAGATTCAGCTGTTATATGACAGCTGACACCTCCCCTTACTGATCAGGAGCCATGGCGATTGGCTCCTGATCACGTGATCACTATGATCGCCAGCCGAAGAGGATCCACACACCTCTCCTGACATTCCTCCGGCAGTCGTTGCTTCCCCTCCGCTCTGCCCGTCATCCAGCCTTGTTCTGCCTCTTGTGTCGGGTCCAGGCTTGATGATGTCATCAAGCTGGGACCCGGAACTTAGCGGCAGTGCAATCCTGGATTTCGGGAAGAGAGGAGATTATGAGAGCTGCTCCTCGCTGGATCTTGGGAGGTAATGGCTGCCACCTATACTGGGGGCACCTATCTATACTGGGGACACCCATGCCTGACTATCTATACTAGGAATACCTATGCCTGGCTATCTAAACTGGGGAAATCTAAATCAGGCAAACTGCTCTGATCCTGACTCCTGAAGGAGGATTTGAATGCTGGTCCCCAAGCAGGGGCAAATCCAGGACTTCCAAGGGGGGGGTTTCCTGAAAGTGGCGTGTGGGCGTGGCCAAAATATGGTGTGGGTGGAGCCAAATACTAGCAGTTTCTAGGCTAAATTGCACCCAGGGTGAGGGCGTAAAATGCGCCCCCAACGTGGAGACAGGTATAGGTGCCCGCAGTATAGGTAGCAGTATAGGTAGCCAGCTATAGGTCCCCCCCAGTATAGGTAGCCCATATAGTTGCCCCCAGTATAGGTTAGATAGGTATATGCCCCCCAGTATAGGTTAGATAGGTATATGCCCCCCAGTATAGGTTAGATAGGTATATGCCCCCCAGGATAGATTAGATAGGTATATGCCCCCCAGTATAGGTTAGATAGGTATATGCCCCCCAGGATAGATTAGATAGGTATATGTCCCCCAGTATAGGTTAGATAGGTATATGCCCCCCAGTATAGGTTAGATAGGTATATGCCCCCCAGTATAGGTTAGATAGGTATATGCCCCCCAGTATAGGTTAGATAGGTATATGCCCCCCAGTATAGGTTAGATAGGTATATGCCCCCCAGGATAGATTAGATAGGTATATGCCCCCCAGTATAGGTTAGATAGGTATATGCCCCCCAGGATAGATTAGATAGGTATATGTCCCCCAGTATAGGTTAGATAGGTATATGCCCCCCAGTATAGGTTAGATAGGTATATGCCCCCCAGTATAGGTTAGATAGGTATATGCCCCCCAGTATAGGTTAGATAGGTATATGCCCCCCAGGATAGATTAGATAGGTATATGCCCCCCAGTATAGGTTAGATAGGTATATGCCCCCAGTATAGGTTAGATAGGTATATGCCCCCCAGTATAGGTTAGATAGGTATATGCCCCCCAGGATAGATTAGATAGGTATATGCCCCCCAGTATAGGTTAGATAGGTATATGCCCCCCAGTATAGGTTAGATAGGTATATGCCCCCCAGTATAGGTTAGATAGGTATATGCCCCCAGTATAGGTTAGATAGGTATATGCCCCCAGTATAGGTTAGATAGGTATATGCCCCCCAGGATAGATTAGGTATATGCCCCCCAGTATAGGTTAGATAGGTATATGCCCCCCAGTATAGGTTAGATAGGTATATGCCCCCCAGGATAGATTAGATAGGTATATGTCCCCCAGTATAAGTTAGATAGGTATATGCCCCCCAGTATAGGTTAGATAGGTATATGCCCCCCAGTATAGGTTAGATAGGTATATTCCCCCCAGTATAGGTTAGATAGGTATATGCCCCCCAGGATAGATTAGGTATATGCCCCCCAGTATAGGTTAGATAGGTATATGCCCCCCAGTATAGGTTAGATAGGTATATGCCCCCCAGGATAGATTAGGTATATGCCCCCCAGTATAGGTTAGATAGGTATATGCCCCCCAGTATAGGTTAGATAGGTATATGCCCCCCAGGATAGATTAGATAGGTATATGTCCCCCAGTATAAGTTAGATAGGTGAAGGAAGGTGCCCCTGTGTGGGGAGAAGATTGCCCGGGGGAGAAAAGACAGAATAAAATGATGGAGGCGCCAGCCGCGCCAATAAGGGATGCGGGAGCCGGCTTTATTCCTCGCTCCCTCCCTCCCTCTGAATGCCCCCACCTGCTGTGAATGTGTGCCCGGCTCCCCCATGAGTGTGTGCGCAGCGGAGCGGTAGGTCCTCTTACCGCAGATCAGGCGCACCAGCAAGTCTCTCTGCTTCCTGTGACGTCATGGTAAACAGGAAGCATGAGACTCCAGTTGCTGGTGCGCCTGATCTGCGGTAAGAGGACCTACCGCTCCGCTGCGCACACACTCATGGGGGAGCCGGGCACACATTCACCGCAGGTGGGGGCATTCAGAGGGAGGGAGGGAGGGAGGAATAAAGCCGGCTCCCGCATCCCTTACTGGCGCGGCTGGCGCCTCCATCATTTTATTCTGTCTTCTCTCCCCAGCCGGCCGGGCCATGCGGCAGCCCCACTTCCGGTCTCGGTGCAGGGGGGTGTTCTAGACACCCAGAACAACCCCTTCCGTGCGCCACTGCCAAGTGGTTAAGAGGCATAGTTTGTACATAGTTTGTATAAAGCAGGGTAAACTTTCCCTGCGCACTCTGCACATATCTATTTTGACAATCTTTGGTGAATATACCTCTGTGGGTAAAACTGAGAAAAGTTGTACTTTACTTTTTCTATAGTTTTTTTGCTTCTTCTACTATGTAGAGGGAAGGTTCTGAATCCTTTATCCTTCCTGGTCCTCCCTCCATGCCCTCGTTCAACCAACATCCCCCCTAGAAAGTCCGCGCCTTCAGGACTCCCTGGAAAGCTTTAGAAGCTCTCACATTCCAAGTGCTTCTGAAGATGGGCACATGTGTACTGCACAAGGTCGTCTTTGGAATTACTCGGGGACGTATGTACTTCCGAGCATGGCCGCTAACCTTAACCCTCCCTCACAAGAACCTTGACCCCAAGCAACCAACCTTAACTCCTTACAATTTACAATTAACCTTACCCTTACAATTGAAAAAGGAACCAAAAAGCTGGTGAAAAAGTTATTTTGAAATGAATTAGAGTTTTTTCTTACTTGCTGTTGGCAAGCATTGCCATACTATCCCAGGGAAAAAAAACTCTTATATAATTACATAAATACTTGTTCTACTTACATAACATACCGTATGTATTGTACTGTGCACATTTTGATTTCAGTGAATTATATAGTAAATAAAGAGAAAACAGTTTAAGGCATTTCCCATCTTAACTACTTCTGACTTAAGCTAATCCTGATGTCATTTCCTCCCTTACTCTTTTTTTTTCTCCTAGACACTGAACTGTCATATCTAGCTTGCTTTGTGAACACAGATTTTTGCAGCTTTACACTGAACTGCCCCCAGCCAATCAGTGAGGAGCAGGAATGTGGGAGGGGTGATGAAAAGCTTCCTTCTCTTTGGCAATGTACCAAACAGAGCCAGACTGAGACTAGAGTGTATTAACATGAATGCAGCCTAGAAAGGTTTAGAACCCTTTCTACTAATAAAGGAGTAATAGTTAATAGTCTCACTTAGGAACGATTTCTTCTTTCAGATCCCAGGCTTGGTTAATGATGCCCAGAGTGATGTAGATAATGTCACATGCATTTGGGGCATGCATAATGTAAAGGCTTGCTTTACATTTTTCAATATTGTGAATTGTTGATAGTCTAAAGGTCTGTACCCGCCTTACGATTTTTCTGACGATTTTTTTCCTGTCAACCAGCAATTTTTTTGATCAACGAGTGGTTGTTTCCACGATCTCGCGAATGTCATTTATCATCGCACAGTGATACGGATCGTCGTGGCGGATTGGATCTTTTAGGTCCCCAATGACTACCTCGCAAGGTACCGCGATCACTTGAGGTCTTGTTCGCGCCCTTCGTGTGCCACGGTGTGACGTCGTGCATACCTGCCGGCAGGAAAATGGTTCGGCAGCGCTTGTCGTTGTGGGACGCCGTTGTGATCCATTTTCCTTCGTCGCGAGGTGATTATTCAGCTTTAGTTTTCCCCATTCTCTACATCACTTATTACAGCTACTTACATCATAGCTTAGTAAGTCACTGATTTGAGCCCAGCATGCATGTAAGGTCACACGATCTGATCACACACAAAATCGATTCAAAGTAAACAAGAGGGAGGCAGGCACTCAGTATAAACATGTGGGTGCTGTCATATCCACTGACAGTTGCTGATGTTCAAACCAGGGATAGTTGTAGTCAGTCAACTTCGCTACGCTGGAACTTGGTGTAGTTTTACGCAATTACGCTTCGCCAAACTACGGCTTCGAAATCAAATATTTGCTTTGTATGCATTTCGTAGACTACGCGTTAAAATACGCAATTACGCATAGTGCGAAGCGTAGTGTATGCGGATGCTTATGGCCGCATGCAGAGAATTTTATGCATTCATTTCTCTTTAAATGCTTATAACGGGATCTCTTCTATACGTACATTTCCCTTCCCAACGCGTAAATTTGTAAGCATACAATCTCATGCGGAAAATTAGCCGCGAGTAACGCATTCGTAGTTCACTACGCAATACACATGTTAACTATGCATAGTGGGCATAAACTACGCGTAGCGGTACTTCGCTACGCGTAATTTGTAAGTGCAGTTTTGAAACTTCACCTACGAACTACGATGCGTAGATACGAACTACGATGCGTAAATTCGCACTGGCGTAGTTTCTGCTCATCCCTGGTTCAAACCTCAGCAGTAGCTACGTGCTCTAGACCGTGGTGGACCAGTGTTAATCAGACAAACTGAAGAGAAAGTGGTGGTCTGGCAGTGTAGCTTTTAATTTGACGTTGCAGGTGTACAAATATGGAGATGGAAAGTTCAACATCCAAAACAGTAATTAAACAATGAAGGTACTTATCGTGCTGCTGCTGAGGTGAGGGAGATATCTGTGGGTGCCAGTGGGTGCACAGAATGCCACCCACTGGCGCCCACAGATATCTCCCTCACCTCAGCAGCAGCTGGATAAGTACCTTTATTGTTCAATTACTGTTTTTGATGTTGAACTTTTCAAATCCACATTTGTACACCTGCAAAGTAAAAGCTACAAAATCGATTCAACTGTGTATTATTAAAGGACCACTATTGTGAAAATTGTAAACTTAAAATAGATCATTATAAGAAGTACATTTCTCCAAGGGTAAAATTCACCATGAATTACTTTCCCCCTTTGTTGCGGTCACTCACAGAAGGCTGTAAAAATCTGATAGATCTGGCAGGTGTTGGACTAATCTATCACCTCTCAGTATTTCCTTTTTGCTTTACAAAAGCACATCCTGTAAAGGGTCTATACAGAGATGCTGGCCAGCCTCCATACTCCTTTGCACACTATTTTGTCAGTTAAACTAAGCAACTGCCAATTAGTTAGTGCTTTAAAAATTAAAGAAAACCCTAATGCTGGGTACACACAATGAGATTTCCCGTTCGATTTGCGGATCGATTCGATTAAATCAAACATGTTCGATTGGATTTCGATCGTTTTTTTCATGATAGGTATGCAAAATCGACGGAAAAAACGATCGAAATCCAATCGAACATGTTTGATTTAATCGAATAGATCCGCAAATCGAACGGGAAATCTCATCGTGTGTACCCAGCATTAGAATCAGCTATGAGTATATGGTCTAAAGCAGTCAGATTTTTGCTACCTATTGTGACAGCAACATAAAAAGTAATTTATATTGCATTTTACTCTGGAACACATGCTCATTTTATACATATGCATAATCATGCATTTCAAATGTTTAATTTTACAACAGCGATAGTGGTCCTTTAAAGGATGGTGTCACAAAGCCTGTTCATTCAAAGTTCTAGATCATTTTGTAATGCATACAATGGTAAATTCATATTGATTAGCAATTTGCAAAGTCTTCGGCATTGCACATTGGTACTTTTTGCTATACATACATTGAAAGTCTCTGGCTAGCTTCATCCAGCAACTCCTTTCTGCCAGTAGAGTGAAAGTTGGTCACCAGCACAGGACTGATCACTTAATCCAGTCCACCTCATCCTCTGATGTTCAGTGATTAACTCTTTGTAAACTCTTTGTGGCCAACTGGAACTACAGCTCTGGGTTCCTCCCTGCCTAGTTTGCATAGTGTATTAAGCTCTCTGCCACACTTTCCCCAGGGTGTTTATAAAAGCCATGTGTACCTCTCAGCAGTGCACGGTTGAGATAGGCGGGGCCAGCCCGATTTTCAGAGTGAATGAATTGTTGGTGCCCCCTCCCAGCTCCTCCCTGACTATCTCTATTGGGTAACCATGGGATACGGGGAGGAGTTTAGACAGTCTAACCAAACACCAAGTCATATTAGTACAGGAAGTAGTTTTTGCACGTCCAGCCAGCAGTGGCGTAGCTAAGGAGTTGTGGGCCCCGATGCAAGTTTTACATTGGGGCCCCCCAAGCACTCTATACATAACAATTGATACGGCACACCAAAACCTGCCAATGGCAACTACAGTGACAGAGGTGCAAGAAAGGAATGGGGAGCACTTTGTTAATGTTTACCTATTCACTATTCAAAGTATAAATAGAAGTCATTATTATGAGCGCAGGACCAATAGAGAGCTAATACTGAAGTTGAGGGAGGGCCCCTCAGGGCCCCTCTGGCCCAAGGGCCCCGATACGGTTGCAACCTCTGCACCCTCTATTGCTATGTCCCTGCCAGCCAGGTAATAAAAAATAATAATGCAAAAACTATTTGTGTGTGCACTGTGCAAGATGTAGTGCTTTGCAATCTTCCATATTAATCCTTTCAGTGCCTTCTGCAAAAGTGAAACCAATTAAAACTTCAGGTCTTTTTTTTAATATTCCCATAAATTCTAATGTACAATTTTTTCCCCATAAATGTTATCATCCTGTGGCCATTCTTTTAGAGCAGAAAGAAAGTTCTAAATTTAGTCCCACTTTAAAGAGACCCTAAACAGACAATAAAAATGGAATCTGCACTTACCTGGGGCGTCCTCTAGCCCCCATGTCTGGGCAAGGTCCCTCAGCATCCTCTGGGTTTCCTCCATTCGCCCCCTGGCGGCTCCATTAGTGCGTGACTTGCCAGGAATCGTATGCAGCTGGCTCAATCTCGTGCCCGTCGCTGAGCACTCTGCACATGCATGGTTCTTAAAAGAATGAACCGTGCTGGCACAGAACACTTACGGTGATGGGTGCGTGATCGAGCCGGGCGCACAGACGGGCTGCGCATGCACAGATGTGCATGATCCCCAACAAAAGTTGCGTTCCCCCGGAGCCACCAGAAGGAGAATGGAGGGGGCCCAGAGGACGCCAGGAGACCTCACCAGCCACAGGGGGCTGGAGAAAGCCCCAGGTTAGTTCAGATTCCATTTTATTGTCTGTTCAGGGTTCTTTTAAAGAGGGATTGTCAGCCACAAAATCCAATTCCATTTACCCACCACACTGTGTTCATTATGCAGCCTGGAACCTCATCCTGCATTGCAAGCACTCCAATCTATTCAGATATGTTTCTGCTGTAATAAATCTTATCCCAGTCAGACTATCTCTATTTGGTACGATGAGAAGGAAGCGTGTCATTTCCCCTCCCACATTCCTGCTCCTCACTGAATGGCTGAGGGCAGTTCAGTATGACATGAGGCTGAAATCTGATCTTGTTGTGCACACATGTTTACAAAACAAGCTAGCTATGACAGAGCAGATTCTAGAAGAAAAAAGTTAGGGAGGAAATGAAATCAGGATTGGCTTCAGTCAGGGGGAATCAAGATGGCAAATGCTAGGAACAGAGTTCTTTTTATTTACTATATAAAATTCACTATAATCAAAATGTGGACAGTACAATACATCTGTTATGTAAGGAGAGCAAGTAGTTATACTTATATATGTGTTTTTTTCCTGGCATAGTATGGCTGACCCTGCTGCTTTAAAGAGACTCTGTAACAAAATGGTCAGCCTTATTTCTTCTATCCTATAAGTTCCTATACCTGTTCTAATGTGGTCTGTGTTACTACAGCCTTTTCTAGTTGCACAGTGGCTGTGTTATCTCTGTTATATGATCTAATCTTCTCTCTTCTGTCGGCTCTGTCGGCTGAGGCTGGAATGTGTGGAATGTGCTGCACTGCTTGTCATTGGCAGATGCTATAAACACCCTCTCCAAGCTCTGTATGAGTCAGAGACTGAGCTCCTCTCAGCCTATGACACTCTAGTTAGAAGCCATGTCTTTTGTTTGTAAACACTGCCAAAAACTGCCAATTACAAGCCAGGATCGCAGCAGGGAGTGGCAGAAACAGCACAGAGAGGGCCAGGAGAACATAATGAATAGAATGGTATGCTTTTTATTGTAAGAATTTTAGAGTACAGATTCTCTTTAAGAAGGGCTTTAAAAGCAACCCAGCTTCCCTTTACAGACAGGCACTAACAGCAATTGTTTAACTTTCTTTATAGTGTTTACATAACTAATTTATATAATACAGAGAAATATTGGCTTGTAAATTTGGCCTTGTTAGATTCAGAGTATTTGTAAATACATCGGTGGGAAAATTAGGGAGCATTTGTGATATATGTTTCTGTGCTCTGCTGCACCTATAAATAACATACAGACAAGAAGACAAATAAATCACTGAGGCTGCTCTGAACACTCACCGCATTTTCTCCAGCCAGAAAGTGCTTGCTGTAATGGAAAATGTGACAGATCTCTAATGTATATCAGACATCACTTTCTGCAGAAGAAAGCGGCTGGCCAGGTGCATGCTATTTGTTACTTACAATAAAGCCATATTGTCGCACTTTCTATGCTCAAAGAAGTGTCTTGTTTTACTTCCGTATAGCTGTTGTTAAGTATATACTTATAAAAGTCATCTCTGCAATGTATACCGTATGGCTGGGACACCAATTTAAAGCAATCCCGAAGTGAAGATGAACTCATGAGATAAGCAATTGTATCATTAGTCTTACCCCTAAATAGGACTTTCCTGGAATTCTGCAGTCTTATTTTTTATCTTACGATTAAATACAGATTAGTACAGATAATAAATAGAATATTAGTAGCAAAGAAAAGAGTCTCATATTTTTATTTTCATTTATATACGATAGCTTTTTTATAACATTGCATCATACTGTCACAGTTACAGACTCTGCGTTTTAAGCTATAAAACAAAGCAGAAATAATGACCCTGTTAATAACTGTTTCTTGGCTGTTTAACCACTTGACCACTACAGATTATGTTTCCCTTATGAACCAGAGCAATAATTAATATTCAGCACTCCTCCCATTTATTCGCCAATAACTTTATCACTACTTATCACGCCGAAATGATCTATATATCATTTTTCCCCCACAATTAGGCTTTGTTTGGGTGGTACTTTTTGCTAAGAGTTACTTTATTCTAAATGCATTTGAACAGGAATAATAGGAAAAAAAGCATTATTTCTCAGTTTTCAGCAATTATAATTTAACCACTTGAAGACTTTTTTTTTTTAAACAATGTTTTATTTTATTTGAAGTTATAAAACTTCCTCGTAGGATTACAGCATTTGTCATAACACAAGGGATATAAATGCACTTGTTGTAGAGATAGTCTATGCTCTTTTTCACATTTACAATAAGTATGATAGTAAATATGGTCTGCTACATTCCTTTGAGGAACCCTCCCTCCTTTCCCTTGGGAACAGAAAACTCGAAGACCCTTCCAGAAAACCGAAGAAAACTGGCCCTCCCCCCCTCCCCCTCCCTCTGTCACTGTTTCTCTGCATCCTACAGTTACATGTCTAAAAATCATCTTTTGAAATCTTGTTTTGTCCTTGCCATATTTGACTATATATTGTGAATCTATGATCCTGTATATAGTTTTGATCATACTTTTAGCTTCCCCAAGCTTCCCTGCAAGTCTTTTACCG
The DNA here is from genome assembly GCF_040937935.1 of Hyperolius riggenbachi. Classification (NCBI taxonomy): domain Eukaryota; kingdom Metazoa; phylum Chordata; class Amphibia; order Anura; family Hyperoliidae; genus Hyperolius; species Hyperolius riggenbachi. Next base: position 75,611,233 of record NC_090655.1, read on the forward strand.
CGTACCAAGCTGCATATTTATAGGGTTCCATAATGTCTCTGATTTCTTGTTGTGTGAAAGTGGCAGAGATGAATTTTCCCCATACTGCAAAGTGTTTCTTGGTGGATCTCTCTTTATGTTGTTTTGTTTCTAAATTGTCCAGGTTGAAGAGATGCAACAGTTCTTCTTTTAGGTCCCAGATTGCGGGTACACTGGGGTATATCCATTTATTGTATATTACTTTCTTGGCAGTAATTAGTATGAGGTGTGCCAGTTTTGATATTTGTATAGATGCTGTTCCGCAGGATGTTGGTTGTTGACTAGGCACGTGATGAAACAAACATAGCTGTGGGGATAGCTCAATATCAACATTGCAAATCTTTTTGACATAAATTTTGACCTCGTTCCAGTAACTTTAAATCTTATCACAGGACCACATACAATGGAACAAGTTAGCGTCTGAAGTTGAACATTTTGGACACTCAGGCTTGTAATATGAAGGTGGGGACTTATACTTAATATCAAAAGCATACTTTGCTCGATGTATTAATTTATAATGGGATTCCCTCCAGTTTTCACTGAGGACTAATGATCTGACAAGTCTGTTCCCCTCTATGATGGCTTCCCCCAGATTCTCAGATTCTATGTCTTTGAGACAGGCCTTGAAGTTATTTTTTGCTATTGAGGCAAGGTTAAGGGATTGTAGATTATGGTGAATGTCTGCCAGTGACCTAGACCCTCCCTGTGGTTGTAAAAACCTGTCAAATGAGTCTGCATGCATAATGGATGAGATGTCTGAGGCTTGGGAATGAACAAAAGATTTTAGCTGCGCATAAAAGAGGAAATGATGTTTTGGGACCCCATATAGTACTCTTAGTTCTTGGAACGAATACCACCGATTGTTTTTAAAAGACCATACATACCCCAATTTAGTTATCCCCTTCTCTTCCCAGTCTAAAAATCCGCTATGTGCTATGCTAGCTGGAAAAGCTGGATGACCCCATAAAGGCATGTATTTCGACAGGTGGTATGGCTTGTTGAAGAGCTTTCTAATTGCCTTCCATGTTGCCCAGGTGTCAATTATTGTCCTGTATTGCTTGAGTCTGGTTGGGAGGTGTCTAAAAGGTGTATGTAGGATTGCCATTGTAGTCCAGGGTTTCATTAAGGCTTCTTCGAGTTGTGTGTTTGAGTAGACATTTGTGTTTCTTACCCAATCCCTTACATGTCGGAAGAAACAAGCTAGGTTATATAGTCGTATGTCTGGGAGCCCGACTCCTGCCCATTCCTTAGGTAATTTTAGCTTAGCTATAGCTATTCGAGGTTTGCGACCTGCCCACAGAAATTTAGAGAACAGGCTATCCATTTCTTGGATACCCTAATGTTTTAGCAAAAGGGGGATAGTTTGTAGTGGGTATAGCAACCTTCCAAATATTACGTTTTTAATCACAGCCGATCTCCCCATCAGGTTTAGTGGCAAGGATGTCCACCTTTGTAATTGCTGTTTTATGCTATTAAAGAGAGGGACATAGTTGAGGGTATACAGGGAGCTTGGGTCTCTGGTTAACTTTATACCCAAATATTTGACCTGGGTCTTAATTGCTATGCCCAGCTCCTGGGCCACCAAGACGGAGTCAGTCCCACTTGCTAAGAATAATAGTTCACTCTTGTTTGTATTTACCTTGAACCCACTTTGTGGACCTCACGGAAGGCACCTCCAAATTAGCCACCCACCCACCTGGTCGATGGCAGCGAGACCTACGCAAGCTCAACCCTAGTGTCCTTGCTGACCCCCTCCATGCCCTCTCCTCCACTCTCCCCACCCTAACCTGTCCTAATCTTGCTGCAGCTCAGTATCGTCAAACTCTCTCATCAGCCCTAGAGAAAGCTGCTCCACCAATATTTCGCCACAACCGACCCCCTAACCCCCAGCCCTGTCGCACTACCCATATTCGCATCCTCCAGAGGAAAACACGCGCCACTGAACGGAAATGGAGAAAAACTAGACTTAACCAGGATTTCCTACAGTACAAGACCAACCTGCTGCAGTTCCACACTGCCCTTGCTCATGCGAAGCAGGAATACTTTACCAAGCTCATCGGAGCACAAGCTTCCAACCCCCGACGTCTTTTTGCCACCTTCAACTCCCTGCTTAAACCAACCCCCCCACCCTCCGTTTCCTCCCTCTCTGCCACAGATTTAGCCACCCACTTCACCAACAAAATTGTCTCCATCCGCCAGGAAATATCCAATCTCCAATCTTCACCTCCCACCCCCTCCCAACCAGCTCCTCCTCCACCCTATCCTCCCCTCACATCCTTCACTCCTACTACCACCGAAGAAGTCAACCACCTACTGCAGACTTCCCATACCACTACTTCCCCCCTTGACCCCATCCCTTCGGATTTACTCCAGCCTCACTTCACGGAATTGGCCCCAGTCCTCACTACCCTGTTCAACCTCTTCCTATCCACAGGCACCTTCCCCACAGACTTCAAGCAGGCCATGGTACTACCCCTGCTCAAGAAACCCTCACTCGACCCCTCGCTACCCTCCAACTACCGTCCTATCTCCCTCCTCCCCTTTGCCTCAAAACTCCTTGAGCGTCTGGTTCACAAACGCCTGACCCAGTACCTCAATGCTAACTCACTGCTAGACCCACTCCAATCTGGATTTCGGCCTGCCCACTCAACCGAAACTGCTCTCACCAAAGTGGTCAACGACCTTGCCTTAGCTAAAGCTGAAGGTAAATACTCCATTCTCCTCCTCCTTAACCTGTCAGCAGCTTTTGACACAGTAGATCATCCCCTACTCCTCCAGTCCCTCCAGTCCTTGGGCATTCACGATCTCGCCCTGTCCTGGCTTTCATCCTACCTCTCCAACCGCTCCTTCACGACCACCTTCAATGAGTCCTCGTCCACCCCCAACCACCTCTCGGTGGGAGTCCCCCAAGGTTCGGTCCTTGGCCCCCTACTGTTCACCCTATACACATCCTCCATTGGCAAGGTTATCTCCTCCATGGGTTTTAACTATCATCTGTATGCAGATGACACCCAGATCTACCTCCACACCCCTGACATATCCACCACTACCATGGACAAGGTCTCCTCCTGCCTATCCGCCATCTCTTCCTGGATGTCTGCTAGGTTCCTGAAACTAAATCTAGACAAAACGGAATTTATGATCTTCCCACCCCGGCCATCCACGAACCTCCCAGATGTGCATGTCACTGTTAACCACACTACCATTCGCCCTACCTCTCAAGCCCGCTGTCTGGGTGTCACCCTGGACTCCGCACTCTCCTTCACTTCCCACATCCAAAACCTCACAAAGTCCTGCAACTTCCACCTTCGTAACATCTGTAAGATTCGCCCTTTCCTGACCTCTGACACCACCAAACTCCTCATCCATGCCCTCATAATTTCCCGCCTTGACTACTGCAATGCCCTGCTGTCTGGTCTCCCTATGACCCGAACAGCCCCACTGCAGTCCATCATGAATGCGGCAGCCAGAATTATCCACTGCTCCCATCGCTCCACCACGGCAGATCCCCTCCTAGAATCCCTCCACTGGCTTCCTATCCAGTCCAGAATCAGATTCAAGATACTGTGTCTGACCTACAAATCTGTCCACAAAACCTGTCCAACCTACATTTCCGATCTTACTCAGAGGTACACACCTAGCCGCTCACTCCGCTCTTCCAATGAACTTCGCCTAACCGCCCCCCGCATCACCCAGTCCCATGCACGCCTCCAGGACTTCTCAAGAGCTGCTCCAACACTATGGAACTCCCTACCTCCACCCATTAGGGCAGCCCCCTCCTTCAACATCTTTAAGAAAGCCCTCAAAACTCACCTTTTCACTCTGGCCTACTACCCCTCACAAGTGCTCTAAACCTACAGCTCAACTCTGGTCCCCTACCGTTCGTGTTCTTACCTCTCCCTCTAGATTGTAAGCCTTTGGGCAGGGTCCTCCTCCTTTTGTGTCCTACCTGATCTGGCACCTCCATTACTGTGAACCCATGCCATGCATTTGAGTGAACCTAACTTGCCTAATCTCCATGCTTCATCCAGTGACTGACTAAGCATTACCTTGTACTAATACTGTGCTGTGTGATCTGGTTTTCTTGTATTCCTGTATTGTCATATTGCTGTATGTCACCCCTAAATATTGTCTGTAACCTAAATTAATGTTCAGCGCTGCGTAATATGTTGGCGCTTTATAAATACAATAAATAATAATAATAATAATAATAATAATAGTATTTGGAGTACCTTGGGAAGGTCCTCTTTTGGTTTGGCCATGAACACCAAAATGTCATCGGAAAATGATGCTTGACTAGCTATCATGTTGCCTATAGGTATGCCTCTGATGTGTTTGTTTAGTGTTCTTAATATCGGCTCCAAAGCCCGGTCAAAAAGGAGGGGAGAAAGGGGGCACCCCTGACGTGTGCCTTTGGTTAGGGAGAAACCCGCTGAAATGAAGCCTGGGGTGTAGATATGTGTCCTGGGGTTAGAGTGCATGGCCTTTATCAGGTTAACAAAGGGCCCTGAAAAATTCATCTTTTCCAGGACTTTCCGCAGCCACCCAGCGCACATTATCAAAGGCCTTCTCTGCATCTAGTAATAGAATAGCATGGTTACGACATGTGGCCGGGTATGACCGCGCAAAGTCCAGTACTGTAAGCACCTTTCTAATGTTCATGGTTGCAGATCTCTGTCTGATAAAGCCAGACTGTGAGGGGCTGACCAATTTGTGCATGAGTTCTGCCAACCGTTTGGCTACTCTCTTATTTAAAATCTTGATATCCTGATTCATTAGGGAGATAGGCCTGTATGACTTGGGTAGCAAGGGATCTGTGCCCTGTTTTGGGAGAAGTCTGATGTAGGCCGTCTGCGACGTTGTAGGGAGTATTCCCTCATGAATTATTGTGTTAAACATGGATTGCAAAGGTTGGAGCAGTTCTGTACACAGCAACTTAAAGAATTCCGCCGAGAGACCATCCGGGCCTGGGGACTTAATCTTGGTGGTGGGCTGTTTCACTTCACTGCTGGGAATTGTGAGCTCTGATTATATTATATTGCTGTTGTTTGTAAATTTGTGTTTTGCTGCTTTGATATCTGGTAGGCTTGTGCATTGCAGTTCATCAGATATCTAGCCGCAAGTGTTAGTTTTAAAAGTTTTTAAAAGTACATTTTTTTTTCCTCTAGTGTGCTTGCAACAGGCAGGTAATTAGCTAGGGGGAGGGATTAGCTGTAACACAGGTGATATATTAAACAGGAAGTGTAGGCCAAAGCCTTAATCTTGGTGGTGGGCTGTTTCACTTCACTGCTGGGAATTGTGAGCTCTGATTATATTACAGTGGCGGACATACGGCCGTGCAGGCCGTGCCGCCGCACGAGGGCCCCTGAAGTTCTGCTGCTTCAGGGGCCCATTAAGTATTGCAGGGTTTTTTTTATTTTTTTTTTTTATGGTTTTTTTTTTTAACCTGGGGGGCCCAACTCCTGTCCTCCCCCCTCACCTTGCCCCCCCCCCCCCCCTCATGCGGCGGGAGAGCGGAAAATACAAGAAGTCTCCGGCCGGGGCGGCAGCTGCCGCTTGGTCTCCAACTTGGAGACATATCGGAAACTAAGCAGCAGCTGCCTCTAGCGTCTGCTGCAGCCCCGGCCGGAGACTTCCTGTATTTTCTGCTCTCCCGCGCATACCGGGAGGGGGGCCCCGAGGTGAGTGAGGGAGGATAGGAGTCGGGCCCCCCACCCGGATAGCTACCCACCCGGCTACCTTACCTACCCACCCGGCTACCTACCCCGCTACCTAACCGGGCTACCTACCCACCCACCCGGCTACCTAGCTACCCACCCGGCTACCTAACCACCCTGCCGGCTATCTACCTGGCTACCTACCCACCCGGCTACCTAACCACCCTGCCGGCTATCTACCTGGCTACCTACCCACCCGGCTACCTAACCACCCTGCCGGCTATCTACCTGGCTACCTACCCACCCGGCTACCTACCCACCCGGCTACCTAGCTACCCACCCGGCTACCTAACCACCCTGCCGGCTACCTACCTGGCTACCTACCCACCCGGCTACCTAGCTACCCACCCGGCTACCTAACCACCCTGCCGGCTATCTACCTGGCTACCTACCCACCCGGCTACCTAGCTACCCACCCGGCTACCTAACCACCCTGCCGGCTATCTACCTGGCTACCTACCCACCCGGCTACCTACCCACCCGGCTACCTAGCTACCCACCCGGCTACCTAACCACCCTGCCGGCTACCTACCTGGCTACCTACCCACCCGGCTACCTAGCTACCCACCCGGCTACCTAACCACCCTGCCGGCTATCTACCTGGCTACCTACCCACCCGGCTACCTAGCTACCCACCCGGCTACCTAACCACCCTGCCGGCTATCTACCTGGCTACCTACCCACCCGGCTACCTACCCACCCGGCTACCTAGCTACCCACCCGGCTACCTAACCACCCTGCCGGCTATCTACCTGGCTACCTACCCACCCGGCTACCTAACCACCCTGCCGGCTACCTACCCACCCGGCTACCTACCCACCCACCCGGCTACCTAACCACCCACCCGGCTACCTAACCACCCACCCGGCTACCTACCCACCCGGATACCTACCTACCCACCCGGCTACCTACCCACCCACCCGGCTACCTACCCACCCGGCTACCTAACCACCCACCCGGCTACCTACACACCCACCCGGCTACCTACCTACCCACCCGGCTACCTACCCACCCGGCTACCTAACCACCCACCCGGCTACCTACACACCCACCCGGCTACCTACCTACCCACCAGGCTACCTACCTACCTACCCACCCGGCTACCTACCAACCCACCAGGCTACCTACCCACCCACCCAGCTACCTAACCACCCACCTACCCACCCACCCACCAGGCTACCTACCCACCCGCCTACCCAGCCACCCACCAGGCTACCCACCCGGCTACCCAGCCACCCACCAGGCTACTTACCCACCCGGCTAAGGGCTACCTACCTACCCACCCACCCGGCTGCCTACCTACCCACCAGGCTACCTATCCACCCAACCACCCATGGGAGCTGCGCGCCGGATGGAGGCTGGGACAGGAGGTCTGCTGCTGCAGGTGAGTAAATGTTTTTTTTTTATTATTTATTTTAGCAGGTGTATGTTCTGGGCAGGTCTGCCACATGATTGCGTGTATGTTCTGGGCAGGTCTGCCACATGATTGCGTGTATGTTCTGGGCAGGTCTGCCACATGATTGCATGTATGTTCTGGGCAAATTTGCTACATGATTGCATGTGTTTTCTGGGCAAATCTGCCGACATGATTGCACGTATTTTCTGGGCATATCTGCCGACATGATTGTAGGTATTTTCTGGGCATATCTGCCGACATGATTGCAGGTATTTTCTGGGCATATCTGCCGACATGATTGCAGGTATTTTCTGGGCATATCTGCCGACATGATTGAATGTATTTTCTGGGCAAATCTGCTCACATTATGTGTATTTTCTTGAGAAAACCTGCACAATTATGTGAATTTTCTGGGGAAAGGGTCACCAAAACTTGGGCCCACTGTCTTTGCGTTGCACTTTTCAAGGGAACCTGAGGTGAGAATAATATTGAGGCTGCCATATTTCTCTCCTTTTAAGCAATACCAGTTGCCTGGTTGCCGTTCTGGTCCTCTGCCTCTTATTCTTTCAACCATAGACCCTGAACAAGCATGCAGCAGGTCAGGGGTTTCTGACAATATTGTCAGAACTGAGAAGATTAAGCTGCATGCTTGTTGCTGGTGTAATTCAGTTTATTACTGCAGCCAAATAGATCAGCAGGGCCGCCAGGCAACTAGTATTGTTTAAAAGGAAATAAATATGGCAGCCTCCATATCACTCACCCCGGGATCACTTTAAATTACAGTTAGCTCCGCCCTTATCCGGTCATTGCCACGCCCATTTTTTGCCGCGGCGCTACGCGCCGCAGGTTCTATCCACGCCCATTTTTTGCCGCGGCGCGCTTTGCGCGCCGCAGGTTATAGCTGCACCCATTTCAGGGGGGCCCACAATTGATTTTTTGCACAGGGGCCCACTGCTGCCTGTGTCCGCCACTGTTATATTATATTGCTGTTGTTTGTAAATTTGTGTTTTGCTGCTTTGATATCTGGTAGGCTTGTGCATTGCAGTTCATCAGATATCTAGCCGCAAGTGTTAGTTTTAAAAGTTTTTAAAAGTACATTTTTTTTCCTCTAGTGTGCTTGCAACAGGCAGGTAATTAGCTAGGGGGAGGGATTAGCTGTAACAGGAGGTATTTGGTCAGCTTAAGGACTCAGTACTGAGCTTGCTCACTAAGTGGCTTCGACACAAGTGGCATAGGCGTTAAAAACAGGCGTTACAACACAGGCACAAAGAGAGAGGTGAGAGGAAGCAGGTAAAAAAAAAAAAAAAAAAAAAAAAAAACACATTTAAACAATATTGCGGTTCTTTGCATTGGTTAGGATGTGCTAACACGTTGTGGTGTAGTCTTTAAGTTTTGAGGACTCCACCCAAGCTTCACTCACTCCCCCTCCTCCACCCCAACTTTACTCACTCCCCCTCCTCCACTCCAACTTCACTCACTCCCCCTCCACCCCTCCCCTTCTTCCACCCCAGCTGCACTCACTCCCGAACTTCACTCCCTCTCCCGTTTCAACTTTTACCGCCACAGTTTACTTTAAATAAAATTTCCCCACACAATAGTCATCATGTTGGACTATGCTGTACAGTGTACATCCTGTGACATGTATGCATGCCTTGATCAGCGGATTGAGGGTGTTTACTGTTGCCCTGGGTGTGTGCGTGTTGCTCAGTTAGAGGCGGAAGTCGCAGAGCTAAATAAGCATCTCGCAACACTGAGACGCATACACAACATGGAGATGAGCTTGGATCTCACGATCCAGACACTGGATGGAATCGGTGAAGATGAGGTGGGTGGAGTAAAGCCGGAGCAAGAAGCAGAGGTAGCCGCTAGTTGGGTCACAGTTAGAAGGGGTAGGGGAAAAAGTGACAGGGAGGCTAGTCCCGAGTTGTCCCTCACTAATAAGTATGCTTGTTTGCGTAATATTGGGGAGGATGATTCAGGAGTAGCAATGCTGCAGCAGGATGTGCTCCTTAGCAACCAAGGGGCAGACTGCTGTAACGAGAAAGGGAATAGGAGTGCAGCTAAGGCTAGACAGGTACTGGTGGTAGGGGATTCAATTATTAGGCGCACAGATAGGGTAATCTGTCGAAGAAACCGTGAATGCCGTACAGTCTGTTGCCTCCCGGGTGCTCGGGTTCGGCATGTAGCGGAAAGAATTGACAGATTATTGGGTGGGGCTGGGGAAGACCCAGCTGTCATGGTACACATTGGCACCAATGACAAAGTTAGTGGGAGATGGAAGGTCCTCAAAAATGATTTCAGGTACTTGGAGATAAACTTAAAGCAAGGACCTCCAAGGTGGTGTTCTCTGAAATACTGCCAGTGCCACGCGCTACATCTGAGAGACAGAGGGAGCTTAGGGAGTTAAATAGGTGGCTGAGAAATTGGTGTAGGAAGGAAGGGTTTGGGTTCCTGGAGAACTGGGCAGACTTTGCAGTCGGCTACAGGTTCTACAGCAGGGATGGGCTGCACCTTAATGGGGAGGGTGCAGCTGCATTGGGGGAGAAGATGGCTAAACGGTTGGAGGAGATTTTAAACTAGGATCTGGGGGGAGGCGGGAGGATAAAGTCTCAATATGTAGACAAGATAAGGTAAAAAGACAGTGGGAGCCTAACATTATGGGGGGTGGAGAGGGGGGTGGGGACAGTGTAAAGATTAAGGAGGTTGGTAAAACTTCAAGTAGCCCATTTCGTGTAAACAAAATTGGTAAATGTGTTGGTAAAAATATAAAGTGCATGGTAACCAATGCTCGGAGCCTTGCAAATAAAATAGACGAACTAGAGTTCATTCTGAATGACAAAGGCTATGACATTGTGGGAATAACCGAGACATGGATGGATGAAAGCCATGACTGGATAGCTAATTTAAAAGGATACAATGTGTTTAGGAGGGATAGAACAGGGAAAAAGGTGGAGGGGTTTGTCTCTTTGTTAAGAATTCTTTTACAGCTGTCCTCAACGATGAGATGGAGGAAGATTGCGAAGATGTGGAGTCCGTTTGGGTAAATATTCATGGTGGAAATAAAAGTTGCCAATTGCTTATTGGGGTATGCTACAGACCACCTCTTATTAATGAAGCTGCAGAACTGCGATTACTACAGCAGATTGAAAAAGCTGCAAGTAAAAACGAGGTCATAATTATGGGCGACTTCAACTTTCCAGACATTGACTGGGGTATTGAGGCTACCCATTCTGGTAAAAGCAGCAGATTTCTGGCAGCACTACAGGACAATTACTTGACTCAAATGGTAACGGAACCAACTAGGGGGAATGCGTTACTGGATCTGATCATTTCTAATAGACCAGATAATGTATCAAATGTGCAGGTTCAAGAACATTTGGGAAATAGTGATCACAACATGATAACGTTTGATCTGGTGACTGATAGGCCACGGGGCAGCGGGACCACTAAAACTATGAATTTTAGAAAAGCAAAGTTCAATCAAATAAGGCAGGCACTAAGTTTGGTGAACTGGGATAATGTACTACAAGGGGACGACACTGAAGGGAAATGGCAAGCTTTTAAACGTATTCTCAATCAATATTGTAGTATGTATATCCCATATGGAAACAAAATGTCTAGGAATAAAAAAAGGCCTCTATGGATGAATAGAAAGGTTAGGGATAAAATGAAGAGGAAAAAGAATGCCTATAAGGTCCTAAAACAGGAGGGGACTGAGGCTGCACTAAGCAATTATAAGGAGTGCAATAAAAATTGTAAAAAAGAAATTAGGCTGGCAAAGATCGAAGCTGAAAATCAAATCGCTAGGGATATCAAATCTAACCCAAAAAAGTTTTACAAGTACATCAACTCTAAAAAAAGAAAGGTTGACTGTATAGGAATCCTAAAGGATGAGGGTGGGAACTCAATGGTGGATGACCAAGGTAAGGCAGAGTTATTAAATGCTTTCTTTGCTTCTGTCTTCACAAAGGAAACAGCACTGTTGCAAATTACAGAGGCAGAAGAGTCTCAATCTTCTAACTGTAATATTAAATACTTAACGCAGGAAGAAGTAAAGGCAAGACTAAATAAATTAAAAATAGACAAGGCACCTGGCCCGGATGGCATGCATCCTCGGGTCCTAAAAGAATTAAGTTCAGTTATAGCTAAGCCCCTTTATCTTATCTTTTGTGACTCTCTTGCAACTAGCAGAGTCCCAGTGGATTGGCGTACAGCCCACGTTTTCCCATTATTTAAGAAGGGCAAAAAATCTGATCCAGGAAATTATAGACCTGTAAGCTTAACATCAGTTGTATGCAAACTATTTGAGGGGTTACTAAGAGATACTATACATGACTTCATAGTAGAAAATAATCTTATTTCTCAGCATCAACATGGGTTTACTAAAGACAGGTCCTGTTTGACTAACATGCTCAGCTTTTATGAGGTAGTGAATGCTAATATGGATATTGGGAATGCTGTAGATGTGATATACTTGGACTTTGCAAAGGCCTTCGACACTGTTCCCCACAGAAGTCTGGTGCAAAAGTTGAGGATGCAAGGACTGGGGAAGAGTTTGTGTGCATGGATAGGGAACTGGCTAATGGACAGAAAACAAAGAGTTGTGGTCAATGGATCGTACTCAAAATGGGAGACTGTTAGCAGTGGGGTCACACAGGGGTCTGTACTGGGTCCAGTGCTCTTCAATTTATTTATTAATGACCTAGTAGATGCAGTAGTGAGCAATGTTGCTATTTTTGCAGATGATACAAAATTGTGCAGAATCATCAACTCTCAGGAAGATAGTGTCATATTGCAACAGGATCTGGATAGGATGGCTATATGGGCACATACATGGCAGATGAAATTCAATGTTGACAAATGTAAAGTCATGCATTTTGGTCGTACCAATGGTCTAGCACCATACAAAATAAATGGGATACAGTTGGGAACATCAAACTTGGAGAAGGACTTAGGAGTACTCATCGACAACAAGTTAAATAATCGTACTCAATGCCAAGCCGCTGCAGCTAAAGCGAACAAAATTTTGGGATGCATTAAAAGGGAAATAAAAACTCGAGATGCTAGCATAATATTGCCCCTGTTTAACTCTCTAGTAAGGCCACATCTGGAATATGGAATTCAGTTCTGGGCACCACATTCCAAAAAAGATATTGCAGTTTTAGAGCAGGTGCAGAGACGAGCTACAAAATTGATACGTGGGATGGAAGGTCTCGCTTACCAAGAAAGGTTAGATAAACTGGGTTTATTTAGTCTAGAGAAAAGACTCCTTAGAGGAGATCTAATTAACATGTATAAATACATTAGAGGGCAATATAATAGCTTGGCGGATGAGCTTTTTGTCCCTAGGCCTTCTCAAAGGAATAGAGGACATGATCTGCGCATGGAGGAAAAACGTTTTAGCCATTTATTTAGGAAAGGGTTCTTTACAGTAAGAGTGGTTAAGATGTGGAATGCATTGCCACAGGAAGTCGTTATGGCAAACTCTATACCTGCATTTAAAGGGGGCTTAGATGCTTTCCTTGCGTTGAAAGACATCCATGGCTACAATTACTAGGTTATGCCTAATGATGTTGATCCAGGGATTTTATCTGATTGCCATCTGGAGTCAGGAAGGAATTTTTCCCATTTGGGGCTAATTGGACCATGCCTGGTGGGGTTTTTTTCGCCTTCCTCTGGATCAACAGGGGTATGTGGGGGACGGGCTGGAGTTGTACTTTGTACTGGTTGAACTCGATGGACGTATGTCTTTTTTCAACCAAAATAACTATGTAACTATGTAACTTGTGATTTGCTAAGTGCTTAATAGTGTCTTTAATTTCTTCTAGTGAGATATCAGCATTTAGGAACTCTAGATCTGTTTCAGATAAAGATGGCAAGGAAATTTCTTTTAAGATATTATCTGTTTTGTTGACGTCGTCTACGTCGGGTGTGTCTGCATATAGATCTGCGTAAAACTGTTGCAGGGATGTGTTTATGCTACGTGGGTCTGTTAAAATATTTCCCTTTGCGTCTTTTATAGCGGATATGTGGGTCTGAGAGCGTTCCCCTTTGATGATGTTGCTGAGAAGCTTGCCTATTTTGTTGCCATATCTGCGGAATTTTATATCTGTAAATGTACTAGCTATATCTTCCTTGGCCTTCAACCACCTATCTGTCTCTGCTTTTGCTTTGAGCCACTCTTGGCGATTACTGGGCGATGGGTCTTTTTGGTAGAGTTTGAGTGCCCTTCTGACCTTTTCTACTGCTTCTGTGTATTGTTTCTGCACTTGCTTCTTTTTACCCCCCACATATCCCATGATTCTTCCCCTCAAGACTGGTTTGGCTGCTTCCCAAAATAGGATGGGGTCCACCATGTGTGCTTTGTTATCCTCACTATATTCAGACCACCACTGGCCTAACAGTGCTGCAAAATTTTCATCCCCATACAGATGTGTAGGAAATCGCCACAGGATGTCTGACCCCCTTTGTATAGTTTCCCCCATCTCCAGCTGAACCGGGGAGTGGTCTGAGATTACCATATCCAGCACCTCTACTGAAATTACTTTATTTATTATTGGGGCTGAAACTAACATGAAGTCTAAACGTGCCCACATATCATGTGGACTGGAGTAAAATGAGTATTGTCTTTCATATGGGTGCAGTAGCCTACATATTTCTGTTAGTTGTGTCTCTTTTGCAAAGGCGTTTATGTTTTCTATTTTCTTTTTGTATAATGCAGTTAGTTTGTTATTTAGGGTTCTGTCTTCGTTGGCATCCATTATTGTATTAAAATCCCCTCCCACAATCCAGCCGGAGACGGGGGGACCCCATTAGCAGACTTTGCACTTCCAATAGGCACTTTCTATTATCCTTATTTGGCCCATATACATTTACTATCTGAACCTTGTCCCCATTTATGGTACCTCTTATCGATACCCATCGTCCTTCATCGTCATGTTTCAACTCATCGAGATTAAATCTTAAATTTTTATGTATTAGGATGGCTACCCCTGCTGCCGCCCTGCCTGGGATAATAAGCGGTTGGCTTTACCGCTGAGAAGCGTTTTTAGACTTGAACTCTTGTGAGTATAACATTTAATTCTCTAATAAAAATAAACATAGGTAATGCACTATTGTGCGCTCCATTTCTTTTATAGATAACTTTCTGTGAGTGGTCAGTGCCCGCCATCTGATTTTTGTGATTCATCCTGTATTGTTTGTTCGCGGCCATGATCTGCTAGCGGCAATCACAGCCGTGTCTTTGCCCAGAAACAGCGTCTCTGCTTCCTGGGGAGTTTTCAGTATATGGGTTACTCCCCCTTCATCGGTGACTTTTAGAATGGCGGGATACAGTAAGGTAAATCTCCATTTCCTCTGCACGCATTCACTACATGCTGCATTAAATTTCTGTCTCAGTTTTGAAACCTCCAAGGAAAAGTCATTGAACAGCCTGAGCACTGCGCCTTGGTATTCCAGTCGCTGTTCGCTCTGCCTGTATGCGCGCAATATGGCGGTTTTGTCCGCATAGTCCAAGTATTTGATCATGACTACTCTCGGCTTCCCGTTGCGATTGATCTCCTTGGGGGGCTCTTTCCACTTTACAAGGTGTGGGGAGACCCAGAATCTGTGGTATCTCCTCTGAGCATATCTTGTGTAGTGTGTCTGCGGCGAATGATTCTGGGAGGCCTACCAATCTCAGGTTACTTTGCCTGGAACGATTTTCCAGGTCCTGTATTTTGTCATGCATCTCTTTGTTTTCCGCCAGAACTCTATCTAGCTTCGTTGCTTGGCCCGCATTCTCATCTTCTATATCAGAGATGCGCTGTTCTGCTTGTGTTATGCGCTGATTGTGGGCCTGCAGCTCCTTATGTACTTTCTTGAGAGTCTGCTGCACAGCCCCTTTTATCATGGACTCTAAGTCAGGCCTCAGTTGTCTGACTACGGCTGCTGCTATTTTATAATATTCAGTTAGTCCTGACTCACCCCCATGTCCTTCTTCCTCGGTTTCTGAGTCCCATTCCTGCTGAGTCTGGTTCTCTGCCTCCTCTGGGGCTTGGAATGATGGTGGGGACTTCTCTTCCGCGCCTGTTTTGGCCTTGCTCTTAGGCGCCATCTTGTCTCCCAGCGCGCTGTCTCCCCGACTGTCGTCTCTGCGGGTGAGGTATTTGACCATATCTTTTCCGGTCAGCCTGCGGAGGTGTATTGCGTGTCTCCCTGCCTTTGCCTGTACGAAGCGGGCACTTTCGCTGGCTATGGGCTCGGCTGGAGTGTGATCGCGGAGCGGAGCTCTGCAGCTAGCCTCCTCTCATCACGGCGCCGGTACCGGAAGTCCAGGACGTTTTTATAAGTTAAGCAGCAGTGTTGCCGCTGTGCGTGTGTACACTCCTGCGCGTGCACGCGCGTGCACCTGAGTCCAGTAGAACAAAAAACACAACATAGCCAAATACACCTTTATTTTCAAATAATATATTGTCACCATACTTTCTACTAGGGACATAATTCAAGTCTTGTAATAACCAGGACAAATAGGCAGATAAAATGTGTGGGTTTTATGTACAGTAGCAGTGTTTGTATTAAAACTAGAGGGGATGAAATTGGAGAAATAGTGTATTTTTTCTTTTGTTTTCCTTGTTTTTCCCTTTGAAATGCATAGAAAATAAAGTAATTACTGAAAACAAGTATCAACCCCAAAAAGCCTAATTGGTGGTGAAAAACACAAGATATAGATCATTTAATTGTAATTAGTAGTGATTAAGCTATTGGCAAATGAAAGGGATGAGCACTGAAAGGTGAAAATTGCTCTTGTCCGTTAGAGTAAAAACCCCTTTGGGGTGAAGTGGTTAAAATAAAACGTGCTACTGTGGATAAAACCCACAAAATGTATTTTTCCTGGTTATTACAACGTTTAAATTATGTCCCTAGTACAATGTATGGGGACAATATCTTATTTGGAAATAAAGGTGTATTTTTTCAGTTTTGCATTCATATAAACTATATCACTAATTAGAGGCCCTTACAGGCCCTTACAACTGTACAGCGCTGCGATCTAGCACAGTGCTGTACAGGGGACACTTAGCTTTCCCTCTGAGCTGCTCACAATCAAATCCCTCTCATAGGCATCAGCCTATGAGAGAAGGTTAAATGTATGGAGGATTGCAGCCTAGGGCCAGTTTAGGGGGGGAGAAAGGGGGAGGGAGGGATAACTATAGACTTTTTTTTAAGGATCTTTTTTTTAAATGAAAAAAAAAACAGCAGCAGCAGCGATCAGAGACCACCAACAGAAAGGCCTATTTGAGTGAAGAAAAGGCGGTAAGATTTATTTGTGTGATAAGTTGTATGGCTGTGCAGCGAACTGTTAAAGCTGCACAGTACTGAATTGTGAAAAATGGCCTGGTCACTAGGGGGGTGTAAGCCTGTGGTCCTCAATTGGTTAATATTTTAATTTTATGTCAAAACAATAACTGCCACTATGGTGAACTGTTCACTGTACTGTTAATGCCGGCGTTATGCTGTAAATGCCCTGCATGCCGTGCGTGAGGATGTCAGACCGCACCACAGCGGCCGCCCTGTGAACGTGACTGTTGCTTTTGCATTGCAATGTGCTGTTCTGCGTCGCAATGCAGTGGCGGTGCCTTTTTTTTTTTTTAGCATTGCTTCAGGAGGTTATGGTTTTTTGCAATGTTTCAACGAAATAGGAAAATGAAAGAGAAATTGGCAATTTCATTCTGTTGCGGTTTCATTCAAAACAAGAGTTTAATTGCAAAGATAATTCTGTGTAAACTCCAGTTCGTCTCTTTATAAAATGAATGCAAAGCATTCAAAATGTTAATTCATTTTTTACTGTTCTATAAACTGCTATAAGGGGAATACATAAACCAAGCTTTTTTCATGGACTGGATCTATCTACTCAGAAAATTAAACTGCTTAACTTGTTAAGGAATTGCTGCTGTTGCTGTTTACACACACTGTACAGTTGTACAGAGGCGCCAGAAGAATAAAATTGGTTAAAATGTTTAAAAGGAAGGAGGCAGTGGTGGAATTACCCCTTCAAAGTAGACACAAGATGCTATTGATTTATTCAACAAAAATCGTTTATTTACTGTACATACTCCAGGCAAGTGCAACGCGTTTCGCTGGTATAACCCACTTCCTCAGGCTATAAAAGAGAGCATATAACTCATGCAGGTCTATTACCAAGCTTAGCGCCTCTGTCAAGGGCGCTAAGCCCTATTTTGTTGAATAAGTCAACAGCATCTTGTGCCTGCTTCGAAGGGGTAAGACCACCACTGCCTCCTTCATGTTAAACATTTTAACCAATGTTATTCTTCTGGCCCCTCTGTATAACTGAACACTAATTGAGCCCCCCCTGGTGGAGGGGATTGGCCCCTTTTTTCCGATCTACAGAGAGCGACTTCATAATCCTGAGTGGGGACAGGTCTAATACTCCCCACCTGCCTACATAGTGGTTTCCAGGATGGTAACCCTGGTTAGTGAGTATAAAATTATACTTACCTTTTCACACCCACATTTCCAGTACATACTATACTATACTGGGCTCTCGGTTTCTCCTATTATAACCTTCTCTACATGTTTATACTGTATTTTCTGTTGAAATTTTGAAGGAAAATACAGATTAACCCACCCAGTATGTATTTAGAGAGTTTAATCTGTCTAATCCCCCCTCATCTGTGACTAATGACAAGTGTAATTTGCTCTTTCAGATGTGTCAGCTCAGGAATCTTCTCTGCCATGGCAGAGCAGCTAATTTGTAAACACAGGATGTTATCGGAATCTGCTAATTACGATTATGCAACATTTCACATAAAATTTTGCAATGATGGCCATACAATTAAGAAATCCAATTAATGTTGGGTAATCCATTTTGAAATTGACCTGAGGAAGTGGGCGAGATCCTTGAAATACATGTGTCCAGTCCATAATATATTGAGCCCAATCCTCATTTGTGGTAAGATTATTTATTTATTTTAAATGGTTTGTAAACATTTCAAATCCCTGGGACATCTCCTCTCATCCTTCCAGTCCCTTACCCTAGTCAGAGGTTTCCCCTGAGATTACTGTCTAGAGGTATTTTTGGTTTTTGGAGAGCAACAGTTGTAGAAGACCCTTGACTGGTCTGGGACAAGATGGAATTCTCCACTTGCCTGTTACAGTGGTTGACTTATAGCAACCCAGCTTTGTAAGCAGTATTTCACTACTCTTGTTACCTCTCTAAGATACAAAGCTATATTTTTTCTTCTCAATTTCCAGAACTCAGAAGTTGTTGTTTACGGACCGCGCTTTGTTACATAGTTAAATAGTTATATTTGGTTGAAAAAAGACATACGTCCATCGTGTTCAACCAGAGAACAAGTACAACACCAGCCTGCTCCCTGTTGATCCAGAGGAAGGTGAAAAAATCCTTACAAGGCATGGTCCAATTAGCCCCAAAAGGGAAAAAAATTCCTTCCCGACTCCATATGGCAATCAGATAAAATCCCTGGATCAACATTAGGCATTACCTTTTAAATGTAGCCATGGATGTCTTTCAACGCAAGGAAAGCATCTAAGCCCCCTTTAAATGCAGGTATAGAGTTTGCCATAACGACTTCCTGTGGCAATGCATTCCACATCTTAATCACTCTTACTGTAAAGAACCCTTTCCTAAATAAATGGCTAAAACGTTTTTCCTCCATGCGCAGATCATGTCCTCTAGTCCTTTGAGAAGGCCTAGGGACAAAAAGCTCATCCGCCAAGCTATTATATTGCCCTCTGATGTATTTATACATGTTAATTAGATCCCCTCTAAGGCATCTCATCTCTAGACTAAATAAACCCAGTTTATCCTCCTCAGTCCCTCTGCTGAAAGGCGCGTCGTCATACGCCCTGCGCCATCCCTCCCCCCTCTTATAAAGCAAAATGAACATCTCTGGCCTCTAGCTAACGGACCGCAACAATCAAGTTGGAATATATTTCAAATACTGCCTTTGACAATGCTTACTACAATGGGATGGGAGTAGAAGTATTTGAAGGAAGGCCCACTGGAGCATCTAACTGATTGCATGGTTCTATATCACTGCTTTGGACTATGTGCCAACATTATGTTGCCTTACTGGAATTAGGGCTAAATAACCTTACGAATAGTGGACTTATGGATGCATGCATCTTCCACATTAACCACTTCACAACGGAGGGGTTTTACCCCTGAAGCACCAGCGCTATTTGTGCCTTGCAGCGCTGCTTCCATTGACTGTTTTCAGTGATATGATTGGTTATTGGGGACTGGGGTCCCCATAACCAATCATTGCACTGCAGAGCGGGGGTGTGTGCGCGCGCGCGTGGGTCGCAGGGGCGCGCGATCGCGCGCTGCACATTTGTTTACATTTAATTGTTATCAATGGAGACTGCTTCTGTTTGAAGCAGTCTCCCATTGTGTCCGCAATCGGCGCGTCTAATTGGATTTAGGAACGCTTGTTCCTAACATCCAATTAGTCACCTGCTGTGCTGGCTGGCTGGAGTGTGCGCGCGAGGTCCCCGCCCACTCCCAGCCAGTAAACAAACAAGTACGCCTTTCTCCGTCCCTGGGGGTGAAGCAGTGCGCAGAGGGACGGAGAAATTTAGCACTGGGGGGGTAAAGTGGTTAATATTGTCTCCAAAACTTGTCCCTGTCTGTCACTGATTGTATGGTGGCTTTCTGGGGTGTTTAGTTTTTTTGTTGATCATTATGCTGTGTACTTACCCTATAATATAGAAACTCCATCTACATTGAGATAGCTGAACACAACAGATTTCACTGTCCTCCGCCAGAAGTCTTTAATAAGGTAACTCACCCGCAGCCTTAGATCACATTCTTAATGACTTTGGCTGTAAATGACATGAGGCATACCAATAAGACTGTAGTTTTTTTAAGGTGGCTTCATACTTATCATAGAAATTTTTGTGAATTTTTTTTTCTTTGCAAATGGAAATCTTTATGTCATTTTTTGCGTGGAGTTTGGACTATTTACCTATGCATTGTGTGTGTGAAAATGTTGCTATGGGATTTTTTTAAAGCTATCACTTCCTGTCCCTCCCCTCTATTTCCTGTGGATTTTCCAGAAGAGTGTGTTCATTTTTCCCTTGAGGTGTTGCTACTACTGTCCTTCCTATTTATGTAAATTTTGGTATTCACATGTACATTTTTGCATTTTATTGGCTTGCACTTTATGCAATTCATATGTACAACCGTTGCGATAAAAGCATGCATGTAGGCCAATTTCTTTCTGAAGAAAATTTGGATGTGAAATTCACTTTATAATGCACAAGAAAAACAATGCCATTGACTTCCAACAGATGTGCTGCGAACGCCATTTCGCTAGAATGTTGTTACCATACGAATTCTGTGATGTGTGAAAGGGGCTGTACATTCATGGAAAGGAAAAAAGGCACATTTTCTATAATGTAATTTGGTGATACTTGCATGTAAAATCTTAATTTAATGGTACGCCTCCTGTTGTGTAACCTTTTGCATGTATATACAGTATGTTATTCCTTATTGTCCTACTTTATCCTGTTATCCCACCGCTCCCTCTCCCATATCCCTCTCCTTCTTCCTCTCTTTGTTATTTCAAAATCCAATAAAAATGCTTTGAACAAAAGCACAAGGCTTCAGGCTAAGATTCTGCAAAGGTTCGGGAACTCCAAGGTGACCTTTGGATTCCCTCCTCTGTGCAATAGAGTGCACTTTGTCTCTCATGAAAGAAACTGTGAATTCAAAATAGAACGCAATTCACTTCTGTACTTTTTAATTAGCCAACCGAGACGTCAGAAGGTGATCTATTTATAGGTATTGCTAAAGAATTGTTAAGGGCTTACCATCACCAAAAACATGCAAATCTAGTTTTGGTGACTGTATGTTACTGATATGTAACTATAGGTTATCTACTGAGCTACATATATGTGCCAGATACAAATTGCCCGTCCAGACTGGCAGACTGAATAGCTTGCTTCTAGCTCAGCTGCTGCCGGCAAACTGCAGTGTGAAGCCGGCCTGAGGGTTAAGCATCGGTGGGGGGTATCAGCTGGGGTTAAGCATTGATAGAGGGAGGGCGCATTTGAGAAAAGGAATAGTTCAGCGATAGTAAAATATTGGCTACATTTACCTATAGTCCACTAGCGGATATTTCTGACACCCACATTTTCACAGCGTCAGTTTTGCTTGTGCATGGCAAGGCAACCCCAGTGGCTGTGCAAATGAGCATTGGACACAGGCATAAATTTATTAGCGGCCGTTCGACCATCCGACTCCATAATTATTATTGAATGGGATAAAAATCCATGCGCATATCGTATCGACAATGCAACCGGTTTCAGCATGTATTGATTGGAAATGCTGCAAGATGTAAGGCCAACTTGCTGGATTGGGTGCGCTGCAGTTACGGCTAGTGATATCGGGATGAGCAGCGAACGCGACAGAACTCCCGGCACTGTCCCCCCTTATAGAAATGCAAATATGTGTTGCAGTCAACCACTAGGAATGTGCTATGGGCAGATATAGAGATTCAAGGTAAAAAGAAAGAAAAGGTCACCCCATATGAACAGCACCACTCCAGGGTATATTCAAAAATATATTTATTGGTATTAAAAAAAACACTGATCTTATACTCTTTTGTACCTGTAGAGTCCATAATATTGTATTGTGATCTCATATAGGGGCATACATTGCAATTTCCACAAGGGTGGCTACCTGCTAGAGCTCCACTGTTGCACCTGTGGTCTGATCTCCTAAGATGACTGTGGCATAGTTTGTCCTTTAGATTCGGGCACTTTTTGGCTGTAAGGGAAGCGTGCGGCGTTACAAATCTGACAATAGTAGGGTCAGAGTGTAGAATAGACCAATTGTTTCGTAATATATTCTTCATTTCTGGCCAAGAAGAATTGTATGGAGTAGTGAGTCTTACCAGAGCATTATTTCTGGGATGTTTTTTGTTCAGTAAATCACTTCTGTTTTGTTGTTTAGCAGATCTGAAAGCTTTAGCGATCACATGTTTGGGGTACCCCCGGGCCTTGAATCGTTGTGTTAGTTCCTTCGCCTGCTGTAGGAAATCAGAGTCATTAGTACTATTCCTTCGCAACTGATAAAATTGACCTTTCGGTATGTTGTCCCTCAGTGTTCTATCATGGGCACTATTATAATGTAAGTATTTCCTGATGTGTCACATGACCTTTCTCTCCTCCATTTAATGCCGAACCAGCGTGCATTCAAACAGGGTCTCGTCCTTGATGAAGCAGGGTTACGTCCTGCGGAACCGGTGGTCTTGTCCGCCCTGAAACCTTGAGATGCTCACACTCTACTTGGGAGTCCTGGTTTGTCCTACCTGGGTGACATATATGTTACCGCCAGAACCCGAAGTGTGGCCACTTCTAGTTCTAGCCGGCCACTTCGGGTTCTGGCCGGCCAATGTGCGAAGTGGCCGCAGCGCAGCGGCCAATGTTAGAAATGTAATGTTTACGCCGTCTCGCTGCAGCCAAATTGATGACAACTTGCTTAATTTAATGAAATATAGCCGGCGGCAAGGTAATAGATGAAGCTGCCGGCTTTCGCACTGCCTCTCTCCTCTCCCCCCCCCCCCTTCTCTCTCCTCTCCCCGCCTCCCATACAATATATACGTAGCAGCCGGGGACATGCAGCCGGAGAGTCGTTCGTCGCAGCAGGGGCAGCAGAGCGGGGAGGCTGCAGACATCGCTTCTGCCAGCACCCGCACTGCAGGAACGTCAGGATTCCCCTGCCGCGACGAACGACTCTCGGGACACGCGTGTCCCCGCCGGCTGCTACTTATTGTATTTATTGTATGGGAGGCGGGGGGGGGGAATCGGGGAGAGGAGAGAGGCAGTGCGAAAGCCGGCGGCTTCTTCTATTACATTGCCGCCGGCTATATTTCATTAAATTAAGCAAGTAAAGGAACTTTATATACATTTTTTGCACTACCCTGGCTTGAGTATCATATTTATTAGTGATATTAAGGGGACTACTTTTTCTTCTTTGTTTGTAAATTTATAAGTCTTGGATCGTTGATCCTAGTCCCTAACGACAAATGTATGTTCCTTACAGGACATGGCTGTCAGTAGATTGAACTAGACAGTGAGTGTTGGGCTCATCTTTTTGAGAAAGTAATAAATTAAGCAAGTTGTCATCAATTTGGCTGCAGCGAGACGGCGTAAACAAAACATTTCTCACATTGGCCGCTGCGCTGCGGCCACTTCGCACATTGGCCGGCCAGAACCCGAAGTGGCCACACTGCGGGTTCTGGCCGTAACATATATATGTTCTCCTATACCCCACTAGCCACTACCAGCATCATTTAATATAGATGGCCATTGTATGTACTGATGTGTATTTTATGTTGTGTTTGCACCTTGTTTCACTGAGTTTTCTGTCTAGCACTTTATACTGAACCCGGGTTCAACACACACTGTATCAGAATGATAACAAGTGTGTGTCTACTAAGGTCCTGCCAGGTGATACTGATAATATATATGAAATTATTATACTTATGATCCCAAGGGAGTGTGGATGGTTTTCAATGTTTTTAATTGTGTGTCCATACAGCTGTTGTGTGTTTTTTGGTACCAATAAACCTGTCCCCCATTTTGTAAAAAGTCCCCCCCTAGTGCCCGGTGCAGTATACTTTAACTGTTCGTGTCCGCCGCTGGCTCAGTCTTCATACATGCGCCCCACGTGGTTGCTGGCATAACGTCACAGCATGTGTGACATCACACCCGCGCCCATGTACACGTTGGCAACCCTGTGGGGGACGTGAATGCGGATGGAGCTCGGAGCCAGCAACGGACAGGTAAAATATACCGGGGGGGTTTAAATTAGGAGGGACAGCGTGGGGGCAGCAAAGTGGCGGATGCAGCATCAAGGCTGATTCCCCTGAGATTTCTTGCTGAAATTGATTGGAAATTGGCCTGTGCTCTATAGGCAGACAACAGATCAGAGAGACCTGTCTCTTGGTTGATCTGCCCATACATCGTCTAATGTATGGGCACATTAAGTCCCAGCAACTCATTGGCTGCAACAGTAACAGAGTATTTTCAAACTAACTAGACAATTGTTAGTGGCGAATAAGACAGGCACATGCATTATAAAAGCAATGTACTTGTTTTGTACATAATGAATGTGCATAGCAATATACATTTTTTACTTGTGTTGCCTGACTTTCTGCACGTACATTTGAGCTACTTTTTTGTGAATACACCACTATGTCTGAACAGCTTTTCGCCACATAATGCCAGGCTTGGATTTACCCCACTGGAGCCTATAGATCAGGGGTCAGGAACCTTTTTGGCTGAGAGAGCCATAAACCTCACATATTTTAAAATGAAATTCTGTGAAAGTCATACAATATGTTTCAAACTGGCACAGTGCGCATGCGCAGCAGGGGTCTCACGTTCCTGTTGCTATGGTGATGTTTATACAGTTGATCGGCCGGGCAGCAAAAGTGGCAGACATGTCTTCAGCTTCTCTTGGGTTTTAGCACCATGAGCAATTTCCCAGACAGGAGAAATACCGACTAACAGCTTGTACAATTAGCTAGCTGACTTGGGGGTTGATTCACTTTGTAGGATGAGATCCCTGCACTTTGGCCCAATAGGCTGCTTGTCAGGTGACAGTCAGCCTATTGGGCCAATAAAAGTGTGGGGATCTCATCCTACAAAGTCACTGGACCTCACACGGCCCAGAGTGTGACAATTGGAGCAGCCGTTCGTTTTGGGGTAGCGCGAGTAAGTTAGTAGTGCAAGCTACAGCAGTAGCGTGCCTACTTTAAAAATTTTATTTGCGCTGCCACGCTAAGCTGTGCTGCTTGTGCAGTGTAGCTTAGTGAATCAATCCCTACTGATTTGTATGTGAGCCAGATGTAGCCATCAAAAGAGTCACATCTGGCTCCCGAGCCATAGGTTCCCTACCCCTGCGTATAGATGCAGATGTCCTGTAACTTTAAACTTTGCTCCTCAATGAACCTACAAACCCCCACCAAACTGCCCTCCAAGTGTGCTGGCTGCCCCAGCTGTCATTTCTACCTTACTTCCCTTGCCCATCATAGGTAACTATAGGTGCCCCTTAGTATTAGGTAGCCAGAAGTACCCTCAATATTAGGTAGCAAGAGGTGCCCCCAAGTATTAGGTAGCCAGAGGTACCATCAGTATTACGTAGCTAGAGGTAACCTAACTGAAAGGAGATCTCGTCAGTGAAATACCGAGAGCAAAGTAAGTAGCCTCATTTACAGGACTCTGCATAGGGAAGGAGGGAGGGAGGCACTTCAGGACTCTGCATAGGGAAGGAGGGAGGGAGGCACTTCAGGACTCTGCATAGGGAAGGAGGGAGGGAGGCATTTCAGGACTCTGCATAGGGAAGGAGGGAGGGAGGCACGTCAGGACTCTGCATAGGGAAGGAGGGAGGGAGGCACTTCAGGACTCTGCATAGGGAAGGAGGGAGGGAGGCACGTCAGGACTCTGCATAGGGAAGGAGGGAGGGAGGCACTTCAGGACTCTGCATAGGGAAGGAGGGAGGGAGGCACTTCAGGACTCTGCATAGGGAAGGAGGGAGGGAGGCACTTCAGGACTCTGCATAGGGAAGGAGGGAGGGAGGCACTTCAGGACTCTGCATAGGGAAGGAGGGAGGGAGGCACGTCAGGACTCTGCATAGGGAAGGAGGGAGGGAGGCACGTCAGGACTCTGCATAGGGAAGGAGGGAGGGAGGCACTTCAGGACTCTGCATAGGGAAGGAGGGAGGGAGGCACTTCAGGACTCTGCATAGGGAAGGAGGGAGGGAGGGAGGCACGTCAGGACTCTGCATTGGGAATAAGTGAATGAGGCACTCAGGAAGGGGAGTGAGCCGCCTTTTCAACATCAGGTGCCAGAGAGAAATAGTTGGCACTACAGCACTAGAGAGCCAATGCTGGGGTGGTGGACAGGGTTCACACACTTCCTTCACTGTGGCGCAGCTTGCGTGCGCTGATGTAGGTGAGAGACAGCTTGCACATAAATGAAGAAAAAAGAAGGAAGTTCGGCACTGCAGGTGCTTTATTCCATCAAGTGAGGTCAAGATGCGACACACATAAATAGTGTTACTTAAAAGTCACATACCATGTTGAGGAAGTGTGGTGGTGCGGTGGGTGCTGAGCACAAGGTGCCTGACAGCCGTTTCGCGCAACAAATGCGCTTCCACGAAGGCTAAGATGCAGGGCTCCCTCTTGCCGGCCATAAATAGACATCAGACCCGGCATTCGGCGTGTCTGCAGTGCCTTATGGTAAATTCAGCCCTGGGTATTGCGTTATTCCTCTGTGTTGAGAAGTGAAGTTGTATAAAGTATTCAAATAAAAAAAGGAAAAAGTTTTAGACTTCTTTCCCAAGCTGAGCTCCATCATTTATTTCTGCAGAAATAATATTTCAGCGTGGTAGTATTAGACTGATTGGGTGAGTCAAACATGTTCTGTATTTAGTTGTCATAGTCTGCAGAAAAACATTTCATATTCGCAAAGCGACACATTCCAGTGTGTAACCTTAGAACTGCTCAATCACAAAGCCCATTAGTGGCTTAAAAATATCACAGCAGCGACCTTTCGTAATTTATGCAGCCAAATCTAAAACGCTTTCACTTTTACCTTTTGTCCTGCAGCTCACAAGGAGTTCAATGACGTGACCGCTTAAAGAATAAAGACGCTTGTTTTATAATAAATTTATAGGAATAATAGACCTCAAGAGTTAGTATTATAGATCCATATAGTGCCAGCATATTATGTGGTGCTTTACTATTATGGTGGTTGAAAGTATGCATACAGTACAACTGCAGGAAACAAACAGGAATAAGACTAAGTCCAAGCTATAGGAGCCTAAAGGGATACTGAGCACCTTTAAAAAACACAATTTGTACTTACTTGGGGCTTCCTCCAGGCCTCCCAGCATCCTCCTGGCTACTCTCTAACTCTGAACCGTGCATGCGCAGGAATCTCACGCTGGCCAGTGTGGCGACTCGTAGCGGCCGGTGTAATGAGCGCGTAGAATGCACGATGGGCACTCGTATTGGCGACTTTAGGCGGAGCCACCTGCGAGAGAGGAGGCAAGTGGACGCCGGGGGACCTCCCGGGCTACAGTGGGCCGGAAAAAGCCCCAGGTAAGTACAAATTGTGTTTTTTAACCACTTCAACCCTCAGTCGTTTTCACTTTATGCATCCGAGCAATGTTCACCTCCCATTCATTAGCCTATAACTTTATGAGTGCTTATCCCAATGAACTGATCTACATCTTGTTTTCCACCACCAATTAGGCTTTCTTTGGGTGGTACATTTTGCTAAGAGCTACCTTACCGTAAATGCATTTTAACAGTAAGAATAAGAAAAAAACTGAAAAAATTCATTATTTCTCCATTTTCAGCTATTATAGTTTTAAAATAATACATGCCTCCATAATTAAAACCCACGTATTGTATTTGCCCATTTGTCCCGGTTATTACACCGTTTAAATGATGTCCCTATCACAATGTATGGCGACAATGTTTTATTTAGAAATAAAAGTGCCTTTTTTCAGTTTTGCATCCATCACTATTTACAAGCTTATAATAAAAAAAAATAGAAATATTTCAACTTTACATAGATATTTAAAAAGTTTAGACCCTTAGGTAAATATTTATGTTTTTTTTTATTGTAATGTTTTTTTTATTATTATTATTATTAAACATTTTAATTGGGTATTTTTGGGAGGGTGGGATGTAAATAGTATTTTTTTAATGTAAATATATGTTTATTTTATTTATTTTTTAATGTAGATGTAGTTTTACTTTTTGGCCACAAGATGGCAAACTTAGGTTTGTTTACATGACGTAACTCTAAGCGTAACATGTACGCTTAGAGGGACGTAGGGGGACGTAGGAGGCAGAAAAAGCAAGGCTTCCGAGAGAAGCTGTCGCTTTTTCTGCGGGGGAGAGGAATCAGTGATCGGGCACCATGGCCCGATTTATTGATTCCTGGGCTAACGATCCGCGTCCGGGGGCACGCGTGCACGCGCTTAATCGGCCGTGGGAGCGCGCGGGACCGCACATGGCCTCCTGGACGTAGTTTTACATCCGGGAGGAGAAAGTGGTTAAAGGTACTCGATATCCCTTTAAAGAGGAACTTTAACCCAGGCCAGAATTGAACTTCATCCCAATCAGTAGCTGATACCCCATTTTCCACAACAAATATTTTCCTTTTCTCGAATAGATCAACAGGGGGTCTGTATGACTGATATTGTAGTGAAACTCCTCCCACAGTGTGATTTCATGACCATGGTCCTGACAGTTTGCTGTCTGTGGACCTCATTGCATTGTGGGAAATAACAGCTGTTTCCAACTGCCAAGCAAACAATGTCTCCATCTGTGCATGGAGCTCTCAGTAACGAACATTCTGTACAGATCACGTGAACCGACAGGACTAAATATATCACCACCAGTGATAAATTTCAGAATGTAAATCTGGGCGAGAAAATAGGCAAACACTAACTAAATAATTTATAAATGAAAGCTGTAAAAATAAGCAATTTTATTAATTATGTTACTTTCACTACATTTCATCTTCATCAATAGCCTCCACAGCCCCACCATCAGGAAGGGGGCGGGGCTAAGGGGGCCCACTTCTGTGTTGAGGTGCAGAGCATGGCAGCAAAAAGAAAAATACATTACCTGTGTTAGCGGAGCTAGTGACATGTTTTCCTCACTCCTCTCTTCAGCTGCACCGTATAGTATTGTAATGATCTGCGGGCGAGTTCCAGTCAGCGCACACCATGTGCGCTGAAGCAGAAGGAAATTGCCACAGTCACAGAAGCAAAGTACCCAGTATGGATCTGTAGAGGAGGATTCCAACCAGCAGATGGAGCTGTGGAGTACAGAGGGATAAGTCCTCTGTACAGCCACAGATGCCAGATTGAAATTGTATGATTGAGAAAGACTGGGCAACAAAGTAGCAACTCAGAAGAAAGCAAGAACAGAGACAGACAATGTGAATGTCTACCAATCTAGTCACCACCCAGCGACGGTAGACATGTCACATCTGAACAGACCAGAGTAAGAAAGCTAATCGCAAGAGAGGCGATTGCTATCAGCAACACAAGACTGAGCAAAGACAGAGCGTGAACTGAGTAAGGAAGACACAGCAAATAACCACAATCTAAACGCCAAGGAAAATAACAAATGAACTAGCTAAACGCGGTCCCCGCACGATATGCGCAACAGAGACAAGCACGTTAACGGTATTGCCACCGCACGTTAAGCGCAACAGTGACAAAACGTACCAACCCTGACTAACAAATGAACATGGAGAATGAAAACAAACAGTTAACGCGAACGCTTGCTAATCGGTTGCCTCACACCAGACAACAGCAAGCGTTCGTTCCAGACAAGACAGACAGAAGGAGTAACCAGTAGCAACCGCAGCTAAGGTTATACTCCAAGGTACAGACAAGAGGGGAACGCTTGCTAATCGGTTACCTCACACCAGACAACAGCAAGCGTTCGTTCCAGACAAGACAGACAGAAGGAGTAACCAGTAGCAACCGCTGCTAAGGTTATACTCCAAGGTACAGACAAGAGGGGAACGCTTGCTAATCGGTTACCTCCCACCAGACAACAGCAAGCGTTCGTTCCAGACAAGACAGACAGAAGGAGTAACCAGTAGCAACCGCAGCTAAGGTTATACTCCAAGATTCAGACAAGGGAGATCCACATGACAGATGACACACAGAGATGGGAGCCACAAGGATTCACACTATAGAGCATGGCAATTTTTTGGGGGTGGAGTGGGGAGAGGAGACAGAGTTTTGCAGGAGTTGGCTCAGTTTTACTGGGGGGCCCGCAGGATTCTAGTTATGCCCTGCAAGTTATGCTAGATTGGCAGAGTGTGTGGCCACAGTGGTTCCGATGTATGTTAAGCCATTAGAATCTTTAATAGAGTTATCTTGTTTGAGGTAAGTGCACTGCTTTTGACTTAAGCCGGCAGAACGCATTGCGCTGTAAATTCTTGGAATGCTTTGATCTCTCTCTACTAACAGAAAATATACAAACTGAAAGTAGAAGTCCTCTGTTATTGTCTCACACTGCCCCCTAGTGACAAGTGTCCATAAATACACATTACAGCAGTACTAATTAGAAGCAAGTAACAAATAAGAAATAAAAAAATATGCTAAAATAAATTGGCCTGGAGCACTTGCAAGCCTCCAAATAAATTGGCAGGTAAGGGGGTAATGGATCTGCTGTATGTTTTTTTTTATTAATTGCTGCACATTTTAGCATTGTGTTTTCGACAACAGATAGCAGGGATACCTGATTTTGAAAGGGGTCTGCGGAGTACAGTACGGACCAAAGTACAGACAGAAAATGTACCATGTCCAATCCCCTTTGAAACTTGAAACTAGTGAGAACAGAAGTAATCTTTTTCCATAGACTTTCATTGTGCCTGTTTTCATGCGTAGTTTATACAGAAAAATTGTAGAAGACAGGACTTTGCATTCCCCCACAGTAACAGAGACAACAGATACGTTGAAAAGATACATGTCTAAATAGGTCTTAAAGGGGCACTACAGCAAAAAGTTATAAAATGTAAACTATGTGCAAACATATACAAATAAGAAGCACACTTTTTCCAGAGTAAAATAAGCCATAAATTACTTTTCTCCCATGTTGCTGTCACTTACAGTAGGTTGTAGAAATCTAACAGAAGTGACAGGTTTTGGACTAGTCCATCTCTTTATAGGAGATTCTCAGGGATATTTTTATTTTCAAAAGCACTTAGTGAATGGCAGTTGCTCTGTCCAACTGCCAAAAAACTGTGTAGGGAGCAGGGAGGCTGGCCAGCATCATTGTTTAAATCCTTTTTAGGGAATATTTTTATAAAGAATAAAAGCCTTGCTAAGAATCCCCTATGAAGAGATGGACTAGTCCAAAACCTATCACTTCTGTCAGATTTCTACTGCCTACTGTAAGTGACAGCAACATAGGAGAAAAGTAATGTATGGCTCATTTTACTCTGGAAAAAGTGTACTTCTTATTTGTATATGTTTGCACAAATTTAAAATTTTATAATTTGCTGACGTCACACACGATTAAAGCGCGCATGCGCCATACTGTCACACCGGCCGCCGTGATGACACGAGGCGGCCAGCGTGTGACGTCAGCAAATGACATATACGGAAGAAGGAGCCCGACACTCGGCCCAGTGTCGCGGGGGAGCCGCCGGCCAGCCATATATGGAGAGGCATTGGGAGAAGAGCCAGGAGGCCGCCGTGGGACGCAATCGCGTCTCCTCCACTTCCTGGTTATTTTGCAGGAGTCCTGCAGCCAGCCAATCACCATGTGGGGACTGAAGCCACATGGTGACCGGCTGGCTGCAGGAAAGTTGCAAACTAACAAGGAAGTGGTGGAGATGCGATCCCCCCGGACCAGGTAAAGTATACCTATACCCCTACCTACTCTCACACTGAATCATTCCTCTATCTATGCCTTACCCTAAGACCCCTCAGGTGCCTAATTACTCCACCCTGCTGCCTAACCCTAACCACTCCAGCCCGACTACCTAACCCTAACCACGTCACCCTTGCTGCCTAACCCGAACCACTCCCCCCCACTGCCTAACCCTAACCACGTCACCCTTGCTGCCTAACCCTTACCACCCCACCTCCGCTGCCTAACCCTAACCACTCCATTCCAGCTGCCTAATCCTAGCCACTCCACTCCTGCTACCTAACCCTAACCACTCCACCCCGGCTGCCTAATGCTGGGCATACACGGATGGATTGTGCTTATCAATCAAGCTGATGATGGCTCGAATGATAATTTCCGACAGGTCCAATACCCCGCCGGATCGATTCTGCGCTCGATCCCCGCGGGCGGAAAATGGGAAGAAAACGAGTGGAAGATATGGAGCGCCTGCGGGGACGAGCAGGAATCGATCCGGGCGCCCGCGGGGATGCGGCGGTAGTCGATCCGGCGGCTAATCGAGCCGCCGGGTCGACTCGTGTATTCTTAAGAAAGGACATAGCTAGTGTTGTGGATATTGTTTTGGTTCCTACACCCCAACCAAAAATTATATGGGGGAGGGCTTAACCCCTTGTGAACAGAAATCCTTTAAACAGAGAAAATTGGGGTCACACAAGCCTTCTAAAGTATACCAAAAATTTACCTTTATTCAATAAATATCCACATCAAGCCCCCAAATCGTGTATTCCCAGCATAACACTAACCCCCTCCTCAAGTGTTCCTACTCCCTACCACCACAGGCGGTAATAGTAAAACCCACAATTAGTGACAAAGAGGATAAACAATATATTGGGCATCATAATTTAACCTCCTTGCCACTAATCGTGGCTTTTACTATTGCTGCCTAGGCTCTTCCTGCGCCATTTTTACCTGCCCCAACAGTACTGCAGTTTGACAAACACATGTATCCCATGAAACAGGTGCTCACTTTAAAGTTAAAAAAGTGTGGTGTGGGGGAGGAGACAATATCCTCCAGTTATTAAGTAGTTTAATTCAGAATAATAACTATCAGCAAGTTCACAATGAGATGAGTCCCACTAGTGCTGACTATACAAAAGTATCACTATGAGGAGGGAGTATTATTAGCAGTAATGCTTTGTCAGCCCTTCACAATAGAATGAATATCAAATTCAAGTCACCCAGCGATAATAATTTAACATTTTAAAAGAGACGTAATTGCTATGTGTGCTTCTATTTTAGAACACCTGCCTTATCGTACAAAATCCTTTCCGTGATGGTACAGTGCGAGCTCTGCTCGCTGCCAGCTAACACAAAGCAATGCGCTTTTCTACAGGAAATCAATCAAGTATTTAATTACTTCAATTCCCGGACAAATATAAACACTTTCTATTCTAAGCTTATTAGACTGCGCTGGGATAATCGTATTGCAGCCCAGCTGATGTCTTGCTTGATTTTATAAAATCGCCTGGAAAATGAATAGGCTTTTTCCGCAAGTAGTTATTAAATCATGCTATGGGAAATGGGGGCTTGGACATAATCTTCAGGAACGACTGCTGCGCAATGGAATCTTTTTAAAGGTAGTTCTGTTTTAGACATATAAATTTAAAAGGAGTCTGTAGCAAAAATGAAAAAAAAAAAGATACTGACCTGAGGAGGGGGAACGCTCTGATTCCTCTTGAGCCTTCCCGTCCTTACTGTCACGGCGTTTCAGGGCTGGATCCCTCATTAGCAGTCTCAGAACGACTGGCCATTCACAATTTAAGGTGCGTACCATGCTTAACTACTTTAGGACCGCCTCACGCCAATGGGCGTGTGACCGCGGCGGCAGCCACAGGACGGCCTAACGCCAATTGGCGTCAAGTCCTGGGGCTGCACTTTGCTGGAGATCGTGCGCAGGCTGCGCGCGCATCTCCTGCTCGTTGGGCAGAGCTCCACCCCGCCTTCAGTCTCAGAGCGGCAATCGCCGCTCGGGAGACTGTTAGACGGCGTGAAGGAGGCACTCAGGGGGCGTTTATAAACTTGCATTCCTCTAAATCTTTGCAGAACTGCAATTTTATAAACGCCTTCTGATGGCTTCCTTCATCGATGTTGTGCCTATTGCCTAGTGGGGAGTGGTGATCCTCAGAAGGACTGTGCACCGGCGGACCAGATGTGATTAGCCTGGGGAGAGTGGCCACTCCATAATACCTTGTGCCACTCAGTAGGCCACCCTGCTGTGTTAGGAAGTCTTGCTCAAGGACTCCTTACTAAATAGGTACCGGATGAAGGAATAGGAAGAGGCGAGATGCAAACCCTGGTCTCCTATGTCAGAGGAGGTGCCTTAACCAGCACACTATCCAGATTGGTTAGTGTACTGGTGTGGGTGATGGGATGGGGCACAGCGGAGCAGGATGATGAAGAAGAAGAACAATGGGTATGGCCTGTGATCTGGCACCCCATGTAGGAGGCTGCAGTTTTTTTTTTCCGCTCTGCAAACAAAAATACACATGTAATGGAAACCAGCCCATAAACTTTTACATATATGAATTTTCATTAGTGGAACTGTATACATTTGCATGTCGAGGAAACTATGCCTAGAAGGAGATGTGTCCTCAGTATTGTGCTTATTGCATATCACACTGCAAACTGCGACTTTCTGCTGGCTGTGCAAGGCAAATTTACTGGTACTTCCTGCATCATGTGGCTAATCCACAAATGAGCCACAAGATAGCTCTGTGTGCTCCCTCTACCTTCTGCAGTGGGAATTGCAGCGCGGTGTTTTGAAGAGGGTAAGAGCCCATTTATTGTTATTATTAATTATGATTATGTATTTATATAGAGTAACCAAGCAGCTCGGGTTACCCAAACCACTAGGAATGTATAGGGGGATAAAAGAGACCAAAACGCCCTCCTACTAATGCAATACTTGGTGAAATGTGCCTTCTTAAAACAGAAGGAAACTTGCAATAATTCAGCTATAAGTGAACATTTGTGGTTACCTACAGTGCACCTTTACTGAATATGCAAATTATCTCTTTTCGCCCCTGTAAGCCAGGCAAGCATCCAGAACTGCTGGTGTACAGTAAGCCTATAGCTTTAAATATTACCCAGACACATCAACCCCACATGGAGACAGACTGTTTACATGTGGATTTGATGTGGCTGTGTAATATTTAAAGTTATAGGCTTACTGTACACCAGCAGTTCTGGATGCTTGCCTGGCTTACAGGGGCGAAAAGAGATAATTTGCATATTCAGTAGTGGTGCATTGTGGGTAACCACAAATGTTCACTCATAGCTAAATTATTGCAAGTTTCCTTATGTTTTAGGAAGGCAAATTTCACCAAGTATTTATATAGCGCTGACATCTTCCACAGCACCGGTGTAACAATAGGGGATGCGACCCCTGCCCCCGTGGGGGGGCCCTCTAGGGCCCGCTCAGGGACTTTTCGGGGGCAGCAGGGGTCGCAACATGAGGAGAGCGTGGTCGCAGATCGGTGAGGAGGGGGGACATTCCCCCCCCCCCTCCCTCACCTCGGGCTCTCCTCTCAGCGCTTCCCCTCCTGCAATAATTAGCAGCAGCGGGCGGGTGGCGGTAGACTGAATACATACCTCTTTAGCGCCGGAGGTCTCCCATCAGTAAGTGCTTCATGTTACTTCCTGTGTAAACAGGAAGTAACATGAAGCTCTTAGAGATCGGAGACCTCCTGCGCTAAGGAGGTATGTATTCAGTCTACCGCCGCTGATTATTGCAGGAGGGGGAGCGCTGAGAGGAGAGCCCAAGGTGAGGGTGTGGGGGGGAATGTCCCCCCCTCTCCACCGATCTGCGGCCACGCTCTCCTCTTATGTTGCGACCCCTCTTGCCCCCCAAAAGTCCCTGAGTGGGCCCTAGGGAGGGGGGGCCGGATTTGTTTTTGCAGGGGGGCCCGGGGATTTCTAGTTACGCCCCTGTTCCACAGCGCTATACACAGTATATTGTCTTGTCACTAACTGTTCCTCAGAGAGATTCACAATGTAATCTCTACCATAGTCATATGTCCATTTATGCATTGTGTAGTGTATGTAATCAGGGGCGTCACTAGCCCTATTTTGGGGTGGCACGTGCCCCCAATCTGTCCTGGGGTGCCACGGATCTCAGCGGCTCCCTCCAGCCGCGCCGCGTCACTCAGACCTCAGGATCAGGCGGCGAGCCGGCGACCAATCGTGCGGGCGCTAAGACGCAGCGCCCGCACTGATATGCGGAAGTGACATCACTTCCGCATATCAAGCGGGTGCGTCCGGCGCCCGCTGGTACTGGTCGGGTCGCCGCTGAACCTGAGGTCTGCTACGAGGTAAGGGGGGGGGGAGCGGCGGTGGCGGGGGCGGCGGCTAGAGGAGGGCCTCCCTGTCACTCACTCACTCCCTAAAGGGGCTCCCTGGCACTCACTCACTCCCTAAAGGGGCTCCCTGGCACTCACTCACTACCTAAAGGAGCTCCCTGGCACTCACTCACTGCCTAAAGGGGCTCCCTGGCACTCACTCACTCCCTAAAGGGGCTCCCTGGCACTCACTCACTCCCTAAAGGGGCTCCCTGGCACTCATTCACTTCCTAAAGGGGCTCCCTGGCACTCATTCACTTCCTAAAGGGGCTCCCTGGCACTCACTCACTCCCTAAAGGGGCTCCCTGGCACTCACTCACTGCCTAAAGGGGCTCCCTGTCACTCACTCACTACCTAAAGGGGCTCCCTGGCACTCACTCACTACCTAAAGGGCCTCCCTGGCACTCACTCACTCCCTAAAGGGGCTCCCTGGCATTCACTCACTCCCTAAAGGGGCTCCCTGGCACTCACTCACTACCTAAAGGGGCTCCCTGTCACTCACTATCGGTGTCCCTGTCACTCACTACCTAACTGGAGGCGCCTGTCACTCACTAGCTAACCTGGGGGTCCCTGTCACTCACTACCTAACTTGGGGGCTACCATATTAAGGGGGCATTCTGCCTACTTATGTGAAATGCTGTCTATTTATGTGCCTCATGACTGCTGAATTTGTCTTGTTGGGAGCCTTATGATTTGTTGGGGGCCTCAAGATTGCTGAATTTGTCTTGTTGGGGGCCTCATGATTTGTTGGGGGCCTCATGATTGCTGAATTTGTCTTGTTGGGGGCCTCATGATTTGTTGGAGGCCTCATGATTGCTGAATTTGTCTTGTTGGGGGCCTCATGATTTGTTGGGGGCCTCATTATTGCTGAATTTGTCTTGTTGGAGGTCACATGATTGCTAACTGCGAGACTATGGGAAAAGCTAAATCCTTATCATATGAGACAATAGCATTAAACTTACTTTTTTAGCTTTTTAAAACAGAAAATAAAACTGGGAGTTTCTAAAAAATTGAATACATTTTTCAGGAGTAGGATGGATGAAATTGTTTATCTTCACAGTTTATTTTCAACTTGGATTTTCCATAATGTTCATGTATGTGTTAAAACGTTTGTACAGTATTTAGTTTAAATTGCTGTTGCCACTTTGCGATAGATAAGTGACTTTTGGGTTGCAGTTTGGGCACTCGGCCTCCAAAAGGTTCGCCACCACTGTCATAATCTAATGTCCCACCATTGCTAGGTTCATGTAAAT
Organism: Hyperolius riggenbachi; assembly: GCF_040937935.1. Taxonomy (NCBI): domain Eukaryota; kingdom Metazoa; phylum Chordata; class Amphibia; order Anura; family Hyperoliidae; genus Hyperolius; species Hyperolius riggenbachi. The sequence continues at coordinate 75,648,439 of NC_090655.1, forward strand.
TTGTCTCCACCCATTACCACACCTATATTCTGGTCCATGGCCCACCCATTTTTCGGTGCGGCGCGATAAGCACGCCACACAAGGTGATCCTCATATTTTTGGCACCCTAGCTGCAGTGTGCTGAATTTTGCTGCCTACAGTATGTACAGTATACGCTGTTATCTCTAGTGCCTGCACTGTGTGCTGATTTACCTCCAGTGTGTACAGTGTAAGGTGTTACTCTGTGCCTTTACTGATTGTAAACCAGCTATATTGTATGCTGATCCCTGCTACTTTCAGTATGTACAGTATTAGCTGTAAAGCCTGGTACACACATACAATTTTGATTAGCCAATTTTAGCTCTGTTCATAAAATTCATTGTCTGTTGGCCCACTTACTGCACGGGGGTGGTAAAATTGGGGGTCAGTGATTGACCAATCAAAATTGTATGTGCGTATACATCTTTGATCTATGCCTATACTGGTTGTAAATTATCTAAATAAAGGACAGGGGGCCCCATCCAATATTTCGATGGGCAGGCCCGTTATCTGTAGCTTACACCGCTGCTAAGTTCATGTACATTTGGCCCCACCCATGGCCATTTGTTTTTGCAGGGGGGCCCGGGGATTTCTAGTTACGCCCCTGTTCCACAGCGCTATACAGAGTATATTGTCTTGTCACTAACTGTCCCTCAGAGAGATTCACAATGTAATCTCTACCATAGTCATATGTCCATTTATGCATTGTGTAGTGTATGTATCAGGGGCGTCGCTAGCCCTATTTTGGGGTGGCACGTGCCCCCAATCTGTCCTGGGGTGCCACGGATCTCAGCGGCTGCCTCCAGCCGCCGCCGCGTCACTCAGACCTCAGGATCAGGCGGCGAGCCGGCGACCAATCGTGCGGGCGCTAGGACGCAGCGCCCGCACTGATATGCGGAAGTGACATCACTTCCGCATATCAAGCGGGTGCGTCCAGCGCCCGCTGGTACTGGTCGGGTCGTCGCTGAACCTGAGGTCTGTTACGAGGTAAGGGGAGGGGGGGAGCGGCGGTGGCGGGGGCGGCGGCTAGAGGGGGGCCTCCCTGTCACTCACTCACTCCCTAAAGGGGCTCCCTGGCACTCACTCACTCCCTAAAGGGGCTCCCTGGCACTCACTCACTACCTAAAGGAGCTCCCTGGCACTCACTCACTGCCTAAAGGGGCTCCCTGGCACTCACTCACTCCCTAAAGGGGCTCCCTGGCACTCACTCACTCACTCCCTAAAGGGGCTCCCTGACACTCACTCCCTAAAGGGGCTCCCTGGCACTCATTCACTTCCTAAAGGGGCTCCCTGGCACTCATTCACTTCCTAAAGGGGCTAACTGGCACTCACTCACTCCCTAAAGGAGCTCCCTGGCACTCACTCACTGCCTAAAGGGGCTCCATGGCACTCACTCACTCCCTAAAGGGGCTCCCTGGCACTCACTCACTTCCTAAAGGAGCTCCCTGGCACTCACTCACTCCCTAAAGGGGCTCCCTGTCACTCACTCACTCCCTAAAGGGGCTCCCTGTCACTCACTCACTCCCTAAAGGGGCTCCCTCGCACTCACTCACTCCCTAAAGGGGCTCCCTGGCACTCACTCACTCCCTAAAGGGGCTCCCTGGCACTCACTAACTCCCTAAAGGGGCTCCCTGGCACTCACTCACTAACTAAAGGGGCTCCCTGGCACTCACTCACTGCCTAAAGGGTCTCCCTGGCACTCACTCACTCCCTAAAGGGGCTCCCTGGCACTTACTCCCTAAAGGGGCTCCCTGGCACTCACTCACTCCCTAAAGGGCCTCCCAGCCACTCACTCACTGCCTAAAGGGGCTCCCTGGCACTCACTCCCTAAAGGGGCTCCCTGGCACTCACTCACTCCCTAAAGGGGCTCCCTGGCACTCACTCACTACCTAAAGGGGCTCCCTGGCACTCACTCACTACCTAAAGGGCCTCCCTGTCACTCACTCACTCCCTAAAGGGGCTCCCTGTCACTCACTCACTCCCTAAAGGGGCTCCCTGGCACTCACTCACTCCCTAAAGGGGCTCCCTGGCACTCACTCACTGCCTAAAGGGGCTCTCTGGCACTCACTCACTCCCTAAAGGGGCTTCCTGTCACTCACTCACTGCCTAAAGGGGCTCCCTGTCACTCACTCACTGCCTAAAGGGGCTCCCTGTCACTCACTCACTGCCTAAAGTGGGTCCCTGTCACTCACTCACTACCTAAAGGGGCTCCCTGGCACTCACTCACTACCTAAAGGGCCTCCCTGGCACTCACTCACTCCCTAAAGGGGCTCCCTGGCATTCACTCACTCCCTAAAGGGGCTCCCTGGCACTCACTCACTACCTAAAGGGGCTCCCTGTCACTCACTATCGGGGTCCCTGTCACTCACTACCTAACTGGAGGCGCCTGTCACTCACTAGCTAACCTGGGGGTCCCTGTCACTCACTACCTAACTTGGGGGCTACCATATTAAGGGGGCATTCTGCCTATTTATGTGAAATGCTGTCTATTTATGTGCCTCATGACTGCTGAATTTGTCTTGTTGGGAGCCTTATGATTTGTTGGGGGCCTCAAGATTGCTGAATTTGTCTTGTTGGGGGCCTCATGATTTGTTGGGGGCCTCATGATTGCTGAATTTGTCTTGTTGGGGGCCTCATGATTTGTTGGAGGCCTCATGATTGCTGAATTTGTCTTGTTGGGGGCCTCATGATTTGTTGGGGGCCTCATGATTGCTGAATTTGTCTTGTTGGGGGTCACATGATTGCTAACTGCAAGACTATGGGAAAAGCTAAATCCTTATCATATGAGACAATAGCATTAAACTTACTTTTTTAGCTTTTTAAAACAGAAAATAAAACTGGGAGTTTCTAAAAAATTGAATACATTTTTCAGGAGTAGGATGGATGAAATTGTTTATCTTCACAGTTTATTTTCAACTTGGATTTTCCATAATGTTTATGTATGAGTTAAAACGTTTGTACAGTATTTAGTTTAAATTGCTGTTGCCACTTTGCGATAGATAAGTGACTTTTGGGTTGCAGTTTGGGCACTCGGCCTCCAAAAGGTTCGCCACCACTGTCATAATCTAATGTCCCACCATTGCTAGGTTCATGTAAATTTGTCTCCACCCATTACCACACCTATATTCTGGTCCATGGCCCACACATTTTTCGGTGCGGCGCGATAAGCACGCCACACAAGGTGATCCTCATATTTTTGGCACCCTAGCTGCAGTGTGCTGAATTTTGCTGCCTACAGTATGTACAGTATACGCTGTTATCTCTAGTGCCTGCACTGTGTGCTGATTTATCTCCAGTGTGTACAGTGTAAGGTGTTACTCTGTGCCTTTACTGATTGTAAACCAGCTATATTGTATGCTGATCCCTGCTACTTTCAGTATGTACAGTATTAGCTGTAAAGCCTGGTACACACATACAATTTTGATTAGCCAATTTTAGCTCTGTTCATAAAATTCATTGTCTGTTGGCCCACTTACTGCACGGGGGTGGTAAAATTGGGGGTCAGTGATTGACCAATCAAAATTGTATGTGCGTATACATCTTTGATCTATGCCTATACTGATTGTAAATTATCTAAATAAAGGACAGGGGGCTCCATCCAATATTTCGATGGGCAGGCCCGTTATCTGTAGCTTACACCGCTGCTAAGTTCATGTACATTTGGCCCCACCTATGGCCATGCCCACTCACCTCATGGCCACGCCCATTTTTGCCATATACCTCCCCGCCTGGTGCCCACAGGTGCCCCCGACCTCCAAGGACCCTAGAAACGCCCCTGGTATGTATCGTAATCTAGGGCTAATTTAGGTGGAAGGCAATTAACTTATCTGTATGTTTTGGGGATGTTGGAGGAAACCAGTGTGCCCAGAGGAAACCCCACACAGACATGAGTAGAACATACAAACTCCATGCAGATAGTGCCCTGGCTGGGATTTGAACCAGGGACCCAGCGAGAGCACTAACCACTACGCCACTCTTCTCTCCATGTATCCCAGTATTGTATCAAACACGGATAGCAGTCATCATCCAGAGGTTTCACATATTCTTTTCTGATTTGTTTAACATTCAGTTATTTTAATATTTGGCCTTATATAAATAGCGTTTTCTTGTTGATTAATAATTGCAACAAATCTTCATAATTGCAAAAGCAAATAATCTAACATCAGGCACCCAGCTAAGTCAATTAATCATCATTCCCCTTATTTATAGAACTATGTAAGCCAAAGGCATGATTATGGAATATAATTAGTAAAATGTCCAAGCCTAGTCTTGTATTCAGCTATTGTATCAACTAATTAACAAGTTGATCGTTTGATATCAGCGCAATTAAACTACTTATGCATCTTCTCTATTTACTGTCACCAGCTAACACTAACAGTGAATGTTATATATCAGGAAAAATGATTCTGCTTGATATTTAAAAAATTTGATGAAAAAACTCCTTCATGTATAGAACTAATTCTAGACAAATAGCTGGCACACAATGTATAAAGCAGATCTTTTCATTTTGTACACCCATATTTTGTGTGACGTTTCAGGTAACTGTGCCAAACTCAACAGCTCAGCAGTTGCATTTTATTATTTCCTTTGTTGTTTACAGGCAACAATATTACGAAGTGTACCAGTGACTGAACAATACATATTTATAAAACTGACTCATGTATAGTTATAGACTGACAGTTATTGCTAGCACAACATGTATAACTAAAAAAATCTATAAAATCCGAGTGTGACTCAGATTTAAATCTACTGCTTCATCAACCAAACAAAGTCCTTATTTTTATGCCATACACAGACACGGGGTGTGTGTGTGTGTGTGTGTGTGTGTGTGTGTATGTGTGTGTGTGTGTGTGTGTGTATGTATGTGTGGTGTGTGTGTGTGTGTATGTGTTTGTGGTGCGTGTGTGTGTTTGTGGTGCGTGTGTGTGTTTGTGGTGCGTGTGTGTGTTTGTGGTGAGTGTGTGTGTGTTTGTGGTGAGTGTGTGTGTGTTTGTGGTGTGTGTGTGTGTTTGTGGTGTGTGTGTTTTTTGGTGTGTGTGTGTGTTTGTGATGTGTGTGTGTTTTGTGGTGTGTGTGTGTGTGTGTGTGTGGTGTGTGTGTGTGGTGTGTGGGAGTGTGTGTGTGTGTGTGTGGTGTGTGTGTGTGTGTGTGTGTGTGTGTGTGTGGCCTGTACGGTAGAGTGGCCAGACGGAAGCTACTCTTTAGTAAAAGGCACATGGCAGTCCACCTGTAGTTTGCCAAAAGGCACCTGTAAGACTCTCAAACCCTGAGAAACAAATTTCTCTAATCTGGTGATAAAACCAAATTTTGAACTCTTTGGTGTGAATGCCAGGCATAACATTGGAAGAAACCAGGCACTGCTCATCACCAGACTAATACCATCCCTACAGTAAAGCATGGTGGTGGCAGCATCATGCTGTGGGGATGTTTTTCAGTAGCAAGAACTTGGAGACTGGTCAAGATAAAGGAATATATGACTGCAGCAATTTACGGAGACATCCTGGCTGAAAACCTGCTCCAGAGTGCTCTTGAACTCAAAATGGTGACGGTCCAGTTTTCAGCGGGACAGCGACCCTAAGCACACAGACAAAATATCAAAGGAATGGCTTCAGAACAACTCTGTGAATGTCCTTGAGTGGTCCAGCCAGAGCCCAGACTTGAATCCGATTCAACATCTCTGGAGAGATGTTAAAATGGCTGTGCACTAAAACTGTGTCCATGTAAACAAATGTGTGGGGGTAATTGAGATCAGTATATTTTTTTATTATGCTCTGCTGTTAATACTGAACCTGTGGTGTTTCATGTGATCACGTAGAGATTGTCTTGTTTCTCCCACATAAATTCCTTTGGGGCATTTTGCACACATGATCAGGTATACCAGATTAGATGAATCGCAGGAAAAGGTGCCTTGTGCTTTTTATTCCTGTTGTGTACCTGGTATTGGTACCCTGTCGGTAGAATGGATGTGTTTGCAGGTCCTTTTTAACCTCGGCAGGGGAATGTTCCATTCTGTTCTAGCCGATTCAAGGCACTCCTGACAATCATCTGTTTAAAATTGGGTGGCTGTCGGTATGCTAGGAGGGGAGGTTCAGGCAATATCTTTCTCAATCTCTGATCTTTATGTAAAACAGGATGAAGTTCTTTTGCAATCTTTCCTAAGATTTCCAGGTATGTGTTGTAGGTGACCACCAGTGGGACACGGCTCTCTTCCTAGTTTTTCTTGTACTCCAGGAGCTGAGTCCTAAGGATGTTGTTAGCTTTCTTGACTTGGGTCTCAGCCATTAGAGAATCGTATCCCTGTTTAGGGCCTGAGCCCACTAATGCAGTTTTGTCGGCTTCTGTCCGCTTTTCAGCATCTGTAACTTTGATGTGTTGTTGAAAAGCGTACACAACTGCGTTAGTGGGCTCTGGCCCTTAATGAAATTCTTCTTCAGGTAACCTAGGTGTTTTTCTCTGTCCTCCCTGTCTGAACAGATCCTATTTCATCTTAGTGCCTGGCTGTAAATTATGGAATTCTTTATATGTTTGGGGTGGAAATTGTCATACCTGAGGTATGTGGAACGATCTGTCGGTTTGCGGTACATAGGCATTTGTAGGCTGTTCCCTCTAATGTATATGGTGGTGTCAAGAAAGTTAATCTCCCTGTGAGAGTAGCTCAGTTTCAGTTTGGTTGTGAGATGGAAGGCATTGAAGTTCCTGTGAAATTGGATAAGATCCTCCTCACTTTCAGACCAGATAAGCAAGATATCATCAATAAAACAAAAGTAGAAAGAAGGCCATGGGTTTTATATGACAAGTATCAAGATATTCTTCTTCAATCTTTGCCATGAAGAGATTTGCATACTGCGGTGTAAATTGTGAGCCCATTGCCACACCCATCTGCTGTAAATAGAGGTCATCACCAAAAGTGAAATAATTGTGGGTAAGAATATATCCCATCAGTCCAGCAATTGGCTTAATAGGTATGTCCAAACCTTGAAGATATTTGCGACAGGCGCAATACCGTCATTAATGAGGGATGTTGGTGTACAGAGACTCTACATTCATTGTGGCAAGAATGGTGCCTCCAGGCATTGGGCCGATGGCCACCAGTTGGTTCAGGAGGTGGGTAGTATCCTGTGTGTAGCCTGTTCTTTTACAGACCAGAGGTTTCAAAATGTTTTCCAACCACCCTGAGATATTCTCAGTGAGAGGTTCCACTCCGAGTTTATGGGCCTGCCTGGCTTTCCCTCTTTGTGTATTTTGGAAAGCGTGAAAAAGCAGGCTGTTCTGGGCTTTTCAGGGAACGGTCCTTACATGATGTCTGGTGTTTGCCGGCAATTTCTTTACCATCTTATTGAGTGCCATCCTGTAGCTTTTTTGTCGAGTCACCCTGTAATTTGGCATAGTGCATGGTGTTAGACAACTGTCTTTGTGCCCCCAGGATATAGTCACTGGTGTTCATGATGACTATGGCACCCCCTTTTATCCGTTGGTTTGATGATAATGTCTCTATTCTCCTATGCTCTTGTGATGTTATGTTTTAAGCCAGTGTTTTTCTTTTATGCAGAACCCTGTCAGAGATTTGGCATCTAAATTTGTTGATGTGTTTGTTCAGGGTAGGGTTTTTTTTCCAGCTTTGGGGGTCCATCTGGGTTTTTTTGTGGATCTCATGTGTGTTGGCTCATTATCAATTGCATTGCAAGGTTTCCTGTCGTAGTATTCCTTGAGTCATAGCTTTCTGAAGAATTGTTCCATATCACCACAGAGTGCAACCTTATCTATGGGCCTTGCAGGGCAAAATGACAGGCCTTTGGACAGTACTGCCACTTCAACTTCAGTGGCCTGATAGGCCTGAAAGGTTTATGACACATGTGGGTTGCTCTTTCTCTGCTGCTTCTGTATCCAGGTGTCTAATCTTTAGGTCTTAGGTCTTTTTGTTTTTACTTAAGATCCTCTGCAGTTTCCTATAATAGGTCTTTAGCTGTTCCCATGCTCCAGTGAGGTCATCAGTTAAGATGAGTTCAGACTTTGTATATTATCCTTCACAATCCTCTTTAGGTTGTTGCAGATTTTTATGAGGTTGTTTCGTAATCTCTCCAAGCTCCTCCTCCAGATTTGTTCTGCAAACCTGCTATTGTATGTATGAAGAGTGGGATTCTGTATCCTCAGTCCTTGTGGTACAAAGTTTTCCTTTTTGCATGTAGCCAAGAAGAAGATGTCGCTGTCCAGCTGTGCAAGTTTCTTTAGTTCTTTTTTCAGTTCCAGGAATGTGAGGTACATTGTGTATCTTTCAGCATAGTAAAAGCAAAAAGTTTTCAATCAGGATGATACCATTTATTGGCTAAGTTAGAGATAAATAAAAAGTAAGCTTTCGGCTAATAATAAGCTTTTATCAGACTTGGTTCCTGTATATACTGACAAGATTTTAAAAAACACAGCTTAGCCAAAAGCTTACTTTTCTCTAGGTTAGCCAATAAATGGTATCATCCTGATTCAAAACGTCTTGCTTATACTGATGGCTAACACAGTACAACATTCTACTGCTTCTACTATGCTAGGTACACATGATACAATTTTCTGACATATTTACTATCTGATCCATTATTTCCCACAGGTCCAATCTGATTTCCGAACAATTTTCCTATTGATTTTCCATAGAAGTGAATGGAAAACCAATCGGAAATCAGATCGGACCTGTCGGAAATAATCAATCTGACAGTAAATCTGTCAGAAAATTGTACCTAGCATTGCAAATGCTTTTTTTTCCCGGTCAGCAGTTGGCTACAGAACTTTGTCAATGATGGTTTGCTTCTTTGATAGATTAAAGATTGACAGTTAGCTGAGATTGTTCAAACTTAAATAAACATTTGATCAAGCAAGGTCGCTCTGTTCTGTGCGTAACTAAACAGGCAGAATAAACTACTGTTTGATCTGGCAAACATCGTTTTTCAGAGGAAAGATGAGTTTTATTCAGAGAGACACAAAATGCAATCTATGTTAAAGGGTACCTGTAATCTTAAAGAGGAACTGCAGTGAAAATAACATAATGAAAAAAGTGCTTAATTTTTTAAATAATTATTAATAAATGATTAAGTCAGTGTTTGCCCATTGTAAAATATTTCCTCTCCCTGATTTACATTCTGACATTGATCGCATGGTGACATCTTCACTGCTGACAGGTGATGCTGATTTATTGGCAGTTGGAAACTGCTGCTATTTCCCACAATGCATCAAGGCTCCCACAGAGTGATGCCAGTACCTAGTTGCTGACATCACACTGTGGGAGGGGTTTCACCACAGTGAAACCCAACAGAGCCCCCTGATGATCCATTTGAGAACAGGAAAATATTTCTCAAGGGTAAGGGGGTATCAGCTAATGATTGGGATGAAGTTTAATCAGTGGTGACAGTTCCTCTTTAAAAGAAATACATATCTCAGGAGGAGTGAGTTTCTGTATGGTCCATCCATTAATCAGTAGTTTATGCACAACTGAAAACAAGATCAGTCAATGAGTATAGGAGTGTAGCAATAACCATAGCTGCTATGGAGTAGAGATGTCGGCGAACGGTTCGGGAACCATTTGCCGGCGAATCCCTTACCCTGTGCTACTTCCGGGTCGCTATGACCCGGAGTAGTACGGCTGCGTTGGGCCGGCGGTGCGCGTCCTTGATTGCGCGCCTGTTACCGGGTACTTTCTGTGCATGTGCGTGACGTCATGAGTAACGTCAAGCTCATGCACAGAGAGTGCCCGGCAACAGGCGCGCGATCAAAAATGGACCAAGCTACATTCCACACGGTGTCATTTAATTGTTGTGTTTTTAATCTGCATAAATTTGTACATAGCTCCTCCCCTTTTTGGAACCAAATCCCTCTGTTCCTCTTTCTTCCTTATTTGTCCCTCTTTCAGGACCGAGGAACAGTTGTGTGTAAATATTGGTATTTTTCTACTGAAAATGTTGTTTAACTGACTCTGTTCCCATCCATTTAATGTACAGTATATATTTCTAATTTTCTGGTGTTCAAATGAAGAAAAACTAACAATGATGGAAAGGACCAGTGTGGTTTGAATGATAAAACTACATCTATTGATTCTGAATTCTTTGAGAAATAAAGGTGTGGAAGGGGCATGTGTTAAAGGGGAACCTCAGCCTAAACAAACATACTGTCATCAAGTTACATTAGTTATGTTAATTAGAATAGATAGGTAATATAATCTCTTACCCACCCTGTTTTAAAAGAACAGGCAAATGTTTGTGATTCATGGGTGCTGCCATCTTTGTCATGGGGGCAGCCATCTTTTTGGTTGAAAGGAGGTGTTCCAACTGTCCTGTGTCCTGATTACCCCTCCCAGCTGCACACGCTAGGCTTCAAATGTCAAATTCAAAATTTCTTCAGTGCAGCTAAAAATGAGGCTTGTATAAGAGAAACAAAGTTCTGATGCTGTGAAACTGTTAAAGAAACTCCAAGCCTTTTCAGTGCTGCTGAGTCCGGAGGTTCACTTTAAAGTGTCAATCTTTCTCAAAAAGTTGGAGGTATCATTGTATATGAACATATGCAGTGTAGGGGCTGGGGATATAACAGTGTGTGCTCATAGATGCAGAGACTCTTGGTTGGTTATATTATTCTCACGATTTTTTAATTTTATGTTCTTAGCGCTGGTATCAAGTGCAATAATTTATAGAATCCATAGTTGTGTCTCCAACTGTCCCTGAGAGGAGCTCATAATCTCTCATCTACCACAGTCTTAATCTAATCTCTACCAACAAACAGAAAGGTAGTACAGGTACAATTTAGATCAATCACTTTGTCCGTAAAGGGGCCCATACATTTGCCGACCAACCAACCAAATCGACCATCCAATTCTATTATTATAATCTAATTGGATGAAAATTGGTGCTGCCAAGTGCATGCTCAACCGACAAAGTGACCAATTTCGGGACGGCCGATCACGCATGCTGGAAAATTTCGGGCCGAGGTTGGTTGGTCGGGTGGGCAGCGATACGGTAGCTGAATTGCGAGCGAGCGATGAGATGACGAAACCCCAGCCGCTGCCGCCGCAATGTATAGGTGTATGCAGTGTGTGTGCATTTAGACATTACCTGTCAGGTGTCAGCCTCCACGCGGTTTCCGTCCATCTCCCCGGGTTCCGCATACACGCTGGCGGCGCTATTTCTGACGTCAGACACTAAGCGCCTCTAGCGTGTATGCGGCTTACCCAGCGAGATGGACGGATGGATCAGGCGAGCTACTACAGGACAGGTAATGTATAAATGCACTACACAACATACATTTATACATTTTGGGGGCACTGGCGAGGCGGACGGCGGCGGCTCACCCGATTCTCTGATGATTGCATGCTGAAATCGGACGGGAATCGGCCTGTAGTGTTTGGGCAGATTCGATTTGAGACAAATTTGTCTCTTGGACGAATCTGCCCATAGTTGTTCTAATGTATGGGCACCTTAAGGACCTGACCTCAAACGTATTGTGGTGATACTGTCAATCACCTAATAACAACCGGTCAATATAGGTGAATCAGACCAGTTTTTATATACCAAAATTATATGGAGTGAGGTATATGAACACTCAAAATCAGGGACAAAATAAAGTCACACTGTTAGTAATAAATAGCAGATAGTAAAAAATAGCCAAACGGTAGGAGGTCTTTGCTGATCCCCCCCAAAACACCATATACCTCGCTCCATATAATTTTGGTATATTAAAACTGGTCTTAGTCACCTATATTGACCGGTTGTTATTAGGTGATTGACAGTATCACCACAGTACGTTTGAGGTCAGGTCCTTACGGACAAAGTGATTGATGTTAATCTAATATCTGTACCATAATCTAAACTGGATTTGGTGAAACCGACTAACTTATCAGAATGTTTTTGAGAGCAACTATACATTTTGCTAGTACTGTGCTTGTGTGTGAGTACGCATTGCGATGTCCAGTGGTATTGTGACGTACCTCCAGAGTAGGATACCGTTGAGCTGAGAGCAGCAACCCTTGCAACTAGTCAACTGTTCACCCTGGAGTTGAAACAGGGATTCCCAGTAGACAAGGGGCAGGAGTGCTCGCGACACTGATGGCGTGGCGCCGAAACGCGTGACCAAGTTAGCGACGTGGCACTCCCGCAGACCAAGTCGGGTGGTGCAATGACTTGGTGATCCGAGGAACCTGTAAGTGAGGCAAGCAGAGAGGTTAGTTCCACCGGCGAAGGTCGGCAACAAGACAGGTCTTGGGACAGGCAGAGAGTCGGCAACAGGACAGGTTCTCAGACAAGCAGTGGTCGGCAACAGAGCGGGTAGTCGTACGGAGCAATAGTCGGCAACGGAGCGGGCAGTCAGACAAGCCAGGATCAGCATCCAAGAGGTTAACGGGCAGAACTAAGTTCACACACAGGAGTACATACAACAAGCTGCAATACTACAGCACTGGTCGCTTGCACTCTCCAGACTGAAATAGGCCGTTTGGCGCGAATGGCATGACGCGTCACGCACGCACGCGCACACGCAAGCGTGCCCACGCGCATGCGCAACGCGCCCGCAACCCGGAAATGCACATAACAGACCCCTAATGCGCGCGCGCGTGCCGCGCTACGTCGACAGCCTTCGCCGCCAACGCTTGCGCCGCGCCACGCAACGCACATAGGCACTGAACGCCAGACCCCCATTCCTGGGACCCCGACGACCCCCGCCAGGATGTCTGCCGGCATTCGTGTGTACCAGCCGCCACGTCTGGACAGGTAACTGACCGTGACAATGCCCCCCCCCCAAGGAGCATCCTCCGGATGCCAACCGTAATTGGTTTACCCGGGAACTTGGCATAAAATTCCTTCAACAGTTCAGGTGCATGCATATTGGAGGCTGGTTCCCAGGTATTCTCTTCTGGGCCATAGCCCTTCCATTTTACCAAGAACTGTAACCGACTACCCCTCTTCCTTGAATCCAAGATTTGTTCCACCTCAAACTCCTCTTCACCATCCACCAGCACAGGAGGTGGGGGTGGAATGATTCGGTCAGGAAAGGGATCTTCCTCCACAGGTTTCAGTAAGGCTACATGAAAAACAGGATGAATTTTTAGATTCTGGGGTAACTCCAGTTCATAGGCCACTTGACTGATCTTCTTTTTTACAGGAAATGGTCCAACGAACTTAGGCCCCAATTTTTTGGAAGGACATGACAATTTCAGGTTTGTCGTAGATAACCAGACTAGATCTCCTATCTTGAAATCCAGATTACCCCTCCTGTGACGATCCGCTTTCTTCTTGAATGCTTCCTGGGCGGCTATCATGGTTTGTTGCAATAACTTATTGTTATCAGAGAAAAATTCAATTAATTCAGTAGCAGCAGGTACAGATGATTCTGATATGAGATTTGGCAAGAAAGACGGATGATAGCCATAATTGGCAAAGAATGGCGTCTGTTGAGTAGATGAATGAACCGAGTTATTGTATGAGAATTCAGCCAGCGGAAGAAGATGAACCCAGTTATCTTGAGAGCAGGTAGAAAAACATCTAAGGTACTGTTCAAGAGTCTGGTTGGTACGCTCGGTTTGCCCATTAGATTGTGGGTGATATGCAGAAGAAAAGTGCAGTTGGATGTTCAGTAACTTACACAGGGCTCTCCAAAACTGTGAGGTGAATTGTGTACCCCTGTCTGAAATGATGTCTCCAGGAATTCCGTGTAGCCGAATAATTTCTTTAATAAAGGTACGGGCAGTTGTCTGAGCTGACGGAGTGTTCTGCATAGGCACAAAATGTGCCATCTTCGATAAACGATCCACCACTACAAAAATTGTATTGTAGCTGTCGGACTCAGGTAGTTCGACAATAAAGTCCATAGATATGGAGAGCCATGGCCTCAATGGTACTGGAAGAGGGTTTAGAAGCCCCCAAGGTCTAAGTCTAGTTCCTTTGCAACGGTTACAGACCCGGCAAGACGTTACATAAGCTTTACAGTCTTTCCGTAATTCTGGCCACCAGAAATTTCGCCTAAGCAGTTCCTGCGTCTTGCTTACCCCGAAGTGGCCTGCCAACTCGTGATCGTGGCATAACTTAAGCACAGCTGATTGTAATTCCCTAGGGACAAAAATTTTTCCCTCCCATATCCAGAGACCATCCTTCTGTGATAGTGGTATCTTAATCTCTTCAGGATGAACAGGTACGGCCTGACGGATCTGGTTAACTAGTTCTGGCTGTAGCATCAAAAAATTTTGACTAGACAACACTGTATCCATAACTGGTTGGACCTCATCATCAGGGAACATTCGTGACAAAGCGTCAGGTTTAGTGTTCTTCGATCCGGGTCGATAAGTAATATGAAATGTAAATCGAGTAAAGAAAAGAGCCCATCTGGCTTGCCTAGGATTTAGACGTCTGGCGGTCTTGAGGTACTCCAGATTCCGATGGTCGGTATAAATCAGTATTGGGTGAGATGCTCCCTCTAGTAGGTATCTCCACTCTTCTAGAGCATCCTTAATGGCCAATAGTTCCCTGTCTCCCACATCATAGTTCTTCTCAGACAGGGACAACTTCCGGGAATAAAATGCCACTGGGTGGAGCAACACTTTTGGACCCCTCCTTTGTGAAAGTACTGCCCCTACTGCGGTTTCGGATGCGTCCACTTCCAAGACAAAAGGTAAAGCTGGATCTGGATGTTTGAGTATCGGGGCAGAGGTAAAGTAAAGTTTCAATTTATCAAAGGCTTCCTGAGCTTCTCTAGTCCATTTGAAAGGTTTCTGTTGCTGAGTGAGTTGTGTAATTGGTAGGACTATGGCTGAGAAGTTTCTGATAAATCTACGGTAAAAGTTTGCGAATCCTATAAATCTTTGATCCGCTTTTCTATTCGTAGGAGCTGGCCAATCTAAAATAGCTTGAATCTTTTGAGGATCCATGATGAAGCCATTGGCAGAGATGATGAGCCCCAGAAACTGAATCGACTCCTGTTCAAACTGACATTTTTCTGCTTTTACATAAAGTTGATGAATCCTAAGTCGTGCTAGGACCTGTGAAACTTGGTGACGATGTATTTCTAAGGAAGGAGAGAAGATTAGGATGTCTTTCAAATAAACGATGATGAATCGATCCAGAAAATCCTTTAACACGTCATTAATGAAATATTGGAAGGTTGCCGGAGCGTTGCACAGGCCGAAGGGCATAACTAGATACTCAAAATGTCCGTATCGGGACCTGAAAGCCGTCTTCCATTCATCTCCTGTTCTTATTCTTATCAAATTATACGCCCCTCTCAGATCGAGTTTTGTAAAAATCTTGGCTTTACGTAGCTTTTGAAATAGCTCTGGAATCAATGGTAACGGGTAGCGATTCTTAATGGTGACTTTATTAAGCTCTCTATAATCAATGCACGGACGAAGTGTTTTATCTTTTTTCTCCACAAAGAAGATGCCTGCCCCTGCTGGTGAGGTCGATGGCTGGATAAATCCTTTTCTTAAGTTTTCTTCAATATACTGTTTTAACACTTTCTGTTCAGGTTCTGATAATGGAAACATCTTGCCAAACGGAACAGCTGCCCCAGGAATCAAGTCAATTGGACAGTCATAGGGACGATGAGGAGGTAGCAGATCAGCCCCTTTTTCATCAAACACATCCAAAAAATCGTGATATTGTTCTGGAATAAGTTGCTGCAAAGGTGAGATACACAGTAGAGGTCCAGTGGAATTGCAGATTGTCTTAATACAATGATTTTTACAGTAAGGAGAAGAGAAACTAACTTCCCCAGTAATCCAATTGATCAATGGGTTATGTGCTTTTAACCACGGTAAACCCAAAATAATAGGGTACAGAGGAGAGGCCACTAGGTCAAACTTGAGTAACTCCCGATGATTCATCAGACTGAAGGTGTTGATCAATGTGGTTTCCAAGGTAACAGGCCCAGAACTGATTGATGATCCATCTGCCAAATGGATATGGAGTGGTTCCTTACGGGATTGAATTGGGATTTGATGTTGAGTGGCAAATGAAATGTCCATGAAGCAGCTGCAAGCTCCTGAATCGATTATAGCGGTAATATTAAGGTTTCTTCCCGGAAGCTGTAACAAGATGGGAATAGAAAAATGGTTATTCTCGAAAGTAACCGAGGTAGAATATGATGTCTTATAAGTAGATTCCTTACCCAATGGTCGGACTGGACATGACTGGATAAAGTGTCCCGAGGCTCCGCAATAGAAACAAAGGTTATTTTGTCTTCTTCGTGCTCTTTCTTCGGTGGTTAAGGCTGACCGGATGACTCCTAACTGCATGGGTTCCGGCTGATCTGCAGAAGCAGCAACAGTAGGTGAAGCGGACGTCACAGGGGGTGCTGAAGTAGGAACAAAGAAAGACCGTGAGGATCCTGCTGTAGATCTTTCCAACTGTCTCTCCCGAAATCTCCGGTCAATCTGTAAGGCCGATATGATCAGCGCATCCAATGTTGCAGGTACTCCAACCCGTGCCAGTTCATCCTTAAGACTTTCCGATAATCCCAAACGATATTGGTGACGTAATGCAGACTCATTCCACTCCGTATCCGATGCCAAACAGCGGAATTCTGACGTGTACTCCTCTACCGTACGTCTACCCTGTCGTAGATTACTCAAGGCTGTTTCTGCCGTTACACTGCGTTGTGGGTCATCATAGAGAAGGGCCATGGCCGCAAAGAGTTCCGCAGTAGAATTCAAACAAGGATGCTTCTTATCAATTAGCTGATGAGCCCATGACTGAGGTTCTCCAGATAACAGGGAGACAATAAATCCCACTTGAGTTTCTTCTGAAGCAAACGTGCGAGGTTGCAATGAAAAATATAATTGACAAGAGTGTTGAAAAGCGCGGAACTTGCCACGGTTTCCAGAAAAACGTTCCGGAATCGGCACTCGTGGTTCCGGGGCATAAGTCAGAGGGGCTGGAGTTACATTGACCGGTGCTGATGCAGGGACGGGTTGAGCCACAGCAGGGGCAGGTAATTGCTGAATAGGAGCAGGATTCGCATTGGTCATAGCGTCGAGTTGTCCCTGAAGTCGTTGGTGTCCCGCTTGAAGCTCCTTAATAGCATCGGTTAATGTGGACATCTGGTTGCATAGGGTAGTCAGGACGTTTGCTGCCTCAGTGGTATCCATTTTGTGGCTGTAGTATTCTGTGACGTACCTCCAGAGTAGGATACCGTTGAGCTGAGAGCAGCAACCCTTGCAACTAGTCAACTGTTCACCCTGGAGTTGAAACAGGGATTCCCAGTAGACAAGGGGCAGGAGTGCTCGCGACACTGATGGCGTGGCGCCGAAACGCGTGACCAAGTTAGCGACGTGGCACTCCCGCAGACCAAGTCGGGTGGTGCAATGACTTGGTGATCCGAGGAACCTGTAAGTGAGGCAAGCAGAGAGGTTAGTTCCACCGGCGAAGGTCGGCAACAAGACAGGTCTTGGGACAGGCAGAGAGTCGGCAACAGGACAGGTTCTCAGACAAGCAGTGGTCGGCAACAGAGCGGGTAGTCGTACGGAGCAATAGTCGGCAACGGAGCGGGCAGTCAGACAAGCCAGG
Organism: Hyperolius riggenbachi; assembly: GCF_040937935.1. Taxonomy (NCBI): domain Eukaryota; kingdom Metazoa; phylum Chordata; class Amphibia; order Anura; family Hyperoliidae; genus Hyperolius; species Hyperolius riggenbachi. The sequence goes on from NC_090655.1 coordinate 75,665,973, forward strand.
ATCAGCATCCAAGAGGTTAACGGGCAGAACTAAGCTCACACACAGGAGTACATACAACAAGCTGCAATACTACAGCACTGGTCGCTTGCACTCTCCAGACTGAAATAGGCCGTTTGGCGCGAATGGCATGACGCGTCACGCACGCACGCGCACACGCAAGCGTGCCCGCGCGCATGCGCAACGCGCCCGCAACCCGGAAATGCACATAACAGACCCCTAATGTGCGCGCGCGTGCCGCGCTACGTCGACAGCCTTCGCCGCCAACGCTTGCGCCGCGCCACGCAACGCACATAGGCACTGAACGCCAGACCCCCATTCCTGGGACCCGACGACCCCCGCCAGGATGTCTGCCGGCATTCGTGTGTACCAGCCGCCACGTCTGGACAGGTAACTGACCGTGACAGGTATCCACTGGGGAAGGGAGGTGGGGGAGAACATTTAAAATGGGAACTGCATAAATTTGAGCGCTGGAGATAGCCACAAGTAGTATATTGGTAATTTATGAATCACTGGATGATACTTGTACCAGAATATTGGTAATTTTCACTGATATTTTCTATGGTCTAACCTTACCTCACATGAGCCCTACCTCTCGATGCTCAACCCTAACTGACCACCCCGCCGATGCCTAACCCTAACTACTGGATATCCACCAAAACTGATGCCTAATACTAGCTGACCACCCCCACTGGCGGTCCAAGCCGATACAACTGCAGCCTCTGTTGCCACTAATTAACGAGTGTCGTCAACCTAATGCTGATATTTATTGGGAGCCACCAGCACCCAAACTACCCCCTGGGCTCCAGGATATACACAATTGACATTGTAGTCTATGCGGCACCCATTTTAACATGGCACTGCTGGCACCCAAATTAACTGCTTCGAGGTGGAGCTGAAGATTCCATGATGTGCAATTATGCCTGCACAGAAATCAGAGAATACTTCTGCTTGGAGTTGGAATTTTTATATTCAAGTGGTTTCATAGTCCCTAAAAAGGAAAAGCAGACATTTACAGTATTTGGGGCCTGACCCACCAAAAACCATTTTGTGGGTCATTTTCATTTTTTAAGTAAAATGCTTCCATTGACTGACATTATAATCGCGGCAAAATTGCAGCGATCATGATTTTTTGAAAAATCGCGATCATGGCTAATTTTAATGTAAGACAATGGAAGTGTTTTTTAAAGAACAAAAACGACCCACAAAACGCTTTTTGGTGTGTCAGGGCCCTTACAGTGGATCAACATAACCTAAGCAGTAATTCTCCTGTTACTAATACTATTCAAAGTTTCTCAATGTTACCATTATTTCTGATAGTAGGAAAAATGTTTCTGTACCGTGTTAGCCAAACAATATATGTAGGTAGAATAAAAAAAATGTCTTGTAAAAGTAATACCTTTTAATGGCTAACTGATAAAATTAAATAATGGGCGCTAGTCTACTTTAGGGGACCCACCGCAAATCCCCATAGACACTTTCAGCTGGGCTGCAAAACGGAACAAATGGCTTCCGTTTGCTTGTTGAAACCCCCACAAGCCTTATATCCCCGGGTAGCTACGCATGTCCTCTAACGAATTTTGCGGGTTTCGGTAAAAAAAAAAGTTTGAACTGACTGTGTTAGGAGCCGCGGAATGACCGCAATTTCGGGTCCGTCGGCCATCTTGGTTCTGCTCTGCAGGTCGTTTCTTCCTCCTCATTGGAGGAATTGTTAGGTGGGGGGCGTGCCAGCTAACAAACCCTCCAATGAGGAGGAAGAAAGAGACCTGCACAGCAGAATTAAGATGGCCGACGGAACCGAGATTTAGGCCGTTCGGTGGCTCCTACACGGCCAATTTAAACTTTCTGTTACCGAAAACCTCCCAATTCGTTACAGGGCATGCTTACCTATCCATGGGTATAAGGCTTGTGGGGGTTTCAACAAGCAAACGGAAGCCATTTGTTCTGTTTTGCAGCCCAGCTGAAAGTGTCTATGGGGATTTGCGGTGGGTCCCCTAAAGTAGACTAGCGCCAAATAAAGCAAGTTTTCTGGGATCTAGTCCCCTTCTTCAGGCATATTTCCAGATGTTAGCTGTAGTAAAACACTGATGCAGGCAAATAGCAAACACGAAGATGGCAGTTGTGCTGGTTGCTGTTTAGCAGTTAGATTTCAGGGTTTCACGTTTGCTTGCATGAGCTCACTGGCTCCAGCCTGCTGATCACCTGACATCTAACTGCTAAACAGCAACCAGCACAACTGCCATCTTCGTGTTTGCTATTTGCCTGCATGAGTGTTTTACTACAGCTAACATCTGGAAATATGCCTGAAGAAGGGGACTAGATCCCAGAAAGCTTGCATCATTTAACTTTATCAGTTAACCATTAAAAGGTATTACTTTTACAAGACTGTTTTTTTTATACCATTTCATTTTTTATATTTTTTTTACAAAAGCAAATTTTAGACATTTTGTTATTGGTATGACCAAGTTTCAAGTTAATTTGTATGTATTTATTTAATCCAGATATTTCAGTACGTCCATCACTGTGATTTGTGGCGCTCTGACATCTTGTTGTTGCTTTAAAAGTAAGGGGTACGTTAACATTTAATTGTATGCAAATGGTGTTGGCCCAGTAATACCTCAAGGCTTATGGTTCGAAGGGACACGAAAGTAGTTTTAGGAATTATCTAAATTTACATTTTAATTGGATATTCTTTTTACCCTCTGCAATGTACTGTACAGATCAAGGTAGTTCTTGTTTCTCCTGAGTAACCTATAATGTTCCTGGAATTTTCTCCAGGGGCTCACTGCAGACAGGAGATAGTTTTTATTTATTTAATGCGTTCTGCTTTTGCATCTGCTAATATCTAACTAAAATACGGCGGCATTCAAGCAAGGAACAGGCTGTACATACAATTAAACTGAACGCTTTGTCAATAGGAACTTGAGGTTATGTACTTGTAGATAATGTCCTTTAGAATCACAGGGATCAGGTTGAGTTCCAGACGCAGAAATAATGCACAGTGAAAGCGGACCTGAAATCACAATTTCCTCTCCGCTCTGAAAGATAAACAACAGCATAGTAACCATTAAAGGAAAAACATTTCTTTGTTACAGCTTACAGAACTCCTGGAATAAATCTGCAGTGTGGCTACTTCCTGCTTTCATGGAGGCACACAAAAGACTAGAAATCTTGTTTAAACTGATTTTTTTTTGGTGGGGGGGGGGGGGGGGGTAATGTTGCGTCTGACAGGCAGGTTATCCACCAAAAACAGCATTATCAGCTCTGTGCCCACAACTTTTACCCATGTGCAGGGCCGAATTTACCATAAGGCACTGTAGGCACGTGACTACAGTCGCCTGATGATGGAAAGGTGGCTCACTCCCCTCACCAAGTGCCTCCATCCCTCCTTACCTATGCAGAGTCCTGAGCTGAGCGTAAATGAGAGGTTACTCTCCCTGCTCTCTGCATTCCATTGACCAGATCTCCCTTCAGTCGGGGGTGACACTAGCTACTTAGCATTAGGTGGCCAGAGGTACCCTCAGTATTAAGGGACACCTGTAGCCACCTATGACAGGCAAAGGAAGCAAGGGAGACATGACAGCTGGGCCAGCACACTCAGTGGGGGTTTGTAGGTTTATGGAGGGTGAAGACGAGGGTGCCAGGACATCCTGTCATGTATATCCGGGCCTGCCCATGTGTGATTAAGCATCACAGCCTGAGCAAAGCCCCTCCCCCAGTCCAGAGGATTGGACAGTGGGATGAAGTAGAAACCAAGTTCACACTTTAGACTGAAAGCACTCTGCAATGCAGTAAACCATGGTATGATATTGTCAGTCTGAACAGAGAGGATCACTCACCATAGTATGTGTTCATTACTTCCCCATGGCTAATGTATGGGGGGAGATATCTTTTACTGGTGTCGGCACCAAGCACAGAACACCATTTGATCCTGCTCTGCTTATCTCTGTGCGGCGCCCGAGTGTGTTTTACATTTATATTAATAGGTAGAGGGTCAACTTTATGGATAGAAAGTATGAGAGCCACAAACCCCAGCTGGCTTCAAGTCACACAGGATTCCACTTCTTCCAGTCAGAACAGAAACCCCCTGCAGTGAGGCATGAGTGACCCGTCTCCAGCTCTTTGAGCTTCCTCACGCTTCAGAGATGGACTTTTCTTGAAGAGTTCCAGCATCTTCCTCACAACAAAAGAGTGCACACACCAGGGCCAGATTTACCATAAGGCCCTGCAGGCAAGTGCCTACAGGTGCCCGAAGATGGAAAGGTGGCTCACGTCCCTCCCCTAGTGCCTCCCTCTCTCCTTCACTATGCAGAGTCCCGATGAGAGTGTAAATGAGAGGTTACTTACCCTGCTCTCAGCATTCTACTGACGAGATCTCCATTCAGTCGGTGGCACCACCAGCTACTTAATACTGAGGGTACATCTGGCTACCTAATACTAAGGGACACCTGTAGCTTCCTATGACAGGTAAGAGAAGTAAGGGAGAAGTGACAGCTGGGCCAGCCAGCACACCTGTGGTGCGGTACGGCAGGGGTTTGTAGGAAGGCGAAGTCTAGGGTGCCAAGAATCTGTGCCTATAGGCTCCAGTGATGTAAATCCGGGCCTGGCACACACACACACATCTGCCCATTGTTCTGTGTTCACCTATTGCAAGGGGAGTGGCTCAGCCTTGGGCAAAATAATCTGATCAGGTCATTTGAGCACCATGAACGGCAGGCGTCTAATAGATGCCCCTGTTAATTTTTGGTAATCGGGTGTCCAGGGGTGCCCGAAGTGGTTAGCTACATAGAATTCAATAGTCGTACCTTAGTTTTAACTTCCAGTAGTTTGGGTGCACAAATTTAATTTAGTGTTAGGCACTTACAGAGAAGGGGGTTAAGGTTAGGCATTAAGGCTAGGCACTTACAGGTGGTTTAGGCATTAGGTAGGGGGGGGTCTGCTTTTTTCGGTTCTTACGGGGAAGGTTAGGGTTAGGCATTGGGTGGGGGGTTAGGATTGGACATTAGGTGGGGGTTAAGGTTAGAATAGGTACTAGGTGGTGCATAGTAAAATATCATTAATTTAAATTACCAATATTTTTCTATTAGCGGTACCACCCGGCACCCTACTGATGGGGCGGCACCGAAATACATGCTAAGAACAATAGGGAACAAGGCCTCTTATTAAAACAGCAACCTTCACGCCTCAGTGACAGGTGCACTTTAAAGGGAACCTAAACTAAGAGGGATATGGATGTTTCCTTTTAAACAATACTATTTGCTTGGCAGTCCTGCTGATCTCTTTGGCTGCAGTAGTGGCTGAATCACACACCTGAAACAAGCATGCAGCTAATCCTGTCTGACTTCAGTCAGAACACCTGATCTGCATGCTTGTTCAGGGGCTGTGGCTAAAGGTATTATAGACACAAGATCAGCAGGAGAGTCAGGCCACTGGTATTATTTTAAAAGGAAAGATTCATATCTTTCTCAGTTTAGGTTCCCTTTCAAGGATACCCGAGGTGACATGTGACATGATGAGATAGACATGTGTATGTACAGTGCCTAGCACACAGATAACTATGCTGTGTTCCTTTTTTTTCTTTCTCTGCCTGAAAGAGTTAGGCTAGGTTCACAGTGGGACGTTGCGTTTAGGGGACGTTATAGGGCACATAACGTGCCCCTAACGCAACGCCTGGTGCTCTCTGATGTGGACGTCAGAGTGAGCCGCGTTGTGCAGCTCACTCTGGCGTCCGTGATGCCGTGATGCGTACTCTTGGACGCATGTGGCATCACGTGGTCCCGCCCGGCCAATCGCCCCACAGAGCGGCGCTCCAGGAAGTAAACCCTGCGCGTCACACCGTGCAGTGAATATTAATTAGCCATGTGCCCCGCCGCTCTCCCCTCCTCCCCAACAGGACTGAGCATGTGCAAACAGTCTAACGCTGCTTAGCCGCCTATAACGCACAGCATGCAGTACTTTCTCTTGACGTGGAGCGTTACAATGTAACGCAATGTGGGCACTGTGAGCAGCACATTGATTTTTCATTACTGTGCGGTGGGGCTGCGTGCGCCTGTAACGTCCCACTGTGAATGCAGCCTCCCGTCTGAGTCAGGACTTGGTCAGACTACAGTGTGATTCTCACGGATAAGAAATTACATCTATAAAACACTTTCCTAGCAGAAAATGGCTCCTAAGTGGAGCAGGAAAGAGATAAAAAAAGGGTCAATGGTTCATAGATTTTAGCTCTGGCATACGTCAATGAACGTGTCATTGAGCAAAAACATTAAAACGGTAAAAACTTAAAAAGTAGGTTTAAATATAAAATAAAATCGTGGAATATCTTAAAAAGTCCTTTTAGGACAAGAATGATAGATACAATAGTTTATTTCATTTGTTTCTTTTCACCTCGGGTGTCCTTTAAGGAACGATGGAACAAGTAAATAATGAAATCTCTTGCACAAAATTATTTTGCTGTCCTGTTTAAAAATGAGTAGACAGAAAATATCATCTTCAAAGACCAATAGCGCTCCCGCTTAGGGTAGGAATCTCATAATTGGCATCAAGGAAAAAAGAAGTGACACAGTTCCTCTGGAGTCTTGTTGTTTTGCTAGAAATGCATAGCTATGCAAATGATGCCATTTCTCATAAGGGATTAAAATATCAAATAAAAAAACTGTATCAAAATATCATCTCAATAACATCATATTCAAAGCTCATATCCCACTGAGATTGTAAGTCAAGCTACTAATATACCCATTTTTCAGCATCCAATGAATTATGCACTCCTTCCAAACAGCTTTTATCGTAGGAACTCTGTTGTTACAGGAGAAATAGTAAAACCAAATGATAATTGCTTGTTAATATCAAGCGAAAATATTTTTGTTTATAGTACTTATTTCTTTTTATGTTATCACATTATTTTTATGTATTCTAAAAATAACCCTCCAAGATAGGATCATTTTGAGGCGCTCATGAATTTTTGCACCATTGGTCTGCTAAAGCCAAACACTGGCCAAAGAGCTAATGTTTGCAAAGGGGATGACTTAGGGTAGATTTATTGGTGTTATGTGCCAAGCAACTCCCTGCCTTACCTGCTGGTGGCGCTGTGTTCTGGGACTTTGTGAACTACTACATGACTTCACCTGGCAGCCTATGTGGTGAGAACTTAGGCCTCTTTTCCACAGGCAGTTGAAATGTGTGTTCAGGATGCAGTTGCGGGCCAGCAGTGCGTAGTTATCTGGCAGCAGCAAGCAGTTGCCAGGCAGCAGCGATCGTTTGTGAGAGTTTGAGACATTTCACTGCCTATCAATTGTCCGTGGAAAAGAGGCCTTAAAGAGAACCTGAACTGAAAATAAAAAGTCAAAATACCCATACACAGATCATACTTACCTCCCATTTAGTCTACTCTTCAATCTCTTTCTCCTCTCCTGCGTCCCATTTGTCCACTGTGTTCAGTGGAATTCTCTGTCCTCCATTTTAGAAATGGCTATTACCCCATAATAACAGCTTCCTGGTCAGCTCACTGTTAAACTGTAATATCACCCACTTGAGCCATAGGGAAACATGGACATCACCTTTCACATTCAGTTGTAACTGACAGCTGCTGATATATAACTGACAGCAACTGGTATATTTCAGTTCTGACAAAATATTGTCAGAACTGGAAGGGATCACTGTAAGAAGAAAATGGTGAGCTTCTGGGAGGAACTAATGACGAGTTAAGTATGTAATATTCATTTGCAGCTACGTCATGTGTTCATTTTAAATAATTTTACTCGCTTCAGGTTCCCTTTAAAGTAAAGCTGAGATGGGTTTACTAAAAGATTTGATACTTACCCGGGGCTTCCTCCAGCCCCATGAGCACTAGAGATGGCCCAAACGGTTTGCCGGCGAACTTCCACCCCGAAAGTTCGCCGGCGAACCGTTTGGGCCATCTCTAGTGCTCATGGGGCTGGAGGAAGCCCCGGGTAAGTATCAAATCTTTTAGTAAACCCATCTCAGCTTTACTTTAAAGGGAACCTGAAGCAAGAACGCAATCGCGGAGAACCGCAAACTTTTCCGGAAGTCCGGTTTGCCCCCATAGTGCATCATGAGGGTTAACTCTGACCCTCTACATCACAGTCAGCAGGCACATTGTAGCCAATTGGCTACACTCCCTCCTGGAGCAAACCCCCCCCCCCCCTTTTAAAAGGCAGGCAGCGTCAGGATTTTCACTCACTCGTGTGCCTGCAGTAGTTAGTGAAGGGATAGCTGCAGCAGACTCTCATAGGGAAAGCTTAGTTAGGCTCTTGTAGGCTTGTTTGCTTGCTCCTTGCTGATTCTTATTGCTAAAAAAGCACCCCTCAACAGCTCTTTTGAGAGCTAATCTTGTTCTTGTGATCTATATTTTTTTGTGTGTGTGTGTGTGTCCCACTGACACTTGTGTTGCATAGACAGCCTTGGTAATTCCTACTGTGTGTGCCACTGCCAGGCCCAGCACATTCCGTGACTACTACCTGTGTGTGTGACAGGTGCACATTGTAATACCCTCTGCATATACCTACTTGTTGTTCACTGTGCACCCACCCACCTACGTGAGCGCACACAGTGTCACTGTGTCTGTCCAGTACCTGTCTGTGTGTGACAGGTGCACATTGTAATACCCATCACTGCATATACCTACCTGTTGTTCTCTTCAGTGCACCCTCCTACCTACGTGAGCGCATGCAGTGTCACTGTGCCTGCCCGGTACCTGTCTGTGTGTGACAGGTGCACATTGTATTATCCATCACTGCATATACCTACTACTACCTGTTGTTCACTTCAGTGCACCCACCCACCTACGTGAGCGCACGCAGTGTCACTGTGCCTGCCCGGTACCTGTCTGTGTGTGACAGGTGCACATTGTAATATCCTTTACTGCATATACCTACTACTACCTGTTGTTCACTTCAGTGCACCCACCCACCTACGTGAGCGCACGCAGTGTCACTGTGCCTGTCCGGTACCTGTCTGTGTGTGACAGGTGCACATTGTAATATCCATCACTGCATATACCTACTACTACCTGTTGTTCACTTCAGTGCACCCACCTACCTGCACACAGTGTGATATACCACTCCGTGCATACCTGTTAACTGCACCTGTGTGATTGCACATTGTATTACTCAAGTCAGTGCATACCTTTCACTTCACCCTCCCCCCCAATACGGACAAAACGGACAAAACAGGTAGAGGGAGAGGTAGAGGCAGACCCAGAGGAAGGCCACCCGGCAGGTCTGTGCGAGGTCGTGGCCCTGGACCAAAGTACAGTGCTCAGAAGAAGGCCCGTCCCATCAACTCCCAAGATTGTCAGGACATGGTTGACTATTTAACACAGAACACCTCATCTTCCGCAGCCACCAGCGCTACTCTAAGTACCACATCCGCTACATTTGACAGTTCACAGGAGTTGTTTGGTGGGAAATCACTGATGCACAGCCATTATTGCTACAACCAGATGAAGGCACTAAACAGGTTACACCACCTCATATGTCTGAGTTAGGCGACACTATGAACGTAACGTGTGCGGAGGAGGATGATGAAATACCTGCTGTTGGTGCAGTTTTGGAGGTGTCTGAGACAAGCAAAACTGGGCAGGATGATTATGATGATGACGATGATACGGATCCCACGTATGTTCCCAATAGAGGAGATGAACAGGGGGGCAGTTCAGAAGGGGAGTAAGAGAGGAGTAGGAGGAGACGAGTTCCTGAAAGAAGCAGGGGGAGCTCGTTGTCAGAAACAGCTGGTGGCAGTGTCTGGTGGCATGTATCGCCACCTATGTACAGCCAGCCAACATGCCCTTCAACGTCAGCTGCTGATGCCACCATAGTGCCATCACCCCAGCGGAGCTCAACGGTTTGAAAATTTTTTAGTGTGTCTGCCTCAGATCAGAGCAATGCCATCAGTTCTCTCTGCCTCCAAAAATTGAGCCGTGCAAAGGCCAACACCCATGTAGAGACAAGTGCCTTACAAAGGCACATGGAGAAAAGGCACAAACTGCAATGGGAAGAGCACCTGAGCAAAAGCAGCACACAAAAGAAAAGCCACCCTCCTTCTACTCTTCCTCCTTCAGGTGTATCATCTTCAGCCGCTTTCTCCCTTGCACCTTCACAGCCACCCTCCTCCACTCCACCTCTGACCTTGAGCGGTTCCTGCTCCTCTGCCCACAGCAGCCAGGTGTCTGTGAAGGAAATCTTTGAGTGGAAGAAGCCAATTTCTGCGAGTCACCCCCTTGCCCGGCGTCTGACAGCTGGCTTGGCGGAACTGTTAGCTCACCAGCTGTTACCATTCCAGCTGGTGGTCTCTGAGGCCTTCTGTAAATTTTGGCCATTGGGACACCACAGTGGAAGATGCCAGGCCGCAATTATTTCTCTAAAAAGGAGATACCCAAACTGTACCGTGAAGTTGAGAGGCAAGTGGTGTCATCTCTGGCACACAGCGTTGGGTCAAGGGTCCACCTGACCACGGATGCCTGGTCTGCCAAGCACGGTCAGGGCAGGTACATTACTTACACAGCCCAATAGGTCAACCTGGTGACCGATGGCAAGCAGGCTGTGCGTAGCTGTGCAGCGGACCAACTTGTGACACCTCCACGGCTTGCAGGAAAGCCTCCTGCCACCTCCTCTCCTCCTGCTACATCCTCTTCGCTGTTGTCATCCTCCTCCTCCTGGGCTGGGTGGCAGTTCAACTGTACTTGTGCTCCGATCTCCTCTCCAGCTACACAGCCCCAGCTCCCCAGGGCCTATGCTTCCTGCCAGGTACGACAGTGTCATGCCATTTTAGACATGTCTTGCCTCAAAGCGGAGAGTCACACTGGACCAGCTCTCCTGGCTGCTCTTAACAAACAGGTGGATCAGTGGCTAACCCCGCACCAGCTGGAGATCGGCAACCTGGTGTGTGACAACGGCAGCAATCTCATTTCCACGTTGAATTTGGGAAAGCTGACATATGTACCCTGCATGGCACATGTGCTGAATCTAGTCATTTAAAGATTTGTGTCAAAGTACCCAGGCTTAGAGGATGTCCTGAATCAGGCCAGGAAGTTGTGTGGGCTTTTCAGGTGGTCTTATACGGCCATGGCACACTTTGCCGAAATTCAGCGGAGAAACAAGTTGCCGGTGAGACGCCTCATTTGCGATAGCCCGACTCGCTGGAATTCGACCCTCCTTATGTTCTCTCGCCTGCTAGAACAGGAGAAAGCCGTCACCCAGTACCTCTACAATTTCAGTAGAAGGACACAATCTGGGGAGATGGGGATGCTCTGGCCCAACCATTGGACACTCATGCGAAATGCATGAAGGCTCATGCGGCCGTTTGAGGAGGTGACCAACCTGGTGAGTCGCAGTGAAGGCACCATCAGCGACTTGATCCTGTACACTTACTTCCTGGAGCGTGCCGTGCATAGAGTGGTGGATCAAGCTGTGGAGGAGCGTGAAGAGGAACAGTTACGGGAGGAAGCATTGCGGGATAAATTCTCATCAGAACCAGATGTTTCCTCAACACCTGCGGCAGCACAAAGGGGGAAGGAGGAGTAGGAGTCGTGTGGGGAAGAGGAGTCAGACTCGGATGATGAGGAAGGTGTTTCTTTGGAGGAGGTGGAGAGGCGGCGGCAGAAGAACAACCGCAGCAGGCGTCGCAGGGGGCTTGTGCTGCTCAACGTTCCCGTGGTATTGTTCGTGGCTGGGGGGAGGAGGAGGACTTACCTGATGTCAGCGAGGAAGAGCAAGAGGAGATGGATAGTACTTCTGGATCCAACTTTGTGCAGATGGCATCTTTCATGCTGTCCAGCCTGTTGAGGGACCCCCGTATAAAAAAACTCAAGGGGAATGAGCTGTACTGGGTGGCCATGCTACTAGACCCTCGGTATAGGCACAAAGTGGTGGAGATGTTACCAAGTCACCTGAAGGCAGAAAGAATGCTGCACTTGCAGAACAAGCTGGCAACTATGCTTTACAGTGTGTTTAAATGTGATGTCACAGAACAACACAATAACGGTACCACTGCCATCTCCCATGTCCACGCAGGCAAGGACAGGACGCTCCAGCGATCTCATGGTGATGTCGGACATGCGGACATTCTTTAGTCCTTAGCGCTTCCGGATCCACCCTCCACCAACGCCTGGACCGGCAGGTAGCCGACTACCTGGCCTTAAGTGTGGTTGTAGACACTGTGAGCAGCAATGAACCCTTGGACTACTGGGTGCGCAGGCTTGACCTGTGGCCAGAGCTGTCCCAATTTGCCATCCAACTTCTGTCTTGCCCTGCCTCAATCGTCCTATCAGAAAGGACCTTCAGCACAGCTGGAGGCATTGTCACTGAGAAGAGAAGTCGCCTAAGTGAAAAAAGTGTTCAGTACCTCACCTTTATCAAAATGAATGAGGCATGGATCCCGGAGGCCTACTGCCCGCCCGAAGACTAAGTCCGTCCCCACACACAGCATCTCTGCCAGCACGCCCTGTGACTGCCTGCCCAAGGGCCGGGCTGAGGCAGCGGCTGGAGATGCTCCAGCCTCAGGGCGCAGTGTAGGAGGGGGTGCACAATTCACTCAGCTGTCATTCCCAATTGTGTTTGAAGCAGAAAGAAATAAGAAAAGAGGATACATGGCAGTGACTGCAAGCCAGATAACTACAGATTAAGGTGTTGGGGAGGTTGGGGGCCCTGGGGCACCTATTAGTCTAATAGCAATCAGTGTGTGACGGCTGGGGTGGGAGGGATGGAGGGGCGCACTTTGCTGTCTCATCCTTGGGTGCTGAAGGACCTTGTCCCGGCTCTGCTGCCCCATGACTAAGTCGCTCCCCAGTCCCCACACAGCACCTCTGCCTGCAGGCTACTTGACTGCCTTCTCCGCCACCACCAACAGGGTCCAGGACTTCAGGTGGATTCCTGAATTTTTATAATAATAATAATTTTTCTGGTGCGTGTACATGCATGCCTGCCTAATTTTTCTTGCTGCACTGCAGCTGCAACAACAAAACAAAAGGCATGTACATGTGCCAATTCCCTTTCGTGATCATTACCTTGCCGCGGTGAAGGGGCTTGTGTATCACAATAAAGCAATGACCGCCAGCTATATGAGTGTCTTGGGGGGGCACACCCACGATAATAAGGTCGTTGCTTCATTGTGGACAGACCAAATTTGATCAGCTGGACAGTCACTGTTCTGTCATTCAGCTACCTCAGCCCGGCGACCATATGGGCTGGAAAGACGCCATCACCTGCACTCTCGTCATGGTGCGCACCAGTCCAGCATGGCCATCACTACACAAACAGCTGTTTGCAGTCACTGCATACCTTTCACTGCATCTGTGACTGCACATTGTATTATACCTGGCAGTCAGTGCATACCTTTCACTTGAATGGATGGCAGACTTGCCCTCTATAACAGATTCTCGTTACAGGTAGTAAAGTCGATCAGTGCCATGTACGGCAGGGCCTCGAAAGTCCTCCCGTATTGTTATTTTTGGTCACTACCTCGGGACGTGCATTCCATGCCTGCTGCCTTCCTTGGATGTGTGGTAGCCGTTCCTGCTCCTTTGCCCACAGCGTGCCTGCTGCCTTCCTTTGATGTGTGGTGGTGGTAGTGGACCGGAATCGAACCCTGATTTTCTGGCCATTACCCATGGACACTCACAATGGCAGACTTGCCCTCCATAACAGATTCTTGATGCAGGTACTGAACAGCAAGCAGAACAAGTATTTTAAAAAATAGATGTAAGCTTTAACAATGGTAGAGAAAGAACCATCGAAAGTTTATAAGGCAGTCAGACATTACCTGATATCTCTGAGGAAGAGCAATCTCGCCATGGTGCGCACCAGTCCAGCACGGCCGTCACAACACAGACAGCTGTTTGTAGTGCGTTACACAGTGAGTTTGGTATGTCAGTGTGAAGCAGTACTCTAATTACACTCCCTGATTGATGTATACACATGCAAGATGTTTTAAAGCACTTTAGGCCTGCAATTTAGCATTCAATGTGATTTCTGCCCTTAAAACGCTGCTTTGTGTCAAATCCAGATTTTTCCCCGGGACTTTTGAGTTTATCTCACTCCGCCATGCCCCCCTCCAGGTGTTAGACCCCTTGAAACATCTTTTCCATCACTTCTGTGGCCAGCATAAGTGTTTCTAGTTTTCAAATTTCACCTCCCCATTGAAGTCTATTACGGTTCGCGAAAGTTCGCGCGAACTGAACTTTTGCGGAGGTTCGCGAACCCGGTTCATGAACCGAAAATCAGAGGTTCGAGCCATCTCCAATGAACACTGAGTGCCTCTGTTTGGCTGCAATCAGCCCCGGTAATCTGGCCCAGACGCGCCAGTCGGCTCTTCTTCACCTGCATGATTTTTATGTCATGTCTGATCTGCTCCCATTCGATAACGGAATCCATTTTCCGAGGTTATCACAGGGAAATCAATCCCTTATCAATCAGGAGCCGTTTGGACATGTACACACGATGCAACTTCCTGTCACATTAACCTTCAATTGGATGCGGCGGGAAATTGCATGTACAGAGCATAAGGTTTGGTATACCATTCAGTTATTAACCTATTTTGGTTCCTGGACGTAGAAACTACGTCCAGGAACCATGTGTGCTCCCGGCCCGCGGTTCGTTAGCCAGGCAATCAGTGAATCGGGCTATGGTGCCCGATCACTGATTCCTCTCCCCCGCTGAAAAAGCGACAGCTTCTCTCGGAAGCTTCGCTTTTTCTGGCTGTTCCCTCCCCGATGCGTCACTCTAAGCGTGTGTTACGCTTAGAGTGACGTCATGTAAACAAACTCATGGCCGCCATCTTGTGCCCAAAAAGTAAAACTACAACAAAAAGTAAAAAAAAATTAAATCAACACACAATAACATTAAAAAACTATGGTTTACATCCCACCCTCCCAAAAATACCAAAATAAATTGTTTAATATAAAAAAAACCCATTACAATAAAAAAAACAAAACATGTAAGTATTTACCTAAGGGTCTAAACTTTTTAAATATCAATGTAAAGATGAAATATTTCTATATTTTTTTTATTTTAAACTTGTAAATAGTGATAGATGCAAAACGGAAAAAATGCACCTTTATTTCCAAATAAAATATTGTCGCCATACATTGTGATAGAGACATAATTTTAACGGTGTAATAACCGGGACATATGGGCAAATACAATACGTCAGTTTTAATTATGTAGGAATGTATTATTTTAAAACTATAATGGCTGAAAACTGAGAAATAATGAATTTTTTCAGTTTTTTCTTATTCTTCCTGTTAAAATGCATTTACAGTAAAGTGTCTCTTAGCAAAATGTACCCCCCCAAAGAAAGCCTAATTGGTGGCGGAAAAAACAAGATATAGATCAGTTCATTGTGATAAGTAGTGATAAAGTTATAGGCTAATCAATGGGAGGTGAACATTGCTCAAGTGAAAACGACGGAACGCGAATGGGTTAAAGATAAGGATATCTAATAAAGCTGGTAAGTTTGATAACAGTGACAAGTCCAAGCTCACTTGTAGTCTTACTTTAAATATGGGCAATGAAAAAAACGTATATGCAGTATCTCACAAAAGTGAGTACACCACTCATATTGTTGTAAAAATGTTATTATATCTTTTCATGGGACAACACTAAAGATATGACGCTTTGAATCGATGTAAAGTAGTCAATCTCAGCTTGTATAACAGTGTAAATTTGCTGCCCTATCAAAATGATTCAATACAGCCATCAATGTCTAAACCACTGGCAAGAAAAATGAGTACACCCTTAGGCCTTGTTCACATTATAAATCGCCAGCACTATTGCAAGCGCTGAGTGATTTATATACTGTGATTTTTGAAGAGCTTTTTCCTGCGATTTGCACTTAGAAAAGCACTTTTTCTAAGCACTTTTGCTCGGCGATGATTTTTTTCACTTCCTGACATTAGTCAGGAAGTGAACTCTTTACTCCGGAAATGAAAAAATACAATGTAGTTATTCATAAAAGCGCTTGGGAAATTGCTATACAAGCGCTTTTTCAAGCACTTTGCGATTTCCCTATACCTTGTTAGGGATACGAGTGACGTATTGACCGTCCTGGAAGGTCTCCCTGTCGGTGAAGAGGAGTTAGTGGTAAGTGTGGATGTCGAGGGCCTATATACTTTAATACCCCATGATGTGGGAATGGCTGCAGTGGCTTTCTTCCTGGGTGAGCACTACCCTGATTCCGCACTCCACAATGAGTTTGTGGTGGAGGCCTTGCAATTGGTTTTGGAGTACAATTGTTTCTGCTTTGATGGGCGCTTTTATTGCCAGACCAGGGGCACGTCGATGGGGGCATCCTGTGCCCCGGCTTATGCTTGTTTACACCTCGGGCTGTGGGAGCAACAGGATGTGTACCCTATGGACCTCTTCTAGAGGCATGTCTGCTTATGGTTGAGGTTCATAGACGACGTGCTCCTGGTCTGGCGAGGCACCAGTGAGCAATTGAGTCGGTACACTGAGATGCTGGAAAACAATGAGAGAAATCTTAAATTTACGTATGATTGAAGTGATAAGGAATTATCATTTCTTGATTTAAAAATCCGAAAGGATAATGGAAGGTTGGTGACTACCACATACAGAAAGCCGACAGCAGGAAATACATTGCTACATTACTCTAGTCATCACTTGGTGTCACAGAAAAAAGCAGTGCCTAGAGGACAGTTTTACAGACACAGAAGGAATTGTACTTTTGGATGAGGATTTTTTGAGAGAGGGCCATGAGTTGAGCCAAAGATTAGTGGAGAGGGGGTATCTTGAACAGTTGGTTGAGTTGGAATTTGAAAAAATGTTGGAAAAAAATAGGGATGAATTACGAACAGGTCGACCGCCACGTAAAAAATCAGAGGGAGGAGTTGAGAAAAATGACCCTATTAGATTTGTAACTACGTATGGGGCTCATTGGTATGCATTGCAAAAAGTGTTACAGAAACATTGGGGGATTTTATTGATGGATAAACGTATCAAAAATCTGGTGGGTGAAAGACCATATATGACAGCCAGAAAGGCGAAGAATCTAAAAAATGAGCTGGTGAGATCAGAATTTGTGAGTAGAGCAAAATATACATGGCTGAATAAATTTCCTCAAAAATTTGGAATATTTAGTTGTGGAGATTGCAATGTGTGTGGGCTAGTGGAAAGAACAAAAACGTTTACAAATGCTAAGGGTACAAGAGAATTTGATATCAAAGATAACATTAATTGTAACTCGGAAAGGGTGGTATATTGTATAAAATGTCCGTGTAATTTATTGTATGTAGGCAAAACAAAACGACGTTTGGGCACGAGAATAGGGGAGCATGTGAAGAATATCGAAAAAGCAGAAAAGGATAGCCCTTTAGGGACTCATTTTGCCCGCTATCACAATAAAGATCCCTCCGGGCTACATTTTAAGGGGATTTTTAAACAAAAAGTGTCACATAGAGGCAGGGCCGGGCCGAGGCATAGGCTGGAGAGGCTCCAGCCTCAGGGCGCAGTGTAGGAGGGGGCGCACAATTCATTCAGCTGTCATTCCTAATTGTGTTTGAAGCAGGAAGAAATACGAAAAGGGGATACATAGCAGTGACTGCAATCCAGATAACTAGATATTAAGGTGTTGGGGAGATTGTGGGCCCTGTGGCACCTCTTAGTCTAATAGCAATCAGTGTGTGACGGCTGGGGAGACAGGGATGGAGGGGCCCACTTTGGTGTCTCAGCCTTGGGTGCTGGAGGACCTTGTCCCGCCTCTGCATAGAGGAGGTGACATAGAGAATGAATTATATAAAATTGAGGCAACTTGGATTTATCGTTTGGGAACAAGAATCCCAGAAGGCTTAAACTCTGATCTGAATATGGTGTACTTTCTGAGCTAATGTTAGGGAAGACTACTAAAAGAAGAATGAAAAAAGATTAATTAATAACTTCTGATGAAAAAAAATCTGTGTCTGAATAAATGTTCTAGTGCTCCGCTGATCTGCCCTCTACTACCAGAATAAAGATGGCTGCTATGGATACATGATGACCTTTCAACTAAGAGGGACTGGTCTATAAAGCCGCACTGCTGAAGGCAGTGCTGGGCCGAAATTACGCATTAGCGTAATTACGCATCGTAATTCACTACAAATGCACCGTAAGCGTTATGTGTAAGGTTACGGTATTACACGTAATTAATTACGCGTAGACCGTAGGTTACGTTATTACGCGTAACAAATTACGCGTAAGACAGTAAACTCCTATTGAAATTACACAGTCTGCCGTAATCGCGTAATATTACGCTCCCGTATAATATAAAAAAGCCGCCGAATTTAAGGGTTAATAGCAAAGCCCCCTTAAGTGCTAAGAGCCTCAAATTTGGAGAATATATTAAGGAGATCAGAAGGAATAAGAAGAAAAAATTTTTTTTCAAAAAGACCTTATAGTTTTTGAGAAAATCGATGTTAAAGTTTCAAAGGAAAAATATATACATTTAAAAACCCGCCGACTTTAACGGTTAATAGCAAAGCCTGCTTAAAATTTAGGAACACCAAATTCCCAGGGTATATTAAGGGGATCAGTGGGAATAAGAGGAAAAAAAACATTTTTCAAAAAGACCTTGTAGTTTTTGAGAAAATCGATTTTTAAGTTTCAAGGGCAAAAATGTCTTTTAAATGCGGAAAATGTCAGTTTTTTTTGCACAGGTAACAATAGTGTTTTATTTTCATAGATTCCCCCAAGTGGGAAGAGTTTTACTTACTTCGCTCTGAGTGTGGGAAATATAAAAAAAACGATGTGGGGTCCCCCCTCCCAGACCTCTTTAACCCCTTATCCCCCATGCAGGCTGGGATAGCCAGAATGCGGAGCACCGGCCGCGTGGGGCTCCGCACCCTGACTATACCAGCCCGCATGGTCCATGGATTGGGGGGTCTCGGAAGGGGAGGGGCAGCCAAGCTTTCCCCTCCCCTTCCGAGCCCTTGTCCAATCCAAGGACAAGGGGCTCTTCTCCACCTCCGATGGGCGGTGGAGGTGGAGGCCGCGATTTCCTGGGGGGGGGGGGGTTCATGGTGGCATCTGGGAGTCCCCTTTAAAAAGGGGTCCCCCAGATGCCCACCCCCCTCCCAGGAGAAATGAGTATAAGGGTACTTGTACCCCTTACCCATTTCCTTTAAGAGTTAAAAGTAAATAAACACACAAACACTTAGAAAAAGTATTTTAATTGAACAAAAAACATAACCACGAAAAAAGTCCTTTAATATTCTTAATTAACCATTAATACTTACCTGTCCCTTTAAAAGCCAGTTCCCACGCAATATCCTCGGAAATTGGCTAATCAGTTACAATGTAACAAAGTTGTTACAATGTAACAACTTTGTTACTTTGTAACTCCACCGCACCCGACGTCTCTCGCCGCTCACCCGCCGGCCGCCGCATACACTTACGCTAAGTCCCCGCCGGCTCCCGCCGTCCACTCCGCCCACACCTGTCACCCATATACATGCTGGCACCCATGGGTGCCAGCATGTATATAGGTGACATGTGGGAGAGGCGGGGAGGGCAGCGAGAGCCGGCGGGACTTAGCGTCCTGCACGGACCACAGGATTTGATCCTTCAAATCAGAAGGAACCCCATTGGTCTGCTAAGGACCAATGGGGCTCCTTGGAGCCCAAATACAAAGATGCTTAGAGAGCTCTGAGCTATATAGCTCAGAGCTCTGTGGTCCGTGCAGGACGCTAAGTCCCGCCGGCTCTCGCTGCCCTCCCCGCCTCTCCCACATGTCACCTATATACATGCTGGCACCCATGGGTGCCAGCATGTATATGGGTGACAGGTGTGGGCGGAGTGGACGGCGGGAGCCGGCGGGGACTTAGCGTAAGTGTATGCGGCAGCCGGCGGGTGAGCGGCGAGAGACGTCGGGTGCGGTGGAGTTACAAAGTAACAAAGTTGTTACATTGTAACAACTTTGTTACATTGTAACTGATTAGCCAATTTCCGAGGATATTGTGTGGGAACTGGCTTTTAAAGGGACAGGTAAGTATTAATGGTTAATTAAGAATATTAAAGGACTTTTTTCGTGGTTATGTTTTTTGTTCAATTAAATCTGGGGGACACCTTTTTAAAGGGGACTCCCAGATGCCACCATGAACCCCCCCCCCACCAGGAAATCGCGGCCTCCACCTCCACCGCCCATCGGAGGTGGAGAAGAGCCCCTTGTCCTTGGATTGGACAAGGGCTCGGAGGGGGAGGGGAAAGCTTGGCTGCCCCTCCCCTTCCGAGACCCCCCAATCCATGGACCATGTGGGCTGGTATAGTCAGGGTGTGGAGCCCCACGCGGCCGGTGCTCCGCATACTGGCTATCCCAGCCTGCATGGGGGACAAGGGGTTAAAGAGGTCTGGGAGGGGGGACCCCACGTCGTTTTTTTTTTTTATATTTCCCACACTCAGATTGAAGTAAGTAAAACTCTTCCCACTTGGGGGAATCTATGAAAATAAAACACTATTGTTACATGTGCAAAAAAAACTGACATTTTCCGCATTTAACCATTTACCGCCATCCTAACGTATTAAAACGTCATGCTTACCGCTATTAACAGCAACATGACGTTTTAATACGTCGCGCATTCCCGCCGCTGCTACCGCCGTGTGTCCGCCGCTACCGCCGCCATTACCGTCGGGATCCCGTGCTGGGTGATTGGGGAAGAGGACCGAACAGTCCTCTACCCAATCGCAGTGCCTGGAGTGAATGGACGTGACCGCGAACAGCGGCTACGTCCATTCACATAAACAGGAAATGTAACAGTTTAATAAAGTGTAAAAAAAAAAAAAAAAAAAAAAGTGAACACGTCCTATGAGTGTTCACTAGCGCCATCTTGTGGCCAAAAAGTATATTACACCTACAAAATACATACATTTTCAAGTATATACACATCATTAATAAAATTACACTTTCAACCCTCCCCCCCAAAAAAAAACTTGTAAAAAAAAAAAATCAGCTTAAAAAAAATAAATAAATAGTTGCCTTAGGGACTCAGCTTTTTTTATTCTATATTTTATGGGGGAAAATTAATTTCAATTTATTACATAGGGGCTTGTAATTATGGCCAGAACAAACAGAAAAATAACCACTTATATTTCAAAATAATATACTGTCGCCATACATTGTGGTAGGGACATAATCTAAACGGTTTAATTATCGGGACCACTGGGCAAATAAAACGTGTTTGTTTTATCCACAGGAGAATGTTTAATTTTAAAACTATAAAGGCTGAACACTGAGAAATAATGATTTTTTTTCTTTTTTTTCTGTTTTTCTCATTAAAATGCATTTAGAATAAAAAAATTCTTAGCAAAATGTACTATCCACAGAAAGCCTAATTGGTGGCGAAAAAAACGAGGTATAGATCATTTTCTTGTGATAAGTAGTAATAAAGTTATTAGGGAATAAAAGGGAGGAGCGCTGACAACTGAAAATTGCTCTGGTCCGTTAGGATAAAAACCCTTGGGGGTGAACTGGTTAAAAGACATTTTTGCCCTTGAAACTTAAAAATCGATTTTTTTAAAAAATATAAGGTCTTTTTGAAAAAAAAAAATTTCCTCTTATTCCCACTGATCCCCTTAATATACCCTGGGAATTTGGTGTTCCTAAATTTTAAGCAGGCTTTGCTATTAACCGTTAAAGTCGGCAGGTTTTTAAATGTATATATTTTTCCTTTGAAACTTTAACATCGATTTTCTCAAAAACTATAAGGTCTTTTTGAAAAAAAAATGTTTCCTCTTATTCCTTCTGATCTCCTTAATATATTCTCCAAATTTGAGGCTCTAAGCAATTAAGGGGGCTTTGCTATTAACCCTTAAAGTCGGCGGCTACCTAACATTGATCCATGCGTCAACTTTTCCGCTTGGGAGCATGGCCTTACGCATTAATTGCTAGTAGGAAATTACGCGTAAGGTAATAACGTAACAACCTGCATTACGGTATTCTTACGCGTAATTGCGTAAGGGCTATGCGTAATTACAGACATGAACAGTAAATAAATGTCTACGCCGTAAGCGTAATTCCGTAATGCGTAATAGCGTAAAATTACGCGTAATGATCCGTAAGCGTAGTTTTTTCCATTACGCCCAGCACTGGCTGAAGGGAAGTTCATCCCCATTTCACTTTGAGAAAGCCCCGTGGGCGGGGTGAAACGCGTCAGCAGGCAAGGCCTGACTGGCACACGTGAACGCTCACAATCCCGGGACGCCGGGCCACGCCAGGAACCTTCGCGGGGATAGTGAAAGCAGCCCGAGCAGATGACGCCGTGAGGTGATGCGTAGATTGCATCGGGCATCCGCAACAATAGGAGCCCTGAGCGGAGCTCCCTCAGAAGAGCGCAGTGCTGCATGAGGGTTGTGAGAAACCGCCATTCTAAAATTAAGCTGTTACATGTGCAGCCCTGATGGGCGGAAGATATGATTGACAAGTTGCCAGCGTGGTTCAAGTATATAAAGTGATGCAAAGGTCTGGGCACTGCAATTATGCAGGACATTAGCAAGGTGGTTTACATAAGGCAAGTGAGAGGGCTGTTGGTCATGACAGCATGAACTGTTCTCCCCAGAAGGATTCGCCAAAATATTTGCTATGTTGCCCGTTTAAAGATCAAGGACTTTGATAGAAGATTTTACCAGCTAGCTAGTAGGTTGTTAGTTACAGTGCACTGTACAGCTTGCATGCGGAGGCCTCGTGGTGTGCGCCGGGTGGAGGGCCCACAGATGTCCAATTGTGATTGGGTGACTGATCAATTGGCATAGGCTGAGGCTGGGCGATTGATGTGGTATAAACCATCACAGGGACAGTGGGATTTTGAGATATTAGCAGCTCTTGTGCCAGATTGTGGTTTTAGGAAGTTTTAATTGTTTGTGAACCACTGTTTTTGTACAAGATTTTGCAGGTCCATATTAAAGTTTATATAAGCACATGATGATTCTCTGGTTGTGAATCAATAGATCCCTATACCTTTCATTGAGCCAAAGCGCTCAGAAAATAGTACACGTAGCGCGTTTGCGATTTCAATAAAATTGAAACGCTTACTGTCATAGGAAATCACTACACAAGCGATTTTAGAGCGATTTGCAAAATCGCCAACACTTAAAAAAATCAGCTGATAGTGTGAACTTCAAAATTCTTGAAGCAGGTCATTTCGACGCCTGGTGCTCAGCGCTGAATGCCGAAGCTGGGCACCGTCATAACACTAATGCTATGCTGTGCAGTGTGCCGTGCGCAAGAGTAATTCAGGGGTCTGGCGATCTCCAGACCCCAAATTACATCTCCCTCCGAGTTTCTACAACTCATTGGGGGAATAGTATTTAACACCGCCGGGGTTTTGAGCGGCAGCAGGGAGAGCTGTCATTCGGCTCACCCTGCGCCCGGCTCACCGGCGGCAGAGACACATACATATGCAAAATTCTGCCCAAAGTGTTAATATTTTGTGTGCCCACCAATATGCTGCTGCTGACGCTGTCAATTCCGGTACTTCTGTTCTGATCATGTCATGGTCAGTGCCGGTTATCTCAAGGTGAAACATTTGCATCAGGCACAGCGATTACAGGGGTGGCAAGTTTGTACTGTGTTTACACTAACAGCATGCAGTCAGAGAAGGGGGAGTAGTGAGAGGAGAGCGAGGTGAAGAGGTCATCATTGGGGAAAAGAAGATTGTTGTGCTGTGTGAAGAATCTGACAGTGAGTGAGGAGAGGGGAGGTAGGAGAGCAGCAGTGTTTCATTTTGACTTGCACAGCAGAAGGGAGGAGGTGGCACTGCTGTCCTGACTGAGGAGGAATGGAGGGGCTGAGGGTAAGCAGCAGTTTGTCACAGACTCACAGACAACCAGTGTGCTATTGTGTTAAGCTGCAGCATGTCATGTGAGAACATTAAATGAAGCAGGGTAACTATCAGTTGCCGTGTAATAATTCTCACAAGTTTGCCTTAGGCAGCAAAAAGTCTAGAACCGACCCTGGTCATGGAGATGGGGTTTAATCACTTCTAAATCACTGACATAGAACACGTATGCAGATGAGACAAAACTATGAATAATTACTTGATGCAGGTGTAACTCAGAAGGTACCGAAATGTAAAAATCAGCTCGACAGTGAAGAAATTTGCATCTTTTTTGAATTAGGTCAGAAATGACACGTTTCATAATCTTAGTTTAGGCTTGTGGTAAGATATGCTTGCATCAGTCAGAAATTTAAATTACAGATTCCCGTCAACCAGCTTTCTAATATTTGATGCCATTAAACACTAAGATACTTTTTATGGATTCAGAATTTATTGGCCTAGAAAATAAACTCAGAAAATTACATTAATGGTGTGTTTTTGTTTTTTTTATGTTAAGGAACAGATTATGGTCAAAAGTCGCTTCCAGCACTTTAGCTACAGAAGCAGGAAAAGAAGAAAAAAATGCTTTGTTAATTAGTTTGATTTGGTGTGCAGGTATTGATTTGCATTATTTCAATTAACATAAGTTATTTCAATTTCGTAAACCGTTGCGACTTATCAACAGGCTGTCAAATTAAAACTTATTTTCAATAAGTTTTCTGTTTCCTTGCCCCTAGTTGTCATGCACACACATCCCCCCCCCCCCCCCCCCCCCGTCCGATAAACAATCGCCCCAAAACCTTATGAGGCAGAAACAAAAAGTTTCCTTATAGCAAACCTTTAATGAAACAACTCCTACATACGACTTTTTGTTTTAGAATGCAATGTTTTATTTTCTGTTTAAAAGCTAAAAAAGTAGGTTTCATGTTTTATTGTTTCAGTTGAATGACAATGGCTTCAATTCACTAAGCAGGACCACTTTTTAGCAATGCAGAAAACAGTTGATTTACCAATCATCTGCCAAATACCAATTCACCAAACCTATTACCACACTGAAAAGTTAAATTACTGACTAGTGAGTTAAATAATAGATTTGTGCTGTGAATTCCTCAACACATATCAGTAATATTAATTCACAAAGATTAAAGCATTCGGTAAATCAAGTAAAAGTGTTCGGTATTTATCTCCAGCTCTGACCAGTCGTTAACTTACAATCTCCATGCAGTGAAGTTTACAGATGTTGTAGACAGCCGATAGGAAGAGCCACACAGCTAATTGGAAGATCCCTACTTCTCACCCCATTTGATCCGATGCACTTTGGGCTGGACTTAACAATGACAGATCAGGAAAAGGAGACATTTAAAGTGAACCAGAGATGATTAATACTTACCCGGGGCTTCCTCCAGCCCCATGAGCAGCGCTGAGTCCCTTGCCATCCTCCTCGCTCCCTCCGTTAAGCTCATATGACTCCTGGTAATCCGGGCAGTCATGGCCTCCTGCGCATGCATGGCTTGGGCGCGTGCACGCCTCGTCACGCTCCCATTCACTGGAGCGTTCTTTGCCTGCGCAGTAGTACTGTGCAGGAGGCATGCACAGAAGCCCTCGACTGGTGGCGACTGGATTGCAGGGAGTCATACCACCAGAACGGAGGGGCTGAAGAGGATGGCGAGGTACTCAGTGCTGTTCATGAGGCTGGAGGAAGCACTGGGTAAGTATAAATTAGCGATAGTGTACCATCCCTGGTACACTTTAAGGCCGGATCCACACTATAAGCGCTTTTCTGAGCGCTTTGTGATTGATTAGCACTTTTTAAAAATTTCTCCCATTCACTTTCATTAAAATCATGGTAAAAATCATGTCAAAATCGCAGCGATTTTTCATGTACGCGATCGCCATGATTTTTACGCTATTTTTACATTTGCATACCTGAATGTTTAAGCCATTTAGTGAGAAAAAGAAAAAAAATAACACAGCCTAGTTATATACAGAAAAAGAAACTTACATGCATGTTTACCTCATCATGTCATATGTCAGTTCAAGTACCCTTTAATAAAGAAATTACAGTTGTTTTAACCCCTTAGCATCTTCATTATAGTTATCTCGCTTGAGATAAGTGCACTGTTTTACCTCAGTCGGCAGAAGTTGTGCTGTAAATTCTTGGAATGCTTTGATCTCTCTCTCTCTCTCGCTCTCTCTGCTAGCAGAAAATATATAAACTGAAAGCAGAAGTCCTCTATTATTGTCTTTCACTGCCTCCTAGTGGCAAGTGGCCATAAATACACATTATAGCAGTACTAATTACAAGCAAGGAAATATAACAAATTTAAAAAAATGAGCTAAAATAAATTGGCCTGGAGTACTTGCAAGCCTCTAAATAAATTTGCTGCTAAAAGGTTAAATAATAGAGTAGACAGTTGCGCATGACATGTAAATGAGAGCTACATGTATTCTTTTGTTTTATGTGTCAGTGGCGGGGGTCACGGGGGCTAAAACTTGCAGCTAACTGGTAGTTCACAGGAAGAAGAATTTTGAATTCCCCATTTTCAAAACAAGAAGCCAGCAAACTTCACCTGTATACTGCAAGCACAGCCATGAGCGTAACAATCACCCCTGCGACTCCAGCCATTGCAGGGGGGCCCAGAGGCTTTGGGACCCCTCCTCCTCTCTCTCCCCAACTGCAAGTGCAGCCAATTAGCAAAAAAAACCTCCCTGTTCCCTCACAAAAACCATGTGCAGGAGCGTGTGTCATTGTTTCATGCTTCCAGACGCTGCTTCAAAGCAGAACACTCTCTACTGCCATTCGCCAGCTCCCGATCACGTGATTTGCACGGGGTTCGGGGACCAAGGGGGCCCTATGCTATCATTTTGCAGGGGGACCCTATTAAGACTAGTTACACCCCTGAGCACAGCTATATAATACATTTCTGAATTTACAAAAAAGCAGAGATAAGAATTAATACTTCTATATACGCTAAACAATGTGTGTTTCCAGAATGTAACTTTATGTTTGGGCTTAGATGGCTTTAACAGTCCTTTTTCTCCTATTTTATAGGCCATCCTGTCATTTGAACAGTTTAGCATGATGTATATGCATATTTTCTTCCCCACCATTCTGCTTCTGAGCAACTTGCCCAGCTCACTGAACATCGCATTTTCAAATATCATGGGATCCAAGGTAACACTGATTTCAATAGAACACAATTCCTTTCTAGGTTATCTAAAGCCTTCTGGCAGCAATATGAAATTGAATTGCTTATGACCTGACATATGGAACTATTCTGCAAGCTGCATGCCTATGAAAATGTGTTACACCTTCCGTTTCAGATGTCATCAAATATGTGCGATGATAGGTCCTTTCCACTGAGACAATATGCTTCATTCCGTCTTTTTGAAGTGCATATGGCTGCTAAAGAGCTTCTATTTGCAAGTCAAGATGTGTTTGAGGAGCAGTGGCTCATTAAAAGTGATACAGACATTTCATGTGTGATTGCCAGGCCAGGATTTACCTCACAGGAGCCTATAGGCACAGATGTCCCGACACCTTAGACTTCGCCATCCATAAACCTACAAACCCCCTACCAAACTGCACTGCAAGTCTGCTAGCTGTCCCAACTGTCACTTCTCCCTTACTTCTCTTGCCCATCATAGGTAGCTACAGGTGTCCCTTAGTATTAGGTAGCCAGAAGTACCCCCAATATTAAGTAGCTTGAGGTTCCACCAAGTACTAGGTAACTAGAGGTGCCCCTGACTGAAGGGAGATCTCTCGTGCAGGGTGAGTAACCTCTCATTTACAATCTCATCACCATCAGGACTCAGCCTAGGGAAGTAGGGAGGGAGGGAGCCGCTCA
Organism: Hyperolius riggenbachi; assembly: GCF_040937935.1. Classification (NCBI taxonomy): domain Eukaryota; kingdom Metazoa; phylum Chordata; class Amphibia; order Anura; family Hyperoliidae; genus Hyperolius; species Hyperolius riggenbachi. The sequence goes on from NC_090655.1 coordinate 75,693,624, forward strand.
GGGAGGGGAGTGGGACACCTTTCCACCATCAGGCGTCTGTAGGCACATGCCTACAATGCCTTATGGTAAATCCGGCACTGGTAATTGCACAAACCCCTCACCTTACAATAAGCCACAATTATCAGCTTTGTACATCGGTTAACAATGCGTAATTCAGTACACTTGGGGCCCTTTTCCACCAAAAAACGTGATCGCAAGTGCACACACACACTGCAATGCGATCATGCTTCTTTGAATTTACGCAACCAGAATTATGCCACGATTCTGTTGCAATCCCTCAGTGGCCTGATTGTGGTGCATTTGCAATTTGAGTCGGGAGAAAAACATGAACGGCAAATATTTTGCCTTTCCGAATCGCAAAAACATGACATAGTGGTAACAATATAAAGCTATAGGAAGAGTTTCTGATGCTGAAACCAGGAAAATGATCATAAAAATCGGTATCCTGAATCATTTTCTGCATTCTACTATATGTCACTACAGTGAATCTGCAACCGTCTAACGCAGATTGGTGTCCGCAGAGTGGCTGTGTTGTTCCTCCTGGACGCCATATGGCGTCATCTCGCGAGGAGCGAGATTAGAGGAGAGCCCGAGCGCAATCTCCCGTCTGTAAATACAGCGAGGCACAGCAATCAGCAGGCTGAAAAACTGGCAGGCTGTTTTTTGTATATAAAATAAAAACTATTCATATAGCGCTGCCACCTGCACAGAGTATTGCCTTGTCACTTAGCTGTCCCTCGGAGAGGCTCACAATCTAATCCCTGACACAGCCATATGTCTATGTATGTATAGTGTAGTGTATGTATCTTAGTGTAGGGCCAATTTAGTGGGGAAGGGGGGAGGGAGGAGAAAAATTCAAAAATGTAAAAATATCGCTTTTTAATGGTACAAAAAAAACAATCAGATACCACCAAAAGAAAGCTCTATTTGTGAGGAAAAAATGAGGTAAAATTCATCCAGGTGCTAACTTGTATGACCGAGCAATAAACTGTTCGGGCCCTTTTACACTTACAAAAATTACAGGATATCACCAAGAATTATACATATAACCTGTCTCAACCCTAAAAGGACAGCCTAGCACAAGGCTAGGCTGCCCTTTTACACTTAATCAGTTGCTCTCAGTTAAAACGGAAAGAAAACTGATTTTCAAAGTAATGCCCATGTTTTCCTATGGCACCTTTTACACTTAAAGTGAACCTAACGCCTACCAAAAAAAACGAGATGAACTCACCTGGGGCTTTCCTCAGCCCCCTGCAGACGATCGGTGCCCTCGCAGCTCCGCTCCGATGCCTCTGCACCCGCTGGCGAACACTTCCGGTTTGGCCGTCACCGGCCGACAGGCATGGGAACGCGAGTGATTGTTCGCGTTCCCAGCCTGTATATCGCCCCCTATGCTGCTATTGCGGCCAGGAGGTCGCAATAGCAGCATAGGGGGCGATATACAGGCTGGGAACGCGAACAATGACTCGCGTTCCCAAGCCTGTCGGCCGGTGACGGCGAAACCGGAAGTCGTCTCCGGCGGGTCCAGAAGCATCGGAGCGGAGCTGCGAGGGCACCGATCGTCTGCAGGGGGCTGAGGGAAGCCCCAGGTGAGTTCATCTCGGTTTTTTTTTGGTAGGCTTTAGGTTCACTTTAACGCATTTTAACTGAATGCACTGCTATGGAAAAACGCGTACCAACGCATACGCGTACTAACGCACTGTAACGCACATCAACTGATTAAGTGTAAAAGAGGCCTAAAACTTGTGAAGTACTGAATTGTAAAAAATAGCCTGGTCACCAGGGAGGTATAAACCTCAGGGACTCCAGTGGTTAAGCACCCTCCCAGGGGCAGCCAGTGCTGTCAGCTCTGGTCAGCTTCAGAGAATGTCTACAGTAGTGGTGTTTCATTAGTTTTGTTCTCTTCCCCAATTCTTTAGTTGACAGTTTCACTGGGTTACTCTGTTCTTTTGGTCAGTTTTTATATTACCCTACTCATTGTTCTCCACCTACGCACGTTATAAACACATATGCTATTTTCTGCCATGTCCACACATTATATAAATGTTTAAAAATAAACATTTTAGTACCATTTTTAGATAACTTTTTTTTATTGATTTACTCGTTTCAATGCATTTTCAAAAAATATATTTGTGGCTTTCCCTTCTAAAAATGTCACTGAACAGCAGGCTGAGTATATGGTCAGTTAGTCATTATCACAGAAATTTACATTATAATTCTTATTGAAAATGTCCCTATATATGGTTCTGAGGTGGAACAGTCTATATATAGCAGCAATGTGTCCCAGATTAGTATTGGCCTACTGAAATGTATAGTTTGGAATGATCCATTTTCACTGTTCACAGCTCATAAATCTACATCCGAAAAAAATGGTTCTAGAAGTCAAAATCATAAACATTTCAAATCAAGAGCATATTGGGGTTGAAATAAAAACTGTTAGGAGAGAATAGTTCTTCTATAAGTCAACAATCCAAGGAATGTTGTGGGTGGTTTTCCTGGAAGCTGGGGATTCTAATTAGTCGTTTTAATAAGTGAATAGGAAACCCCAGCTGAGATGCTGTTGCTAGGGTCCCTGTTAGCTCATTATAGCTGAAATCTGATACAAGAAGGGGGCACCACCACAAAGCATCTCTGAACTTGAAAATGCTTGGGTGCCAGATGATCAACCAACTATTTTCAGATGACCATAGATGACTACAGATGTACAGGATGAGAAGAGACCAGGAGCCCAATGGGGCAATATCGTTTATAGTTATAAATTGTATATGTATAATCAGGGGCGTTGCTAGGATCCTAAGAGACTCGGGGCACTTTGGGCACTGCAGCAGTGCTGGGCCGAAATTACGCATGAGCGTAATTACGCATCGTAATTCAATGCAAATTTACGCGTAAGCGCTACGCGTAACTTACGGTCTTAAGCCTAATTATTTACGCGTAAGCAGTAAAGCAGTATCGTAATTACGCTGTCTACCGTAATTGCTAGGTATGCGTAATTTTACGATGACTTACACATAATTTTATGCGTAATTACTTACGTAAAAACTCCCCTTTTCTAAGAGTAGCCAATCAGTCAACATCCTAAGCAACCAATAGTATCTTTCTCTCATCCTTCAGTATATAAGCGTACGTTTTGACGCATACGAATGATGTGTACGCAATAGCTGTCACATTGACGGCTATTGCGTACACATCATCAGTATGCATCAAAAAGTACGCATTAATGGGTATTACGGCACTACGCGTAACATCGTAGCGTAAGCACCTACATTACGGTATCCTTACGCGTAACTGCGTAAGTTAACACGTAATTACAGTGATGAACCGTAAATAACTTCTTACGCCGTAACCATAATTGCGTAATGCATAATAGCGTAAAATTACGCGTAATGATCCGTAAGCGTAGATTTTTCCATTACGACCAGCACTGCACTGCAGTCGAAACTATGAGTGTGACAATGCACCAGAAAGTTTGGTGTGGTCATGGGCGGAGCAACATTTACATGAACTTAACAGCAGTCTAAGAGCTGTGGTGTCTCTATGGCGATATCCTGGGAGATGTGGTGCCTCAATGGGGGCATGTGGTGCACCAGTGGGAGTTATGCTAGGTGCTGTGGTGCTTCAATGGAGGGTGTGCTGGGTGGAGTTGAGTACTGCTGCTCACTGCCTGACTCTGCCTGCGAGATATCCGGGGCACCTCAGAATAGATCAGGGGCATGTGCCACTCTTTGGGGCTAGCAACGCCCCTGTGTATAATGAACATATTTACAAAGGTAGGTTGCAATCCTTGCAACCACCATATACGCATATGGGGAAGCACCATCCCTGCTCGGTTTCATTAGGACCAAACATAAGCTGGATGATCGCTCTCCTCAGAAGACTCTGAATTAGTGCTGAGCACTAAGCTCAATAGTCTAACCTCCTCAGAAGGTGTGACAAGGGTTAACAGGATAGGAGGCACCCAAAAATATAGGATTTCAGGATATAACCAACATAAATATAAAAACTTGCATATATAAAAGAACAAGAGGCAATCTTACTTGTACTGAAGCAAAAAACACCAATTAATAAAGAGTTTTTACTCCAGCACAACTGGTAGGTGACAACGCGTTTTACAGGTCATAACCTTCCTAAGGTCAGTTAAAAAACAAGTGCCTTAAAAATGACTGTATGGAGCTTGGGCATACTTGTTTTTTTTAACCTCAGGAAGCGGGTTCTGACCCATGAAACGCGTTGTCATCTTTCAATTTGAGTTTGGGTTTCATTAATAGTAAGCTGATCTGACCAATGAGAATCCTCCTTAAGAAGAGTTCCTATTGGTCCAGATTAATTAACCATGAAAAGTGTTGTCATCTTTGAATTTGATGTTGGGTTACATTATTAGTAAACTGATCTGACCAATGAGAATCCGCCTTAACTACTAGCCAACACACATTTTTTATTAAAAAACATACACATAAACCCTCCCCTGTTACCCTTTGTATAGTCTGTCCTCCCTATTTGTATATGTACTCTGGGCAATTTAAGACTAGAAGACTTTGGTACTTTCATGTTATATGATTATTTTGTTAACCATGCTCACCCTATGTACAAAGTTTTGTATTATATGAGCTTTTCCTTCCTTCCTTCCTGTCATCCGACGTTTATGTAAAATTTTCAAAATTTTCAATAAAAACTTTGAAACACAAAAAACAAACACATAAACATAAACAGACAAACAAACATCTGGGGGGCAATCAAACCGCACCAACAGAGAGCTCTGTTGGTGGGGAGAAAAGGGGGGGAATCACCAGTGTGCTGAGTCGTGTGGCCCTGCAGCTTGGCCTTAAAGCTGCAGTGGCCAATTTAATGAAAAATGGCCTGGTCTTTAGGGGGGTTTAACACTGTGGTCCTCAAGTGGTTAAGAAGCGTTCTTATTGGCCCAGATCAATTAACCAATGGGAAGCTTTGACAGTAGTTTTAAAAATATATTTGTAGAAGATCCCCTCAGTACAATACTGTTGCAGTAGTGTAACAGAGCTAATAGTTATAGGTCTTTAATCAAGCATTAAAAAAAAAATCCCTAGCATTATTTTCAGGACATTTTACAATCCATGTGGATTAAGGAGAGGAGCATACAGATTGTTTATTTATTTTATTTTTTTGATGTGAAAATCTAATTTTATTTATTTGTTTTCCATTGTGTCTGTTTTTCTTTTACATTTAACTCTATGCAGAAATATTACAGTAACCCTGAATATATTTTGAACCTTTGGGGGCAGGTTGGTATCTGTAAGTCCTCTAATTAAAAGCGGCTTTCAGGTTCCATCAAAGGTCACCTCCCTGGGGTCTATCACCACATTTCCCCATAAGGGAGGTTCAGAATGGAGTGTGCAAGTGGGGTGAGCAGCATAACTGACCTACAGGGGTCTGCTCCTGCGGCCTCTCGTCTGTATGGAGATTGCTATCTTCTCCAGGGAGAGCCTGCACAGTGCTGCATTTTTATTATCTCGAGGAAGGTGCAGTGCAGCAGCTGCGTTCAATCTGTGGAGAAGATGATGGATCTCATACAGGGCGGGGTCTAGAGGAGCAGCGTCCCGTAGGTATTCCTGGTGCTCATTTTGCTTTAGCAGTACATCCTAGAAAAAATTATAAAGCTGAGCTCCTCAATGTTTCCTTTTTGTTATTTTTTTTTTTAAATACAAGTGGAACCTTTGTTTGCAAGCATAATTCTTTCCGGAAACATGCTTGTAATCCAAACACTCTTATCCTCCTGCTTCTTCTCCACTCTTATAGCAAAGCAAATTTCACCATAAAGATTAATAGAAACCCAGTTGATTCGTTCCACAATCCAAAAACAGTTATAGTAAAATAGTATAAAATAAAAATGTAAAAAAGACTTTCACTATAACTGAATCATTGCTTTCGGTTGGCTCGCCCCAACCTTTTTTTAGTGTGGCTTTAATAAGAGAGAACCCGAGGTGTGTTTAAAGAATGTTATCTGCATACAGAGGCTGGATCTGCCTATACAGCCCAGCCTCTGTTGCTATCCCAAACCCCACTAAGGTCCCCCTGCACTCTGCAATCCCTCATAAATCACAGCTGTGCTGTGAGGCTCTGTTTACATCTGTAGTGTCAGTCTCAGCTGCTCCCCCGCCTCCTGCATAGCTCCGGTCCCTGCCCCCGCCCCTTCCCTCCAATCAGCAGGGAGGAAAGGGATGCAGGCGGGGACTGGAGTTCTGCAGGAGGCGGGGAGAGCAGCAGACTGACACTAAAGAGATAAACACAGCCAGCTCTGACAAGCTGTTTGTCAGCAGCCTGGCTGTGATTTATGAGGGATTGCAGAGTGCAGGGGGACCTTAGGGGGGTTTGGGATAGCAACAGAGGCTGGGCTGTATAGGCAGATCCAGCCTCTATATGCAGATAATATTCTTCAAACCCACCTCGGGTTCTCTTTAATAAGGAACTTACCCAATGACAGTTACTTTTGAGGATTTAATGGAAATGTGACTTTGCACAGTCTCTACACATAGATTAAGTACAATCCTGCAGCGCCAAAGGGAGAACTATCAGCTCAGTTGTGATGCATGTATACTTTTTCTACTTGTATATCAAGACGTTGCTTGTATATCAAGTCATAATTTCACAAACATTTTTGCTTGTATTGCAAAGCGCTCTTATACCAAGTTACTCTCCATCCAAGGTTTTACTGTACTATACTACTGAGCCACGCTACGTAGCGTGGATCAGAGGGGTTGGCCCTAGAGCTGCGCAGCCGCATTCGCGGCCAGGCGGACTGCGCAGCCGCGGCCAGAGGAAGTGGCCATCTTTGGAGGGGAAGGAGAGCCCGACCCGGGCCGTGGGGTCGGGAGCCGGCCTGGGGGGATAATGAGCGGGGGGACCCGGCGGAGCGGCACGGAGGGCGCGGACGGCGTCCTCCGTGCCTGAAACGGAGAGGCAAGTAATTCACTTTTTTTACACAGTTGGCCTCGTAAGTCCTTTAAGGCCAGTGACTAACCCACTTACTGAACAGTGGGGAGTGGACCCCCTACATGCCAGTGCTCACTAATCAAAAATGAAAAGGAGAAAAACGTTATTTTATTGGTAGGTAGAAAAAGGTAATTGCACTCCAAGTACTAATAAAAGCAAAACTCCTCCATAAAAACTATATTATCTATCCATTGAATAAATATTAATACCACAGCCGGCTGTGCATGCACATCCATCAATAAACAATCACACATGGGATCCCCAGTCATACGACCTGGCTGCTCTGCCATTGATTACCTTGATTATGATCTTCATCCAGTTCCTGGCCAAGTCTTGTTTGCTGCCTGCATTGACCCTTTGCCTGGACTCAACTACGAGATTGGATTGCCCTGTTACATGTATTGTCTCCTGTGTATGATCTCTGTCTTGTCCTGTCTTGCGGGTACTGTTAGTAGCTCTGCCTTTCCCTCTCATCAGCCTCTATACCTTGCGCATTAAGGCCTGGGTGTATCCGAAGCTTTGTCTCCTGTTCCAGCGGGGATGCGCCTCACAAGGTGAAGACTGCAGTGGTAGATTGGGGCATAGGGGCTGATACAAAGGCAGGGAGTCCAGCAGGCCTTACAGTAATACACACATACTATTGATGTTCTTTGATCTCCCCCGGCTGTGTTGTGTACATATACGCTTTGTCACAGTTCCTCTTAGAAAATTGATATTCCATTTATTTAGCTTTCATTTGTGTCCACAATGAAATGATCTGAACAGGTAGAAAATCTACTTTACTCGCCATGTCTTCTGTAAACGGTTTAATTTTTATTTTATTACCCATTAAGCTGCTTTAATTTACTTAAAGAGGAGCTGTTAGGTATAAGGTCTCAGAGAAAATAAACACATATATCAGTAGCTAAAGATTGGCTGTACTTACATTACATATGCATTTCACTGTCCACGTTTGGATTTCACAGAATTTTTATATAGTATATGCAGAGAATGATGCTCCTGACAGCCCATGGCAGGTTCCATGTTTGTGAAGCCAAATGTGTCGTCATGTCCTGCCTGCTTCGGATCACAGAGGAGCTAGTACAGAATAACACAGTGTGCAGTGAATATTAATGAGCCATGTGGCTAGGAACAATAGCGGACTCCTGCAGAGTAATCTTCCCCGAGATTTATCTGTGCTGTGGCTGGACTGCGTTAGAAGCTGCTGAAACTTGATCCCGTCTTCTCCTTAGCAGCCGAGGGGAGGGCCCCAGAATGCTTTGCAGTATGGAATGCGGCTTGCGTCCTCCTTAGGAGCTTAGATGTGCTGATAAGCACACATTAAATGTAAGAGAGATCTTTATCTTTAGTAATGTCTTTTTGGCTTCTGTCTAAACTGTTTAACACAGGAGAATAGAGGTTTAAATTAGCTTCTGCAGCCTGACAGTTACTCTTTAAGCCTGACCATTTACGGGCAGATAATTTCAGTAGGGTGTATGATGAAACATGATCAGGAATTATGACAAGACATTACAAATAAATCACACAGCCGCATATCGCTTGCTGTAGAATCCGTCACACTGATCTACTCCTTGGTTATTTCAATGGCTCACCGTCAAAGCCAAAAGGAACGTAAAGTAGATTATTTGTAATTATCATTGCAACATTGAATTAGAAGCACTGAGAAGCTACTAACCTTACTTGGCAAGATGCCAGAATATATATCGGTTCACACTTGAATTAAAATGCGATCGCCTTTGGAGGCTGATCACGGCTGACCACGGAGCTCAGCAGTGTTTGTTTACGAGATCAGGCGCCAGTGCATCCTAGAGGAACAAGGAAGCCACTCTGTGGCCGCCATCCTGCGTTAGGCGGTTGCAAATAGGTGGTTGCAAATAGTCTTTCAGGCTTGGCACAAAAATCTGAGCCTCTTCGGCTCCGTGCTAATGCGCAGGTGTGTGGCATCCTGAGCAATGCAGCCACACTGGTTCACGGTTCGCACTCTTCAACAAAGCTAGATGAGTGGAGGCAAGGGGATGGGGAAGACTCTGGTTTATCCAGAGGCTACCCTTTACTGAGTTAAATACACATTTTGGCCCTTTTTTCCTTCAGGTTTACTTAAAGGAACACTATCAATTAAAGGTTTTTTTTCAATTGAGATAGGAATTGTTTGGGAAGTGCTGGTATATACATTTCACTACTTATCTGTCTACTGTTATCAAAGTCCTTTCACACTTCACCGACAGCAAGTCTGACAAATCTGACGGACTACTTAATCATGAAGGGAGGGGGGATTCCTTCACACTACTTCTGTTGACCATGTGTATGAGAAAGCTCTCACTGGCAGCTGCCCGTGTCTCAGACTGAGCTGTCTGCAGAGGGCAGAGGAAATGTATTTTATGTGCAACATAAACATTTGTAATTGTGTGTGAAACTTGACACCAGAAGCTTTCCACATATGGTAACTCTACAGTCTGACATGCAAAGAAGAGAATATTAAAACCTTATTCACCTTTGCAAAGGAAACATTCCAAATCTACACACAGCTGAATTAAAGCTTTTTCCTCTGATATTTAACATGAATAGTAGGAAAATGTTTACACAGCTACCTAGACATAATTTAAAACACTTGGTTTGATAGTGTTCCTTTGAAAGCAAGGGTGTAACTACAATTAATGGGGCCCCCCAGCAAAACTTTGATGGGCCCCCAAATGTTCACACCCCTTTCCTTCATAGCCTGTGAGCCCATATTACAAGGGTCATAAAACAAGTGTGGCCATCATGATCTTCACACTCATAACAAGTGTAGCCACAAAAACACCTGATCTGAAGTATAGTCCCCTTTATCGGAGGAAGGGAAGGTTAGTAGTTTGGACCCCACACAACTCTGGGCCCCCCTGCTTTAAAGTACTACATAGAAATGATTTACATGAGTAGCTGAAATGACATTACAGCTGCTTCTCTTCTTCCGGCTTACATAATTTATCATGACTCGTCTCAAAGAATGATCTTTGTCAGCATTCCCCAACCAAAAGCTTGTTTCTCTCTACTAGACAAATTAATCTCCACCTGGAGACTTATTTTATTGCCAGTTTTTCAAATCATTTAGTTTTGCAGCAATTGGCAAATGCCAAAATAAGGATTTAATAGATATTAATGTCTGATTTGTTTTCGCTAATGAATGTGTCTGTGATCAACAAGGACCTGCACACAGCTCCATCAAAGTACAAGTTCACCTTTACAATATTTTCAGTGTACAGCCTATTTGCTGTGTATTTTTCATTGTATTTATCTTATTTAACTACTTCTTTTTTCACAGTGAAGGGGCGGCCCTACCATAAAGCTGACTGAATCACGTGATTGAGGACAGCAGACAGTAGGGGGCAGCATAAGCTCTACGCTCAACTGATCTTTTTCAGCCACTCCCTCGGCTCTGTTGCTTCTGCCTTGGGCCTTGTTCACATTGTAAATCACCAGCGCTATCGCAAGCGCTGAGCGATTTATAGAGCACTTTTCAACACACTTTTCCCTGCACTTTGTGCTTAGAAAAAAATGCTTTTCTAAGCACTTTTGCTGAGCGATTACGATTTTCACTTCCTGATGTCAGCCAGGAAGTGATCTCTTTGACCCAGAAATGAATAAATACAATGTATTTATTATTAAAAGCGTCCGGGAAATTGCAATTAAAAGAGCTTTTTCAAGCGCTTTGTGATTTCCCTATACCTTCCATTGAGCAAGAAAGATCAGAAAATGGTACATGTACCGCGTTTGCGATTTTACTAAAAATGAAACGCTCACATGTGAACACTCTCATAGGAAATCATTGCACGAGCACTTTTAGAGCGATTTCTAGTTACTCAGTCCAATTGCCAGAATAGAGTGTAAACGGGTGATGCGCGGGGGGGGGGGGGGGGGAGAGTTGGCGGGGCGGGAAGACTGCATCTTTATGTAGATCCTTTCCAGGAAGTTCTTTTGTAAAGAACAAATGTAATGAGATGTAAATGCTGAGATTCCCCCATGAAGAAATGGACTGGTGGCTGGATAGTGTGATGGTTAAGGGCTCTGCCTCTGACACAGGAGACCTGGGTTCGAATCTTGGCTCTGTCTGTTCAGTAAGCCAGCACCTATTCAGTAAGAGACCTTTGGCAAGACTCCCTAACACTGTTACAGCCTATAGAGCGTGCCCTAGTGGCTGCAGCTCTGAGTCCGCCTGGAGAAAAGCGCAATATAAATGTTCTGTGTTTGTTTGTTTGGTCAAAAACCTGTGAGTTCCATCAGATTTCTACAAACTACTGTAAGTGACAGCATCATAGGAGAAAAGTAATTTATGGCTCATTTGACTTCAGAAGAAACATACTTCCATTTTGCATGTGTTTACATGTATTTTACATATTACAATTTTTCGTGATAGTGGTCCTTTAATACCAGACATCCTTATTGGTAATTTCACTCCACAAAGTCCCTAAGCTGACAGACAAAATGATTGATTGCAAAAGTCGGAAAAAGACATTGAAGCATAAGAGATCACTGAAATGATATATGTACAGTAACTGAGGGGAAGGCTTATTAGTTAATGCAAACATTTGTTTGTGCTGCAAAGGTTAATGTACACTTTAGACAAGAGAAGTATAAAGCATCACAAATAGAACCAGTGCTTTAGAAAGATGTCGCCCTAATGAATAGAAAGAACATTCTGCCTTTTAAAGTCATTGTAATGGTACTTAGATCACATTTGAAATACATCTTTACTTTCAACCAAACACCTGCAAAAAAAACACAATTACCCGTAAGAGTACCCTGGGATCATCTCAGCCCAAGGATTTCTGATAAGCAAATACCAACTTTCTAAAATGCTTGCTCAAAGTGGACCTGAACTCTTGCACAGGACAGAAGGAAAACAGAGAAGAATGCACCCTGTATGTATTTAGAGAGTTAAGCCTGCTTATTTCCCCTCATCTGTGACTTATCACAACTTTAATTTGGTCTCTTCAGCTGTCAGCTCAGGAATCTCCTCTGCCATAGCAGAGCTACTAATTTGTAAACAATGGATGTTAACCCATTGGGCTTGATTCAGAAAGCAGTGCTAACCTAGTTAGCACGCCTAAAGACTTTGGGCGTGTTAAGTAGGGTGCTAACTAGGTTAGCACCGTTTTGAAAATCAACTCGCGCGCAAAGTCCCGTGCGCAAAACTTTTGCAGTTTTGCAGGCGGGACTTTGCGTACGAGTTGATTTTATCACGACCTAACTGAGTTTAGGCGTGATAGAGGGCTTTTCACTAGCGTGCTAACAGTTAGCACCGCTTTCTGAATCAAGCCCATTGTCTGCTTCCATGAAAGCAGGGGGTAGACACACTGCTGATTTATTGCAGGATTTGTATCAGCTGTAACAAAGAAAGGTTTTTCTTTAAAAGTTATTATGCTGTTGCATATTTTTTTCAGCAGAGAGGAAGTTCGGAGTTCAGGTCCGCTTTAATGCCATGACTGTGTAAATCCTATTAAAAACATATAAAGTTGTCTAGAGCCAGTTTGCATGGATTCTACTGATTTCTAATCCCACAGAATCCAGAGCAAACAAGGCAGAAATTAAAATGAGAAATCAGATGACTGTCCATATTGATAACCAGCGGCATTGTAAGGGGGGTGCGAGGGGGGTGAGCCGCACTTGGGCGTCACCATGGAAGGGGGTGACAACCAGGGGAGAAGCATTCGAGGATCCAGCCTCTGCAGTAGCACCAGCCACTGTGTCTGAGCTGGGGGTCCCGTTTCAGACTAGCCCATGCTCCTTAGTGGGGAGGGTCTGGCTGGTATTCCAAACTTCCTCCCACCCTGCTGCTGAACTCTGCCCCCAGGGAGTGCAGGTCATCTTGGCACCGGGCAGTTCGGCGCAGGGCGAGGCGAATGACGGCTCTCCCTGCTGCTGCTAAACTCCGAGGTGGCGTTAAATGCTATTTCCCCTCCGAGTTGTTGCAACTTTGAGGGAGATGTAATTTGAGGTCTGGCAACAGCCAGAGCCACTAATTACCACTACGCGGAGCACGCAGCATAGCATTGCTGCTATGACAGTGCCCAGCTTCAGTGCTCGGTGCTCAGAGCCGCGCGCTGAGATGAACTGCTTAGATTTCAGGGGTGATACTGGGCAGTGGGTAAGCGGGGTGTTTTTTCACCATCGGGTGGGGCGGAGCTACGGTTTGGTGAAGGGGCAGAGCTACTTTGGACAAATGGGCAGAACTATAGTGGGTGAAGGGGCGGAGCAATGGGTGGCCCAGTGTGCAGCGTGCACAGTGGACAAAGAACTTACCTCAGGCAGGGGTGTACTGTTTTTATTATTTCACTTTTATTTTGGACCCCTCAAACTATTTTAGTTTTTCTGTTTAATGGTTACAGACATTTCTGCCATCAATTTTTTTTCTCTGTATTCTTATTTATCATAAGATAAGCTTGCCAGCACATCATTCTCCCTCTATTGAGTCATATTTAGTTGCAGGATTTATGTTATGAAATATAGTAGAATGTCAAAGAAAGAAAAAGGGAGGGGCCACTAGACAAGGAGGGAACCATCCATAAAAATATACAAATCCTTAAATAATTAAATAGTATATATATATATATATATATATATGAATAAGTACAAAATACATACTTCAAAATACATAAGCCATATGGGTTGGCATAATCCCCTTTAAGGCCAGCAAACCCACAAAAAGAACGAAATTGTTGAAAAAGGATTGAGCAATTTATTTTATTTTCCTAATATAGTCAAACTTAATACATTATTCAGGTGATCCATTTTTATGTTAATTATATCTTTATATTGCGGTATATTGGCAAGTAACTCTGTCCTCACAGTGATGTTTAGCCTAGGCTATGATGTCACACAGCCTTCTGCCTAGGAGGTATTGTTTCTGCTCACTTCATAACAATAAAAAAAAAAGGTGTTGGGACATCACCTGACCACCCAACATTCAATGTAAGCTAAGGGATTTGGATCAGACAAGCAATGACCCCTCCCACAGAATAATCTGTATATAAAAAGAAACTTTTATTATAACATATTAAAATTGTACAATAAAATCCTTAATAGAGGACAATAGCCTTCTCCGTGTATGCATACATAATAGAGCTCGAGTAAATTGGGGGGAAAAACGTAACTTCATAACAAACAATAAAAAAAAAATTGCAGTGATACACCCCGCCAGCAGTAAAGATGCCACCATCTCTGAAAAAATTGAGAATGTAAATCAAGGTGAGGAAAGATTATATAATGGGTTAAAACTGACTATGCAATTTATGAATCAATATTTAAAAAATAGCCTGTTTTATTCATTAAGTTATAATCAGTAAAGTTCCTCTTTAAGTCCCTGGCAGGCCTAAATAATTTCTTAAAGAAGAACTGTAACCAAAGATTGAGCTTCATCTCAATCAGTAGCTGATACCCCTTTCCCACAAGAAATCTCTAACTTTTTGCAAATAGATCATCATGAGGGTTTGTATGGCTGATATTGTGGTGAAATCCCTCCCACAGCGTGATGTCAGGACCTAGGTCCTGACAGTTTGTTGTCTGTGAGCCATGTTGCAGTGTGGGAAATAACAGCTGTTTCCAACTGCCAAGCAACCAGTATCTCCTTCTGTGCATATGTGTATCTATAAAAAAAATGTTTTAGCCTATCACATTGTTAGGGGGTGTGGTTATAAATAATGGCAGTTGGTGCTGTCTTTTTCTTTCATGTCTGCCAGTAGTAAAGATGATGACATGCAGCAGGCTGATTGTGGATCAACCAACATGAACAAATTACATGGCGAATATCAATCATTTCTTGATCTCTCGTCTATTTTTTAACTTCTCACTTTGCAACGTATTTACTTTTTTCCCCCTTTTCACTAAAGTTTCTCTTTAATGGTCAAGTTAGAGCTTTTTAAATCATTCCTGTACCCATTAAGATGTTATATTATCCCAGTCTGCTTAGGATGCCACCACAAATGACTTTACAAGCCCGTCTTTGCCATCGTCTCCCGTGGATTATGCTTAAACTAACATGTTTCTATTAATAAATGCATTATTTATGACTTGCTCCCCCCGTGTTTATGCTTGTCAAGCTGTTAGTGCTAATAAATTATTGACATCACTTTTGGAAAAAAAAAATCATCTTTCCTATAGGCAGCCACATTGATTAAACTATCAGCGATAAATGAGCAGTAAATCCCTGCATGGAGAGAATTTAAAATGCAATTTGTTAATGTTATTTTAGCATTTCGGAATTAGCATTCCCCAGGGTGACATGTATCTTGTGGGGTTTATAAATCCATATATTTAAAAGAAGGGAAAAATATTTCTTTGATGTGCTACTGCTGATTGCAAATAGCTTTTACACATATATTGCTTACTTTATGCTCTTAAGTCAAATGCATCAGTGTGTAGAGAGGTAAATCTTTTTGATTGGCTTATCATGCAGAGATGAAACATGTAGAATATAGTGATCAGGTACTGTGCCAGGCCTGGATTTACATCACAGGAGCCTATAGACACAGATGTCCTAGCACATTAGACTTTGTCCCTCTATGAACCTACAAACCCCACCAAACTGCGCTACAAGTGTGCTGGCTGGCCCAGCTGTGACTTCTGCCTTACGTCCCTTAGTATTGGTTAGCCAGAAGTACACTCAATATTAAGTAGCTAGAGGTGACACTGACTGAAGGGAGATTTCATCCGTAGAATCCCCAAAGCCGGGTGAGTAACCTCTCATTTACACTCTCATCAGTACTTTTCATAGGGAAGGAGGGAGGTGCTCGGAGAGTAGAGTGAGCTGCCTTTCGATCATCAGGCGCCTATAGGCATGTGCCTACAGTGCCTTATGGTAAATCCTGCACTGACTGTGTCATTCCCCCACTGCAAAACCTGTAAACACGTCATATGCACCGGCACCATAGATCCTGTGGACTGGCAATATGTTATTGTTATTATTTAGTTCTCATATAGCGCTGACATATTAGGCAGCGCTGTACAGAGTATATTGTCTTGTCACTTAACTGTCCCTCAGAGGGGCTCACAATCTAATCCCTACCATAGTCCTATGTCTATGTGTATATTGTGTAGTGTATGTATCATAGTCTAGGGCCAATTTTAGTGGAAGCCTATTAACTTATCTGTATGTTTTTGGGATTTGGGA
Source organism: Hyperolius riggenbachi (assembly GCF_040937935.1). Taxonomy (NCBI): domain Eukaryota; kingdom Metazoa; phylum Chordata; class Amphibia; order Anura; family Hyperoliidae; genus Hyperolius; species Hyperolius riggenbachi. The sequence continues at coordinate 75,709,732 of NC_090655.1, forward strand.
GTTGCATCTGTGCAACTACAGTCATAATATCCCCTCTGCTCCATTAGGCTAGCTACACCATAAACAAACAACAGTAACAGAACAAGTTAGCAGACAGAGGGCCATATGCAATTCACTTTGGCCTCAATTCACTAAGATCATGCTGGAGATAATAAGGCAAGAGAAAACTTACCTCCATTAGTAAGAGAGTTATCTTATCTCATCATTCCTTACGTTACCTCTTCTGTAGTTAATTTACCTCCTCTGTAGTTAAGTTACCTCCTCTGTAGTTAAGTTACCTCCTCTGTAGTTATTTTCACATGCAGTTAATGAACAGCCTGTCTTTAATTCTGGAGTTATTTTAAGGATTAAAGAGTTAACTTAAAGACAGAAGAGTTAACTTTAGGTTTGCCTGAGGTAAAATGTTTCCTGAATACTACATGCCTTATCACCATGGTAAAAACTCTACAAGAGTTATTAAAGACAGGAGATAAGATTAGTGAATTGAGGCCAAATCTCCTAAGTTTTCTCTTGAAGGTGAACTTTTCATCTATGCTGGTGGCTTAAAAGCCATTTTCTGACTAAGGTGTTACATTTTCACTTAGGAGAAAAAAAGTGAATTGCATATGGCCCTATGGCTCTTATTCAATTCACTTTTTCTCCTAGGGTTTCCTGACTAATAATTTTCCATCTACTCTTTAATATAACTTTTTATGACAGCTATTTGAAAAAGTACCAAAAGTAGGTGAAAAAGTACCATCAAAATTATTCTGAGTGTGCTCTTGCTTGCTTGTGGCTTAAAGGGCATTTTTATTGATAAGATGTGAAAATATCACCTAGGACACAGGTGTCAAATTCAATGCCGGTGGGCCAAATGCGTGCTCCTTGCCATTTCATGTGGCCCTCAAGAGCTTTTACTCTTTGTAAGCAGCAAATGAAAGACAAAGCACTGCCTTCCCGTCTAGAGGAGCACACTGGGGACAGTGTTTCTGATTGACGGGGAGAGCAATAACCAGGTGCAGCAATAACCCACGGGACATCCCCCAACAACATTAGCATAGGGTCCCCTCCTTGGATGCAACAATGCGTTGTGTCTCTTCTGTTCTTCCTGGCAGTCGCATGCTCTGTACTTCCATACTTTCTTCTCCCAATCACATGACATACCACAGGAGCCAGAGGTAAGCAGCACAGAGAGTGAGGCTGTCATGAAGATCAGAGGAGACCCTAAATTAAGCAAAAAGAAGGATGAGAGGCACTGTGCTTGCAAAAGAGATATACCTTTAATCCTCGGTAGGGAGACACATCTGGGTGGACAGTGGGGGTGAGGGAGGCCTGACAGCTGTTTCGCTTAAAAACAAAGCTTCCTCAGAGGCCAAGGGAAAGAACGTTCCCTTGGCCTCTGAGGAAGCTTTGTTTTTAAGCGAAACAGCTGTCAGGCCTCCCTCACCCCCACTGTCCACCCAGATGTGTCTCCCCACCGAGGATTAAAGGTATATCTCTTTTGCAAGCACAGTGCCTCTCATCCTTCTTTTTGCTTAATCTACAGTGCTATGTTCAGGGTTGCACGTGTTTGCACTGAATACAAAACCCGGTGAATCAGACCCATGCATTTTTGTTAACGTCTAGTGCCAGTCTTTTTTTCCTATTTTTGTGCATGTTTCAGAGGAGACCCTAGAAGCACTGGAGCAGGCAACTATTAAACTGCTCCACTGAGCTACTCTGCAGAAGGGGGAGGAGCAGGCCCCTCATGGTTGCTATAGTTATGCCACATAATATGACACTGTTCAATAAATGTTAAATCTTAAAGTCAATGTTACCCGATCTAAAAAAACAAAAGTCAGATGCTCACCTAAGGAGAGGGAAGGCTCTGAGTCCTAATGAGACTTCCCTCTCCTCTCCCGGTGCCCGGTCCCGCTCAGAATCCCCCATAGCAGCATTCGACCAGTTCGGTCAAATACTGCCACTTCCGGCGCCGAAGGGAGGTTTCGGAAGTCTTCAGTAGCACTCGGGCTCCCGAAGATGGGCTGCTCCATACTGCGCATGTGCGAACGCCCTCTATGACGCACTCGCGCGTGCGCAGTATGGAGCCGTCTGTCTTTGGGAGGACTCGGCTCCCAAAGACTTCCGAAGTCCCCCGCGGGGGGATTGGAACGGGGGAGCTAGCGCAGCACGGAGGGCACCAGGAGAGGAGAGGGAAGACTCATTAGGACCAGAGCCTTCCCTCTCCTTAGGTGAGTATCTGACTTTTGTTTTTTTTTAGGACGGGTAACAATGGCTTTAATAAACAGTTTGGCCCATGACTTAGACTTTGTTTTAGATCTTGGCTTCTTGCGCGATTTAATTTGACACCCCTGACGTAGGTGAAAGCTTAGGAGAAAAGTGAATTGAATAAGGGTCTGTAACTGGCACTTTGCTCGGAAGTTTATAAATAACCCCACAGCTTCCTCAATTATCTTTTTTATCATTAATTACAGATGATAAGAGGCAGCAAATAGAGCAAAAAGTTTTTTTTTAAGGATTCAGCGTGACTGTAAGCAGAAAATATACAGTTTTCCTAACTGTAGTATTCTTATATATTAAATTGATATGATGCATCCTTATTGTTGATACAATAGCAACTTTCAGCCCTGCTGTATTCTATGTTGTGAACTTGTGATTTTTTACGTACGATATTAATTCGGTAGAATAACTGTATTAACTGTATGGGAAATAAGAACTGTGTGGTTTTTTTATTGTTATGGCTGTAATTCTGATATAACTGAAAATAATCTAAATTTCATTAGCTGTCACTAGTTAGCAGTTCTGTTTCTTAAACAAAAAACAATCTCTAGTGGGCCTCTGATAACCTTGTGACTAGGCTGACTAGTACTAGATATTACTTACTAACACACTTGTTGGAAGATTTACATCACTGGAGACTGCAGGGAGCCCAAACCAGTGGTTGCTCTCTTTAGCTCTGCAAGTAAATAAGTTGGCCCTTTTTTTTCAGTATGTTTTGATTGGATAATCTAAACACTTAGCAAATGTGGTATCTGATTAAAGAGATGCATGGATTAAATTGGTATATATCCTTTCAGTAGGAAGTTAAATATAACCTGAAAAAATATATTGAACTAATAACAAGAAATAGAAGTGGATTGGTAGAAGTGCATTGACCTCAAGCCTGAAACTTGTCGTACAACACTTATCTCGATAACATAGTATTTTTAAAAATCTGTTCCCAAATCTGTGACTATTTTGAAAATAACCTCTGATATACCCAAATGAAGTAATTAATTAAGAATACGTGTAACTTAACCAAATGGGGTAATTCATTAAGACTTAAGGGGCCCATACACTTACACGATTTCCCGCCGATATACAGCACGTTTCCGTCGATATGTCCGCGCAGAAGATTTTGCTCGATCGCCGGCGGGTCGGGAATGCGTCAATATCGGCATTCAAATGTCCGACGACCGATGCTAGCCTAGCGGCAATAAATTGCATGTTCCGCCAACGCGTGTCACCGCTGTCCCTTCTCAGTGCTGGGCTCCGGCTGGCTTTACTTACATCCTGTCCTGACAGGAAGTTTAAACAGTAGAGCACCCTCTACTGTTTAAACTTCCCCCGACAGGAAGTAAAGTGAACCTGGAGCCCTGGAGCCCACAGCGGAGAAGAGACAGCGGAGACCGGGGGACTCGCGCCGGCCGGTTCAGGTAATGTATGCGGGGGGGGGGGGCTGCGGCAGCTCCACAGATTGTGAATCGGTTTCATAGTGAAATCGATTCTAAATCTGTTTACAGTGTTCGCAGCCAATAGATCCCTCTTTGATCAGATTCGATCACTGAGGGATCTCTCTGCTGGTCGATCTGGTGGCAATCGACCAGTGTATCGCAGCCTTAAGTGTAACCTAATTACCTATTTGGACATCTATAAAAAGTGAACTGTTGGAGGATGGTACGTGAGAACTCCCATTATCAAACTATGAATCATTGATTAAAATGAAGTCATTAATCTTCTGTGTCCATTTACATTTTCCATTTTCTAAACTAACATATCAGTAATTTTATTTACACATTAGGAGTAATGACATATAGTAAAACATCAAAAATAATTCAAGATATGGCATCCATTTTTACTGGGTTATAACTATATTATACAGTATATCTATGTATTCTGGATTCAGCATCATCTTATAACCTTGAGAATAATGGATTGATTTGCACCGAGTTGTGGTCATTTTTAGCTGTCCAGACTCTTCTGGGGCTATGTAAACAAAGTATGGCGTTAAAATACTTTGTGGAAAAAATTGGCCTGTACAAAGCATACTTTGGAGTTAATGGTCTGCTTAATGCCCAGCTAGCTATTTGATGAGTTATAAAATAGATTTTAGGGTGTTTTAGGGTTGATTTTTTTTTGAAATTTCAGTGACAAACTGAATCAAAAGCAATAACACTTTTATTTTCATATACAGTTGTGTTCAAAATTATTCAACCCCCACTGAAATTAAGTGTTTTGGCCAATTTGACAGACAATTCTAATTTTGTTTCATCAGTCCACAGAACACTGCCACAAAAGTTTTGGCATAGTGTTCTGTGTACTAATGAAACAAAATTAGAACTGTTTAGGCCCATGGATCAACGCTATGTTTGGAGGAGGAAGAACAAGGCCTATGAAGAAAAGAACACATTGCCTACTGTGAAGCATGGCGGGGGGGGGGGGGGGGGGGGGTTAATCATGCTTTGGGGCTGTTGGATCTTTCAACAGGACAATGATCCCAAGCATACCTCCAAGTCCACTAGAGCATGGTTGCAGATTAAAAGGCCTGTAAAAAAAATTGGCCTGTACAAAGCATACTTTGGAGTTAATGGTCTGCTTAATGCCCAGCTAGCTATTTGATGAGTTATAAAATAGATTTTAGGGTGTTTTAGGGTTGATTTTTTTTTGAAATTTCAGTGACAAACTGAATCAAAAGCAATAACACTTTTATTTTCATATACAGTTGTGTTCAAAATTATTCAACCCCCACTGAAATTAAGTGTTTTGGCCAATTTGACAGACAATTCTAATTTTGTTTCATCAGTCCACAGAACACTGCCACAAAAGTTTTGGCATAGTGTTCTGTGTACTAATGAAACAAAATTAGAACTCACTGTGTGGTGGGCAAGCACACTAACCACGGTACCACTACAGTGGTAACTGAAGCTGGCCTAAAATTTACCATTTATGCTCAATGCAATAGAAACATTGCATTGCTAAAACATTGGAGATCCACCACCCCCCTTCCCCCCCCCCCACACACACAGTGTCTCGACCCCCCCCCCGCCGCTCCATATGCCAGCATAGTTAGGAAGTCACAGATTTCTTCTGCCCCCATAGCGGGAGGAGAAGCTGTCTCCTCATTTGCTCCTTAAACGATCACCCCATTACTAGTAAGTTCATTGTAACAGTTGCAGTGGCGCAAGTACCAGGAAAGTGTCATATTTCATATTATATTATAGTTGATGCATCTTTTATGGTTACCTTCAAACTTGATGTAAATGATGGAATCCCGAACAAGAATCTTCCCAAAATTGGACTGTGTTCCATTCGGGGACAGCAGGATCCGCCATAGAGAGAGGCTCTGCGTTCTTCACCTGGGCAACTAAACCACCGGCCGTTACGATGAGCAGGATAACCTAAAAGTTTATATGTTGTCAGTAGAAAGCGCTCCGCTGTGACATCAAAGTATGCTGTATATATCTCCCATAGGAGTTGCACTCACCCTTTCGCTATGACCACTGTTAGACTGGTCATAGATCGCTCTGCGTCCAGCCCCCGGTCCACGGGTCTGCTGTCACGTTAGAATGGCGTCTCAGTCTTCAGTCCGCCGGGTTGCTGTGCAGTGGTTAGGCAGTGTTCCTGTGTTCCTGTATCCAGTGCTATCTGGTTCTCAGTACCTCATAAAAAGATAGAGGCACCATAGCGTAATCCAGTTTAAAATAGTAAAATTTTATTAAAAGTTCTACTCACACTTGAGCAGGAGTGTTAGCGCATTGAGTGTTAACGGGCTCTCCCCCGTGCCTGCCAGTCAGGCCCGCCGGTTGGTCCCACTTCAATCACCGCTCTGTTCCGTGCGCGTTAGCTCGTTGTCCAAGGCTCCACCCTACGCGTTTCGTCACACGCGTGACTCATCAGGGGCGTGGTTGGCCATTGGACACGAGCTTCCTTAAGTCTCTATGGGCGCCGCCTCCGGCCCACCGTCTATGCTAACAATGACTGTGGGCGGAAATCCGGATATGGTGTCACGCGCTCCACATTGGAGCGCATCACTGTAGAAGGAATACGGAGAATCCGGCGCATGTCTCCAGCGTGGATCGCAAACACCTCACGCGCCATGTGCGCGGAAGTGTTCTGGGATCACGTGGGCTGTGATCCCCCAAGATAACCTAAAAACATCGGCTCCTCAGAGCCCCCATCCCCGACACCAGAACCAGGCTGCTGCAGCGTGTCACTTCCTGATACATCATCGTCATGTGACCCGCATAGAGGAAGCCTCATGGGCTCCTCTCCCTTTCAGCCGCGCCTTTCCCTTCTCCTCACTGATGCTGCTATGGCAGCAGAATCTGACAGCCACGGCTGTGTGGCTGCAGAATGTGACAAGACGCGGCCAGCCGGCCACGTTCTACTCTGCAGGCAGTCGCGATCTACCGGTAGATCGCGATCAACCTATTGGGCAGCCCTGTTATAGTGCACAAGACTGTCATTTTGGATTTATCATGCACTCCATGAACATAAACTAGATAAAGATAGAACAGAATAGTCTTTCCTGTTGAGCTTTTGATAGATCCGTGTAAATAAGTCCAGAGGAGAGAAGTTTAGTGCTGCCTGTTTTGAGCTTTGTGTTTGTGAGGGTGAATGGGATGCGCTGAACCACAGCATCTAATAATAGAGCTAAGACACAGTGATTTTTAAATGTCACAGCTGGAACTTTGCACTCTCCTGCTGTATACTCCAAGGACTAACCTTGTCTCATCTGCTGATCGCAGTTCACTGCTGACCTCTCCGTAAAGAACAGGCATGAGGGTATTCATATTCTCCAGCCTTGCAAGTTGGCAAAAACAGCAAAACCTAACAGGCAAATCCAGGACACGCTGGAATGAAACAAGCTGCAGTAATACTGCGGTGGGCACACAGCGCGCGGAAATATTATCATAACTATGGCACAGTGGTGGGCCGAAATGACGCGTCGTAATCGTAATGCGAAATTTCAGAGAAAATCGTAATTAATGTTGTATGTAATAGTAGGATTTCAAAATTTCACATAATTTTCGTGAAAGTTCGCATAATTTTGTGCTGATTTAGAGGTTAATAGCAAAGCCCCCATACAAGCTATTGCTACATATGTTAAGCAGAACAGATGGGTATAAGTCACAAAAAGAATTTTTCAAAAAGACCTTGTAGTTTTTGAGAAACTTGATTTTAAAAATGCAAAGAAAATGGTTTTTAAACTGTCATTCTTCTAAGTTTAAAAACCATTTTACTTGCATTTTTAACCACTTGAGGACCGCGGTGTTAAACCCCCCTAGTCAGGGCCGGATCATCAACCAGGCACATCAAGCACCTGATTAGGGCCCCATTAAGGCTCTAAGGGGCCCAATTAGCATGTAATCCTTCTTGTTTCTCTTTTACCTGTCTGCCGCTGCACTGATATCTTTTCCGGTTACCAAAAAACTAGCTGATCGGCTTCTGTTGCCATGGTGAGGAGACGCTCTCCAACCCGTAGAGAGTCAGCGTGTGTCGCATAGGCAATAGGAGGGGGAGGTATGTTAGGCAATAGGAGGGGGAGGTTATTGTTAGGCATTAGACAAGGAGGTTAGTTTTAGTTACAAAGAGTGGGGGGTTGGTGTGAGATTGAGTGCTGGGTTAGTGCATAGTAAAATATCAGTAACAAATATTTGTACTATCGACATCACCGGATGCCCAACTAACACAGTGGGGCCATTATATGTACTCAAACTAAACCATGTTTCTGTTTTCTCGCTGTAAGAGTTAACAAGCTAGGGCTGTAACAAACACTTTCTGTTCTGTCATACTGTTCAGTTATTTTTAGCTTTTACACACAAAATAAGACTGTGTGACTCCAGGAAAGTCTTTTTTAGGAATAGGACTTCAGGTACTGTTGTTTCTTTGTTAAACGGAAGAAAAGGCTGACTTCGGAATTCTCCATACAAAACCACAATGAACAGGTACAAAATGCGCTGCCCTGTTGTTTTTTGATCAGTTTAATGTCAGTTGAGGTTTGCTTTAACCCCAGCCAGCATGGCGCAGGCTCAGCCATGTCTAAAATAGCTCCATTTAGGAACAGTCATATGGAGGTATCTAACAGAACTGCAGTTTTCCTCTGGGCCTCAATCACCCCATATTTAAGCCTGGCGTTAACAAGATTTCCAATTTAAATGAATCTAGATTGCTTAATAAACACTTTTGCTCAGTGGGTTTTCAGAGAGCATCTGGGCATCCTAGGCTTTCAAAAATTATCTTGTCAACTTGTCAGTGAAAAAAAAAGAAACCAACATACTTTCGCGTTACACGAGAGCTGGCTGTGAGAGTAGGTGTAAAAAAATAAATTCAGCTTTCAGTAAAATGAATCTTCAAGATCCAGTAGGACAAGTAAGGAGGCAAAATAAATGCACCTATGAAACCCTCCCCTTCTTACATCTGGCCTTGAGCATTATCTGCTGCTCTTGCAATCTCTTGTGGAACATCATAGTTCTTCTCTAGTGGGCCTGCTGGATATTTATGGTGTGTACAGGCCTGAATTTACATCACAGGAATCTGTAGGCACAGATGTACTGGTACCTTAGACATCGCCCTCAACGGACCTACAATCCCCCAGAAAACTCTCTGAGGTTTGCTCCAGTGCTGATCGTAATGGAAAAAGCTACGCTTACGGATCATTACGCGTAATTTTACGCTATTACGCATTACGAAATTACGCTTACGGCATAGACATTCAATTTCGGTACATGTCTGTAATTACGCATTGCCCTTACGCAATTACGCGTAAGAATACCGTAATTCAAGTTGTTACGTTATAGGCTTACGCGTAAATTCCTACTAGCAATTAATGCGTAAGGTCATGCTGCCAAGCGGAAAAGTTGACGCATGGATCAATGTTAGGTAGCCGCCGACTTTAAGGGTTAATAGCAAAGCCCCCTTAAGTGCTAAGAGCCTCAAATTTGGAGAATATATTAAGGAGATCAGAAGGAATAAGAGGGAAATTTTTTTTTTCAAAAAGACCTTATAGTTTTTGAGACAATCGATGTTAAAGTTTCAAAGGAAAAATAGATACATTTAAAAACCCGCTGACTTTAACGGTTAATAGCAAAGCCTGCTTAAAATTTAGAAACACCAAATTTACAGGGTATATTAAGGGGATCAGTGGGAATAAGAGGAAAAAATTTTTTTTCAAAAAGACCTTATAGTTTTTGAGAAAATCGATTTTTAAGTTTCAAGGGCAAAAATGTCTTTTAAATGCGGAAAATGTCAGTTTTTTTTGCACAGGTAACAATAGTGTTTTATTTTCATAGATTCCCCCAAGTGGGAAGAGTTTTACTTACTTCGTTCTGAGTGTGGGAAATATTAAAAAAAAAACGACGTGGGGTCCCCCCTCCCAGACCTCTTTAACCCCTTGTCCCCCATGCAGACTGGGATAGCCAGAATACGGAGCACCGGCCGCGTGGGGCTCCGCACCCTGACTATACCAGCCCGCATGGTCCATGGATTGGGGGGTCTCGGAAGGGGAGGGGCAGCCAAGCTTTCCCCTCCCCCTCCGAGCCCTTGTCCAATCCAAGGACAAGGGGCTCTTCTCCACCTCCGATGGGCGGTGGAGGTGGAGGCCGCGATTTCCTGGGGGGGAGGTTCATGGTGGCATCTGGGAGTCCCCTTTAAAAAGGGGTCCCCCAGATGCCCACCCCCCCTCCCAGGAGAAATGAGTATAGAGGTACTTGTACCCCTTACCCATTTCCTTTAAGAGTTAAAAGTAAATAAACACACAGACACTTTGAAAAAGTATTTTAATTGAACAAAAAACATAACCACGAAAAAAGTCCTTTAATATTCTTAATTAACCATTAATACTTACCTGTCCCTTTAAAAGCCAGTTCCCACGCAATATCCTCGGAAATATACTAATCAGTTACAATGTAACAAAGCTATTACAATGTAACAACTTTGTTACTTTGTAACACCACCGCACCCGACGTCACTCGCCGCCACCGCCGCGTCTGCGCTGACCCGACAGAGCTCTGAGCTATATAGCTCAGAGCTCCCTAAGCATCTTTGTATTTGGGCTCCAAGGAGCCCCATTGGTCCTTAGCAGACCAATGGGGTTCCTTTAAATCAGAAGGAACCCCATTGGTCTGCTAAGGACCAATGGGGCTCCTTGGAGCCCAAATACAAAGATGCTAAGAGAGCTCTGAGCTATATAGCTCAGAGCTCTGTCGGGTCCGTGCGGGACGCTAAGTCCCCGCCGCCTCCCGCTGTCCTCCCCGCCTCTTCCACATGTCACCCACATGTCACCCACATGTGGGTGACAGATGTGGGCGGGGCTGACAGCGGGAGGCGGCGGGGACTTAGCGTCCCGCACTGACCCGACAGAGCTCTGAGCTATATAGCTCAGAGCTCTCTTAGCATCTTTGTATTTGGGCTCCAAGGAGCCCCATTGGTCCTTAGCAGACCAATGGGGTTCCTTCTGATTTAAAGGAACCCCATTGGTCTGCTAAGGACCAATGGGGCTCCTTGGAGCCCAAATACAAAGATGCTTAGGGAGCTCTGAGCTATATAGCTCAGAGCTCTGTCGGGTCAGCGCAGACGCGGCGGTGGCGGCGAGTGACGTCGGGTGCGGTGGTGTTACAAAGTAACAAAGTTGTTACATTGTAATAGCTTTGTTACATTGTAACTGATTAGTATATTTCCGAGGATATTGCGTGGGAACTGGCTTTTAAAGGGACAGGTAAGTATTAATGGTTAATTAAGAATATTAAAGGACTTTTTTCGTGGTTATGTTTTTTGTTCAATTAAAATACTTTTTCAAAGTGTCTGTGTGTTTATTTACTTTTAACTCTTAAAGGAAATGGGTAAGGGGTACAAGTACCTCTATACTCATTTCTCCTGGGAGGGGGGGTGGGCATCTGGGGGACCCCTTTTTAAAGGGGACTCCCAGATGCCACCATGAACCTCCCCCCCAGGAAATCGCGGCCTCCACCTCCACCGCCCATCGGAGGTGGAGAAGAGCCCCTTGTCCTTGGATTGGACAAGGGCTCGGAGGGGGAGGGGAAAGCTTGGCTGCCCCTCCCCTTCCGAGACCCCCCAATCCATGGACCATGCGGGCTGGTATAGTCAGGGTGCGGAGCCCCACGCGGCCGGTGCTCCGCATTCTGGCTATCCCAGTCTGCATGGGGGACAAGGGGTTAAAGAGGTCTGGGAGGGGGGACCCCACGTCGTTTTTTTTTTAATATTTCCCACACTCAGAACGAAGTAAGTAAAACTCTTCCCACTTGGGGGAATCTATGAAAATAAAACACTATTGTTACCTGTGCAAAAAAAACTGACATTTTCCGCATTTAAAAGACATTTTTGCCCTTGAAACTTAAAAATCGATTTTCTCAAAAACTATAAGGTCTTTTTGAAAAAAAAATTTTTCCTCTTATTCCCACTGATCCCCTTAATATACCCTGTGAATTTGGTGTTTCTAAATTTTAAGCAGGCTTTGCTATTAACCGTTAAAGTCGGCGGGTTTTTAAATGTATCTATTTTTCCTTTGAAACTTTAACATCGATTTTCTCAAAAACTATAAGGTCTTTTTGAAAAAAAAATTTTTCCTCTTATTCCTTCTGATCTCCTTAATATATTCTCCAAATTTGAGGCTCTTAGCACTTAAGGGGGCTTTGCTATTAACCCTTAAAGTCGGCGGCTTTTTTATATTATACGGGAGCGTAATATTACGCGATTATGGCAGACTGTGTAATTTCAATGGGAGTTTACTGTCTTACGCGTAATTTGTTACGCGTAAAACGTAACCCACGGTCTACGCGTAATTAATTACGCGTAATACCGTAACCTTACACGTAACGCTTACGGTGCATTTGTAGTGAATTACGATGCGTAATTACGCTAATGCGTAATTTCGGCCCAGCACTGGTTTGCTCTGCCCAGTGTAAGTAGCTACAGGTGCCTTAGTATTAAGTAGCTAGAGGTGCCCTTGACTGAAGGTAGATCTTATCAGTGAAATGCCGAGAGCCAGGTGCGTAACCTCTCATTTACACTCTGCTCGGGACTCTGCATAGCAAAGGAGGAAGGGAGGTACTTGGGAAGGGGAGGGAGTGCCTTTCCATCATCAGGCGCCTGTAGGCATGTGCCTACAGTGGCTTATGTTAAATTCAGGCCTGGGTGTGTACATTTAAAAAACGGTGCCCGACTTAATGATGAAGGTAGTCTATGAATAGAGGATGTCTCCTCAAAATTGAAAAGGTCTGGAGGAAGTGGTTAGAGTCTAATGATACTTTAGAGCAGGGGTTTCAAACTCAATCATGCAAGGGACCAAGATCCAAAACACAGTATAAGTCACAGGCCAAATTGTTTACAGTAAAACCTTGGCTTGAGAGTAACGTCTATACAAGCAATGTCTTAATATACAAGCAAAAAAAAAAAAAGTATACATGCATCACTTCATCACAACTGAGGCGATAGATCTTCTCCGATAGATTTATTTACCTCTCCGGGATCCAACGCAGGCACAGTAGCGGCTCTTCCGTCAGGGTAGGCGGAAATAGCCGAACCCGATCGTATCCGCTCTACTGTGCAGGCGCAAAGGACTCACACCTCACGCCTGTGCAGTAGAGCGGATCTGATCGGGTTCCACTAAATATTTACTTCGCCACAGTTCACCGGACCCGTGCACTTGAACGGAGGGACGGAGAAAGCCTCATTAGGATCCAGAGGCTTCCCCCTCCCGAGGTAAGTATACCCCAGGGTTTTTTTTTCCATTACAGATTCTCTTTCACCACTTAAGCCTAACTGGACGAGATTTCTCGTCCAATTAGGCTGCGCGCACTCCCGCAGGTCGCGCGCGCTCCCGCGGGGACCCCCCCTCCCCGTGCGCGCTCCCGCTTCCTGTCGTTAGCCCAGCGAACAGTGAAAGGGATTATAGATCCCTTTCACCGATCGCATCCCCCGGAGAAAAGCCGACAGCGTCTCTCCAGACGCTGCAGCTTTTCTGCGTGTCAAAAAGTTCAGAGTCTTCTCTCTTCTTCCTGGGAGCGAGCTCGATCGCTCCCAGGACTATTTGACTGTTGCCATCTTGTGGCCAAATAGTAAAACTACACCCACATACATTTCACAATAGAGATATACACTTTTTACATTCAAAATAAAACTGTTTACCTCCCACACCAAAAATTACCCACATACAATTTTTTAATAAAAAAAAAAAATTACAATAATAATAAAAAAACAAAAAACAAATAAATAGTTACCTAAGGGTCTGAACTTTATAAATATGCATGTCAAAGGAGTATATTAATATATTTTTAAAAACTTATGGGCTTGTAAATAGTGATGGACGCAAATTGAAAAATTGCACCTTTACTTCCAAATAAAATATCGGCGCCATACATTGTGATAGGGACATAATTTAAATAATGTAATAAGCAGGACAAATTGGCAAATAAAGTACATGGGTTTTAATTATGGTAGCATGTATGAATTTTAAACTATAATGGCCAAAACCTGAGAAATAATGATTTTTTTCCATTTCTTTCTTATTCTTCCTGTTAAAATGCATTTACAGTAAAGTGGCTCTTAGCAAAATGTATCACCCACAGAAAGCCTAATTGGTGGCGGAAAAAACAAGATATAGATCCATTCATTGTGATGAGTAGTGATAAAGTTATTGGCAAATGAATGGGAGGTGAAAGTTGCTCAGGTGCAAAAAATAAACAACCCCTCGGGCTTAAGTGGTTAAAGACGCACACAAAAAAAAGTTTGAGGCGAGCCAACAGGTGGCAATGATTCTGTTAGTTATAGAAAAGTCATTTTTATTTTATACTATTTTGCTATAAGTGTTTTTGGATTGTGGTCGGAACTAATCAACTGGGCTTCCATGAATTCTTATGGGGAAATTCGCTTTGATATACGAGTGCTTTGGATTATGAGCATGTTTCCGGAACAAATTATGCTGGCAAACAACGGTCCCACTGTATTAAAATGTAACATTTAGTGTCTCAAACGAAGTGGTGTAACTATAGCAACCGTGTGTGACTTGCTCCACCACCTTCTGCAGAGTAGCAGTTTAATATTTACCTGCCCCAGTGCTGCTTCGGGTCTTCTCTGATCTTCCTGACAGCCACATGCTCTATGCTGCATGCGTTTGGTTTCCAATGCATGTCACGTGATCAGAAGCTGGAGGTGCGGAAGCACCTCCATGCAGCTAATGGGAAGAACAGAAAGCACCCGACATATCGCTGGAGCAGGTAAATACTACACTGCTTTGCTATGCGACTCTACAATGTGTTGAGGGTAGATGGGGATCCTAGGAGGGGGCCATATGCTAATATGGCTGGTGGGTCCTGTGGGTTGTTGCTAAATCCTGCCTTAAACTAACATTGTTTCAACCAGAAACCCTGTACCTGGTGCGCTCCTCTGAATGCGAAGGCAGTGTGTGGTCATTCTTTTACTGCTTATAATGAAGCACATTTGAAGCTCTGAAGGGCTGCGGGCCTTGTGCTTGACACCTGTGCTTTAGATCCTTCAACAAATGTCCTACAAACTGAATGTATCTGCTAGCGGTAATCTATGGGTGTCCCGTGGCCTCTCACGGCATTGTAAGATTGATGTTTTGTCTAGTCTCTATTCTGGACTAAATTTACAGGAAACCTAAAGTAAGAACAAAGAGGCCAGTTTAACTTACTTGGGGCGTCTACCAGCCCCCTGCAGCTGCCGTGTCCACACCAGGACAAAATGATCCTCCGGTCCCCCGCAGCGGCCCACTTTCGTTTCTGGTAATTCAACCAGTCGATGGCCACGCACATCCTCAATCACACTCCTGTCTCCGGGAGCATCTTGCGCATGCACAGTACAAGATTTTCTCGTACCTTGTGTAGGGGTTGCTTTTGCAACAATTAATATCAATTTAGAGTTTCCTTATGAGAAGATTTACATTCTGACATTTATTATATGGTGACATTTTTACTGTTGGCAGATGATGTAGCTGGTGCATGCTTTTTTGGCAGTTGGAAACAGCTGTAAACAGCTATTTCCCACAATGCAGCAAGGTTCACAGACAGGAAACTGCCAAGAGTACGTACTCAGAATTTCTTGTGGGTGGGGTTTCACCACAATATCAGCCATACAGCGCCCCCTGATGGTCTGTTTGTAAATTCTCATGTAAAAGGGGGTATCAGCTACTGATTGGGATAAAGTTCAATTCTTGGTCGGAGTTTCTCTTTAAGCTTTAAATCACGAGAACAAGACATTTTGGGTATGCCATTTTCACTTCACCGAATAAATATGCAGATTCTGGGTTTATGAATGTATCCTGTTATGTAGCAGGAAAAGAGCTATTTTTCATCTCATGACAGAAGAATAACTTTCTCATGAATGCCAATGCATAGAAGATGTTTTCTATACTAAAACTCATCTCAAATTACCCATGTATAATCCACATATAATGACATGGCAGCTCCAGTCACAAATCATTGTGTGTGCTTACACTCCACTGGATACATTCACTGGCGGGTAGAGATCTCGTTTTTTGGCTGTTATTTGCTAGAATGGGTAGATAGAAACTAAAACACTCTGATCAAACAGCAGGATTTTCCTAAAAAGCACTCTGAGTTCTCTAGAAAATATTTCACCAGAAATATAGTGAATACATATAGTGAATGTCAGTGGGGTCAGTAGTGCTGCTAAGGATTCTGTGGCCCAGAGCGACACATCATTTGTGGACTATACCTACTCCCCCTCCCCCACCTCCTTCTCCAGTCCTGTATTAATGACCAGCTAAAGGTGCACTCCTCAAAACAAAACAAAAACAAAAAATGAGGTATAGGTAGGTAGCCAAAGGTACACCCCCAGTATTCTGTAGATAGCTGCCCCCAGTAGCCAAAGGTGTCCCCCCCAGTGTAGGTAGCCAACCCCAGAATAGGTAGTCAAGGTGACCCCAGGGCCCCAGTATAGCCACACTCAGTATTGGTAGTCCAGTATAGGTAGATAAAGATGTCCCTCTTCTCCTGTATAGGGCATTGATGTCAGTGGGGGTGTGTAGTTTCCTGCAGCCTCCCCATTCCCAACACTCACAGACCTGCAGATCATCAGCGACCCAAAGAGAGGAGAGTAACGCACAGTAACCATGTGGCACATTTCAAATGCAGGAAATGACCTCACTTCCACATCTGAAATGTTCTCCATGGTCACTGTGCTGCTCTCCCCTCTATCCATGTTGCAGCTTATCTGAGGTCTGTGTGTGAGTGAAGGGGAGGCAGGGGCAGTCATACAAGTCACAGACAGGGCAGCCCTGGCAGCGTGGGAGGCCCCTGCTCTGTGTGAGACCCCAAGCAGCTGCTTAGATCACCTGGGCCAAGCAGCACCCCCAGGGCCGGCCCTAGACTTTTTGCCGCCTGAGGCAAAATCAGAAAAAAACGCCGCCCCCCCCCCCCCAGCCGTGTGTGTGTGTGTGTGTGTGTGGGGGGGGGGGGGGGCGCCGAGCTGGAGGGGGAGGGATAGCGGGCAGAAAGGGGGTATTGGGCCTAGCGGCGGGGAGGGGGGTCGGACCCCCCCTCCCTCGCCTGGGTCCCCGGATCTGCGCTCTTCCTCCAGCGTTAAGTACAAGCCTGCATATGATGAAGAGTCAACGGGCGGGTGAATCACTTACCTCTTCCGCGTTCCATCGTGCGCTCCACTGACGTCACTTCCTGCAAGGCTGTGCACTTACAATGCAGTGGGCGGTATTGCTGGAAGTGACGTCAGTGGAGCACGCAATGGAACGCGGAAGAGGTGAGTGATTCCCCCGCCCGTTGCCTCTTCATCATGATATGCAGGCTTGTACTTAACGCTGGAGGAGGAGCGCAGATCGGGGGACCCAGGGGAGGGAGGGGGGGGGGGTCCAACCCCCCTCCCCGCCGCTAGGCCCAATACCCTCTTTCTGCCCGCTACCCCTCCAGCTCGGCGGGCGGCTCCCAGCGTCCATGGACAGGCGGGTGCCGCCCCCCCAGACCTGCTGCCTGAGGCAAATGTTTCACCCCGCCTCATGAGCGGGCCGGCCCTGAGCATCCCTAAGTGGGGTACATGTGTAGGTATGCATGTTTTATACCTTAGGGAATTTTTTGTTTTGCTTAAAGGACATCCAAGGCGAAAAAAAACCCTGAGCTAAACAATTGTATCTGTCCTCCTAAAAATGACTTTTAAAGTTATCCCACAGTTTTATTTTATATTTAAATCAACTTTTTAAGCTTTTACTGTTTCATGGCTTTTTCTTAAAGGGAACCAGAGGGGAATGAGTTGCTAAAATAGACAAAGGCTTTTATACATACCTGGGGCTTCTTCCAGCCCCATAAGCCTTGATCGCTCCCACGCCGCCATCCTCCGCTTCCTGGAACCGCCGGTACCGGGCCCGTCACTTCCGGCGGACGCGGCCAATTGTCCGCATCACAGGGGCTCCCTCCATTCCCGTTTGCATGCGGCTGCGCAGTAGGCAGCCTCATGCGTACTTGTATAGAGGGAGCGCCGTGTGATGCGGAGAATAGGCCGCGTCCGCCGGTCGACTGGCCGACTCGCGGCAATGACGGGACCCGGTACCGGCGGATCCAGGCAGCGGAGGAGGGCGGCGTGGGAGCGGTCAGTGCGTATGTGGCTGGAGGTAGCCCCAGGTATGTATAAAACATTTTTTTGAACCTCTCTGGTTCCCTTTAATGACACATGAATTGAAGTATGCCAGAGCTAAAATATATGAACTATTGGCCTTTTTTTATCTCTTTTCTTTACTGCCACAAAAGTGTTTTATGGCTGCAATTCCTCATCAGTGAGGGTTACGCTATAGTCTGACCCAGTCCAACCCAGGCCCGACCCGGACAGGAACCGCCACTTACATACCTGATTTTTTACTTTTTCAGGCAGAGAAAGAACAAAAGGAACACAATACAGTTATTTGTGTAGCCACTGTACATACACATGTCTATCTCATCATGTCACATGTCACCTTGTGAGTCCTTTAAAATCAAACAAAGGACAGGGTAGGAAAGTTTACACTTTACTTCGACAAAAACGTACTACTCTGTAATGCTGTGCTTCCCAATGGATGTGCTGCTGCGAATTAGCAGCCTTGGTAATTAGGGCGGATTATAAATGCCAAACTCATCAGATAGGATTTCCAACGTACAGAGTTTTGCAAATTGAGAGTATATTGTAAAGTTGACCATACTCTGGTCAATGTGGCCAACAGATATATCGTTATCTGATCAGAGTGGCAATCAGATCAAATCCTTTCACGTGCTGTACACAGATTTTCAATCGATTTCAGCATAAAAATCGTTGTGCATTGCCTGTTTTATTTTTTCATCAGAAAAATCTGTCCTTGGAACGCTGATTGCTGTTCTCTCTCGTCAAATGTTTTCCCTCACCTCAGACAAGCCCAGCTGGATAGCTGCTCACACACAAGGCCGGATTTATAATTTCTGTGCCTCTAGGCCAAGTATGTTGTGGCTCCCCTTTTATGTGCCGCATTGCCCCTCCCATTCCATGTGCAGCCCCCTCTTCCATGTTTATCATCTATGTACAGCAGCCCCTTTCTTCCATGCGCAACCCTATTGAGCATAAGTTTCCTATTTTCTTGTGTTGCTCCCCATTTTCAGCTCCCCTTTCATATGAAGTAACCCCTCTTTCATGTCCTGCTGCCCCCTTGGGCTTCAGCCGCCCAAGGCATGGGCCTTTTTGGCCTTTCCATTAATCCGGCCCTGCTCATTCATCACAGTGCATGCCCTCCTCTCTCTGCACTCTGGTGTCTGCCTATTTAGTAATAGTAAAGTGGGCCATACACTATACGATATTTAGCCTGATTCCACATCCAAACATCAAATTTGGCAAATGTTTTGTTTCCTGCCGCGAACTACCCCACGATCTGCCCATTGGCGACATTAAATGGTCAGGGATGGTGATTCTTTGTCTAATGTCTCACACAATGTGTGTCATAATGTGGATTGCTGGACAATTCCTGGATGGTCTGATCAGCGCCGCAGTCAAGTAGTGTGCAGGTGGCTTTAGAGAGGACATTATTATCTTATATACTAATTATGTTTTCTGGCGAATCAGGTACTCTTTGAAAGTCTTTATGTTTCTATGTTTATGTTAAAGGACAACTGAAGTGAGACATATGAAGGCTACCATATTTATTTATTACTATTAAACAATACCACTTATCTGGCAGCACTGCTGATCTCTGTGGCTTCAGTAGTTTCTGAATCACACCAGAAACAAGCATGCAGATAATCTTATCAGATCTGACAATAATGTCAGAAATACCTGATCTGCTGCATGCTCGTCCACGGCCTATGGCTAAATGGCTAAAGGTATTAGAGGCAGAGGATCAACAGGACTGCTAGGCAACCGGTGTCGTTTAAAAGGAAATAAATATGGTAGCCTCCACATATCTCTCACTTCAGTCGTTCTTTAAAGGACAACTGTAGTGAGAAGAATATGGAGGCTGACATTTTTATTTTCTTTTAAGCAATACCAGTTGCCTGGCAATCCGGCTGTTCCTCTGCCTGTAATACTTTTAGCCATAGACCCTGAACAAGCATGCAGCAGATCATGTGTTTCTGACATTATTTTAAGATCTGACATCATTAGCTGCATGCTTGTTTTTGGTGTGATTCAGACACTATTGCAGCCAAACAGATCAGCAGAGCTGCCAGATCACTGGTATTGTTTGAGGCCTCATTCACACAGGAACGTTGCGGAGCTGTGTTATTAGCTCTTATAACGCAGCTTACAGCACTGCTATTGGACGTTCACAGTGCAACGTTAGTATCACATTGTATTTGCGTAGCGTTATGGCAACGTACTACTTGCACTGTGTTACCTCTAAACGCACACAATACCAGGTAAAGAAAAGCATACTTTTCATTGCCTGTATGCTTTACTGTATGGGACGGTAACACAGCGTTAATGTGCGCTACCACTTTTTTTTTGCGTTGTAATGCTGCGTT